>NC_083493.1:9059548-9684548 GCF_905332965.1 Bombus pascuorum
AATATTAATAATAATATTAATAATATTAATAATAATAATGAATCATCTTCTTTTCATATATTTATATATGTATAGTTTCGTGTTAATATTCTTTACGTTAGGTACTTATGTATACGTGGGCTGTAGTATGTTCATATTTATAAGAGGGAGAAAGGGCTGATTATACAAGAAATTCTGCTAACGTGTGTTGTATTTATGTGTATATCTACAAAGAGAGAGAAGGAAATGCGAACGACGTATGTTCGCGCTATTTCTTCTACTTCTTTCTCTTCTTCTTTTTTTCTTCTTCTTCTTCTTCTTCTACTTTCGTTTCCTCTTTCTTCTTTATCGTTACTCAGACTCGAGTTGGTCGATCGATCGTCTTTGTCTCTTGACAATCGTGATCGAACCGCGTATTACTCCGAGAGTAAACGATTCCTTTAACGAGCGTACCGATTAAGGAAATTTACAAATCTCTAATCACTACCTAAAAGCTAAAGGAGGGGAACGTTTTGCGAAATACCTAAATTATATCAACCGGTATTCAAATTATTTACCTCCAACAGATTGTTTCTTTATTTTTATGTATATCGATTTGTGCCGACAACAAACGATACTGTATCACTTGGATCCACTTGAAACGGGGTTTGAATCGCGATACATACAATCGTATCTGAATGTGGTTGATAGTTTAGCATCATGAATGTTTTCCAAATTTCGTTTATTTCTTTTTTTAACAAAAAAAAAAAAAAGGAAACAAAAACAAAAAAATATTTCGATACGTGACTTTGATGTTGTAAATAGATAGAAAGGCTCACTTATAATAGTCACGTACAATTGTGCAGAGCGAACAACGCGTTATTTTCGAAGCTCGGCCTCAGTCTACGTTCAGGCCGTTCATAGCTCTACGATCTTGGGTTACTGTCCTTTTTTATTTGGATTGGCTTAAGATTTGAAAGAGATTCACGTTAAATTTTCACGTTCAACGTTGCTGGCCAACATATTTGAAATGACAGTTTTCAGGCCGATTCTTACATTCAAACAACGTCTTTCTGTTTTACCGGAGATATTGCTATGTACAGACTATATAATAGGGAGAAAGATCAAATAAACAAATATATCGTTATACGAATTTTGTTATTCTCAAATACGAATCGATTTCGCGATCCGCTTTCATTCAACGGAAAAATGTGTCGTTCAAAGTGTGATCTCGTTATTTACATGCGATCATCGTTCGCATCTGTTTCGGATAATTGCACACGTCCGCTTCTGCGACCTACCGACGCATCGTCAATCGGAACATTCGGGTTGTTTTATATTATTTTATATTACGAATTCTACATCGTCAGCCGCATTGCAAAATGTTCACCTTGTTTTACTACTTGGTAACGAACACTTTTAACGTAAATTTCATCAACAACAATATCTTTGTCCAAGTAAGATTTTCTACTTTTGTTGACTTTTCCTTGATATTTGTCTTTTTAATAATTATTTCGTAGATTCTTAGAGCTTGAAAATCTTCGTGTTCGCTTTACTCCTTTCATAAAACCTCGAAGCGTTTGTCGAGAAATTGACTCTCGTCGCTAGCTACGGTTTTTCTCGATACAATGGGTTGATCGTGTTCATTTTCTCTTGAAATAACATTTCCCAATTCGTCGTATCACGCTGGCGAGAAAGGTCTGTGAATCTGCGGTGGTTTCGGATTCAGTGGAGGTGGTGTCGCCACCCTTATCAATCCCTGGCCTTGAGACTGACCCTGGGGAGTCTGTTGACTGGCTGTTGGACTACCCCGCGAGGAAGGCGTGTGAGGGCTTGGAACTGCAACCCTTAACGGACCCGTCACAGACAAGTTCGTCGCCATTAATGGCGGGCTGTGAGCTTCCGATAGGCTGTCTGACAGGCGCGAAATTCCACCATCGGAGAGACGCGAGCCTTCCGATATCCTCGACATTCCTTCCGGTAGCTGATGCTGTATTTGCGGATGATGGAGCAAACTATCGTGTGGGTGCAGCCTCGGCGGTGGTAGACCCAGTGTATCCGGTAGTCTGCAATTGAAAAGTGTAGTTCCAAATCAATATTTTCTTAGAAAAAATATTTTCTTCGTTGCTTTCGAAGAAATTCCTTTCATCGACGATAACTTTATTAAGCTCGTGCGCTGATCGTCGTGGTCGTCGTTAACGACACATATTGCCCTGAATCTTTCAGAATGATTACAGCGTGTTAACATATTTGTCAATTGTTCAAGAATTAGTAACTTGTATGACGATATAATATTTTAGAAAAATAGTATATCGTATTGTACTCCAAGTATATCGAAACATTTCGATCAACATGCATCGAGTACTAAGCTCCTTCAGCATCTAATTTGCATATAGCGAGGAAACTTGCAAATAAAGATACCGTCTGTTAACAGGATTGTTCCTTAAATACATAGCAAATTCTACAGTCACGGAATACAAATTTTATATGATAAATTACTGTCATCAAACCAATTGATTTATTTTGTCCAGCGATAAGGCATTGTCAATTCGAATAACGAGTTAATCTATAATCTCCTCCTGTTAGCAGATTAAGGAAAAGACTTTTGCAAAAAATCCTCCCGATCGATCCAATAGATAAAACGCGAGAGGATTTTGAAACGTTTAGTTTTGAACTTTCGAGATCCATCAAACGCGGATTAATCAAAGAGTGCGCGATTAAGGATAGGTTTTTAAAAGCTACTCGCCTCGACCCAAGATCACCTCTCGGTCCCACAGCTTGGAACGGGCTCGTTTCCGTCAGCCTGAAGATTCCACCGCCAGAGATGTTCGGATGATTGTGTTGCGGGCTGTGCGGTCCAAATCGGAAACCCGCCGACGGGAATTTGAAGGCCGTCGCGTGGTTGAATCGAAACTGCGATTGCGAAGGATCGAAGCGGAAATTTATGGATGGTGGAGGTAGAGGACCTAGAGGCCCGAGAGGAACAGGAGATGGTTGATGAGTTGGCGGAGGTGAGGAACTCGGCGACGCAGGCGACGTTCCACCAAGTGAGATGTCAGAATCCTCTGAATCGCTGGCTCCTGGTCCAGGACTCAGAGTGCGTCGTGTACTCCCGTTTCCTGTACCAGATTGCTGCTGCATTCTGAAACACAACATGATTGAAACACAGATCGTGTTTTCGTGTTCATAAAACTTACGTTAATTGCAGTCGAAACATGGACTTGAATGATTCGAGTCTTTCAAAAATGTATTTTTATTTTCTCCTACATTCTCTGTTACGATATATTTCGTGTCCATGCTAGGTTCAGATAATGTTAATAGCTTTCCTTAATTTAGCGCAATCAAGCGTTTTATCTGTATACGTACACGAATTGAATTTGAACGAGCGTCAAATATTTCGACCATGTCGAAACGTTATACCTGAAACTACCCACTTGAAAACTCTGAACCATCTAAACTTTGTTAGAAATACAAGCTGCCTTTATCGCCGATATTACGTTGTCTTATACGACGTACAGAAAATTAGCAATTTTCTTAAGCGAACCAACGACGTTTCTCGCATCTCCTATCTCTTATCGCTCTTTCGCGGATCGTTTACTCGAGCACGCATCTGCCGTTGAAATGTTAACGAGAAAGGTCAGCAATTATTATTGGTAGCAAGTCGGTCACCTCCATCTCGTAGCTGAAGTGGCGCGTAGGCGCGTTGATCGCGATGAGAATTTCAATTCGTTCCCGTCCTAGGACAGGCTTAGGTGGATGTACCCCCGACACTGAAAACACTTTGTTTCCAGTCATCGCCGCGGAGCGACTATAATTAATGAGCGGGCTCATCCTTCCCAGGTGAGCAGAAGGATTCACGGGAGAGTAACGACGATTCCCTAGGACGGGTTCGTACAAAAGGAGGATCCACCTCATTACTCGAGAGATTACGGATAGATACAGAAACGCTTCGCGAACTTCTCACGCGACTCATCCATTGCGGTCAGAGATAAATGACGAACAGTCGTGGCACGATCGGAACGGATGTCCCGACTTGTCGACGGGAAAGTATTATTCATCGTGCCCACCCACGGTCAAGTATTAAACCGGCCGGCCGACAAAGGTATCGAGAAAATCCGTATTATAATTCGCTTTATCGACGAGCCTCGTGAGAATGCGTTTTTCTAGGCTTACGAGCGAAGGAATTTTCAACCGTAGAACCATGGAAGATGGAAACTGCAAATACCTTGAACTTAAGGTGAACATAATTTTTCTGCCACTTTCGATCGCATAATCCTGTAACACGGGAAAAGGAAAACACCGTGCGAAGAATTGTACCTCCATCGTGGAAAACGCTTTCTCTAGATGTGGTATTAACAGAGAGGAGAATCATTCGCTAGTCTGCCAGAGACAATGAGATGTTGTGGTCGCCTTAAAAGCCTCTTTACTCCAGATCGATTCAACGCCGAGGCTCCTGAGATACTCCCGTATTTTCTTTGCTAATCGAGTTTCCAGCCCGCACTGTTACCACGGTAACACCTCGAGTGATTTCGAACAGGTTCGCTGCTCCAACGAGAATCGTCGGATCGTTCGATGCTTCCTCACGCTCCAAAAAGACGAACGTACGCGTAGGAACCGCGCCAACTATCCAACTGATTCGATCATTTAAGTTTAGACGCTTGCCCTACGCGCTATCCATCTTCTTCGCGCCTTTGTAATCCCATTTTTCATAATTTTACTTTCGTTTCAACTTCTCTTGTTCTTACTTCCTATCTTATGACAAAATGACTCAAAAACGCATATAAAACAGGGAGTATCGATATTAGAATAAAAATTATTATTTAAACTAGATACCCGCAAGATACATTAACAAAAAAAAAAAGAAATTCCTATTTATTTGTTACTCGTAAAATTATCACCTTGAGGTTTGCCTCTGCATAAACTTCCTGTTTCACAATGTCCATCATCAAGGGGTTAAATCACATATCTCGCCGGCTCTTTTCTATTCACCAACATCCCCCGTAAGTCTGACATTCCTTTCACACTTTCTATATATAGAAATATATAACGAGACGTCAATTTCCCTGACGAAGGTATGAAAGCGATTTATTCGATTCCGTGGGTAATAGAGGAAGGTAAGAGCGGTAGCGAGACGCGATTCGAGTAGAGGCCACTCTCACATGGACCTGTTTGAAACGCGTTGGACATGGTAATCGAACCCGTACCTACCTACTCTCCTTTTCTCTCTCTTTTTCTCTTTCCCTCTTCCTCTGTTGGTTCTTTTTTTTTTTTTTTAACGTGTCTCGCATCAGCGGGACACTCGACGCGTTTTAATTATGCCTCAAGACCGCTTCCCCTTTGTCTCGGCCCTTTCACGAGACACCCGCACGAGCGGTGCGACTTATTATGTGCCAGCCTCTCCCGTTTTGTTCCACTTAGTGCTCGTCCACCGATCGTCGTCCCTATTCAACGCGTCTTAATGTCGTGGCATTAAAGTGCGGAGGCTCGAGCTTACGGTGTCAATTTTTCGCCGTGAATACCACCAGACCGACATTAATTTCTCTGATTCTTTGCGCGATTTATAACCAACAGTATCCTTGGAATGTTATTCCAAGATATATTTTAAACTGATACAGTATCTTCTATACTGAGAAATATCTTATATCGTCAACATCGAACGAAGAATATATCAGCTTAGACATTTGTTATGTTAAAAAGTAACTCCTTAATACGAATCTATGGAAGTGAAAAAGAATACCGCCGATGTCTTCCTCATCATTGCTGTTGAATCAATAACGAAATTAACAACGATTTAAACTTTCGCCATACGATATAGGTTTCTTCGTATACACCATCTCTCTAAAGATTGACTTATTGATTGATAAATTAATACTTTACCGACAGAGACCGATATTCTATTGTACGATCGATGTTAACTTCTACAGATATTAAATCCATCGGCTGTATTCCCATCATTATCGTCGTGGAATTAATCGAAAGCTTAACAAGGGGGCGTGGTGTTCCATTTCAAAATACGAATTTTATTCCTGTTCACACGTACGAACAATTACGAAACTACGAGACAGCGTCGGCGCGAGTTATGCCAGCAAACCGTGTGTTGCTTCTATACTGTTTCCGCGGTTAACGAGGGATATCGGCGTTCACGGTTCGGCCGCTCGTTAAAACTCAACGAGCTCGCTACGAAAAAGGGCCACGGCCCGACGAATATTGCAACGAGCTCCGCTTTTTCTCTTTCCTTATTTTCCTTTTTTATCGTTATTTCAGTAGGATCCGGTATGTTTAATATATTCGCGGCATGTGTCCGTGCGCGCACGCGTTCGCAAAAGTTCAGGGCGTATTTCGCGTGGCGAATCGAGGACCGCGTCGAACAGCTCGAACGAGCTATCACAGGTGACGCGGTAAGTTTCGGCACTGCCGATGGCCATGATTAAAAAAGAAATTCATCAAGCGGCTTCTACCGCCGCCGGGGAAAGTATCAGGTGCAACGTAAGGAACGCCGCGCGGCGATGAGGATGCGCCCCGCCGTTAAGTATTTACGCCGCATGACGAGTCACTTTTGTAATCCCTCGTGTATGTTGTAAAGTATTATGCACGCGGACGGCGACGCGGGTCTCAAACCGTGACGGAAGCTACTGTAATTACGCGCAAGATGGTCGTCCTTGCGGTGTGTGCCGGTAGAAGAGTTCGCCCGATTGATCTGCGATCGAGAAACTACGGCCGGTGAAAGGATGCCGGTTTTCGTGCCGCATCTGACAGCCTCTTTAAAGAATGATTCGATCGTCTCGATCAGTTTTAACGCCGTCAATATCTATACGATATTTGTGCTCGACGATGACAGTCGAGAGTAAGGATTTTCGCGAGTTAGATTTTCGGCGCAGCATATGTAAGAAGAGAGTTCATTGACAACCTGTAAAATATTCGCCTGATCACAAATATTTAATATATGTAGGTATATAAATATCATAACTTGAAGAGTTTGTAAGTAGACAATATTATATGCACCTTTTTTGTTTATGTCTCAGGTGGTTATCAAACGTGTTGGTTTGTTTAATAAAGAGACGAGTGATAAAATTGTAATAGACAATTACATTAAAATCAATGTAAGTACAAGTACAGAAATAGTGTGTACTGGGCGTAATCGTTGCTCGCTCGAAATAATTCAATTCTTCTATCCGTTAACTACTCAACTATTTAACTGTCCTAGAGAGCACGTTCGTCTATTTATATCAACAAAGTTAGAGTTCATATGTAACTCCGGTTGACGATTACAAATAACGGCAATAATATTTTGTCTGGAGTTTGTTTACCTTTAGACCTAGCAAACCAAAACAACGTTGGTATTCCAAGCCACGCTATTATGAGTCTCCTGATTCGAATCTTCCGTTGACTCATGTGCCGCTACGCGTTCAATTGTGTTTGGAGATCTTTTTAGATTCCAACATTTCTAATCTGCCATATTTGAACGACGAACAATTTCCTCGCTGCAGACTAGTTACATACAAAAGTATCAATCCTTCACTCGAGAATGACTCGAATTTTACTCGCATTACTGTCTTTACTCCGTACCCTACTTGCAACATCCAAAATATCTCCAAGCCAGTCTCTGCTCTCCTCTCGAAACTAGTTTCTACGATTCTCCCAGGTACAACAAAGCAAAGGAAAGAAGAGAGGCGAAAAAAACGCGTGGAGAACGATCAATTTCAACTTGATATCGGAATCGGATCTATTCTCGACTCTACTAGAGTGACGAGGGATATCATTTTAACAGAATCTACCCCCGTGTGTCGAACATAGAAAGAGAGAGAAAGCCGTGGATTTTCGTGCCGTCTCATACGAGTCTATCTCCTTGCTGCCCCCTTCCCTTCCCCCGGGTGAACCCTCGATTTAGACCAACCCCGTGCCATGCTAAATACTCGTTGCGCACAATGGAGAACATATCATTTGAAAATCTGAGCTATACGAGGGCCTCTACAAAAGGTAACTGGATACCGGTACGTGGAGGAGACGGCATGTGAACAGAGGGCCCGCGATTTCAAGCAACCGGGACCCCCTCGACTCACCCCACCCCCTCCTGCCCCTCGTCCACCTCTTACCATCGTTTCACCGCTTTTTTTCGTCTCTAGCTCATTTTTAATAGCCGCTAATAGAGACGTTAAAACGATACGGGCCCTCTTGGCCGACTCGGTTCCGATGCTCAATTCTTTCTTCGCTTACAGCCACTCTTTTTCTCTCCCTCTCTTTCTCTCTCTTTCTTGTATTCCACCCTTTGGGTATAGTCACGTCTACGCGTGTTTGTCTCCTAAAACACCGCCTTCCACCCTCGATTATATACTGTTGGCTATTGAACGGCGATCGTTTGAACAACGTCTGTTTTACGTAAGAAACGGGGGTAACTGTTGGATGAAACGCGTGCTTGTTTGGAGTCGGTTTATTTAATTTGTTATAGCAGCCATGCCTATTTCAAAACAGACGAAATTGGATTTATTCGTGTTTTGAGCGCAGAAGTGTAGAGCATGTTTGCCTTCGTTAAGGAGCGACGATTAATACTATCGATAATATTTAAGGTTCTCAATATTACCGTAGGTAAGAAATCATCTAGACAATCGATAAATATTGTCAATCCAACGTTGAGAACCGTAAGTACCGACAATAATATTGATCGTCCGAATTAATGGTTCTTTAGAGGATTCACAACATCGATATTTAATATTGCGAAAATGAAGTGTGAGTGAGCCAAAAATCACGTGTCTATTTAGCACGGTTGAGAAGAGCTAGTAGATTTGCATGGAAATAACAAATTCCCCAAAACCCTGTAGATGATTAATTTATAGGAGATTCACCTTTGTCGATAAAAAGAATGCTCTATCCTTAAAATTCTCGCGAAATGTGATCCTCTTACGCTATAAATCAATCGAATTTGGATTTTCTCAACTGGCCAATAGCGGTCGTTCGGCGTTCACGACTTTCTCGTTGTACAGCGATCCCTTGTAGCTCTTCCTTTTAATCGTATTATACGAGACTTATTGGACGAGATATTTAACGGAAGGTTGGAAAGCGTAGCGTTGAATTCGTCGAATGAATCATCGGCTAGTGATTTGTTTGTTCGTTCGCGTTACGCTGTTACGCGCGAAAGGAAATGAAGAACGCGTTGCTCGAGGAAGAAGCGGCGAAACGAATCGTGGCATCCGCGCTTTCGCGAAAATTTCATCCTCGACGCGTTCTTTTACCACTACCGAGTTTCTCTGAAGTAGAGGATATATCTGGTGGCACGAAACGAAGGAATGAAACGATGGAACGAACGCGAGAGGCTCGTTCACAGGTAGCCCATGATTTGCAGTATTTTAATCCGGGCCGAGATCGGGGAAGCGCCGTCGTCGTCGTTCGCCACAATATGGCGTCTAAAAGCGAACACGGCCGCGTTTAGAGTGGCCCCGTTTGCGGCCCGACGATCGTTTTCGTCTTCCTGTTACCCTCCACTCCCGAGAAACCGGGCAAATGTTTGTCCGCGGCCAAAGAGAGTATCCACTGACGCGAGCGTTTCTAAAATCAAGACTCGTTCCAAGAGTCATTAAGGATCACGCAGCGAAATAGCGCGTGAAAGTTGCGAAAAATGCGAGTGAAGAATATCGCCTTATCGAGTTATAAACATTGTAAAAGATAAGTTGGCAAATATGTGAAAATATTTCGCAAAATCAGATATTATTCGCGAATATTCCGCAAAAAAGAAAAAAAAATTAAACAAGAAGGAGATATCCTATATACATTGATATATATAATATATAAAATATTATATATAAAATAGTTTATAATATTTTAAATAATATTCGGATAAGTATGATTTGTAATGGTAATGCCAACGATCGACCTAACGAAGATATCGTTTGAATTTACATAACAGCATTTTCGATATCCAATAACATTCGCTAACAGAAGTATCAAATAATAGTAAATAAGATTTTATTAGAAATATTCGACGAAATATTCTAGTATTACAAATATCAAACGCCGGATAAATAGGAAAATACAAAAATAAAAATTCGATAAGTAGAGCATAACTATGATGCATTAGCAAATTACTGCGAAAAAGAATTTTCAACGATTTCGTCTGAACGACACTGTTTCCCGCTTTGAAACATCCTCGTCATCTCCGAAGAACGACAAATAATTTTCTACAGGGGCATAGACATTTCGAGTGTTTGCGGAGGTCCCCCAGAGTTAGGCATCCACTAACCTGACCGCTTCGTGGGAAAATCCTCGGAAATTAAATCCTTGCCTTGGCCTCCTTTGAGGAGGATGCTTCGTCGAGACTAATCCCGTTGTTTTAGGCTTTTCCGAGCGGCTCCCAGGACAAAAATTATTTTCGGTCGGTTAGACATCGCGAGTAGTCCGGAGAACATGGAACGCGATTTGGAAAAATGCTTGTCCGTCTGACGAGTCGTAAAAAAAATATTTGCACTCGACCGAGATAAACGAGGAAGAGGGATAATTTTTCTTCCGGAAAACGTACCACGTCTCTTGTTATTGCAAGTTTCGAACGGCGGCCGTGTGGTCGCTGGAAAACAATTTACCAATCAGTTTAATGATCCGAGAGGGCAATTAACCAGTTTCGATCATCCTTCAAGGAACAACACGGTGATGAACAAAAGTAGCAAAGTTGCAAGGCTCAGGTTTTTCTGCTAAAAATACACGATTTTTCATTTTGAAGATTTTCCATTTGAAAGACTATATGCATTATAAGCGACGAGCGAAACTATTTATTATAGTTACAACACCGATTTCAGTTCTTAGAATAATCCTGACAGATTTTTATTTCTTTTTTATTAATTTTTATTTATAATTGAAATTTTCGAACTATATTTGTCTCGGTTCCCATATACAGTTCCAGAATTACTATTCTTTCTTTTTTATATTCTACACCGATTGCAAAATGATCGTACAATCGATTCTTGTATCAGAATTAATTTTCCAGTGATCGATATCTTAAATTTCTTAAAGCTCTAGAAAATTGTATATATTTTATAATCTGTCCCGTAGATTTTATAAACTGCAACTCGACAGTGATATTCTAGAAATAAATCGGGCAAAGAATATGAAGTTTCGCCGATTTACGCAGGATTCTAGAGGGAAACTTGGAAACGTACCTACGCTTTTGTTCATCTCCACAGATCGTTATCGAATATTTCCCTTGTTCACTTCTACACGATGTTAAGCGTGTATCTTTTCCGGGGTTATTTTCTGCTCGATGAACCGGCCAAGTAGAACGCAAGAAAGCCTATTTGCCGCTAATCGCCGCTATATTAGTTGGCCGTCTCTCGTAAACGGTATCTTTTTTCCACGACATTTGCACGACCACGTTTAGAGACACGATCTCGATGAGAATTCCGGCGTCTCATTTAATTTAATGACCCGTTTTCGAGAAGCTGGTCGACGCATACATCGGAAATCACTCGGTAAATAATTAATGTGTAATCAGACTCCGTTTGTGTGCGCGAGTGAAAGGGTCGACGACGAATGCCATCGACTCACTCGAGGCAGTAGCAAGGGCGCCATCGAGGCAACGCGAGAACGGAAGGGTGTTTGTCAGCAAACACCATCGAGGACCTCTTAACGTATTCTAAACCTATGCGTGGGGCTCTTTTCGTCGGACAAACTGACGTGGAAGATAGGTATCAGAGAAGAAAGCAGGAGAGCTCGTGCTCGTCTTTTAATTTCTGTTCTGCATTCTTGAGAAATCCGACGGACAATATTTGCTCGACGAATTCTGTCTAGAAAACCGACTGGCGAAAACAAACTTCAGTCGTTTGTATATTGCTTAAGTTGAGACGATTAGAGTGGATACGTGAATTTATCAATTTATTTGCTTGGTGACTAGCAGTGGAAATTGGATCGCTGTCTCGTTGCGAAAGGAAAGGTACATTAAACGATAGAAGTATTTGGATGTAAATTACATGCATAGGTATAAAACTTGTAGCAAATAGATCAAAATGTATGGAATGTAGAGAAATATATCGTGGAAGAAACGAAATAAACTATCGTTCGTGTATTTTACATAGAGTCACATGTATTTTCAAAATCGTATCGTTGTAAATTACAAATTGACCATTCTGTTGATTCTGACAGTTCTGATGTTACTTAATAGATTGTTATCGCTTTACGTACGGTACAATACCGTAATATTATACGATTCTCTTGCAATATAGTTCTTGTTATTTGCTACAATGTATCATGAAATCAGATCATAGGATAACGAAGAAACCAAACGCGATTAAAATCACTGTGATTCCTATATATGAACTCTGTGTCCCAATTATAGTCGCAGTAATTTTCGAAACGTTTCGAAAACTACGTAAGCTTGCGTCGAATTTTTGAAACAGTAGAGAAGCTTCGTTGCTTAAAGGACGGTAGGAGTTTCTCAGGCGAAACGAGTGCACCACAATCGACGTCTCTCAATTATCGCATGACGAGAAAGAGGAGGAACTTCAATGGCATCCGATTGAGGCACGCGCCGTCGCTTAGAGGCTCTCCGAGGTTCGAGAGCCCTCGAATTGATTCGAGTCCCGTGGCACACTTCGGGGCAAATTAAGTTTCGCTTCTGAAATATGCTCTTCTCCCTCTTTCCCTTTCTTTCGTCTACCGCCTCACAGACCGCCGTGTCTTTCCATCGCCATTCATCTTTACCTGTCTTTTATCTGCGGAGATCGGTTCAGCGAATCGTGTTCCGTACCGTTGCGAATCGCATCGAGGTCGATTGTTTTCTTAACAAAACGTCGACCATGAGTAGGAACGACGGGAGATCGCGACACTAAAACGTTCCTCTATCGTTCCTTCTGTCCTGCCTCCACCCTTCCAAATCATCCTGCTTCGATCGTTTTCCTCACGACAAAGTGTGTCTCGTTGGGCTTCTAAAAGCGAGCAAAAATTTCGACAATACTCGAAGTGTATCGAATTCCCGAAAAAAAAAAACTCTTGTCTCGCGCGATGAATGGAAAGGGGACGGGGTGGGTTTAATTCCTATTACACCGCGGACAAGGAACCCGAACGTAACTTAAGGAGGTCCGGTCGGAGCGTTAGTGAAGCGAGAAGCGGGCGAGCTGGCCGACCAGCGTGCAAAAAGAGGAAATAGCCCCCGGTAACCTCTCGTTTGCACCGGCGCACGCTCAATTAACCATTTCCAGAGAAAAAATTCGCCGGCCAAATTCTACGCGACAGCCCGTGAAGTCCGCGGCTCGTGTTCACCGCGAGGCAACCGAGCTGGACGACACGGAACACGTAGGTAGAAGGAATCGAGAAGGAGAAGCAGAACGAAGCAGGGAGCACAGCTATATCGATGCGTAAAAAATGGAGAAAATAACAAAAAACGAAAAGACAGTGGGCAAGACTAAGGGAGGAAAGAACAAGAAGAAAGCAAAGGGAGGACCATTGAGGCAACCCTGTATCGTTTTTCAAAGAGGTATACCCCTCTCCCGTTTGTCTCTTTCTTTTCGTTTCGACCTTGTTCTCGACTTTTCTTCCCTTCTCTCTCTCTCTCTCTCTCTCTCTCTCCTCTTCCGTTGTCTTTTTGCCTCTTCTTATATACACGAAGATCGTACCGTACCGTTGGGTGTAAGATTTCACGTATACGCGCGGGATGGATCAGATTGGCCTGGCCTTAAGCCGTCGCAAATTACCCCGTAAGCCTTTTAGTCGCCCTGTGTGTTTTGCTGGCTGCACCCTAAACCTCCCCCGTCCACCACCTTTCCTATCCTACTCGTCGTCCACCTCTGGCCCCGCCATCCCTTCGTTCTCGACGGTCTTGCGTTATTATTTTGTTGCCCGGTAATATCCTCGAAACCCCCGTGGGGTTTCGCCAGGCCACTCTAAAGAGAATTTAACCGGAGCTCGCGGTCTAGGGGTTGCACGTTACAGAAATAGTTGTGAACTCGGCGAATTATCAATCGGCTACGGGCTTGCCCTTTTATCCCGCGAGTACAGAATAACACGGACAACTTTAAATTAGGTGCGCACGTTCTAACATCTAACGTTTAATCGTTGGAACAATTAATTCTGGTACAGAAAGTAAGGGTGGTTCTATCGTTTTCCTTTATAGCCTGCCTGTGATAAAGATACTCGTGTATTACATTGGCCGTTGTAACAAATATTTTGTGTATTAGAAGTCGCGCTTTAACATGGAAAGTATCGATTTGATATTAGAGTATGAAAGCTGTATCAGAAAAATCAGAATGGAAGGTATATAGAAGAAGATGTGACGCGAGATACGAAGTACTTTTCGGAATATCATCAAAGAACCTTTAAAAATCGTAGATCTAAAATTTCTATGGAAAATTACAAACGATAATCTGGTAATCCTGGAGTTAAATTCGATAGGTATAAACATTTGGAGCTTAATCGCGGGGAAAAAAAAATTTTGTATGGTTTTGTATGGTTTCTCTGTGAAATTGATCGACTCGTTTCTCAAAAAATTGTGAATTTTAGTACTAAAAACAATGTTAAACAAAATTAATATTCGACTTTTCAGCCAGCAAATGATTGTACTCGATAAAGTTTATCTTTTGTGTAGATCATATTATACTCGTTTTTGTAATAGCTACTCTGAATATTAGAACAATTAGGAAAACATGTAATGAACATGTTCTTCGGGACTTCCCATTTAGACTGCGTGTATCATTGATGAGACGATATGATATGATACACGCTACAGTATTTATTCCGTGTATTCTATAAAAACGCATGTTCTATGGTAATTACGTTTATTTATAGTCCAATTGCTGACATTTCCGATTTGTCAATTGTCATCCTTGATTTATTTTACATTTTCAAATCGCTTATTAATATGTTTCCTCTACGTTTGGAAACGTTTCATAATAACGGTACCTGCTACGATCAGAATATTAAATTCAGAAGCATCGTTACACTATAATGTTATTTCACAATTCCTAGTGCATCCTCGTTGTTCAACATCTTACTGATTTCCAGTAATTGATCCACGAATAATAAGAAAATAACATCGTTTCCATAGAATCAACTATCATAGAAAACAACAGGCATTTCTGCGTTAAGAACGTAAAAGTTCCAATTTGCGAATAAACCTTGGTCTAAGGAATATCTTGAAAACACTGATGGGATACGAAACACGGTATATCGTCGCAGCTAAATCTGCCTTCTTTATCCGGTTGATCGTGGCAGCATCAAAAGACTAAGGCCCAAGGCCCTCGGGGCGCGGGAGTAAAAATTTAACGCAATTCCAAGTGATTACCGCGGCTCTGTGATACACCCCTTATGTATCCACCCCTTGATTGGCCTACATTGTCGATGCTTAACTGTTTCATGCACCAGTGACCGACTAGGGGGATATCATTGCGCGCGATAGGGGTAACGTTTTCATAGCCCCGGGGGCGGGGTTGTCGTCATTGTCAAGATTCAAATGTAAAAATCGTCGCGGGAGGTCGACGATATTCCGTAATCCCATGACTGGAATGATTACAACGTTGAAACGGCTTTTTGGTCGTATCATTTGTTCCCATTATAGCCGAAAATAATTCACGAATCGCGTGACGAAAAAGTTAACCCTTATCGCTGGCTGATGCCACACTTTTCTCTAATTCTTATTTTCTTTTCTATGTACATGCGCATGTACCATACGTTTGGGAACACCTATCGCCGTGTCTAATACGCGTCGCCCGACGTATAATTTCTTTATCTTCCAGTTAGATCGGTAATACCAGTATCTAATAATGGCTGATCCATCAAATATTTAGAGTCTAAAGTCCCTGAAACGTCAAACCTTTCATTCCGTTTCATAGTTGAACGTGAATAAAGAGATAGCTATCTTCGAACGACGAAGATCGATTTTATATTTTGCTGTAGTTTTTCCTATAAAGATAGATTGATGTGTAATTAAAAAAAAAGAGAAAAAAAAGAGAAAAAAAGAGGAGAGAGAGATCGTACAGAGGGTGATATGGAATACACATGGTATTTCTTATGGAAAGTATTCTCCAGAAGGATCATCAGGCTTGATGCCTTCGCAGATAGGAAATAACTCTTCGTGGCTCGTTCGAGCGACAAAGAATTTATACCATAGGTTACTCGATACCTTCCCGTAGCATAATACGCACACCATACGTGCGTGCAACGCGCTTGCGACCCAGGTACGTACGCGTTAAACGTACGTGTCTCGTACAGAACGCCGGAGATACCATCTCGTTTAAGGATCAGGATCAGGAGTACAGTGTTGCATTACATCACCGGTCATGGTTATCCCTTAATATACCGGGTGTTCTCTTAACGAGCCTGTAAACGAGAGTCGTGTTACGAAGGGATCTTTAACGATAGAAGGAAAAAGAAAAAAAGATAAAAAGAAAAGAAGGAAGAGTCCGGACGAAGAAATATCGGAGAAATATTTCAAGACATGTTCAAAGAAATGTTCAAAGAAACGTGCAAGGAATATTTAAATATAGCGTCGTTTATCATAATACTGATGGAGCCCGGCTGTTTCACCCGGGACAGGATATCACAGCGACGTAACGTTTCATACAATTACATAATTAAAATACCGGCCGTGGAAGCCGCGATCGCCGCGCAAATTACAAACCGCGTGTCATCGTTTGACATCTAATCGAGCGCGTTTACGAGCTGTTATTACCGATTATTTCTGCTAAATACCAACGCCATATGAATTGCCAGCCTCGCGAGCCGCCTCTCAGAAGACACGGGCTCTGACATTCGCGTGTCGCGTTCAATTGCAGCAACGTGTTCATTTCGATCAACGGGGAAACGCACGACGTTGGGCATTCACGGACGCGAATCGACGAGGCTAAATCGTTCGTGCGACCGACAAAGATACAGAACATCGTATCGTATCGTGTATAAATGCCTGTGTCGCAAGATTTACTACGTCTGATTAAGCAATTAAGCCGTACGGAGGCGCTTGGTGGAGTTTTTGCCGCGTGGCCAGCCAGCAATTCTCGTTATAAATTCAACCGTCTTCGATATGGAAGCTTGCCAGGTACGACGCTGCCTCTTTCTCGGCTACTCTGCTTCTCCCTCTTTCGTTGTCTGCCATCGTCTTGCTTAGCTGCGGCCTTACGACAATACAAGACGAATGGAAAAAGGGGAGGGAATACGTCGGAAATCTCGTCACGGTATAGCCCGCTGTTAATTGTCGCTATAATCTACGCGGCAAGACCGAAATTCCAAGTTGCTAGAAGCTAACGATTGCGGAGCCGCAGAGAGGAACAGAGGGGTCGTTAATTATCTTAGCTAATAACGCGAAGGTTCGCGCGGGACGATCCCGACTTTCCATCGTCCAAGCTATTCACCAGTGATCGAGGAAGAGTATATTAATGGAATGGATGGAGGCAATCTTTTCGAGAAAACGGCGAACATATTAATTTTAACCGTATGATTGCGGCTCTGTATCGGTTTTGCACAAGCGGCCCGAGTTAATCAAGAATTGATTTATGTAACCGTGCGTGCAGCATAGGCTACCACTGAACGATGAATTACGGGAACGAAGCAGAAGCTGGAATTCACCGGCAATTATTTAGCAGTGATTAGACGCGATTTCGAATTAACAACGTCGAGAGCGGCGAGCGGCCAACAGTCGAGTCACGTCGAGAAAGAATCCGTTTAGCTAATTTCTGTCGGCAGACTCCGAGAAGAGCAGGCCCCCCCACGGCGTTCACTGTTGATTCATTTTATTAATTTTTCTCATTCCCCACGATAATTCGATCCGGAGACGAAAGCAGAGGCGTCCTCGACGACTGCTGAATTAAAGACATTACGACGAGTCACCCCCGAAATCGGTCCGTTCGAGCAAACTCCTTCTTCTGTTCTTTGCTGCGAGAAAGGGAAGAAAGAGAATAAGCGAGGAAATTACCAGGCCCGTGAAAATTCAGCGACGTCGCCCGTCGGATTTATTACCGACCTTCGACGTCATTATCATTTCCAAATTACGTTCGTTTCACGGCTTCGTTTCGAGACACCAAAGAAATTCTTCTTGATTAACATGCTTCTATCGAGCGTGTAGATATATGTAGCGATTCGCCAAAGTATCTCGACTTTTAATTTGATATTACTAAAAATACAAATTTGTACGATTATACTACGCGCGTTGGTACGAAGGTTTGAGATTCTTCGCGGACTTCAACGTCCATCGGTGTGAATCTCTTTCTCTGTTTCTTTTTCCTTCATTTTATCTTTCTTCTGCCTTGTCGTCGATGAGGAATAGAACGGTAGTCTATGGGGAATAAACGTAGCCGAGCAGAAAAATTAAACGCATTCAGTATCCCATAGGGTGGACCAAAGGAGGGGGAGAGAGTGCGAATCAATTTCTGACGTGTCGGCCGTGTCCGTGTAAACCAATTTCAGGCAATTTCGCGTCAAGAATAGCCTCTTCAACAATGAATTGACCCCACGCGAGGACCTTTCCAATTTTAACCGATCTCGAGAATACTTCTTCGGCAACGGGCAGGCGTTCGTGTTCCAACTCACCGCTAGCTTCCCCTTCGGCGACGACGATCATGAGATCGAGATGAATCAGACATCGCCGAGAAAGCCTCTCCTCTCCTTGACCGAAAAATCTTTCCTTTCGATTTCGTTTTTCAACGGAGCACGAGTCAAACGAAAATGTCATTTATAAGAGAGAGTTAATCTGAGATGTCTGATACTGAGTTTGTAAATATTATTTCGTTTAACGTATACTTGGTGAAAGAGATATAGCGATGTTATAAATTGACGCACGTTAATCGATAAAATCGATCGATGCAACCCTACTCAAAGGTGTACGCATTTTGTGGGAACGTTCTAAAATTTCAGACTGGAAAAATCGTTTGTCAATCGATGCAATAAGTATTGCGCGATAAGGAGAATAACAATACATTCGATAAATCAACGATAAGATAAAAGACACAGCAGTCTTCGTTGTTTCGAAAGGAATAAAATCCCACGTCGGGAGTGTCGTCTCCCAAGGGAATCGCTCGCGTACTGCTTTATCGCGAGTGTATTTTCAGAGAGCCGCGTGTTCTGAGTGAAATTAGCAAATCCCTGCTCCCTCGAGGCGGCAGGATACGCGTCGTCCATGGTTTGGTCGTTGTGTTACAACACGCACCGCTTCATATTCCTGGCCCCTTTTCAATGTTCCGGTTTCTTCAAGTGTCAAATTTAATAAGCTCGCTATCCCGATTTTCCTCGGACCGGAATACACTCCGGTAAAGCCACCTACGAAATATCGAAACATTTTCTCGTGAATATAATTCAGAAGAACGTTTAGATTATTGTTCGATATTTTCATCGTAAGCTCGATAGAGGAGTAACGGTGAACTTTTTCCATTTGCGAGATACGTTATCGTATTGATGCGATAAATAGTAATCCACGTCGTATAATTTGCTCAGACGTCGTGGCGGAATTTAGTACGCATCCTGCAAAGGAGTCAATTCTGCGTTTCAGGGAAACTCGATTATCGAGGGCGCATAAATTGCCGATAGCTTTCTGTCTTTCTCGTCCTTTCTTTCTCCTTCGATCTCGGTACCACGATTCCATTTTATTTCTCTGCCACCTCAAGCTCTTTCTAGTTTCCAGTGACGAATAGTTAAGGCAAGACTCTGTTCATGCAAATTTTGTTAACGTCCAACATGAGTAGTACGTCGGTTGATAGACGTAGAGAAGTAGCGTTGCACGATGGTAGCTGAAAGGTGACTGGAAGGCAACTGGAAACCGCATGGAAATATAAAATACCGTTTGCCGTGAGAATGGAACAAACGTATCAGACCAACGATCGAAACATTAGTGTTTAATATTAACGATTTGCGCACCGCTCCCGGATAATTACATTTCGCGCAATGACCGAGCCCTTGTTAAGACATTGGCTACCGGTTGACAACGTTGCATGCTGATACGACGTCATTAACACCAACCACGTCGTTTCGTATATATGTCGGCTGCATATTGCACCGGGCAAACATTAAGGTCGCGTCCACCAGCTTATACTTTTATCGTTCGAACACACTTGCAAACTAAAGAACTGTACAACGAACTCTTAAATGTAGCTGCATACACCTTCTGCTTGAGGAAACCATCGGAACGAGGTGTTACGCGTTCGACTTATGGTACTCACGTACGAGTTGTACGCGCAAGAAGCTTAATGGCGATCAGAGAGGGTAGCTTGACAAAACGATAACAGCCGGTTACCCAAAAGAATTTCGTCAAATTATCTGGCCGCTCGATCGGTCCCGGCCTGTTTCCTGGAAACACGGTAGCTGGATTACATGCAGATTTCTACCAGCTCAGCTGGATCGTTACAGTTTTTGCCCGGGTTACACACTTTCGTCGACTGTTCACGAAGCAGCGGGCCTGCTTTTAAACCGTTTTAGAGCTGGCTCGCGCACACGCGCGTGCGAAACGCTGCTCGTAGATCGTATCTCGGTCGGGTGTTTACGCGAGAAAGGTGGCTGGACAACGGAACAAAAGGTCCAAGAAACTATACGCGGGGCCAGGCCGCGAGCTAAGAACTAATTAACCCGTTATCTCTACCGTCCGGTCACGATTAATTTCGCGTCTCGAGGGATCGTCGATGGTTCTTCATACGTGTTTCGTATGTACGAAGAGTTATATACACGGCATTAATCAAAGTTGGAGGCCCCGGTGGATGCTTCCGGGACGAAAACTCAACCGTCTGTTTCGTGTGAGAGACTCCTTTTTAATCCTGGTTCCATCAGTTACGTCAGAGGCTGTCGTTGATTCTTTCTGCGGCTTGCAACTTGTAATTAACTCCGGGTATAAAGCGGTATCAATCGTGGGCTCGATCACATGAATTCTCCTGAAACGCGTTTCCACGCGTAACTCTTGGTGCGGGACAGGTTGATTTTTCGAGATTTTGCAATGTAGCCGACGGGCGCCGACCGGTTTCTCGATTACGCTGAAAGTGGCGCGTTTTTTTTTCTTTTTTCTTTTCCGATTGTACGGCCGAATCGATCGCGTATTGGACATCGTTGATAGCGAGAAGTAGCGAAATAGCTAAGTCACTCGCGCGATTTTAATACGATCCTTTGAAGCTTGATGGTGGTTCCACGGTGCTTAACGCTTTAACTAATAAGACACGAAAGTCAGGGTTCTCGTCAATTCTTTTAACAATCGCTAAATATTTATCGCTGTTGCAACCTCGCACTTTGTCTGGATATGTACGAATATGTTTCATACGTTTCTTCAAAATAGTCTAACTTTCTCGTTGTACAAAGTTTCGATTATACATTTATGTATTGCATGCATCAAACTATACGTCGTTAACTTAAAAAAAAAATTGTTATTCCAAAAAACGTTAAACTAACTCCAACTAGTCGCGAAATATTTCGAAATATCCCTTTCAAAGATTAATATACATATCCGAAGAATATTGCGATACCGTTGTAGACTCATCGATTTTTGTCTAGTTCGCCTAGATAAAGATCGATGACGAAGCTGCAGCAACGACATTTCTGATAACAAAGTATTCGTATAATCGCTGGAGACTCTGCTTCGTCCGAATTTTTCCTAGCGTCTCTTTTTAGAATCTCCCGCCACTTCTCCTCTCGAGAGGACAACTCGCTGGTTTTTGCGTTTCACTCGGTTAATTTACAGCCCTGCCATAAATCCTTCTGTAACGCGGATCGCAAACGGCTACCGTATCTAAAAACATGGCTGTAATTATCGCTACTTTGTCCGCCGGTAATTACACCGTGCTATTACTCGAAAAATGCCTGGAGTGTTGGACGGTGTGCGCGCGTTCCATACAGACAGGAAGTACATAGAGGCGAGCGGAGGAAATCGTGCTTTAAACGATACCCACGCGCGTTCGTACGCGAGTGTTCGCTTGCACGTTTGTTCATGGCCCGTTCGTTTGATCGTGCAATTATTACGCAACTCATTGCTACTATATCACCTAACGTTTCGCATATAGTACAGATTTTTCCATCAACCAGTCTAGCGCAGGCCCATGGTGTCGGTATATTTCGATATGTACATGCACGCGTATGATATACACATATTCGTACATACGCGTACGTTCGTCGCTTTTCCATTTCCGCTGTAATTAGAACAACCAGCTAGCCAGAGGTGAACCACGAGCTCGTATCTTGTCCGTCTAGTGGCGTTCGCTACGAAATTAGCAGCAGGCTTTTGCGTAACGCGAGAACGAAATTACTCGCTGGTCCCATTGTGCGCGCAAATGTATGCCTGTTTTTGTTTTCTGTCCTCCTTTTTTTTTTTTCTTTCTTCACTCTCCTAGTTGCAGTTGCTCGCGATTTTTCCCCTCGCGAATACCTGCAACCAGAAACGAAGGAACGAGCGGACGTCTCGCGAAACTAGGCGTCTCGTTCGTAATATATAAGCCTCGCAGGCCTAGTGCCATGGCGTTGCGTATAGAAATTTCGATTCGACAAAACGATAAAACCGGTTTAGAACGATCCCGGTGGATTAATATCGCTTTTTAGTCGACGTTGAACGCCAGCACGGAGATATACACGGCGCAATGTCTCGGTTGCTAGTCTTCGATCGGCCGATCGTATTACGAGAACGTATCGTGGAAAAAGCGCGAATACTGTTCCCGCGAGTTCTAGTGATTAAAAACCGGTGTTTGCCCCGTAGCGTTGAGGTGTGCTCTCGTTGGTAGAGAGTCGTGTTGTAGGGTAAAGGAGAGGAGAAGACAGGTATATAACGCGAGTCACGAAGCGTTCACGCATTCGTCGTATTCGGAGCAACAGGAGCTTATCGCGGCGTGGAATCTTTTCCTCGGTCGAAAACCTCGCTTTTCTCCGTAAATTAGGGGCCCGTGGCTATTTTCGATGGCGGATGTGACGTTGCAGCCTTCGGAAGTGGCCCTTTTTGTTAGGAGCCGCGGACCATTCGCTCGCCTGGCCGGCGTTAATAGCAGTTTGCTGCCCTTTCTGCTCGTTTGCCGTTAACCATCGCGCTTTTTAGCGGCCCTCCGTCTATATTGTTTTCGGATCTCATTCGCCTGAACAAAATATTCACTTTGCCCTGTAGAGAGCTTCGTAACGGATAAAGAACTACCACCGGTTACTTTATTACGTATAACGAGTATTTTCCTATTCACGCGTTGCTTCTATCAGCTTTTATCGATTTGTTCGAGCATCTAATAACCGAGTAATTAGTAAGATATCCAAAGCTAATTGTACAAGGTCTCATCCATATGATCAAATGCATGTGGAAATAGTATTTTATCGTAGTAGAGTCAAGTATCGTATAACGAGCGGCGATGAAATTCTGTTTGGCGAGTATTTAACATCGTAAATTGTTGAATAATAAGGATCTCAGTCGCGTGCACTATTTTCTGCCATCCGTGTTATTTTGATTTTATCAGATTTAAAGATCAATGATTTATGCATTTACACGCAAGAGTCGTTATATATAATATGATAATATAATAACAATTTGTTTTCTTATCAACTTTCCTTCTTTTTATCGATCTTATTGAAAATTAATGCAAAACTTAGTAGCTGCACCAAATATTTATGTTTCGCCTACGAACGAATCCTTACGCTCGCAACGTGTGCCTCAGAACAGCGTGTAAAATAAATAAATGAATTAATTCCATGAATTTGCAAGTATCTAAAAATACGTAGCGTGTATTTCGATGAATGGATAACGGCAATTATACCTGCGCTGTTGGAACGAGCACGATGGCGTTGCAAGAGTTCCTTTCAAACTAGATAATCATAAAATGCAACCCATTAAACCACCTCTTTGCTTACTATCAATGATAAAAAGGTTAGCAAACGATAACGATCCCCGGATAATTCGGTGCACGGGCAAGAAACGCCTCCGTTAGGAAGGTTATAACGATCGTGTAACGAAACGCGAGACGAGGAGGCGTCCATTTCGGTCTCTTCTTCCACTCCTTTTCAACCTCGAAGCTACATCTCGAAGGCAACCGAATGAGACGGCGATTTCTTTCCGCGATCCACGTAGCTGTAACAGGCGTGCAGTCGTTCGCGTAAATGACGACGTTGGTAACGGGGATTATCGAGGTCTCGTTAAACGTCAAGCGTAAATCTCCACTGAACTGAAGCTCGCGTCGTCTAATTGTTTTACAAAAACAACCGGGAGAAATTTCAAGCACGGAATCTGTCACGTTGTCTCGCAACGATGGAATCTCGATAGGCTCGATTTGGCGTGTCTGACTCGCGGCTTCCTTTCTCCTCTTCTTTCTTTTATCTTCTTCCTCTTCTTCTTGTTCGATTGGTCGTTTGATCGGCCGGCGAATTTCACCGTGGCTGAAACGCGACTCGCAATTTCGCGGGATGAGAAGCAGGAAATGCCCGCGGAGAGCCACCTGTCGTTCCCGGCTAGTTACGTCGCGCGGCTTTCCGCTTTGACGCCGCGTGTCATCCGCGATTTCGTGCGCACGTAGCCGCGGCAAGAACGGCTACCCTTTCGCCCCGCCATTTGACAGATGGATCGCGAAGTATGCGAGAAATGCGAATCTACGAGTTCATCTTCCGAGAGACGACTGCGGAGCTTAATCATGGAACATCGAAAGGTATTGAAGCGGGGAAAAAATCAATGCTTCTTGGTTACGCTGGATCTATCTAGTGACGGAGCTTCTTTCGGTATAGGAACTTGAGATATTATTTGATCGTAAGATGAATTGTATCTGCTATTTGAACCTTGTGTTTTGGAACACATATTCTGTATTTATATATTAATATCGATTTTTTTTCTTTTTTTTTTTTTTTTAGTAGAAACAGGAATGTAGCGAAAGCAAGGTTCTAAAAGTTGAGTTATTAACTTTCGTGATTGTTGAGGTTGACTTATGGAAGAACGTGTTGATGAATTTGTAATAGAAAAATATATTGAAATAAATAAAGGTATAAGTATAATGTATATTGATCCAGATCTTCACTTTTACAGTGTCACAATTTAATAGAAGCGATATATATTTATAGTAAAGGACATTACAAAGAAAGGTAATCTTGAAGCTCTAGGTATAGGCTATAAGAAACAGCAATAGAAATTTACTTATAGCTCCTTTGTCTCTAGACCTTGTAACCCAAAACATAATTTATATTCAAGGGTACAATAATATGGATTCCTCCTTACTTAGAATATTTTTTTTTTCTTCACTAAATTCTATTCTCTTCGTAGAAACGGTCTCCAGGTCACGAATATACAAAAGTAAAGATGTAGAGTTTTTTTTTTTTTTTTTGAAGTAATTACTTCAACAGTGATCGACCTTTTACAACGACAAAGCTTTTATGATACGGACCATGTTGTATACCTGAATAATTCATCGATTCTAAAACATCGTATTTTAATAAAAACGGAGCAGTATACTAGAGTATACAGCAGTATAAATACAGTCTGTACCTTGTTGGAAAAGCTGTATAAATTTCGATCGAATACGTTCGTTTAGCAAGCAAAACGATACAAGTTTAAACGCCATGAAAATTGTTAAAATTCTCAATTAATTTTCGATGTTAAACTAGTAGTAGGTATTTATATATTCGCAAAGTAACCAGGAAGTTAACTCTACAGTACAGTCGCGTAGTTTCGCACATTAGTGCGTTAAATAGACGCGAGGCAGTTGAAACAACGTCGGTGCCATATTTAGCTTCGTTGGTCGCGGTGACGTCCGAAAAAGTAGCGAAGATTTATGCGCCTGAGTGGTCGCGATTCGGACCACGGAATATCATATGCGTGTCACCGTGTGTCTTTCTCGAAACGAAAGGTGGTCGAGAAACGCGCAAATCGCGTCAGCCACGCGGTTAATTATCCCTTACTAATCAGCCAGAGGTGAGGCGTCCATCTGGTCCTTCAGCGAGGCCCAAAGGCTGCGCGCGGCCACGATGGCACGACGATAATCGCAAATTGGATTATAATTTGCAGGAGATAAGTCACGCTCGTCACCTCGACTGCGAAATGGCCGAGAACCGGAGACCGAGAGAGGGAATCCGCCCGCGGAAGAAAGAGAGGACGCATGAGAGCGCGTTCGTCGAGAGCCCTTTCGACCCCCTCCGCGTCTCTTTCCGCAGCGTACCCAGCTTTCCTTCACCCTCCCCGTCAATTATTTAGTAATTGAATGCGAGGAAGCCGAGAGTCATCGTTTAAATTATCATTTCTGGTGAGCCACCGTCGGCGTTACTGTTTATCAGCAGCTAGATACAAAGTAAAACGAAACAACGCTAACAATGTCCGTTCTACCGTTCTTCGTCTCTTCGCCGAGTATTCTTATCTTCTTACCGGATCTCTTCTTACTGAAACGTTCCCGTGGAACGTTTTCATTTAACGCGTATCCGCGGCTAAGGCTCATTTGTCGATACCAAGGGTTAAAAGACTTCGTTTCCTAGTCAGAAGATTGTCTCCACGACTAATGCAGGAAAGATACGATGACCGTTTAGTAGAGAAGAATGATGGCGGAAATGTACGCGAGAAGAAACCAATCTGAGAGATAACGAATCGACTTTCTAGCCGGTATCCGTTTAGGATATCGAATAGCCCCGAATAGGACGAAGGTTAGAGACAGGGGAGACCTTGGCGCAACTCCCAAGAGTTCGCCGTCATCGCTAGCCGAGCTTCTCCTCTGTGAAGCGCACGATTCGTCTGGAAGGAGCGGTTGGCGCGGGCGCGAACGCGTTCACCGCCGATCCTTATCCGTCTAATAAATAGCTCGAGACGTGACTACAGCGTTTCGTGACAAGTTAATCACGCGGAGAAGGAGCAATCCCCAGGAGGAATCGCTCCGGTACCCCTTTGCTATAGATGAATCCACAGAAACTGCACATATTTATGTAAATGGCCGCCAACCCGTGTTCCCTAGCCTCCTCTTTGTTTTACAAATATGGCACTCGACGCCGCAGGAACCGGGCGGCCATCTTTGTTTGATGACTCGACAAGTAACGCCGCGACTTGTACGCCAGCAACCCCGCCGATCATCGTCCACCCATTGGCATACGATTAACACGAATTCCGTGGGCCGTGTTCAGACCTACGACGAAGACTACCGGACCCGTTATCTATCATTTTCTTCTCGTTCGATTACTTGCGTAATTGTTGTTACCGGTTATCGTGGACGGCTCGACAACGTCGAGCGGTACCACGGTTTGCAGATTTTCTAGCCGTGAGAGCGTAGGCAGGACGATTAACATAGACGTGACGACGATTGTAAGATGACACCGGGAATGATTAACGCTCTAGGCGTGTCTTCATTTAGCGTGAGTGTTGCTCAGCGTAGGCAGGAGATATTTCGATTGCAGAATTGGGAAGAGCGAATATGCGAATATGTTGCATCTTCTTGTGGCTGGCGAGGATAATAATTCACAGTCGTACACGACTGTTTCTTAAATCGATGTGCCTGTATTGACACCAGGGCTGTCAGATCTCGTCTGCTAGGTATTTTTTAACGAGCAAATAAAACACTCAAACACGTGTTTAATTGCGAGGTTCTGCGTTCACGAGTGTCGCCGTGCTTACGATCCTCCTCGAGGAGACCGTCCTGTCTTTTAACAGCCACCTTTAAATTCTGTCATATCCTTTTCCAAACTGTCGAATCTTCGACGACAGGAACTTCGAATCGCTAAATTGCTTCTAATTTCAAATTTTACATTTGTCAACTGTCGTTCATTCAAAGTTTTCAACCCTTCTTTCGCCATACGTTTTGCCACCCTGGCAGTAACGCAGCATTCAGTAAAGTAGCTTTAGTATGTAGAAAAGGAATTATATATTCTGTTGATAATTTTGAGCACGTTAGAGCATATCAGATTTATATCGACAAGCAGATGACGATTTCTCTCGGCGAAGGATTAAACCTATCCTCTTACCTCACCCTCGGACGTGGTTGTTTTCCATTTTATACGGTGTATGTTTGCGTTTCTTGACGGTCGTAGTCGCGACGGAGGCGGGATTAGTCCAAATGGTAATCCGGTAGGCAAAGCGTGGTATTACACGACCGGTAGCTGGCGATGTTTTTCCAACGGGGACACGTTAACGCCCCGTCACTTGTTTCGTGTTTGCTCGCTCGTTTGATCTTCAAGCACGCTTCATTTGACGCTTATTTGCCCTCTGCGAGCAGTAACGTGTCTGCGTATGCGTCTCGTCTTAGTTCCGCCGCCAAGAGTCGCAACATAAGGCTGAGATTTCACAAGCAGCCTCGACTTTTTCAATGAAAAAGACAAATATCCTCCAACTCCGGCTACGACGTCTCCTTCTCAATGTAACGAACGTTCCACTACAAGTAACCATTTTTCCTACTCGTCAGAGACAGTTGTTTCATTCTCGGAACGTAATCGTGGTTTGACCGATTCAACCGCTTTCACTCAATTCCTAAACGAACGTGCTTCGATGGCAAGGCAAACCGAGCGATCCCATTCGTGCACGATTCACGCTCGTATCTCTTCGATCCTACGCGTTGATGGGACAGGTTCGTGTCGGTTCGAAGAGAGACGAGAACGTATGGTAGTAATGGTGAGGGATCTCCATCCGGTATCGGGCACGAGCGACGATCAATTTTTCTTGAACGTGAGGCCGCGGACGTCAGGACGTGCGGATATGAAAAATTTCGAGCAGCCGGTAATGAGGTGCGTTCACAAAAGAGCCGCGTTCACGTTTGGACAGCCACTGTCATTTGTTCTCGGATCCACGGTCATTTGTCTGCTCACGGGCCGGCCTGTCTTTTGTTACACCGTCAAAACAGTATTGTGCCGGACTAACGACGTTCATCTCGCGCCACCCCTCTGCACCGATACACCAGGACCATCGTTTGATTTACGCGTGCTCCCCGTCTAATCGTGCGTTTATCAAGGTCTCGCCTACGACTTCTTGAAAATTTATTCCGTCCAATTTCCAAGGTTGAGAATCTTCTCGAAGAATCCGATAATTCGCAAACGCACGAATCGTCGAAATTAACGTTACGTATTTTCAATCTACGCTTCGTTCTCGTCATATCCATCCAGCTACCCTCTTAATAAATTATCGGCGTTTGTTGTTGGAAGAATATTCGGTTGGGTATCGAAGGAAATATTCGACTGCGATCTTCGAAGCTAAAACCAGATTGCGTAATGTCTCGCTCTTATTACTCTTATCCAACTTACTTAACCGAGACACGCGAAATCAAAAATGATCAAACGCAAAGGTTCAGCGATCCGGTTAATTAATGGCGCGTAATTCCTATCGGGTTTTAATAGATATCGCATAGTCGACTACAACGTTTAGAGCTGTCGGCGATCGGCGAAACATTAATCAAACTAGTTTCCCAGCGAAATTATAATCCGGTCTGTTCTCGCGTCCCCCTTGCGGTACTTCTTGAGTGAACAGAAATTGCAGATATCATCTATATGTAATTAGAAGCTCGACAATTTTCAGATTCATGATATTCTTGTTTCTCCATTCTCTCTCTCTCTCTCTCTCTCTCCTTCTTAAAAAACTGGTTCACGCTCGATCAACCAACTTTCCCGAAATTAACTGATCGAAATCACGCGTTCGTTTAATCGGTACATTGCACATTTTCTAGATAACGGTCTCTGTTTTATATTATTACATTGTAGAGCCTTCATTATCCGAGCATGTGTTGCCACGTGATATTTCACTATGCAAACGTTTTATTAGCCCAACTATGTTTTTATCAGTCGGATTATGTTTTTTCTACTACTTATAATATGAAATTAATATTACGTACTTTAACGCAGTGTGAGTAAATTGGTATCAAACGAGGGATTAGAGACGAAAACAAAAATAATTTAGAGCTGAGAAATTGGTAATGCAAATATTAGTGAAGATTAATAAAAGCAAAACTGTCGAAGGCATTTTCGCTTCGAATCATTTACGGTATCAACAAAAAAAAAAAAAAGAGAGAATTTATAAATGGCTCATAAATTAAATGTAATTTAACCATCCAATTTAACGCTATTCTAAATTATATCCAACACTATTTCGATTAATTTCTGTCATCTAGCGATATCGAAGATATTAATTTAACAAGTAATTATCTCGCGTTACTGTTGTTGACAAATATTCCGTCTGAGTCATAGGATAATCGTCGTACGAAGAAATAACAGTACTTTCACCCCAGAATTCTCTTGTCTAAACCGTATCTCTATTAACTCGAATACCGAAGGTTTAAACTGTACTTTTGTTGCTTCGTTGCACGAGACGCGTACAATACGGATCCATTTCGTTGACAATCGGTGGCACCACCCACCGAGATGCTGCGGCTCAGCTATTAGCATCCGGGAACAATCGACCGCCGCGGGTCATGACAGCACGAGAAACCTTATGAATTTATCGTAATTTTATGTATGGCACAATCAGCGGCCTCGGTGGCGGATAAAAAGGAAGGCGTGATTTACTGCCTTTTAAGAACGCGGCCGTCTCGCGGCCACCGGGGGACCACAGTAGTAGAGTTCAGTGTATGACTGAACGCGTTGAAAGTGATACTTTCCAGGTCCCTTTTAAAACAAGTCATTATTTATAATGTCCACGCACGACGTTTATTAGGCACTCACGTTTACGTTTTATTTTCAACCAGGCGCATTAGCGTCCGCAACTTTATATAAAATCGAAACAGCGTCTTCGAAGACGTTATAATATTAGACGTAGGAATTTTTAATTCCTCGCGATTACTAAAATACACGCGCAACAGAATTAACGTTGACTTCTATCGAGATAGAAACGTAATTATATATACTTATGGATTTTCATTGCAAGAGTTTAATTATAATTATCTGTGAGTGGTTTTTTTCATCATGGTATATTACAGATCAGTAGTTCTGGTGTTAATGCCGCTGACTATTTCATTCCAATAAGTTTTTTATCTTCCTCTCGCGTGGCGCCTTCCACAGAACGGAGTACGAGACGTTGAAATCACCAGGCTGCCCCTAAGTCATTAGTGTGCCACGGCATAATTATACAGCTAATGATATCCTGAAGTGTTTCGAGACACCATGGTCGTCGATGTTGAAAACATCAGCCGGGTTGCACGAAAGATAAACCTTCTTGACTTCCCGTTACCCGCATTAACCGTACTACAAGTAAAGACGAGTCAACTCGCGATGATATCATAAATTTCTGCATGCACTGAAGAGGAAACAAAGTTGGAAAAGGCCGGTGTGTATGCCTATCTTTCACTATCATTTATGACAGCAAACGCATCGCGTAAATTACCATCCTTTAATCAATTTTCTTTACAGCCAACCCTGCATCCTTTCAAAGTACCTACTTACGCGAAATACATAAAATAGCTGACTGAATCAACAAGATCTACGCGTCCAACAACATTTACGGAAGCGTGTCTAAGCTTTTTTCGTGGATCTACCACGTTTTTCAAAACCTTCGTTTCAAGCGTGCAACTGTACTTTCAACGATAACTCGTCCTAACCGTATTAAGCATCATTCGCTTAGCTTGTTAACCATCTTTTACGACAATGCTTCTCGGATTAGAAAATTGAAAATTAACAAAGACACGGTCGATTTCAATTCTACTCGGATCGATTTTGTTTCGCATGCAGATGAATAGGTCACGCGTATGATGGTCGACGATCCTTAATTTAAAGAATACGCTATAGATCAAGAATTCTAACGACGAGTTAACTGGTCTTCACCGGTTAATAGATTTATCATTATAATTATAGTGACACAGATGTGGCTCCACTTTTTTATCTTCTCTTGTATTTCTTCGCTCCAATTAATCCCTCTTTACCGTGTATCTGATATCAAATGACTTATGTCGGTTAATGAAGAAGTAAGTGAAATATATATACATGTAACACGAATTACATATTCGGTCTGCAAATTCAACGTGTTCAAGCACATCTGATATCCCGAGTAACGAGGATTCCTCGAACGAAGTCAGCTGCATCGCGACACACATCGAGGTGGGCCTTTTTGCGGAACGGGCTAAGATAAATGACGAGAGGATTAATCGCCTGGCGATCGGCGGGACCAAGCGAACAAAACTGTGTGTAATCGTCGGCCGTGGTGCACCGGTGGCCGTTAATCGGTTGTTGCAGTCGAGTAATTTATGCAGTGTGCAATCACCGCGGCCACGAATTGAGCCACCGCAGGAAAAAGGAGCAGCTCGCTTCGAGATTTACTGCGTGCTCGGCTTGATAGACTTTGCAGGGAAGGAAAACAACCGAGAAACGACGAACCAATCAAAACGCACATGACCATTTTACCGACTGAATTCCTGATTTGCATGCCCTGGTCCTTAACAAACAATAGCCGCCGGCCACCTGAACAACTTAATCTGCAGACCAATCGAAACGCGTAATAAATGCAACGGGACTATCGTCTTACCGTAACGCGTAACGATATGCTGTCGCGTGTAACAATTCGTGAAGGCCACTTTAAGGATCATCCTTCCCTCCTGACGAGAGACACCTTACCGTGCGAACTTTCGCTGTCTCGATCTTTATCGTGGAAATTCAAACTGAATCAGCGAGGTTGAAACGTACAGCAGAGCACAAAAATTTAACACGACTGATACATATGATTAGATTTTCATCCAGTTCCGCTTGTAAAGATTTACGCTTTTGCACACAGCTTTTGATAACACTCCCTTAGATCGGAAGATCGCAACGGTCATGGTAAAGTAATTTTCTCTTCTACGAAATATCGCTTTGGTCAAATCAAATTCTCCAGTCTTAGTGTACGTCGAAAAACAAATATTCAAATGTGCAGTAGTATCAATATATATTAATTCCTTGAATCCGATTCGAACAGTTTAAACAATACTCTCATCGTCGCATCACTTCCACCAACGTGTATCAACGTCCCTACGGTGCATTCTAATTCGAGATATTCACCCTTGCGCGTCTATCATATGGAATTCTATCAGAAAACACTCGATTAAATTTCGATGTAAGTATAGTAACTACAAACATCTGTGTGTAATATGGTGTAACAATTCGTAAGGAATCGCGACGACCACCTGTAACTGGTATCATCCTTTGCCTGACAGACGCCTTTCGTGCGCACCTTTGTTCGTTCCTTCGGTAGTTCGTACTCTCGATCTTTATCATGGAAATTCGAACTGGCATAGCGTGGATGAAACCTCGACGTAATTCTCAGTCTGAAGTTAAATAGCGGTGGTGTCTTTGACGAGTCGAACGCAGATCGCTTCTCGTCCGGTCGACTTTACCTAACGATCGGAAACGATGTCGTGGCTTGACGAGGCTAGTACGCGCGGTGCAAAGACCTGGCATACTTTGTAACCTCATATACCGTGTCTAATTGACACGCGAGGCGTAGGGTATCGCGTCTTGGCCGAGCGACGATAATCTGGGAAACACCGAGTCCGGTATTACGTATTATACTTTATAATAGGAGCGGCGGACGACGACGACGAATAAAGGCGACTACTACTAGCACTAGCGGCAGGGGGAGAAAATAAAAGAAAAGAAAAGAAAAAAAAAGGAGACGAAGAAAGAACGAAACAACGAGGGAATCGACGCCGACATTCAATTTTCTTGCTGGCGACTCGAGGCTATACGAGTGAAAAAAGAAAAACGAACACGTCTAACGTGGTTGGCCGACAGAAAAAGTCATCCTAGTGGGCAGTACCATGATGTTCGACGGCTCTTTTATGCCACGCGACCTGTTCCATCGACGTGTAATGAAGACGTATTATTTAATGTACGTGCCGATCTGCCTCGCGATTCTGTGGCCGCCCCGGCTATTGTGCGCTCTACACACACCGTAATCGTCGAATTTATCGGCGGCCACCGCGTCTCCGACTCCTACTCAGCTCACGCTGAATTTTACCAAAACACGCTCTCGCTAGCGTTTCACGGCCGATTACCGTTCGATTTCGATGCGGTTCCTCGGTCGTTTCGTGGCCGCGTTAAAGAGGATTAAAGATTCATCGACCCAAGTGGCGTCCTATAATTCTACGCGGTAACGTAATCATTCCGTGGCGGCTTATTTTATCGCGTCAGATTACTCTCGCGCTCCGTACGTAAGCGCGATCATAGCTTCTTATTTGGAATTGAAAATCACTGTCGTGGACGTTCGATACTTTCGTCTGCTTTTACGTTTATAGCTTGGTGTTATAACTAGGAATACATAGATTTCCAAGAAAGATCCAAGCTAAACAGTTTAACGTTTAACGTATATACGTCCTACAAGAAGACCATTTTTATTTAAATTAATACAACGCCGTATAGTAAGATTTTATTTCTGAAGTTAGAATATGAAACGTATCAACGTTCCAGTAAAATCGTACCACTTACTTGTGCTTGGTAGTTGCACGAAATTTTTACCAAAGTTCCTTTTTCATAAAACTTTGCGCATATTTTGCACGATCGTTCGTACGCTTGAGGAATTCTTAGAGAGATATCGTCGAGTTGGTCGCTCGATTGGACGCTATATTTGTACAAGATCGCATCGGTACACTACGAGGGTGGTGAAAAGAAAAGCGACGTGGCACAGTGAAGTGTGAAAAAGAAAAAAACAAAACACACTCGGAGGACCAGCTCCGAATCGAGTGTCACTTGTCTTCGACGCATCGAACATCCCCCTGGGCGCTCGTCGAGTGCGTTCACCAAGGGGGAGAAGCGGTCAAATCGATACAGTGTTTTGTTTTAAGTGACGTTAAAAGGATCGGACGAGACAAAACACACACACACGAGGGGTGAACCACCCCCATCGTCCAACTGCTCGTGTCGCAATTTTTTTGACACGTTCTTTCCTTCTTATCGATGAGCCATTGTCCTTCCATATATTATATTCTCTTAATTTTTAGACATATATATATATTTATATGCATATGTCTAAAAGTCTCGCTGATTTTTCCTGCTTCCGACGTTTCTCACGTTTCTATCGGCGCGATTCACCGCCGGTGCGCCAGGTTGAATCGCAGAAAAATTTCAACAAGTTCGTCGAGCGGTTAAAGCGTCCATAAGAGTAAATCTCCGACATTTGTATCGTGGCCAGGGGCTTTGTTTAATAAAACCGCGCAACGAAACATCGATGATTTGATTGCGTACAGTCAGGTTGGGGCGGTTTTTTCGCGCGTTGCGCACGTCCACTGGCATACCGAATCGAAAAGAACCACGGGACATTAAGTATGAATGAACTCGTCCATATAAAATATGCAGGCACGCGTGGAACGCGAAATCCCGCGCAATTTACCCGGTCGGTACGCTGCCGTCCTCTCTTTTGTATCGGCATCAACTCGTATAATACCATTGATAATTTTTTCAATTTATAAAACGTTACACACAAAATACAGACAGAGAGAGAGAGAGAGAGAGAGAGACGGGGTAACGCGTTGCCTTCGGTGGTTCGACGGGGGCGGTCGATCAAAGCACCGTGGCATTGTGACGAGAAACACGAATTCCTGGTCTGGAAACGAGTGTTTTAACAACTCCCTCCCTCGCGGACCCCCCGTTGCCCGGACCCGGGCTCTCTCAAAATCTATTTTCATCGTCGGACAGATGTAACTTCGCTCTCTCGCTGGCAGCGACGCGTGCATCGATCGTCAGATGTCTCTCCCGTGAGCCCTCTCCGAGCCCCTCGTTCTCTCTCTCCAATCTGCAGTCAATTGTTTCCAGCTAAACTGTTTGCCTTTCAGTCGGCACCCTTTTGCCGCACGGCACCGTCTATTTGCTCCGTTTAATGTGGCGCGCTTTCGAGACTCGCCCGAATTTTCCAACGACAGAGTAACAGAGATGGATTCAGTGAGGGAGAGAGGTTGTCGTCGAGTTCCATCTAGGGGGTGAACAGTCGTACGCAAGAAACTTTTCGCCGGGGAACGCGAAAGGAGTCTCCTCGTGTAGCGAATTTCACCGGTGTTTCTGTGGAATCGCGAGAAAAAATCTTTACGAGTACACACAGGCAAATTGAACGAATCTTAAGATACTGGAACGATAGAATAAAGTCATGGATATGGAATGAGAACGAAAGTTTTGTTTTATACGAATCAGTTAATGCTGAGTTTCAAGTGGTGGAATTTGCAGCCAAGTTCCTATTATGAGAAATACGACCGAATGTAATTTCAATTATGAGGAACGTGAGAGTCCTTTTAAATGGATATAATAGGCGATCGCTTGATATACAGGCGACATAATAACGATCGTAATAACGAAAGTGTATAGAAGTTCTCGACTTCGGTCTCGTTCAACGAGAGCTCCTATTTATCAAAAGTAGTAACAGGTAGAGACCTTATTGTGTACGCTATCGCAATCGATGTTACGTATTCATCGGTGAATCAGCATCGAGTTTTGATCTTTAACTTTGAACGAAGAAAAATTCTGACGAAATTCAGATACACCGATCTTCTTTCAGACTCAGAAAGTCCCGTAGTCTCTGGTTTTCTTCAGAAGTAAAATTACCATTGAAGCGTAGAATATATATCAAATCATTGATGAGACAAAGAAGAAGTTGAAAAGTAGAAGGAACGTTGAGGTAAATGTACAAAATGCCAAGGAGGATATTCTTAAGAACATTAAAAGGTCGTTACCCTCCACGCGTAATTTCTTTTCAACGTTAAATAGTTGGATACTCTGCCACCGTCTCTCGTATTTCTACCAAGAACTTCTATTCTGGTCACAAAGTATTTCCATTAAAACGCACGGAAATTCAGCGTAAAATCACTCTTTTATACGGAACAGGGTATAAAGACTCGATAACTCCGAAGCAACCACGGTTTCGTTCCTTTTTCCCTTGTTTTTAAGGGTTCAACCGCGTTTACGACGCGTATAGAGCGTATAAAGCTGCAGACTGGTTTCACCGGTGTTTGTTATTCATTAGTTTTTTAACGTCTGCAGGGGAACCGGCCGCGTAATTACGCCTATAAGTTCCACGTCTTGTACTCTAGCTGGGGCACGATGAAATTAAGACGGTACCGCGATAGGTTTTCAATTCGAAAACAATTAATCACCACCGCCTCCCGCGCGTCCGTGCCTTATATCCAGTAACGGCTTAATTATAAAACAATCACGCTCAAGTCGGGGCACCGGGTACACGTAAAAGGCGATCGAGACGCGAACGAGCCTCTCGCTGGAATATGTGCTAAATCATCTGCTGGTCGTTTGTTGGCAGGTACAGGGGCCGCCTCCTGGTGTAACTATCAGCCGTGGGGCCAAGAAACGAGAGACGATGCCTTCGATACTTCGACGATATAATCCGCTCTCGTTTTCCTTTGATCCATCTTCGACGAATCGGTGAAACAGTTGGAACAGCCTTCTATTTCGTTGACAAGTTTGCAAGAATTAAATTGGTAAGTGAACGTGGATGAAAATTTGATTTCCTTCTTCTATCAAGTTATTTTTTTTTTTATATTCCGTCGTTCCCTTTTTTTCAATCAAAAGTTCAGCTAAAAATTACAGAAGAGCACGACGAATTGAATCGTTAATGTATTTTTCCTCAGTTTCTATCGAACCTTTGCCTTAGAAAGTAACATTTCCACTCCTATCTTAGAAAATTCATGTGATTCAGAAATTAATTAAAATTTCTGACAAAGATTTCCATCGTGTTGAGGTTGTTAGATATATGTAAACGAAGGAACGCGTGGATAAACTGTAAGAAAATATATATTTTAAATACTGAAGTCGAAATATAATTGAGCTGATCCAGATCCGCACGCTAGCAGCGTCGACTGAAAACCCTGAAGCCAACGTCCCTTATCTATTATTTATGGTTTGCCTTCGACCCAGTCTTTTGTCTATACGCTGTCAATGGCTTCAGTGCTTGAGAAAACTAAAAGACCAGATGTAGAGTTTTCTTAGAAGCGATGACCATTTCAACACATCGAATCTCGAAAACTACCTTTGAAATGTTCTTGCGTGTAATGCGGCTGCGTCGGATCAATATTTTCCGTTGCTACTGTCGCTTTACTTTTACAAGATTCATAAACTACGCGTTGTTGCGAGTACTATCGTTGCTATCTTCTTACGACGTTCGACGCGATATATACAAATTTCCACGATAGAAAGTTGGTCCATTCCTAGTACCAAAGTTTCACAAAAGAGAAATCGATCGTCCTCGAGAGATCATAGACCACCGGTTCCAGCAGAGTTAAGTTACAAATCCTCGAATCAAGCGTATCCAACATATTCCGCCTATCCTGACAAAAGCGAATAACCCTGGCCGGACCCACGCATCGATCCACGTAAATCAATCTTCGCGAGCCACTCTACAGCGCGACGTTTCCAAAAATTCCCGATCCTCCTATACGGTTCATCGATCTATCCGATCTTTCCTCCGGTAACCAAAGTCGCCGGCCCTTTATGTACGCGTCGCACCACTGATCCCAAGCAGGAAGGTGGACACACGACGAAATACTATTCGATGGAAAGTTCTAAAAAAGCGCTGCCGACGATCCTGTGGATGGGTCTTCCCGAGGTGGGCCCTGGTAATCAAGATGATCGATATCTTATACAGTCCCTGCTTGTACTCTGCCTCTTCTCTTCTCCAATCTTCTTCTTATTCTTCTTCTTCGTCGTCTTCTTCTCGTCTTCATTCATGCTCAAGGAATTCCTTCTGTTTACGAGTTCCTGAAGATCGCGGACCCCCCTGGCCGCTAACCGTCTCGTGGTCAGATTGTCAGCCGCTTAATTAACCGTGAAACGAGCGAGGGGTAGTCGGACACCATAGACGAGACCGCACGATGGCAGGATATTCGATACACCCCCAAACTCTCTCTTGCTGGAACAGCAACGCGTGGAAAGAGGAAAAAGAGATTGGAATTGAGAGAGAGGGGAGTAACGATAGAAGGAGGAGAGTGGATGAGGTTCGCCTCTCTATACAAGGTAGTCCTTGAAGAGCAACGTAGGTAGGTTGCTCCAACCAGGTAACCGGACACCCTGATCACGGACCGCTGGAACTCTATATCACAGGTGGTAGTGGCTGCGTACGAAGGTCCTCTGACTGTCAAAGAGATGCTCTTTTTTTATTCCCTTCTAAGAAGCACTTTTCTCTCTTCTGGATTCGTTACGGTAATCGAGTGTATTAAGAAACTTGCAAATAAGAATCGAACGATGATGCATGTTCGTTAGTTTTGATTGGAATTATCAAATTTGATGCGATTTATCTACCAATGATGTCTTCCATTTTCATAGAGATTTTTCGCAAAGTAACCTCACTTTCTCTGAACTCATTCACGCATTCGTGCGAGATCAACGCGACAGTAAGAAATTAACGCGGTTAAAAAAAACATAGATAAATTTGCAACACATTCTGAGAGTCCTGCCATAATTTACGAGTAAGTAGTGTTTTACATTTATCGCGACGATACAAGGGAAGAATCGACACAAGAGGAAACTAAGGAATTGCGCAGCCTCATCGTTTGTCCTCATTTTCCTACGACTGAGCATCCCAACAGAAATTTTTGCCTTTCTATCAAAGTTCTATCGGTATCGATTAATTTTCTGGCATAGTACGGAACGCGTTAAGGCTCTACGATGATCCCGACTTCGCAAGTAGCAAGTTTCCTAGTTGGCGACCCGACTCCGTAACCCACCACTGCCGGTGACGTTAATTGATTCGTAGCTCGATCGATTAGCGTAATACCGGCCCCCGACTTGATTCGAGCTCGTCACGTTTACCAAGCGTCGAAACACACGGCTTGCGAAACTCTGGACGAAATCAAACAGGAACCCTTGGGGGAGTAGGCAGAGATTTTGCAAACGACCTTGGTTGTCTCGTATCGAAGCAGGATATCGTTAATTATCCGACGAGCACGTTATTGCAGCACGCGTGTAATGAACAGTGTCAGGTGATCGAAGCTCGTTTCAGTGGATCGGTTGGCAGCGTTGAGGCCAGCCAACAACACGAGGTATATCCTTGTGCGTCGGCACCCCTTTCCGAGTTACTTAATATCATGCGATACCATGCCAGTGATTCATTGCTCGTTACGCGTTCTTCGACACCTGCCTAGGCGCGGGCAACCGGATTTCAAAGGATCCCAGCGAAGCTGCAGCAGTGCAACGCCGTTGTTAAAGAGGAGAAGTCGATGAACTGCCCGTCGATCGGCTCTACAACCCGACGATTTTAAATTCGATTCACGCGATGGAATTTTATATTTCATTTCCACCGTCTGACGAACTGCTTCGAATAGATTACCAGACTCACGTTGGTTATTTATACGATCGAGCGCACAGTGTGGCTTAAAAGTAGCGCAACACGATCTCCGTGCTGGGAAAAGTGTAATAGCTGTAAAGAATGATGGAACTCTATGATGTTCAATGGAAACAGTGACCCGTAATAGATAACAACGTAGCATAATTATACACACGTAAGCGTCTGAAATGCACAGCAAAAATTGATTCCTCGATCTCACTGTCTGGCTACGCGATCAATGTTCGATTCTTCACAAACAAATGACTCCAAAAGATAATACCGCCACTTCTAAACCAAATTTCATTTCGAAGCTGCTTAATTTGTGAATTTCGTCGATGTAGCTTCTGCAGAAATTAATACGTGGTATTTGTTCCGCTTTTGTCGCACTCTACACATACAGGATGTACTTGAGATGTAAACAATCTACGAATCTCTTTTCCACCCTCCACACAACTCTGTCCCCTAACGCGAAATCAATTTCCTCGAGACACGTGTCGGCCGACCAAACATCGTAATTAAAAATGTCCCGTTACCATGTGCGACACTCCTCGTATACATTTTTTTAGGGAACCAGAGTTAGAGTCTCGTAAGTTCGAGCAGCAACACGACAGGCTAAGGAAGGTGGAGTCAGTGGGGCCCGTAAGCCGGCACAGATCCTCGAAAGGGAGGCTCGTTCGCGACTGCGTTTCATCGCTATATTTCATTTCCAGGTCCTGTGAACAAAGCGGTATCGAGAGAAAGGGTATCGGTTACCTCATGAGTCCCTTCACGTATCTCGAGTACTCTTTTCAACGCCTTCCACCATCCCTCCCGCTCAAAATCCTCTTCTCTTTTCTTTTCCTTCTCTCTTAGCCTCTCTCATCTTTTCTTCCTCTTTCTTCTTCCCGCGAGTCTTCCTCTCGTTCGCCACCGACAATCCGGCATCTTTCGCTGTCTTCCTTGCACGGCTCCTCGCCACGGCAACCCGGCTGGTACGTTGCTTCTTTTCAGCGCGCATAATACGCTCCTTTAGCTCCCTAATGAGCGGCAATTACGGTGTCTCTACGACTAACGATCAGTGACGATCGATGATCCCTCTCGCGGAGGGAGAGCACGCCCTCCGTGAACCGGTGGTCATTTGTTCGCGGGGAACAAAACAAAGGAAACTGGAAGGAGTGTGTACGCGCGAGCGTGTAACGCGTTGTTGAATGAACCGATGAGGTCGCACGTGTGTGATCATCGTCCTCCGTTGGCCCGGCAAACGACGTAGGACGATGGATCGAAGGCGTGAGCGATGACCGATCACGATCCCAACGTCAGACGGATGAACATAGGAGAGTAGGTGAAACAAAGGGAAACCTGACTCGTCTCGAGCTTTCGTATAATCTTGTCAGGGAAAGGATCGCGTTCTCGCGTATTACGTTAGAGACTGACGTTGTGGAATCACAAAGGAAGTAGCGGCCTACGGTGCACCGGTGTAATTGAATTAGTTTCAGGACGTTGGAAGCGCGTCTTATCGCCGTCGATCATGAATTAAACGCCAAAAATTACAAAAGTGTAATTATTTTGGAGTTGCGTGCGAAGAATGGAAAATCATGTAGATTAGTTTGTTTCGTGAGAATGGCGCGAGTCACATTATGTAGAAGCCAAGTTGATTATCTCTATCGAGGACGACGATTTGATTTTAGAAATGTTAAACAATCAACGTTGTATGTCCGCGAGACAGTCGCTGAGACGTGTATCATTTTTGATACTTAGTTATTTGATCGATCGCTGTGATATTAACGATAAGTTCGGTGTTACAAACTGCTGGATTATTATTAAAATACTAAATGCACTGTGCCGAAGATAATTTACAAGACGTACGTATCTATACATTTTTCACATTTTTCCAAGTAATGAATTCAAAAAGAAAGAAGACAAGAGAGAACGGAGGAAAGTTAATCCACGAAAGATCTCTGAATGAGTTACCGAAGGTCGATCGTCTCCATTAACGAAATATCGTTAAGTTCAAGTAGAATTAACCTTTGCATGAATGACAAAGCGTTCGTTGCGCTCCGTTTGCCGTTTAATATTAGCTCTGCGATTAAACGCGTCACGTGAACGAATTATTTATATCTCGCTTCACCAGTCGATAATTCCCAACCATATCTTCTTCAATCGCCTGCGTACATGCGTGAGGAAAATCTCTTTTCTCAAATCCTTTCCTACCGACGCTCCACCATTATCCTTTCACCGATACTATATAATCAATGATATCATAAACGCGTAAAGTAAAACGAAGATCAATCGGAACGATTTCAATTCCATTGGGATACAACTATCGAAATCAACATTTTCCCTCGAAACGACCACGTTACACTCCGAGTATAGGTTTTCGTCACGAAACGAGATCGTCGAACAAGTCTCTCGTATCTAGCAAGGACAAAGGTTCTGGGATGCTGTCCAAGGCATTAACTGCAGGATACTGGACGGTGGGAAGAGGGTGAGTCTGTACACGGAACGGGAGAAATTGCCGGATGCACATCACCCGAACGATTCCGTGTCCGAATCGATATCACCGTACGAATTAGTAGCTTGCGGTCCAATATCTCACCCTAATATTTGGGCCGCCCTCCTCGTCCAGAATGTTCAAGCCCCCCTCCTCCTACCCTCTCTCACCTTCCTTCGTACGTTTCTATATCCGCGTTCGTGCACACACGGCACGCGTGGTGTGCACGAAGGGGAACCCCCATGGCGATGGCGTGAAAACAGTCACCAGGCTCGAGTTCGCCTGTGCCCTGCTCGACGAAACAAAAAGCGACCGTCACGGAAACAAGTGACAGCGGAACACCGTGTTGCGTCAATTACCAGCTCTTACTACACGCTTTTTTCTATTTCTGTTATTGGTGCACCTAATTACACGTCAATATGTCTGGAACGGTAGATCGGCGATGAAAGGACCACGGAAGGGAGGTTCGAAACTAGATGTTCGGGGCGACCCGTGTGTCAGAGAAGAATTAGGGTTACGGAGAAGGCGGCGCTGCGACGATTTGTCAGGAGATTTGTAGGGTGTCTTGTGGTTTTGGTGATGAAGAATTTTGTGGTGAAAAGCCGGTGTGTGAGTGTGTCTAGAAAAGGCAAATAGTCCTGTTGGTATTTTATATACGATGAAAATTTGTACGGTGGTTTGTGGTTACGAATGAAGAAACTTTGTGGCGACTTAAAAACGACGGTACATCAAGAAATATCGAATGAATGAAATATAATAATATGTGGTTAAATAATAAGAAAGAGGTGGAAGGGATTTGAAAGGCACGGCTTTAAATCAATGGACTCACGTATAAACCACTGATAAACTGCAACGAGGTTAATCGTTCGAGCTTTGAAAAATTATATCCTGATCATATATTCTGATACTTTCGGTTGCTACCAGGTCTATCTAATCTTATATGTAATGCAGTATAATATATAATAGCAGTTGGACTCCTAATTATAGCGTGCTACGTGTTTCTAACGCAACGTTTCTAAATTCAAGGCATGTGATCGTAGAATATAATCGTTTAATACGATGAGATCAGAGATCTGACTTTGAAACTGTGAAAATCAACCAACGATCCATAGAGTAGAAATATGATTCAGATTGACGCGATAGAATGAAGGAAATATTAATGAACATTAACGCTAAGAGGGTAACTGGTGTTAGAAAGAGCGAGAAAACGCATTGGAGTGCGCTATGGTAGAAAGAAAAAAATACGATTAGCGATAAGAAGAGGTGGAAGATTTGTGGAGGGCCGCCTCGTGAATCCTTAACGAGCACTGTCAAGGGTGCCGCGGAGCGTGACAATTAACAGCGTCGCTAATGCGATCGCGTTTTGGCTGCCATTTAATTACGACGCATACCAGTCGTGCGTTCTTCTCCTCTCCTCTCCTCTCCTCTGGTCTTATTAATTCATCGTTTTTCCTGCGGTTTCGTTCACGCGGCGCGGGCCGCGCGAGAACACGAATTTCTCGTGATTCGACCGTGCCACCGTCGCACCATCAATCACGTTACATCGTGACAGGCTTTTGACAAAAAGCTGCCACGCGAATTCCGTGGCCACCCTGAGAGAGAGGCTGCTGGCCAGTAATACCCAGGCGTTTCTTTTCCATGGCTTCCTGAATATCGCTCAGAATGTCGAAATACGGAATCATTAGTAACCGGCCGTGGACGATCCGCAAGCGAGATCATCGCTTCTCTCTCCCGTCTTTCTGCATCGTTGCTGGCCATGGTAATCTATCACGAAGGGCTCGTGCGAGCAGGTGTCATGGCAGTCTGCCGCTAATGATCCTGGACATCCAACGTGGAATTAATCATTGCCTTTGTCTCTCCCGTGCTTTTTGCCATCGTCGTACGCGATGCCGCGCTCCTTTTCGGCTCTTGCTTTTCCATCGCGCGCAATTCGCCTGTTGCTCACCTCTCTCCGTTCCTCTGAGCTTCCTTCGGTCGGTCATTATCATCGTTAATTTCTCGCTCGTCAACCGTCCACCGATTTCCGACGTTCCTTAAACGATCGACTCTTTGCCTGTATCTCAGATAGGCAAAACATTTTGCTTCCAACAAGCGGCCTTTCCCTTCCTGAAACCGTGGTTGCCAACTACGAACAACGTTGTGGCTACAAAGTTGAAATTGAATAGGTGCTGTATTAACCAAGTATACATCGAAACTAACAATGTCCGTGGGATCTTTTGGAGAAGGCTAGTGGAATAGGTTAATTCGAGCAAGGGTAGAAACATGGATGATTTTGCCGCGTAGATCGCTCGCCGCTTTTCAATCGGAATTCTGTTCGTTTCGTCAGACAGCTGTCGTTCTATCCAAAGAAGAATGGGTCCGAAGACGCCAGCGACAAGACCTTCCTTTTTTTTCTTTCGTTTTTCTTTTCCCTTTCTCTCTCTCTGTCTCTCTCTCTTTCTCTGCTTGTATCACGGAGCAAGATTGCGCAACGTGTACGCCGATGACATTCGCGTCTTCTTGTATTCCTTTCTCGTTTAGGGTCATCAAGATAACGGAGGAGATGCGACTGATGCACGGTCACGACTGAACGAGCTAACAGGTATTCTCGCGATAATGATTGCCGCGAAGGCTCACTGCAGGAAACGGCGCGCGGCCGTAAATCCTGCGGCCACTCTTTACGCTGCTTATTGAAAATTAAAGTGGAATTCTTTGCCGTTTACGCGCCGGCGAATCAACGGCATTATCTCAATCGTTCGCTAATCGAAATCCCTCTCCCGTCGATGCGATTCGGAGAAAAAGGATCGCGGCGAAAGAAATTTTCATTAAGAAAAATAATCGTCCGGAAACATGCACGCGTTTGTAACGAGCAATCTCTTTCCTCCTCCCTCCTCTCCCATTCCCTCGCCCCTTCGTCGAGTCGTGTTGCGATAAAGAGAAAAGGAACAACACTTGCGCGTTGAGAATTCGACGAGGCGACCACAAAGAAAGAAAAGTAAGTAGCACCCCACAGATCCTGATGGAACAGAAACAGAAAGGAAGGAGGAAAAGAGAGGAGAGAGAAAGAGAGTGGAGGGTGGAGTGAACGAGGTGGCAACCAGACAGGATCTGCGTGGAAACGCAAACAGCGCCGGTCTCTAATACACCGGGGACTTTATCAAAATCTGATAACTTCAGAAGCGAAGGCAACAGCAAAAGAGGAGAGAGGTGAAACACGCTCGAGCTAAGCCACCCCCGAAAAGCCGGCTACGCGGAGGGTTGTTGAGGTGGTTATCCCCTCTACTTCCTACTGACATCCCTATGAAAAGCCTTGCCACTCCTGTTAGCTCTCCTTCGATATAACGTGTATACGTACGATATGAAAATTTACGCTCGAGGAACGCGTTTATATACCGAGGGAATCCCTTGGTATCACGAATACCTACGAAAATGCAACGTTATTTTCTTTAAGTTAATATGCAAATACTAGAAGAATCTCAGAATTATCGCGCTTTCGTTGTGGATGCACGTGTACGACCGAAAGAAATCGGTAGAAATGAGTCTATCCTCAAGGATCCAATAATCCTTAGCACCTCGAATTTCGTCGTTTCTAACTCCCGATCATGCTATAGACAGACTACTACTTTTCCATACTGTATCATCATTTGATATACTCTTCCCACGCGATCTGATTTCCGCGATTACATTTTCAATAGCGTCTGACAACGGCAGAACGATTCTCCTTGCTTGACGCATATGTTGCGTCACCGGTAAATCGGATAGACATTGCATGACGCACATAGTACGTCACCGGTACCAAATGAATTAAATATCAGCAACAATCCCAGTCTGAAAATCTTCTTCTCCCCATAAACAATTTATCATATGAATAATTCGCTGAATATACGCGACAATCTCGATTCGAATACGAAGTTGGCGATCTGCAAGTTGCCGCAACGTAGCGCGGTTTAGAACGTGACCGATTGCTCGCATATAGCAGAGTACTAGCAGACGGAACGTACGTGTCCCAGCCTCGTCCTCGTAATATATAACTCCTACATAGAGATGAGCATACGTCGTCGTCGTTTCTCGTATCACGTACTTACACAGATTCAGTCGTGTACGTATGAAGAAACACATACACACACATACTCACGCAGACACGTAGATAGAGTTCAGACAAGGTACATAGGTATATGCAAGTACGTGCGAGCACGGAGATTGCTCCGGGGCTTTCGGGGTTGAGCATATTGAATAACTCGCTCGCTGGACCGCGAAAATATACCGCGAGGCTGCTAGTATGCGGATCGACGTTCCTGAAAGGACCTTGCAGGATCCTCGGGGCGGGCACTGTATCCTGTCTACAGTGTCTACCTAACCCACCCTGAGCGAAATGACGACGACTATACCTAACGTTGGAGGAGACCCGGACGCCTGTATTACCTTCGTGCCCGATGCTGAAAATGCATCACTAAGGGAATTTCGCGTTGCGATAGCATTGTACCGGCGAAACGATCGCACGTGTGTGTGTGTATGTGTATATACATATACATATATACGTATACATATATATATACACACACAGCATATGTATATACGTAAAGGCAACAAGATCATCTTTTCGTGTTCCCTTTTACCCCGTATACTGGCAAAATCCTGTTAGGAATAACGTGTTTTAATCGTTTCTCCGATTCGAGGAACTAAATCTAAAATCGATGATGGATTCTTGTGGTATTTTAGATCGTGGATCTGTTTTGTATGGTTATTGGCTGTTTCAAAAGGGTTTACGGGTAATTCTTGCGGTGAAAAATGTTGCGCTCGGATGTTTCGAGCGCCAGTGAATGACAAATGGGAATGGGGGCAGAGGGAGGAAAAAAAAAGAAGAGGAAGGGATAACTGCGATATAGAAGTATTTTGTACGGACGTCGAGTTCAATACACGAATCGATGTTTTTTAGCGAAGCAGTCGAAGCTTTTGGTACGCGTCGGGCCAGGATGTGGGTACGTAAGGGATGAGGAGGAGGATTCGTCCGGGGGATTCGCAGGATTACGTGCAGGAAAAATGTGGCTCCAGGCCAGAAACGGAATGTCGTTACGCTGGGGTAACGATAGGTACGGGTAAGGCCATTGTCGAATAACCTGACTAGAATAACACAACTTCTATTGCCAGAAAAGTAAAGAGAAATGGTCATCAGGGCATTTACGATCCTCGGAGGTCATTCCTTTGCAAATTCATAACAAATCAAAGTTATTCTTTCTGCTTTCTAAGCTCTGTTCTGTCGTTAATGAAAGTAATTTCATGTCGTTTGTTGAAATCTTTTGATTTAACAATGGAAACAAGTGAATTGCATTTCCAATCCTCTTCAAACGTTTATTGAATATTCAACGTTGTCGCGTGAATGGTTTTATGTTACAAACTATTAGAGACTAGTTGCTACGAAAATGACGTGTGAAGGTTTAAAATTTGAAATAAGAAATAAAAATTGTATCGTTTGAAAGTCGATGTCTGAAGTTTCAAAACTCGATATTTGAAACACGAAATTTGAAATTTGAAAAAACCTTACTACAGACACTGATGCCAATTAGTTCCGCAGAAGTAACGTCTGACCTGCAATTACTTTCTCTACTTTGAAACGCAGTACGCTCGAATAGCCGACCAGTGTATACACGTTGAATGTAATTTCAAGACTACTAATTGAACAAAAATCATCGCTATCGAATACCCGTAGAACGATGCAAGCGATTCGAAGACCGGGTATCCAAATGCAAATTCCAAAATTACTAGAATTCGTAGGAAGTTGAAGCTGTAAGGAAACGATCTGGATGCAGAGTAAAGACAAGCGCAAGACTGAAACGTGTAATCTTTTTCCCGTTGTGCGGCCTCATCAAGATCAATTAGACCAGTATAGTCGGACGATCCTCGGTCGTTAACGATATATCAATTACAGCATAGACGTAGGTAATAACTATTAATGACTTCATTCAGGGCACAGTAATTACAGATGTCCGAGCACGACCAAGAATCTGGGTCGAGACGATTTTGAACTAGCGAATCTACTAGCTGTCGACATAGAAAAAAAAAAAAAAAAAGAAAGAAAATACGAATACGATACGTTCGTTTAAAACAAACTTTTATCTTACATCGCAGCGAATCTTCGAGTTTATTAATAGTTTCTGGAAAAGGTAGAACTGAACGCGTCTCATACAGCGTGCTGCTCTTTAAAATGCTTTTTCCATCGTAAGACTTAAAGTAATTTGAAACATTTTCATTTTCTTCCTCGACTCTGAAGATGTTCGCTACGAAAGAATGTCAAAATGCTTGTGTGCTTTCGTTACGCCGAAGGGGATTCGATTCTTCAAGCATTTGAACCTTTACGCTGTCATAAAATACTTTAACACGTGTGAAGCATATGCATGCAAACTTGTGTACACGAGGCGCACAAAGTTTGTGAAACGTTTTTCGAAGGACCTTTCATGAAGTCATAAATCAAAGAGAAATTTAGGTTCGTTCTTCGAGGTTTCTGACGTCAAAAATACAGAGAAATTTAGTAAAAGTTGCAGGTACAAGGATTGTGGGGAAAACCAACCTTAGGGTACTATAACGGAAACAATGTTGACGCTATTCGGTCTCGACAAGTATTCGTACAATATTGCCACCAGGCGTTGTCCAAGACCGAGGTGCTTCGAATCGGAACGACAGGTTGTGCAGCTGCTTTTTCTACGATCGACGCCCGAACGTCGACCTCTTAGCGACGATCAGTCGTGACTAATCGAGATTGGAGCGGATTATCACGTTCTTTTCTTTTATTTTACTAGCGGTAGAACAGTCGAAAGCGCCTCGACAGTTACGGCGCGGTTCTGCTTGGTAATCCGTTAGATGATCCGTCTGTATCAACCGTTGTCGTTATACGTCTCTCTTTATCTATCCTAAGACGGTAAAATTACATTTTTAATTTCCCAAGGAAATTCTAGCTCGTAGAATAAAATAAACGAACTTTATAACCGTTAATTTACGATTATTTAAATGTTGGCAAATAATTTAATTGGCGATAGAAATCGCCGGATGAAATATCCATTAATGATTCAAGAAGATGTTGAAAGATAGATCTGGTTATATCATTCGATAGCTCGTTTCATATCCTGTTTGAAACAGGAGAGCGCCACGAAATTGACTGGGACGGTGTTCAGAGTCGATTTGGGCAGGACTCGTCTATGCAGAGGACGTATCGTGGGACGAAAGGAGAGGAAAGCATCGACGAAATACAATTTGAAAGACGTAATTCGAAAATCGTTGTACGCCCGACGGCAGCGACCCTCCGTCGGACGTCAAAATGAAATTACGCGACCCTCGACGCGGGGACCTTGGGACCAGCACAAAGGCTCGTTTGCCGAGGACACAGCACAACAATCTGACTAAAGGGACCTAAACCACTAATCGTTTCGCGATTAACTTCCATTAAACGCTACTTAATGAACAAAACTTTCGCGTCCTGCAACTAACCGCAATCGTTCACGTATAAAAACGCAACGTATAAGAATTTGTTAATCGACTTCCGATTTATTATAAAATAAACTTTCTCGCTGGTTAAATTCAATTCCGTTAGATCAAACATTGCACTCGTGATCGCGTGACTAATAGTAGTAACGTGAAATAGATCACAATATATATATGTATATATATACAATATATATATATATTCTTCTCAATAAGCTTAATATATTCTTCTTATCTTTAGTATATCTCCTACGATATACTAAAACGGTGTCTCTTAGAAACTTAAAAGGTAATTGCGTCGATCGAAGGAATTATTTCTCGTTCTATTAATAACTCGTTGTTCGTAGTTTATTTAACTGAGAAACAATTAACCCAGCATGACAGTTGTTTCAATCAGCAAACGATGTATCGATAAACAAGAATATAATAAATCTACCTATTTTTCGCAGCAGCAGCCCGATCCCTTTGTCTTCTGTTCTTGAACCAATTTCCAACTTGGGTAGGAGTGAGCCCCGTGGCAGCAGCCAATTCTCTCTTCTTCCCAGGATTTGGATACGGATCTTGAAGATACCATTCCCTCAGCAACGATCTAGTCCTCTCCTTGAAGCAATGAGTTTTCTGTTCTCCATCCCAGATAGTCCTCGGCAACGGAAATTTTTTGCGAACTCTGTACTTATCCACTGGACCCAGTGGTCTTCCACGAAGTTTCTCGGCTTCTTGATAATGTGCTTCTAGCCACATCGCTTGAAGTTTACCATGAGAGTCCTTGGTGAACTTATGCCTCTCCAGTATGGCGTACAATTCTCTATAGTGGCCCGAATGAAACGCGACGATCGCTCTAGCTCTCAGTACGGCCTCGCTTTGATTCAACTCTTGAATGTTTGGATGAGCTACTGGCAGACTCCAGAGGAATCTCGCCAATCTCTCGATATCGCCGCTTTCTTCGAGTGTCTCGCAGACGGTGGCAACCTGGCCGACGGTAAATGATAATGTTGGCAATGCAAAAACAGGAGCAGGTACAATTGGACCATTGGTTGTGGGTGCTGTGGCACCGGTACCCGCTGGTGCAACAGCCGACATCTCTTTTGGTTACCCTTCTACGACCCACGTATTTCGTGTGTTCTAAGACACTGATAATCTTCTCAATACATCGATTTTGCCACATATAACTGACGATCTCACACGATAACCTAAGAAACTCTCCGACTCGATTTGTGTTTACTTTTGGCGCTTTTCATCCTGTTGTCTCGACTCGAATCTTACTCAACTTCTTAGCTGTTCGATCACTTCTATGGAACTCTCGACCATCAAGGTACAACTCACTTCACGAATAGTTTGCACTGAATATACTGTTTCAACCGATTGGACACAAAATGTTCACCAGTTTCTAATGACACGAAGGGTACTGCTTTTTCCAATGTTTCTGCAACGAAGAACGATACATGATTTACGCAATACAGTCCGTCGAGAAATACGAGTTTTTCCTTTCCAGAAATACGAAGGGTTGACAGGATGGTTTCAGATAACATTCGAGAACGGTCGGTTCGCAACGAATGAACCATTGGCTGTTGTCCGCTGCTTCGTCTCTCGCTGACTGAATCTCACCCCCGAGCGCTATCCGTCAGATGAACCCCGGTGCAAGTAACATTCACCAAGTAGATATCCTACGGGGTCACATCGGACGCAATAGCACACGTTGACGTTCTTCTCAGCCGTGGGGATATCACGCGAGGCCGCTGTTGCCTGGATCGTATCGTATAGCAAACTGGTTTCGTTTACAAGCCGGCATCTCGGCACCGGCCCTACCCAGCATGATACGTTTGTACGCGCCCGTTACAACCGGGTAGTCCCGCCGACTCTTGCGACCTACCTCTACATCTCTCTTTCGCTTCCTCCCTCTCTCTTTCCTACTTCCACTCTCGTGTCCTCGTCCTTTCTCCCTGCCCCTGGTTCGAAACACCAACAGAGGGGTAGCTGGAGAAAAAGAGACAGCTATAGTGATGCTCGGGGGGCAAATGTACAAGCCACGCCCATCAGCCAAACTGGGATTGGCCGGATCCCATCCACGTTACCATGGTAACCTTTCTTCGTCCTTCCGTAACCAGCGTCCGTGTTCACGTGTGTGTCCGTTTAATTATCCCTTCCACGTGCTATCCAGCACCACACCGTTCGCACCCCACCAAAACCTTTCCGCAATCCACATCACCCCCACTCTCAGTCTATTCCTTCGATCATCCCCTTCGCTCTTCGTGCCGTAACCCATACCCCTGCCAACGATCCGCGAATGCTCCCGCCAGAGACGTCCCTCGTGTCCCCTTACCTCTCGCGCGAACCATAAAGCGAGAGAGACGAGGGAACACGGAGAGAGAGAGCACGATCGATTCGCCGAGCAGAAAGTGGGACGGAGAGTATGGAAAAGTGGGGTGGAAGCAAGGACGCGGGGAACGAAGGCATGATCCCCACGTTCAACTGCTGCCGTTCCTGCTGCCGTTCCGTACCTTCTGTTGCTCCTGCTGCCGTGATCTCTCGACGAACTGCTTTCGAGACCAGACTCGCCGCTCTCGTTCTCGTGCAACATCCACGACTCTGAGGTCCATCGGCTTTTCGCCTCTCTGTTTCTCTGTCACTATGTTCTGCTCGCGCCATCACTTTCTCGCGATTCTCGTCTCGACGTTTGGCATCGTTCTATAAAAATCTCTGCTTTCTACAGAACATTCTCTTTTCATTTTCGTTTCACGTTTCGAAAACGTGGGATTCGTGCATGTGCTCCCCGGGGGATGTTTCAATCGCGTCTTGGCTATAAGTTATGTTCGAAGCTCCATTTTAATAGGATTTTTATCGCCGTTAAGAACATTCCGCAATTTTTTTCCGAAGATTTTTCTGTGGTTAAATTACACATTCGTAGTTTCGGAGGATCGAAATGTCGTCTCTTTGTTGGCTCATCCAACGAAAAGAGGACGTTGAACCTACCGACTCTTGCGCCATTTTTCATTCGTCGCGACTTCGACAGAATTTCACGACGCCGATATCGGGGCAATACGGATAGAAGCCCTTTATCGACACGCGACTAGATTTCATTTCTCGTCAAGACGACAGGTGCACGCGTATCGAGAAGCCGAGGACGCGCGACGGCGCCGAAGGCGTCTCCGTTTTATCGAACGCACAGCCGCCGCAGCAGCTTCAGTCTCGTGATAAATATTCTGATTTGTAACTCTGACGTATCCAGGCCGACGTGTCTACTTTCCTACCTTCACGATATTGGTCGTCAGCCTTTTTACCAACTTTTTCACCATACTTCACCTCTGCTTACCTTCAAACAACTTACATACCATTCCATATAGCAACCCTTAACACCGACTTAGACGAATTGATAGAATAACCTGGAAAAATCTTCTCGTAAAATCTACCTAATATTTCCACGAATTATAGTAAATATTATTTAGACACCAAGGGGAAAGAGCGATCGGCTGAAAGTACACCAAGACCAGGGTTCAAGAACGTGTTAATTTTTTGATATTAAACGTCACTTTACGACCAAAGAATGGTATTTTGCTACGAGTCGTTGAAAATGAAAACGATCTGTGATATCTTTGGTTCGAAGATGTAGGTCTCCCAGAAACAACTCGTAAATTATTATTACAAATTTGAGTGTCTTCGATATTTTAACTTTACGACGATTTGTGATTACGAGGAGGTTGAAACGGTATTTTCCAAAACCGAATAAAAAGATAATTTTCACAAACGCGTGCAACGATATATTTGGATTTTAAATTTAATTCTTCTCTCGTAAGAAATAAAACACGTGACTTATCCGTCTACCTATCTTTCCCGTAGTCTTGGCATTTATTTTCGGATAAGTTTCTTGGATATCGCGTCACTCGAACGAAATGGAAGGAAATATAATCTCGAGCGTCGATGATGCCGTCGATTGGTCTCGTTTTGCAATCCTTCGTTCCGTTATACGACCGATACCAGACCGATTGGCCCTAGTTAAATCGTATTACGAGAGAAGCTGGATTACGAGTTTTTCGAAAGACATCCTTCTCGTCGTAATTCCCTGCGTTCTTCCGATTAAGAGCCACCATCCATCCGTTTGCGTCACCTCACAAGTAGTAAAGTAAGCAGAAATAGATACACTGTTTAACAGTCATTGCTTGATAGTACGATAGATCGGTGTTAGTGTTCAAAATTTCAATTGCCACAGTGTGAAATCGCTTAACGTTAAACCCCGATAATGGCTCGATTTTATTATCAAAGGAATATAGAAAAGTTGCCACTTTCGTAGCTATCACTTTGTCTTTGATTCCAAGTAGTAGGTAGCGTGAAATGCTGTTTCCTTCCCCTGGTTTGTGTGAATCAAATATTTCTTTTCTTTTGTCAATTTTTGTATATTGTATGTATTATCTTCGAAGATAATCTGCTTGGTAATAAGGGGTCAGGTTTTCATTTCCTTCTAGTCATTAATATGTTACACCTCATACATATTACGCCTTATATACGTATATATATTTATTTTGTAAGGCGAATTTTAGTAATAACTATGGTAGTAATATATCATTACACTAAATATATAGTAAACAGGTAAGTCAAGATGTTTGCGCACTTAAGACTACTACTGAATTTTTATATCTCAAACGAATTGAATGCCAAAACGGTTCCCAAATTTCATGTTGAAACTTGAGATTAGTAATAGAGAAATATTATAGTCTGTGTCGTAAACTTGTTGAAAAGGGCAGAGAGGTCGACTATACGACACTTTTGTTATACACATATAATACCTGGGATAATACCTAGGATCTAACGTATACGCTATCTGCCACCTAATAATGTTTATAATATCTACAGTCTAATAATATATACATATTAAATGTTCTTCTTAGCATTATTTTTCTATGTATAGAAAGTATTATCGACCTAACTATTTATAACTGAAATATCTATAACCGAATTTATAATGAAACATACTAGAAAAATGGGAATTCTCTAAAATTTTACAACAGAGACAGAATGTCCTATTTTGGTCGATGATGTTGAAAATCAGATGTAATGTGCCTAGAATATGATTTATTTCAATCCAAAATAGATGTTTATCTTGTGCGTCATAGAATACTTGGAAAGTGACAATTCCTGGGTTTTCCCCATCGGTCTTAACGATACAATAGATGTCCACGAGTCGACTAGGTACACGTAGTAAAAGACTCAATGAGAAAGTATCAATGGATCCCTGCTGTAACTACCAACGGATCCCTGCTGGAATGATCCCTGCTGGAATGATCCCTGCTAAAACTACCAACTGACCGCCAAAATCCAGACATGGTAGATACTTACTCACCGAACTTAGGGCTCAATTATCCTACAACTGGTGGTTTCATTTTTTTCTTATACGTTCCTTGAACCGTTGCATGTACTTTGTGACAATTTCACAATTCTTGCAGACTCCAGTCAAAAACATCTGGTCACTTTCATATTTTTAAACAAAATGTATAGTTAAGTTAAGATACAGATTATAGAAATCATTTATTTTCTTTGCAGCAAATTTTATCGGTTATCAATCGATGGATAGACGTAATTTATTTTAAACGGATTTATAAATGGAAAATGTCGGTTGTATAAGTAATTATTAATGCTCGCGCCTCTACGATCTCTCTCTATATATATTAACTCTTTCTGGTGGCTACTGATAAACGTTAATCACTTTATTCCAACTACAGACCTGACGGACTTGCACAGCTGCTAAATTCTAATCGTCGGCGTTTGTTTCGGACGGCTGCAATTCTATTTAATTAAACGCGCATTGATAAATATATCAGTGATTAATATAAATGCGTTTGCGTTCGACGTGAATGCACGATTCAAATTGATATTGGGACAGAGAATATTTTTGATAAATAGAGAGATGCGTATCGATAGAGATGATCCTCTATAGTTGCCAGAAAATTGTTGCTAATTTCGGTTAATGGACGAGGTTATGCGATCCTGATCGTGACTCTCTAAGCGAGTTTAGTACGGCGCGGATTCTTCGTTGACCTTCACCTGTCTTTAATCTTCGTGAATGGTGAGCAATTAATCGTCCCGTCTAATGGATAAATTCCTCTGATTGCGCGCATTAGTAGGCACGAACGAACAGATACGTGTTTGTAGAGTTGCATAGGCGACGGTGGAATACGCGTATTGCATAATGCGATAACGGACGCACAATTGTTTGTAGATAGTTCTCGCAAACCTTGTCAATAAATACACGTAATCGGCCAATGTGCCAGTGTATTATTAAAATCAATTAGTTTCTTTAATTACGATGTTCTTTCAAACTTTCTCAAATTGTTGCATATTGTTTCACAAATTTCGAACAGGATAGGCATGTATCAATGAGTAAACGTGTTTGTGAATTCATGGGAATTTTAAAGATGGTAAGATACCCAAATACAAAGTTCTATTATATAGTAAATTTTATAATAAAAAATAAATATAGCATGTGAGCGGCTACCCCCAGCGGGGTGTCAGCTTCGTTTTTTTCTAAGTTATATCTTTTATGCTATATATAGTAAATGAAAGAGATTTTTGAGTAGGTTTCATTTCCTCGGTGGCGTTCGTAAAAATATCTGAAAATTTTCCGAAACATTCGTAGCTTATTAATCAACTATAACGCCATTACCCTGCACTGTAAACGTATAGATACGTTTTACTTATTCCATAGCTACACGTAATCATTTCTCCAATTTCAAATCGATGTAAAAAGACAGCGAACAAATTGTTGCAATTTTATTTTTTCGTAAGGAGACAAACGTCAAACTTCGGACAATTAATAGCGAGTTGTATAAATTAAAATACAAAATTCCCAGCAGCTCGTACAAGTCATCGGTGTTTTACGTCGACTACGCGAAATTTCATTCTTAATTATGTACTAAGGAACGTGACGGATAAACGCGTTTAACGATGACCGGCCATGCGCCACGATTGAATGATGAATTACATTTGCCGTCGAATATAATAGAATATCGGGGTGCGAAATGTCTCGCAGATAAATGTCGCGATAACGACAGGCAGGCCGTGAGTATTACACCGTTCCATCATCCAACCTCCGATTACGCGGATCGATCTATCGGCCTCTGGTGTCCGTTTGTTTGCTGACCTTCCTAGACAAATGATTTCGTCGCACGACAACCATTTTACCATTTTCTTTTCCCATCTGCTTCTTCTTTTCTTCGCTGCTGCACCACGCATCTACACTGTCGTTCAGAAGTATTAGGATATTTGCTGATCTCTATAATACCGTAATAATTGACTCAGACGATGAAAGAAGGGATCGGAGGTCTATGACTTTACATTGGTGCAGGATAATGATCGAAAGTACACGATGAGAGTTTGCAGAAATTAGGTGCAAGAGCCGCAGAATTAACAATTAGCCATTCGCCTTTGCAATCGCGTCAAATTTTCAAACAAAATTGAAACAGATGAAAAGGGAAATTCAGAGAAGAATCAAACTTGTGGAATGATTTATAACACACATAGGGCTGCATATAACGTGAAACTTCGTAATACGAATATTAAAACTGATTAAAGCTGCGTTCCAGATATGTCACGGACACGCATAAAGAAAATTAACATAATGATATTGCCTTCGTATAATTGATCAGATTGGTATTATAATACTCGAAATATACATAAATGCTTTCGTCTAAAGTTTCATGCGAAATGTTACAACGATAAGCTTTAACGTTAAGACTACCAAACTTAGACACTTTTTGTTTTTACAATTCACTAACAACATGCGAGACTTTTGAAAAAATTAATCATTACTAACAGAAACGTTTATTCCTATCGCTATTATCAATCCTCGTCATCCATATACGATACCTTTAAATACAGTTAAATAATTGATAATATCTCAGTGTCAATAATTTCCTATTGATTTTACAACTCTATTCTTTATTGTATACTTTACCTTACGCGAATGTTCCAATACTTAGAAACGGCGGTGTATGTCCCAACTTGTTCCAGTTTCCAAAGCAATTGCTCGTTCGTTGCTTCCAACAACCTTCCATCTTTTCGACCACGTTCCTCAAACTCGACGGGGGAAATCTCTCACTCGACGAGAGGGCGAGAGAGAAATATTCGCTCCTCTTATCACGCGTTCTCCGCTCGTACCGGTAACAAGGCGTCATCTCGCGTGTACCGGGCCCCCGTACAAAGGTTCTTTCATTGAATTCCATCGGGCACCGCTATTACTTTCCGCGATGAGAACTGTCAAGCGGGACTCGTTACCGAGGGTAGATTAATCACGGTCTAGAAACCAAAGAAAGGAAAACGTCGGACGGCGTTCGCCGCCGCGTATCGCCCGGATACATTGTGTCCGCGCTCGCGACACGCATAATGAATTACGCACACGCCGCACCCGATGTCTCTACGGATTAGAATATCGAGCATGCGAGGACGTTCCGCTGATTCGACGTTGTGGACATGCAAGATATAAGAGAAACGAATGTTGATTTTTCCAGGACTGAATTTTTGTTGATTCGTTCATTCGAAATGACAATTTTCAACGTTATCTTGAAGATAGAATTTCAAGTGGAGGAAGAAGAAGTTGGCGTGTTAATTATTAGCGGCAATTTAGTGAACTTTGTAATACGTTCGAATATATATTTCTTTTAACCTTTCTTTTAATATTTCAAAATTACATGCTCGTATTTACTGTATCTGAGAAATATGATTTTAAGTATGTCGTTATATCGTAAGCGAAGGATCATTTCGATTAACATTCGTTTTAATAGAAAATTCCGTTCGAACGTTAAAACGCATCAAACGAGCTGTAACAAAAATTTGAAAATTTAGAATAAAATGTACCATTTTATGTACTTACCTAACTTTTGTCTGAGATGCGAGTCTACGTTGAAACGATAGAATATCGAGGCAGACCCGAAATCATCGTTTGGACAATTTTAACAGTTCCGATGTAGCGTGATATTCTTTTCGCGATTTATACTTAGAAAATCACCCCTGTACAAACCGTATCTACGCTTTATAATCGAATACTCAAGGATTACGCGTTTGGTAACGTTTAAAAGCTAACAAGGCACCGCTGCAAACGCGCACGGGATTACTCTGTATGTATTACACAGTCGAATAAAACGTTCCTGTTTGTCCCAGGATTAAATCGTGCAAATCACTCGTCGAAACGATTCCATCGAACGCAAGCACAGTTCTATCCGAACGTACGAGGAGTTTTCGTACACGACACCAGCCTAACGGTGTTGGTTGCCGGTACAGAGAAATGGGGAGCGTTACACATATCGTTGTGGAATAATCCTCTTCTGGTTGTGCGGGCTATAGGGTGCCTAATATGGAGGCTTTATTATTTAACGACGTGCTAATGGGGCGTTGCTCGGCCCCGTCTCTGTATTATTCCGCAATCTTGCGTGCGAGTGTATTTCGGGACTGGGGTCCAATCAGATTCCTCTCTATTAAAATATTCTTTACAGTTTATCGTACGTATTACAAATTCATCTTCCGTACGCTTCTTTCGACGCTATATCCTTTGGAATAATTGGAATATCCTTTTTTCTAAGCCTCGCTCATTTGGTATTTCCTCGACAAAGTACATATGTACTTGAAAGTTTAACTTCGTATCTATCGTAATCAGTCAATAGAATTATCCTTAGGACGAAAGAAGGATTGAAAACGTAAAGCAGAGAACAAAATTAGAGGAAAAACCAGTTGTTGAATGGTGCAATTTGAAAGGAAGATTCAGGGATTCGGTTGTTCTCTGTGCGATACTTCAATGTTTGCGTTGTAGCTTGGTTTTCTACCGTTCTCTTATCTCTGTTCTTCGACTTTTCTGCATTCGTTTAAGCCATCCGAATTCAGAAGAACGTGTTGTACAGATGTGGCTGGTTTTCGCCGGTGCAGACACGTAGACATGTTTCGTCGAAGATGTAGTCGTGTGTAATTTTGGTGTATTAAAATCTTCTCTATAAGAACATCGAACGTATCTGGAATTTATATTTCATCAACTTGTTTCAACACCATTTCGTTTTACGATATTCATCGTCGTCGTTCGTTTACCATTTGCTCGACGATGTATCCCGAAGATTAACTTCTTCTTATCTATTACGATCAGCTAACAGAGGCGTTCGAAAGGTGAAAGTAGGTGGGCTGAGAGGCAGACTGGTAAAATGCAGCGAAAGAAGTCGACAAGTCGATTTTTGGGTAGGTCGTTGTCGAGAAGCTGCAAGTGGCGCCCGGGATGTCCCTCCTCGTGCTATGTTTACAGAGGAAACTTGGAAAGCCGGGGATGAAATTTGAGGTTTGAAACGGCCGCGACGCGACCGAGGGGTTAGACGTAGACGGTGAAGGAAAAGCTGGCGTGGATCGGCGCGGAATTCGTTCCAAAGTCTTGACAGGACTCATCTGCGCGATGGCGCCACGGCCATTTGTTTGTTTTACTTTTCTGGGCAGGCTGCCTTCTAACCCGGCCCTCCATCGACTCTAACCGTGAGTTAATGAGGTCGTTAACGAGACTTCCACTAATTCCACTATCTTAGCCGGGAAGCTGTGCCGCGCCTTCTTTCTGCCAGATAATATCGTACCTCGTTGGAATCCATGCTGGTTTTGTTTCCCTTGTTTCGTTCGACCAGCCACCTCGTGGCGGGCCTTCAATCGACGTCTCGTACGACCCTCCTTCTTTCCCGCCGATGGTTTAACGTGTCCTTTATTTTTCAATTATTACTCCGTTTAAAATAAAGCAATTAAACGAACGTTGTCTTTTTTATTTTATTTCTCGATCTTTCCGTTTCTAACGGACTTGTAGCGGCGCATGAGCCAGAGGACAATTCAAATTATGTTGTTGTTTTGCTTCGGAGTAGCAATATCGTTAGCATACACATAATGTAATAATAAATAAACTTCGGGCAAAACAATGTCGCCGCTACGTGCAACCGTCAAACGAAGACGAATTTGAATTTTCCGATCAGTAAAATAAATGGACGCGATCGTAAGGAAGTTGGTATCTATGAGTATCTACCGAGTGTCTATCAATTATTAACGAGTTATTAGCGATCTTGTTTTGCGACTTATACACTGTCTTAGCGAATCCGTTAGAACATTATCTGTACTTATTTATTTAACATTTTAAATATACTTGACGGTTTCAACAACGAGCAATCTCGTCTAATAAATCTCACGATTAACCATCCTCTGCACAAGTCCTCCATAGACTCAATGTTTCTCGCGACTGCTTTAGGATTTCGTTTCGTTCGACTCTCGCAGCCGCTATGTTATATTATTAAACTGTTTGAAATTTTTCGCATCGCGGCGTGATAGGAAAAGTAAAATTACACGAGCTGCTGAATTATATCGTACTATAAAGTAATGAAAATAGCCGTGATAGTATTAACGGTGGCGCATAATTAATCGTTACGCGGCTCTGTCTTACGGATTACCCGCGATTCATTTTTGAAATGGAGCGACGTGCAGCCCGACTCCGTCGTCAAACTTTAAAGCGACGCACGTCGTAGAAAATATATCCCGGTGCAAACAGGATTTATTAAAAAATTGCTTTTCCGCGGAATCCTGTTTGCGCGTTCATCTGGCCGACGCGCTTTTTCCTTCGCGCTGGAAAAAACCTCATCGTTCACCGTTATATCCGAAATACGGAAGACTCGTAGCGACAGGCTTTTTCAACGCGCCACCCCTTTTCTTTTTTCCTCTTTTTCCTTTCAAATATATACCAAAAGAGGAGAGAGAGAGAGAGAGAGAGAGAAACAGGGAGGAAGGGCGAGAGAGAAAAAGAGAGAAAGAGAGCTTGCCGTGCGCCGATTAAACGTTCCACGCTTTTTTTCATTCCACCTTCGACTCTTCCTCGCCCACTGATTCCCTCCTTTCCTTTTACGTTTCTGTTTTTTAAACCCTCTCCCCCCTCCCTATCCCTCTTCGACGATCGTCATTTTATATTCTTTACGTCTACCTTCGCCCGCTCTTCTATTCCACCTTTTATTTTCTTTCTCGATTTTATCCCCTTATCGCGGTCCTCTCGATTCCTCTCTTCGCTTCCACCTCTCTATCCTCTCGATTTTTATTCCCACACTCTTCCATTATCTTTTTGCCCCCGTACGCACCCCTACCCCTTCCACCAGTTTCTCTCTCTTTCTCTCTCCGCGCTTGCCGGCTCGTTCTCTTCCGTCTCTATCCTTCTATCTTCGTGTCCGTCTCTTTTCACCAGCCGCGTCCTCTCATTATTACGCTTTTTCGTGCTCTCCCCGGCAACTCATTACTATTTTTCGCACGGTTCGCTACGCGTGCCGTTGCTCGAGCGACCGATAAATTTTGCCGCGATATTGCGTTTGGCATTATCGCAATCATGAGCACCAAGTACCTTCCTTGCCGCCCTTCCCGCGTCTGCCAGCCCGCGTCTGCCAGCCCGCGTCGTGTCGCGCCGCGCGTGTAAATACGCGTCTGTATTTCTACGTGTTACGCGTGCATACATACATGTGCATGTGTTCACGTGTATACGTACAGGTGCGTGTGCCATGCACGTTGTCCCGAATTTACATCGCGCTTTTAACATCGGTCGCCTCCGCCATAATTTCCCCGCTGGTACCCAAAGCTGGCCGACCGGAACGCGCGGCTCATTACGTTTTATCCCATGCACTGACACTCGAATTTCGGCCGAAATATGTACAAAGAACGCGGCCTGACGCGGCCATAATTCGCCGACGTGACGGTGATTTTACATTCGCCGGAAAATTGACGGCGCCGATGATTATCGCCGGCCAATCTCCCGTCCCTTCATTCCGCGTGTTGTTGCCCCGCGTGTTTTTTCCACCCCTCCTTCTCTAACCCGCCATTCTCCATCCCTCTTCCTTTTTTCCTTCCTCTTCGCGTATTTTTCTTTTTTTTTTTTTTTTTTTTACAGACATACTTTTTTACACGATGCACTCGATTTTTCATTTCAACGAAAATCCTTTCGTTGCCGCGAGTATTAATGAGATCGACGGACTGAGAGATTCCGTGTTTATAGGGGGATTATCCTTCGTTCCGTTTCATTCGTTGTAATTAATGCAATCGTAGGATCGATCGATAAAACGAATATCCAACGCCAACGCTAAATCGTCGTCGTAGGAAAGAAATCTTCTTTCCACGGATTGTTTTCATAAAACGAGAGAAATACGTCGAAACACCTTCCTCTGTTACAATACAAATCGGCCAACAAGAATATAGATATATATATATATCGGTGTTTGTTATTTCAATTGGAAAATTTGTCCGCGCGTTGCCTGTCGTCTGCAACGTTCCCGTACGTGTGTTTTCGTACGTTGGCTTTTTTATTGGCATAAAAACCACCAAGGAAACGAAAACGTTAGAAAGAGACGTGAAACGAAGGAAGAAAAAAAATATACGTTTGCGACTAAATGCACTCGTGAGAAGGTCTATTCCTGATGCGTTCAAGGGTGGCACTCGTCACTCGGTAGAGACGTCAGGTCGGCGAGTGCAACGGCGCCACGAGGCAAGAAGACGATGAAGGAGCGCAGGAAGTGGCCGGGAACTCGATCTCGCCCCGGGCAAATACGTTTGCCTCGGGGCTGTTTGTTATGTTACATCTTTGCTTGGCGAACGGGGTGGCCTTTTAAAACGTCTCGTTGTCACTTCGTGTGGCGCTAGCACGAGAACCTTGTCGACGACGACGACGACAACGTCGACTCGTTTCCCTTGGTAATGCGAAAAGGGGCCTGTCTAATCTTCGAAAAATCCGCGAGCTTTTACGCGGCTCGTTCTTCTCCCCGTTTATCTCGAGGTATAACAACGAGCTGAAATTAAACGTTACACTCGGTCTTCGTTGCCCCGAGCCATCTCCTTCGTTTCGAAGGTTACCGCCGCTTAAACGCCAACGAGATTTTTGCACTGGCGCGACGCTCTCTACAAAGTGGCAATAAAGCTGTCGCACGTGTAAAACGCAGGGTAAATAGACGACTGGCACGATGACCAAGAAAAATCGAGCTACCAGACCTTTGACCTTCTTGTGTGAAAGTTCTTTTCAGTGCTTTAAAGTTATCGTTGATCTTGGCAAATGTTCCTCGATAAGAGAAATGTTAGTTAACTGTCGCTATTTGTAACGCAGTACGAATCCAGATAGTTTCCACCATTTAACAAGTCGTAAATGTGAACTTACATACTTATTCGAATACGAAATTATCGAAAATTTTCATAAGATGAAAAGATACATCGGAATGCGTTAAATCGATATATTTGGTAATAAACATATTATATTGTAAATTTTACCTTGTTTTATTACGTGAAATAAAACGCATTCTATCTATAAGACAGTAAAATATATTCCAACTTACTTTTTCGTTCGCAAATAAATTATTAAATTTCCCATTGATAATAAGAATAAATTTCGGTGAACGTCTGCGATCAAATAATCCTCGAATTTAAACCATTTCGCCCTATTAAAAGTATTAGCGATATCCAAAAAGACAGTGCCACACGGACTATATATGTATTATACTGCAACATTTTTGTTAAGATACTCGCTCGTTACGTTATCACGTTATAGTACGTGATCGACGAATGAACGAAAAGCGTGTTATTTGACAATAAATAAAAAATATTTTCTTACCTGGACGCTTCATTTGTCATCCGCAAATAAAAGCCAAGGGAAAAACTTACTGTAAAGACTCGTGAAAAAAAGAGTGTTTCGAGACTATTGAAGTCTCTGAATGAGTACTCCAAAAATCGGAATTCGGAATTGACAAAAATGCCGCAAAAAGTCACAGGATGCGGATAATAGCATCGAGGCAATACAGCGGTGGAAAAATTGTCGTATTGAACTTACTCGAGCTATCAATCACAAGTGGTTATTAGTGAATCTTACATTAATCTTGCACGCGATGAAGGCCAGGTTCCAACAAGTTCTGAAAAATTTTACAGAGCTCCAATAGGTCGTCGTTCAAGGGCTTAACACTTAGTTGGGTCTCTGTAAGGACAATAAAATCGAACGTATACCAGTCGTAGATAAGTCGTCACGGCCGAGCGACAGCACATCTGGAAGCAATTACGAAGGATACTGACCTAACGCTCAGGTGTAAGATCCTTTAAGGTGGAAATAGAAACTCGAAACAGCAAGGTAAGACCAGCCGCGGTATCGAACGTGACATTTCGTTAGGTACCGGGATTAGTGACGAATGCTTTTCGGTTTTCTGGTTTTCTTCCTCCTCACGGAAGAGCCAGAAGTCGCGATACAATCTCCTTTCTTTGCAGACGTTTCGAAACAGTGTGCCATCTGTAACCGTATACCGAGACAAAATGTATTGTCCACCTGAAAAAGATTGGTCGTTGCTGTTTTACATGAAATCTCGACACCAGTTTCGTCGTCCCATTACCTTCGTTTTGGTGTTCGACACGTTCGTTCCGCTCTTTGGAGAAAAAGTGGTGTGTCAACCTGTTGTGATCCAAGTCGTTCTTCACCTCGACTGTTTCATATTAGGTCGGTAAATATTATATACTTAAATATTATACACTTTTGAAAGTTATTTATAGCACGAGTATATTTCCCTGATTGGTTACCTATGTGCTTACACTGGTTGCAAAAAGCTTATTTATTTCTACGTAAATAGCCACGAAAAGAAATTTCCCATCACGATATGTACTTATATAACTTTGGAGCACGTTGTGGTTATCTGCTTTAACAACAACGACGTGAATCTCACATCACGACAGCTTTTATTAAGTCACATTGACATTTAGGTAATTTATTCTTTTTCTATCGTTTCCCGCAAGAATCGTCTGGAAGAATCTGAGGAATACGAACAGAGTGCACTCCAAATCAAAGCTTCGTATTATCCGAAGCGTTTTGCATTATATCGTAACATCGTCTTTCCCGAAATTTTAATACAAAGAGCAGGAAAGCGTAAGTAGTCAGGCATCGTGGTAACAGTTAATAGAATTTTCAACCGATTAAGTAACGAATTAAAGCTAAATACAATATTACATTACCATTTTCTATGACTTTATAATACGATTTATGAATATTAAGGGACCTTTCCATATTGTTGGATTACGTCGGATGATCGAGACTCTGCTGTCTATGTTTGATCACCGTAGTCACTCGTAACATGCAACGATGACTTCGTTGTCAGCGATTATGATATATTATAATCATCCACGCCAACGAAACACTTCTGTAAGATTTATTGTCGAAAAACTAAAGTCGGTAAAACTTTCTTTTAACAAATCCGCGTATTTGTCAATTTATAAATCCGATTATGTAAATACCTCTGGTAAGTTAGTTTAGATTTAAGAGCAGGAATTTTGTGTTATTTCCACGATAGAGAAATCGAAAGGTAGGAAAATGAAAATTTGACGCAGAACGATGAGTCGCGTCTCGACCAATTGCCATTCGATTCGCGTTGCGATATTATTTCGCGACTGGAACGTGCCTCGACCTGAATTGCCGCAGCTTCAGGCAGCCTCTCATCCCAGAGAAGTGCCCGTTGGGTATTTAAGAAGCATATTCCGTCCATTTGGCATTGTGCACCGTCGAATGGACACTTTCGAGCGTAGGGCGAGAGAGACTAGCCGAGATCGAAGGATCAAGGTATTGATCGTAAGCGGCTTGCCCCGTGGGGACTTTACCTTTGTGCTCGGAACCAGCTATTTGCTAGCTTCGTAAATTCACACCTTGGCATAATCGGAGTATCTGGAAAAGCTGGAGGCACTCGGCCATTAGAGTCGCGATATTTATACCGTAAGCGAGGCTCTGCCTCGTGCACGAGGTTCGCATAGGTACCAGCCACGTGATTGCGAGAAGCATTTTTCCAAAGTATTTTCGTATCGATGAAAAGTACATTTGAAATAGCCGTGTCTGTGTAATTTGAAATTTTTTAAATGGCTCTCCTTCGACAGCTTTTCTCTGTATAATTGCAGTGTCGTATTGCTTGAAACAGTTAGAGAGTTGCTGTCGCGAACGCTTCCATTGTATTCATTCAGCAAACAGAAACGTAAAAGCTTGGTCGGAAAACAGAAGCAAAATTCAGGTATCGCAAATGAAATTTTATCGCCAACAAAACAAACAAATCTACTTTTATCAAGCCGCGAGTGTGACTCGATATTGCAAGAGTTAAAAAAAAAAAAAAAAAAAAGGAACACTATGCAGCGTCATCTAAAATCTCCGTAACTTCGTAACTTGCGTTATCGCTTATACGTGAAATTAATATGTACGCGATATCGCGCTTCCTGCTCGAAGCTCTACGACCGTCATCCGGCCGATTTTTCCTCGTTATAAACTTGCTCGAGGGAAAAGCGCCATTTGTAACAGCAATAGGTAACCATGTAACCCCTGATTTGCCGTTTAAATCCGTGCTAGATCTCCGAGGGGCTTGGTAAAACGTGGCCATGGAAAAAGTCTGTTTTCTCTTCTATCATGGAGTTCGCGCGTAAATGCGTAACGTACGCGCTTAACACGCGCCTATGCACGCGTGTAAGTGTACGAGCTTCTCTCTTTTTCTCTCTCTTTCTCTTTCTCTCTCTTCTTCCCTCTTCTACGGGGGACTCCATAATGTAAGTTCATCGCGGGCGCGCTGATGCGTATGTAATCCCGTGGTGCTTACCGATACTATCGTGGGTTTTATTTTCATTATTCATTTGTTCGACCCGTTCCCCATGGATGGCCGGCAAGCTTACACGCGTAACCCCGTGTTTCTATGTTGCTTTAATCAGATAAAGCCCCGGAACGCCAAAAATCGCCGCACACTAAACCAGCCCTGCGCGCGGTTCTACTCTTTTCTTCTGTTCGCCAAAAGGAGAGCAGCTCTGATTTCCGACCCTCGACACCCGTGTTTCTTCGCGTTCTCCTTTTTGTCCATCGACTATCGCATCGTCGACGATTCCCTAACGTTTATCTTTCCCTTTACGACGAAGCTTTCGAAGGCGACACGAGCATTTTTGCCTAAGTTAGGTTGGCTCGTACAGGGAGAGACAGTTTCTCGTGAAATATATTTTGGTGGACGATACTTTGATTTTATTATACGAATTTTAGGTGTTGGATGGAATCGATCAAGTTATATCGCGCGATAGATTATGCTATTACGTTTCGGGAATTTTAGTTAGCTCGCGAAAGTATTAATTTCGGCGAAAATGTGTTATATACGAGAGAAGTGTATAGAGAAAAACAGTTGATTAGGTTTAAAGGGGAAATATACGCCGTTTACGAATGTAATTCTACGCAGACCGAACATAATTAATCATACTACGATGATACTGACTCTAACTCGTAATTCTTCTTTTACCACGTATTTTATACACTTACGTTTATACGTTCGCTTATCATGTTTGTAATCCAATCATTTATGATTAATGAAACCGAAGAGGAGGCGAAGAAACGAAAAATGAATAGCCGCCCGTGTATCTGCCACAAAATCCTTTAGATCGCCGTAAAACAATTTGCCACGTACAAATAAAACGAATGAACATGAATATTCAAAATTTTCGATCCACGTTTCCTACAAGATCTTTCATTTTTTCCACGAGTGCCATCACGCGAAGGATGGAATAGTAAAAAAATGAGAACGAAATTACAGCAACGAGATCGGCATCTCTGGTTGCGTTCGAAGCTGCGCTGGGTTTGAAGCCGTCGCGGCGGCTCCTTTTTTTCCGCGTTTCCGGCGGCCTCGGGCCGTTTCAAACAGTAGGCGGAATGTCGGAGGAAACGGGAGGCCGGCGGGAAACGAGAGCAGAAAGGAAACGGGCGAACTATCGGAGGTACGGTAATTAGCAGGTCAGCTTAGTTAATGCAAGAGCACCGGCTTAACGAATCGTAATGGAAAGTGTGATATTTCGAAAATACGTTTCACCGAGTGCTAAGTAAGCCGTGTACGCGTTTCATTAGCCTTCTATATACATCCGAGATTCATGTCGAATAAAACGAAATCGAAGGAATCGTTTAATCGCTCTTCCATCCACCAGTCATCCCCTTTTTCTTTCCTTCCAATTTACCTTCTCTTTAAAACTTCCTTTAAAACTTCAAATCATATTATATATAGCATGCGTAATTTCGGACATCGAGTGACTGTTTATTATTTTATTAATTTAACGTCGTTCTTTCTAAATTTGGATATTTCACGGTAACGAAGCTGTGAACGAGAAGTACAAACAAGTGTGAACCTTCTGAATGAAAATCTCCGTGAGGTGTAGCGTACAGAAGCGCGCAATAATAGACGAAAATCATGTAAAATGTAGCCAGAGCCTGTGCTATGTACGATTCAATCGGAAAAAAAGACTTCACTTAGGAATAAAAATTTATATAGTTCGCAAATCCGTCGGTGGTTACTGTTTAATGTTTCATATACGCAGGGAAGAGATTTAAACTGGCAGCGATAAACGGAATTGCAATTGAACCAATGAAATACTAACTGGTACACATCCGCTTCTCTCTTTCCGTATGCTTTGGTAGAACGAAACAAATGCAGTTGAAAAACTGTAATTCCACTTAGAGAAAATAGTAACGTTGAATATGTAAAAAATGTGTGGATCGTTAACGGGTTGATCTTCTCTTTTTCGCAAAATTTGTTACCTTTTTAATCCACGACGTCGACCAATTTTATTCTTCTTTTCTTTGCTTCCTCCCTTTATTTCTTGCTTCTTTTTCCATCGAAAATATCGGCAGGGCTATCGAGGCGTCTTAAGGGAGGATCTCGTATTTACTTGTGCCGGAAACACGATATTCCCGATACCCCGGGACCTGGGCTACCCACGTGTTTTACGTTGACCGTTAAAATTTGCTTCTCCGCGCTACTCGCGACATCCCGTGCCTCCGACGCTGGTAGGCAGTGTATTATTTTTCCGCTGGCTCGCCAAATTGGCTCGCACGGATTCGATCTCGAATTACGGACACTCGATATTGCCGCGCAAAACTTGCAGCATCCTCGTCCGGTCTCGACCATCTCGCTGTGGAATATCCAAAAAGGAGTACCACAATGTCCCATTGAGCGCGGATCGGTATAATCGAGCCGGGCCCCCGATCTCGTCTTGCTTTTCGTCCGATCGAACCACCCGTAACTCGGTTCGTCGATTTTCACGCGGCCCTAAACTCTAATGCAATTGATGGTTCTTTATTCTTTTAGCTTAGTATTTAAATTGGTAAATTTATAAAGAAAGCATGACGATCGAGTGACGTATAAAAAGTACACAGGGTTGCGATTATTAATAATATTAACGCGTTAGTTATCCCTTGTCCATATCTTTTTTTTACCAAATACATGGTACTTATCGTTTTGTTCTCTCTTTTTCGGTGTCTTTCGATGATATACAAACCCAAAAACATGACAGTCCCTACAGCATTAATCAGAATCTTCACGTACAAAACGATTGAATCAGCGTGATCTGTATTCATACGAGCCGTTTAATGCAAAATTGATATAAGTCAATTTTTTGCCCATTTGATCCAACACCACATCTCGAAAGAGTAAGTTTCATTCTGCTTCGCGCAGAAATGGCGTAAGTATATGTTCGTTAATTTGCCGATGGAGTTAGAGGAACAAGTGAGAATCGCTCACTCGGTCCATCGCAGAATATTTACTTTATCCCTCATTGTCCAGTGATCAACCTTCTTGACTTGTATCACTTTTGCATTAAACGGCACGTACGTATCAGTGACGGTAAAGGTACCATACGTAAAGAGAGAATTTTCTCTTTTTGCTTAGATATTGGAATACGTATGTATATTTTGATAAACGAAAGCAAATTAATTAAAAAGAGAATCCGGTCATTATCCACTGACAATATCATCTGTCAATAAAAAGAAATCCACATGGATATCGGAATTTTGATAGCTACTATCAACTATGTAGTCGTTCAGGCTAATTTTAAACGTCGAAGCATGCAAAATTAGTATCTGTTACAATTTCTTCATTTTTCCTCCGTATCTCTTCGAGATACTCAATCAGAACGATATTCACCATGGCAAATATTCACGTAAAGTGCTTAACATTTCACGTAGCTTCAGCGAATCGTGTAATCGTGTAATAGAATTCGCGTGACGTTAAAGTCTACGAAATTCGTATCTCGAATGGCTTTTGCTAACACGAGTTTCGTTTGGAATATAAAGGAAGGAAAATTATTAATTGTTACAACAGAGAGATTAGACTCGACCAGTTAAAAATTAAAACAACCAATAATTTTGAACTCTTAGAAAGAAGAATTAATTTCTTAATTCTTCGACTTGAATTTGACAGCGTTAAAATACCTAACATACGTCGTGGTTTTCTCATTGACCATACTTCTCTCTTAGCGTAATGTGCTCTTCCATATGGAAGGCTCTCCGTCCGTGGTCCGTAACCCAATAGGCTTCCCGTAGGAAGATCATACTTCGGTACAAAGGCTGATCGCTACATCGCACGCGATCACGATGCACGTCATGGAAACTGACGATCTTCATAGCACCATTTGCTCGCTCGTCCTCTGCCACGCCAATATCGCACTCCCTTTTGGAACAAAGTGCACGTCTTCAACACATTTTCTGTATTTAACAAGATGAACCCTGATGTCGTCGAATTTTTCGCTTCGTTTATAATTTGTACAACAAACTGTATCGATCATCTTCGTTCTTCCGTTTTCCTATCCAAATTGATATATCCATATAATATACTTTTTGTGTTTGAAAACTTCTATGCGCTTCGACATTGGATAAATACGATACTATAATTGTATATAATAGTAGCATTGGGTTGGCAACTAAGTGACTGTGGATTTTGTCAATATCACCTATTGACAATATTTTCTTGAAAGATTACCATCTTTCTTATTCTCCTACTTTACGTAACAAAACAAATGATCGTAACGCTCTGGTCTTCTTCTCGAATTTAACATCGGTATAATTTTGTAGGTTTAAAAATTTGTATATAATTAGACTTGGCGTAAGTTTAACGCTATAATTATCGGTATCATTGTTTCAGAAGTTTCTTACTCGTGTATACTGTAAGGCTGCGCAACAAATTCTATCAATGATATTATTGATTCTGTTTTACTTGTTGAATCTGGTATCGGTTTATCAGGTTTCATGATCGTGAACTTTTACATCATCGAATATGCAATTAAGTAAATCCGAAGCTACCAGCTTCTTCGATTTTTCTTTAAACGAGAACAAAACAGAGTACTCGACTCTTTCTTTTTATTTCCATGCTGACTTAAAAGCACATCGTATAAAAAATATTCTTCGGCTCGAATTGCCGGCAAAGGGGAAGTAACCCCATAGAATCTCAATTAATATTTGAACAAAAAAAGAATATACGCGAATTCGTCGATGCGTGGAATCATGTTGGAGGCCGCGCGGCTACCATCGCGGAGGATCTTTCAGAGGAAATGAGCCATCCACTGCTTTGTATCCATTCTCTTTTGTACCGCGGACATTTCGTTTCGAAATCGATGAGAAGTGGCGCGGTAAAGGGTTTCGAAAAATACGACGATACGTGCCGACAAAAAGACGTTTTATTCGATTCACAAAGAAGTCCCACATTGTTGGCTGTGCCACTCCAGGCGATGCCCGTGCACTCCACGTTGCTACGGTGTTTCGAGGTTCAAGGGATGCGCTAGAATCGGCCTGTACGTTGCCTCCTGTATTTACGGCTCGTTTTTCCGCGTTTCGACGCGTGGCGATTCGATACAAAGCCTATTGATGCTCACCCGCTGTACAATGTTACTCGTTAAATCTATTTATATATGAAGACATCGTTAATTCCTCGTCGTTTCCTGTTTCACGTTGTATATAGAAAGGTATAGAAAATTAGCTGTAAAGGATGTTTCAACATTGGCGACGCTCGATGATCGATGAAATTTTATCGGGCAACGAGAAACAAGCGTTAATCAATGAAAGTTCGCGAACTTTCTCGCCAAGATATCGATATCTGTACAAAATGTTCAAAACATTAACGATACGTGCGATTCATACTTCGACGCCTTCAAATTGATATATTCCTGTGGATTAGATTAGCTTCTGCAACTTAAGCTTCTTATGCTAGGTTTTAGATACCAACTTTGTATATAATTTTCAACATGAACGTATTGTACGAGTAGACAGACGATTGGTTCTTTATACAAAGATAAATTAAGAGTGCAGGATAAAGTTTGTTTCATGTAAACTTTTGTATACGTATGTGCATTTACATGGCTCAGATAGTCATTAATCAAATTTCTCTTTCTGCCTTTTCGGATCCAATAGCTCGTAGAAGTTGCGTGGCCAGATTTCACAAAAAACAATAACCGTATCTTACAATTAACCACATGCACGTTATTGGTTGGTTGGCATTCGGAAGAAATGCGGGTCTTATTGACCAATTTACCAGCAACGTACAGTACTTAATTACATATTGAAGATTGATTTCTTTGAGAATTTTTTGTTGCAAAAATTGTATTTTATTCCGTGCCTTTTATTTATTTTTGCGTAAGAAATTACCACTCCTCCTTACTTTCAAACTATACCTTATATATAAAATCATTCTTCGACCGCCACTAAAATGACTTCCCAATCTTGAAACATCCTATATGTTATTTTGTACGGAACTCGGTTAGATTCGTGGAACCAGACTTAAGTTCCTAGCTATGGTCTTGTTCCTTTGTCGAGAAACTGTATCGCTTATCCTAAGTTAATACATTTCTAGTATATCGTTCTTCCGTGTTCATTCACTCGTCGTTTCGTTCGACCGCTTCGTTGGCCGCCAGGATTCTCACCAAATCGTTGGAGGACTCGTCGACGTTCGTGTAGGTGACCGTGTCCCGGTTCTTTCGCCTGATGTCCCAGTGACCGAGCGGTCGTCTCAACAGGAAAAAGCCCGCAGCCAAGACAATTGCCACGACCAATATAAAAATGCAGGCCCACAACACTGGATGTAGCATCGCTGCATCGTCCTCGCATTCCAGCTCGTGACTTGGTATCTCGCTTAGCTGTCTATTGGAGTGTTGTTCAGGAGTTCTGCACCTGTGACAGAGATGAAGCAGTTGTATTTTCTGTATAAACTCGATTCATCGAAACGAAATTTTAGATAATCTAAACTCGAGCTATATCGTGCGAATGAAAAATGATAGATAGAATGATTGACAAACTCCAATTATATCGATTGTTTATACTCTGCTAAATTTAGGTAAAGGAAGTTCTACCATAGTAAAGAAAAATATCTTTTGACTGGGTTTTAAATATGTTAGGTGAATGGAGGAAAATAATTTTCCATATATGTGATAAGGTATTGAATATTATAGCAGAGTATTAGCTTAAGTAGCATGTAAATGTGTTAAAAGATTAATAAAAAAATAATTTTAGTAGTAGCAGAGACATCTATACTAAATTCGAAAAAGCCTTTGCTATTTGCTGCTCGATGCTTCAAACTATCGGCTGTTATTCGATGAAAAGTTTACGTAGAGTGCTCGGGAATTTTTACTTACTTAATTTGTGGACTAAGAGCCTTCGTAGCGTTTAATATATTGAGCCATTGCATTTTACAGTCGCAATGCCAAGGATTGTTTTCGAAGCTCAAAATCAGTGGTCTCTTTATTATCGACATGAGGTTGTAATCCAAGGTTCTCAGTCCGCAGTTGCTTACCGAGAGCCGTCGCAGTCGTGGTAGAAGATGATCGGTATATGGGATCATTTTTAAGGACATTAATGTTCTCGAACCATCTAAAGACAGTATTTCTAAACTGGTCAAGTTTTCGAAATCATTAAGTAATAATTCTCTCAGATTTTGCATGTTATTCAGTTTCAGTTCTCGTAAGTGAGGCAAATAAACGTCTCGTAATCGTGATATATGAGTGTTGGACAAGTCGAGCTCTTTTAGATTGACTGGTAGCGATGGAATCCTACTGATGGGATTCATCGATAAATCTAGGGTAGATAAGTTAGTTAGCGTTTTGAAAAACTCCGAGGAGAAATACGACGACGATACGTTGCTCAAATTCAAATATTTCAGCGCCTTTAAGTTCCAGAAAGCGTTTTCATGGATTCCATCGTTGATCGGATTGTTGGCTAACGTAAGATATTCCAAAATCTAAAAGACACGAATCGTTTACAGTATATTCATTTTTCAATTTGTATATTATATAATAAGAAGCAGTTACTTTGAAATGCTCCAACATAGTTTCGTTAACGATAGATAGTTTGTTCGACGAGAGATCGAGTATCTTGAGCTTCGGGATTCGATCGTTGAAGGCATTGTCGTCGATATATTCGAGTTTGTTATGGCTGACGTTTAATACGCGTAAATTATACTCGTCTTTGCAAAGGAAGAAAAACCTTTGAAGATGATTCTGCGACAGATCCAATATTTCCAAACTTGCAAGGTTAGTAGAACAGTCAAGGAAACTGTCAAATTCGTTCTTCCTTAGGATGAGATCGGTAACTTCTTGCAGATTAATCTGTGACTGAATCTTCATGAAAAAGTCTTCTTTCTTCAAACCACGCTCGGACAGATCCACCTGCGATGAGAAGAAAAAGAGAAATAAGATTTCAAAGAAACATTATTCCTGCATGAAGTGAGGAGAAAAATAAACGGAAAATTTCGACGTTGTTCCTGCATGTGTCATTCGCGCCAATTTTAAGTGATACGAGGAAACGAATTTTGGCGCGTCGTTACGTCACAGTAAGTGCCATTACAATTTAAAAAATCGCGGCCTATCATGATACAATGCAATATAATATATAATCCTCCATACGTAATTATTTAAATCATCATCAAACGACCAATAAAATCGTTATTGATGCCACATACAAATATTATAACAACGAACAACGTACAATGCAAAATACAAAATTACTACGTATCGTACACAATGAATAAGTAAAAAAGTTGTGTAAACAAGCGATTCGGGGAGCGAAATTAAAAAGAAATGTCACCAAACGGTTCGCGAATCGTTATCAGATCAAGTGTCAAAAAGTCGCGTGTATAGACCCACCAATTTCTTCGAGGTCGTGGAAGCAATTAAAATGAGGATTGTGATAGCCCTGAGCCACATTGTCCAGGTGGTGGATGAGTATGTGGTACACAGATAGACGTGATGGAATTTTGATTTCGTTTAAATCGATCACGTCGGGACCGTCTAGTTTCAACTATGCCTCTCACACAACGATCCGATGGAATGGCAACGAATTCATCCGCGGCATACTCTGCTCATGATTACAGTGCCGAATTAAGAGGGGATCAGGAGGGGCCTCAACATCCTGATGCAGTTGCTTGACCGATTTCCCTCTTTTTCGCGCCGTATTTTATAAGTTTTATTGCTCTATGGAAATCTTTCAGCGATATTCGAACCACTTATATTTTATTATACTTTAGAATTTTATTTATTTTATTATTTTATTACTTTACTTATACCTTGACTTTTAAAAATGATTTAGTTTTCTTCACATCACATAAAGTGTAAACTTCGCTTGCAATAAATTTAGTTGCAAGTAAAAAAGAGTCAGGTCGATAATTATTACGAAATTAATCGATAATCATGACGAAAAACTTTCCAATTATTTAATACTTCGTGGTAATTTTCAGTAATAATTTTTGGTTTGTTGCCAATGATAAAATATAAGTATCGTGTTCCTTAAAATTTGAATTATTCAGTCGAATCCTTCTCATGATATTATTACATCTATTAATATCTATACACTTTTCATTCGATATTTCAGTTAAAATTTGTCATTGAGTTTCTTTTTGAATTTTCAATTTCTTTTCAATTTTTCTATCAAGTTTTCTACACCATGGTCACGTTTATTAAACGACTTGCACAACGCTGCCGGCGAACGTGAAATGTAAAAAAAATTCTTCAAATGTCCTTTCGAATGGATTCACAGGGCGCGCATCGTGTTAATCCGTTCTCGAACAGTTCAGAATCCGAAAGGCTAACGCACCACTTTTTCGATAAAGCGAGATTACGTCCCCGATCCGCTCTTATGATCTGCCCTGCGTTTGCTTTTTTCTTCCCATTAATCACGTGTTTTTTCAATTAATTTATATTCGCACTACGATATCGCGCGACAAAACTTATTGCCATTAAACGCGGGACAATTTAAAAAAAAAAAATATCGGATGGAGGTAGAGGAAAGAAACAGGAATGGTTGGCATATGACGATACACCATTAATATCATTGTACTCGAATGCACGATTAATTATTAGATAGTCGACGGAAACGTTGAAGCATATCTGGTTAACTCCCAACGTCGCGATAAAGTTGGCTCCACCAAGCATGTAGACTACGATAATGCGTTGCGCTATAGTCTTATTGCAATTAATATAAAGTTGAATGCTTTTTGTTTCATGCCTGTGATACGACTCATCTTTTGGTGATTTTTTCTTTTTCTTTTTCTCCTTCCAATTTAAAATCTTATATCAGCAATGAACATTTTTTTCATCTTGAAAGTGTAATACTAAAGGCGAATAAGATAAGATTTAATATCTCTTTTACTAGGGTATTACAAATTGTTGTAATTAGAGACATATGTAATACCATTTAATGGGTTGATTTGTCAGAGATTGTAAGTTTAGACCATCATGTCTTTTAATTTATTTGAGTATCAACTTTAAATATATTATGTAAGATCATCGAGTTAGAATTTTAATCGTTGAAAGGCTAATATAGTTTATTAGGAAAGTCTAGCGTACGATATTGAACGTACAGATATTGGCTATCGATTGGAAAATCCATCTTGGGAAATCTATCTTGGAAAATCAATTGCGTAAATATAATATAAATGAAACAGTTTGTCAAGATTCGGGCATATCTTATATAGTATTCGCGCCAGCGATGAATTATTGCCGCCAAGATGTGTGATATACGTATATATAACAACAAATACTTTAATATTTTTGACGCGTGTACAATAACAGTGGCAAGAGGGTCGTTCACTTTTTTGGAGTTTGCGGTGTGCTTGTCGCTTTGAATACCAACGGATTCGATACTCGGAATATGCTCGGTAACATTGTAGCTAGGGTACCAAATACTTCCTCTGACATTCCCTAGAGAATACAAATATTTGATTAAAAAGTTGTTAATTAGATAGAACTATCATTTGTTGTATTACATCTTTCGGATTTAAATTAAATCACCTTTGGTACCAGAAATTGCAGATTCTTCAATTCAGCACCACCCCAAGATGCCATTTCTATCATGAATCCTTTTACACACTTGAAAACTAATTCTGCTCTCTTTGTACACCACGCAACAGTCATATCCTAGGATAATAAAATAAGATTTATAATTTAATATTATTAATCATTTACTATAACTATATAATATTTCTCAACAAAGTATTAGTACAGAGATTATTTTTTTTAAGTGAAATATACCTCCGACATTTCATGAACAAGAAGTATTGGAATAGTTAGAGTGGTTACATCGTTGCAACAAGCAGTTTTTAAAATATTTCGTAATCCTAAAATGGCCGGGTGCCTCGAATTGATATCCCCTGTAAATTAAATAAAAACTCTTATCAACATAATCTGTAGTGAAATAAATACATATTTATTACTTACCAGATCGCAATGAATCGTTTACTACCATGTGGAAAATTACATGAACTTGCGCTAAATTCGAATGCCTCGTAATATAAACATCGCCTGTTTGTAAACTTTTGCTGCCCGTTGATCTTTTTGTCTGTAGAAAAAAGATGCATTTAAACTGAATTGGATGAGATATCAATATCTAATTTCTTTTTAGTTTACTTTTACGTACTTGTGAATCGTTTCCTTCTTTGTGATGCGCTTGCCTCCAGGCAACAGCATCCTTCACATCCTCTCGAATTTTTTCTAGTTGTTCATCGATTGGTGGGAAATGAAACTCTGTCGTTAATTGACATATTGAACATAATTCTAAAAGAAAATTTAATTGTTAATAAGATATGTATAATCGAAAATTAGCACTTGTTAATTTAGTGCTCAACAAAATAACGCGATACCTTTCGTTATTCCCGAATAACTTCCTAAATGATTGTCGCTCAACAATACTAATCCGCATAAATCATTAGAATATAATCCAAGAGCAGTCTGTAGTCTTTGAGGCGTTGGATCCATTCTATTTTAAAAGAAATGAAATGCTTTTTTTCAAACTAAATTTAAATACAAGGTAATCGTAGTTTTTCTTTCTTTTTTTTTTGTTTTTTTTAATTTACCAACCCAGACTCGCTCTTTTTTGTTCTACAAAAATCTAAAACATCGCCTGTCAATATACGTATATTGTGCATCTGTTTCATCTGGGAACCCAAATGTATGGTGAAACTTTCTTCCAAAATAGGATATTCAGCCGTGTTCTTCTCTTCGCTATGAACAAAATTGTCCAATGCTGGTCGTATCGGTGGCATCGTCAGAATTGGAGAACCTCTAATAGTCATATAATCTATAATTACCAAGTCCATATCGCATGTCTATTCGTTATATTTATATATACGTACACTGGAGTCGGCAACATGTTAGTTTGCTGTTCTTCGAGTAACCTCATGATCCAGTTACGATATTGTCGCCTTTGTTCTAATTTCAGTGCGTCAACTCTTGACCCCCAATGACCTTGCAATAAACTTTGTTCCTCAAAATGTCGTCCCGCCATCTCGTTTATAGATTTTTCGGTAGAACCAGCTTCGAGAGCTTCTACAGCGACTCGCATCTCCTCAGTTTGCCTAAAATTCATTTTTCTGATGTTTCTCTGTTCTCTTCTTTTTTTCATACATTCGTGAAATAAAAACGAGTTATTTGAGTTTCAAAATCAATATTGGATCACTTGTATTTGTACAATTACAGGTCAAAACAAAAATATTAAAATGTCAGAAAATTTTAATTGAAGCTCTACTTTTATTTATGTTAGATAGAGATGAGTAAATTGCATTTCAGTTTTTATATTCTGTAAATGACATTCATGCATATCACTATCATTATAATCAAAAGATATAGTCCGGAAATAGGGAGCATAGAGTACAAGGTTAAATTATAAAAAAATTACTGTTGACTTATATTGAAGCTGTTAATAATCTACATGAAAGGTCAATGCAAGTGATAATTTATATTACATGAACTGCTGTGTATAATATAAATAAATATTAGTATATGAATGTAGTCTTTATTTTGTAGTGTAATATATAAGCAGAAGAATGTAAAAAATAATATGTACAAAGCATTCTGTACAACATAATACAATATTGCTACTAACTTTTGAGTAAGTTGTTCATACTGAGAGTCTCTCATCTGAATAACTTCAGTTACTTCTCTTCCATGTTTATGTTCCGCTTGAAGGATAGGTTCTAATGATGGAGAGTGTACCAATCTATGATATGCAACAGCAAACAATTCTTCATCCGTTGTTCCAATAGGATCAGCATATTCTACTGTCTTCTGCTTATAGATTTTTTCCCAGTTTTTTATAATATCTTCAATATCTAAGGTCCCAGATTTTGCATTTTCAAGAGCTTTTTCTGCTTTCTCATCATAAAATTCTAAAGTTAATGTTTTAATAGTATGCTCCAGTGATTCCAATAAGTCTAATTCCACATAGCATGGCAATTTAAAAGATGACATTATACGGTGCATAAGTTCCTTGACATTTCCACGATAAGGTATCTTTAATGGAACTTCCAATACATATTCCTGGTTTGTAGTACATGTTGGAAATTTATATATAAATGTTTTCTCTATATACTCATCTTCAGGCATATTCATATCTTCTAGAATAGTTTTTCATTATACTTTACAGGCCAGATATTTATTTTCTAAAGAAAGAGAGATAGAGAGAAAGAAATCTTTAGTTGGTTTTTATAAAAGAAATTATATAAAAAAAAATTAACTTAATTTAACATTTAACTCTTAAAATATCAGGAATAATAAAGAGGAAAGTCAGCTTATTTCTCTGTAGTCAATAATGTTTTGCAGAGATCTGCTTTCACAATATTCAGGTCATAAGGTCAACGATAAGTTATAGAAACACCTCTGATTGCACTTCTTATCTATAATATATTAAAAACAATTATTTTCATGTATTAATTGTAATGGCTTTAGATTTGGCTTTCAGATAAACTTGTTATCAAACGCATATAAATCCGAGATTACTCTTATAAAAAAGTCAATTAAAAACATGCAACAAGTAATTTTAATGCAATTAAAAATGTTTATAATAAAATTCGATATCAAGCATTTTTAAGTGTATTTTGTACACTGTGTCATGTGCAATTTTTTGAAATAAATATGTTTTTCAACTTTTATTACCGACTTATGAGGGCGCTAGTAGAAAGGTCTTTGGGTTGTTTATAAATAATTATTTCGATGAACGTACCATTGATTAATGATTTAAAACTCTAACAACATTTATTTTAGATTCCCATGGAATGTAAATGCTTTTAAAAATATATGTAAAACAGCAGATATCATATTAAATTGATATATTTGCTACATCTCCCTACTTATGACTACTAATCTAAACCTTGAAAATTATACTTGCAAGATGTTTATATTTTCGAAGCTAGCTAGCCTTGCCTTGTCAAGCGTGTTGTCACGTGGAAAGCTTGTTTCTGTTTTGTTTCAAGCAAAACATTCTAAACGAACAAACGAAACACACACATAACAGTCGTTGAAACCATTTAACGCCCTCCAATCATTTGATCACCAGTTCGACCAACCTAAACATTATTTATATCGTTTAAGTATGTATGGAATATGTTGTTTACTGCGTTATATTTTGAACATATAGAATTAAGAAACAAAATTTTGTTGGGTAAATTCATCACATTAAGTATTCTAATGTATTGAGTACTGGATGACTGTCGCCTGTTCTTATTATTTGAATTAATATATTGTTACGTTGGCTGCATTCTACGAGACGTAAACGTCGGCGAAATTTTAGATCGTGATTTTGGCGGTAGTAGATTTTCAAGTAGTAAATCACATTTTTGAATATGGTTGGAGACAAAAGTCAAAATGTAGAACTAACAGATCATGAAGCTGAATTATACGATAGACAAATTCGATTATGGGGTTTAGAATCACAGAAACGGTAAGTAAAATACAATCTAACCTAAAACTTCTGAAGTTTCAAAATACAATATAAGTTATTGTTTTATACAATTAATTAAGAAATACAATATATATTTAAATATCAATATATATTTAATTACCGGGATATAAACATTCGATTTATAAGTGTTTTTGAGTTGATGTGTAATATTAAACAATTATAGGTTACGAGAGGCGAAAATTTTATTAATAGGCCTAAATGGATATGGAGCAGAAATAGCAAAAAACATTATTTTAGCAGGTGTTAAAGCAATCACATTTTTGGATCATAGGAATGTAACAGTTCAGGACCGGTGCTCACAATTTTTAGCACCGAGAGAATTACTTGGAAAAAATGTAGGTAAACAAATAACTTCAGATATAGAGGAAGGTATATTATTTATATGAAAATCATGTTTATAGAGGGCTGAAGCATCTGTGCAGAGAGCACAAAGCCTAAACCCTATGGTTCATGTAGAAGCAGATAAATCTAATGTTGACGATAAACCAGATAAGTACTTTAGCAAATTTAACGTAGTCTGTGCAACTCAATGTACTATTACGCAAATAAAGAGGATTAACGAGGCATGTAGAAAACATAATACTAAGTTCTTTACTGGAGATGTATGGGGATCGCTAGGTTATACTTTTGCCGATTTAATGACTCATGAATATGCAGAGTAAATAAATTTCTAAATCAGGTTTTTGGAAATGGTTTTATTAATGTATGTAAGTTATTAAAAGCAAGAATTATTTTATTTCACAGAGATGTAGTACAAACAAAGAAAATACAAATCTCGGAAAGCGGTGAACCTATGCAAAAGGACAAATTTGAAAATATTGTTGTAACTGAAAGACACGTAGACACTTTTGTACCTTTTAAATCAATTTTAAATATTACAAAATCTTCTCTTCCGAAAGATTCAGAAATGTATTATATGATATTAAGTAAGTGTTTTGGAAAAAGATTTTTATAACACTAAGGACATTTTTATATTATCTATTCTTATTTTAGTAATGCTCAATTATCGTGAAAAGTATGGCAAAGACCCATTGCCCAGTGAAAGAGGTTGTGAAAATTTTGCGGCTGAAGCTGCAGCAATTATTAAAAAATACGATCTTGAGGACAAAATAAATCATTTAGTCCAGTATGTATTAAAAAAATTGTTATATTATTTAAAAAGTTTAACGTTTTATCTATTAAAAACTATATAGTAAAATTTATTATTGATTCAGGGGTGATTTATACGCTCAAATTAGTCCAGTGTGTGCCATTGTTGGAGGCATTATGGGTCAAGAAATAATTAAAACAGTTTCACAAAAAGGTACACCACATAATAATTTGTTTGTTTTTAATCCAGATACATTGTGTGGAAAGATTTTAAGATTAGGTCAGTCATAATAATTTTGCAGGGTGGTATGTTTCAAGTGCTCTTTTGTATTATCAACTATTTCATAATTTCTTATCCCATGTTTTATTTAATAAGAATGAAATAAATTTGCTAAAAAATAAAGAAAGATACTATTGTGTTACAGCTATGTTCCTTTATGCTTTATTCTTCTTTAATGAGAAGTTAGAATCCACAAATAATTCAATATTACGTGTAATCACATTATCATAAAATGTCACAAATTCTTTATACATTTATTTCAGGAAAGAATAGTTTTCGAGGCTTTCCTGGCATATATTTTTGATTCAGGATTTCTTTCACTTCGAATTACATTACACTTCTTATATCTCGCTTCAAAACCGAAAAGAACATATCGCTCGAGTTTTGGAGCTGTAATTGCTAATTGCCGAGGTTTCCAATGTACATATTAAATATATGTTGCATTTCCATGTTCTTCATTTCATGGCATATAAAAGTCAAATGCATACGTAAATGTAGTTTATCACAGCTCGCACGGGTTCTAAGATATTTTTGTTCAACGTGTACAATCCTTGGAAACGAAGGGGTCGTCGCGTGTACGTGGAAATATGACTCACTTTCCCGGCTTCCGCCGGGGCAATTTGTGACCCGCTTTGCGGATTTTTTTCGTGTCCTTTCGCGTGGAAAACGCGGTGGGAAACGTGAAATGGAAATTGAAAAATTGGAAAAGGGGGAGTCGAGTTGGAGCACGGCTCGTTATGCTTTATCGGCTCGCTCGATATTACCTCCGTTGCCGCGACAATCTCTTTTTATGTTTCGACATTATTTAAAACGTTGTACCCTTTCGTGCAATCTCCCTGATGAAATCCCATCACTTTTCAATGTCCAAGTTTAATCGACTTTATCCTACGAGAATTTCAACAAAGTCTCTAAATATATACAATATACAGGGTATTTCAAAGAGTAGAAAGAATCGATTGTATGTGTTGATTGAGGTTTATTTTCCAAGTTATTTAATTCTGCGGGCATGTGTATAACATTTTACCTATTTCACCCTCTTTTACGTTATTCATATCCATCCATATTCATTTTCTTTTTTCATAGATTCTTTTAATTTTCGTTGCTATCTCTATTTTAGCGATGGTAATCAAATACTGTACCGTGTTAGATATTTGATATTTATTTTACCCTAACACCATAAAAGATGTAATAAACATGAACAGCGTCACCAAGTCTGATAAGTACGGAGAAACGGAGCACGTCTCCATTATTTATACCCGTCTATTTATTTCTCTCGTACGCTGTCTCAACTTTCGTAATTACTTTTTTCTTGATGAGTGTAATCAGATATTTCACTATATTATCTAACCCAATCCGAAGAGATTTAATAAACACGAACAACGACATGAAATCTGATAGGTATAGACAAGTTATCCAACATCAAATTATTTAATTACGCGATGATCCTGCGCCAAGCTTTTTCTGCATTGCTTTCGCGCGAAGTATCATACCTTGCTTCCTTGTCCGCGCATATCAGTTTCGTACGTAGGTGCTTGAGAATCGATTCGTTTTTCACCGAAGAACTATGACGTATCGTCTTTTCCCATGGACACGATGTCGCGTGTCCCAATGATCATCGCGAACGATCGTATGTAAACGCGAGGAATTAGCTTGTCAAATGTTCCTCGTGTATATCCTTATCCTTCTCCTCCTCCTCTTCAATTACAGGTACTTACAGGCATGTACAATCGGGTTCCTTAACGATGCGTGCACGTGCTTTCACGGCTGTCGAATTATCTTTCACGAGGCGCTTTCACTCGCGTGTCTCCTGCTCGTTGAAAAACCATTAACTCAGCCGAAACTCGTATACGAACTGGTCACCCTTGCTTCCCTTAATTCGCGTTGGTACGCTCCTTCGCGTTCGCTCTGCTGGTCCAGACTAGGTTGAACCGTTACGTGACTGATGTGCCGTCACATGTCCGCGAGCGCGACCAATTGTGTTGACTGGTGATTTATAAATTTAATAGTCCATCGTCATTCTGCCGGAAAAGAGTCTGCCTCGGTCTCGAGAATTTTGCTTGGGCAACAGATAAAAAGTTTCGTCGTTGCGAATGGGCGGAGATTCTTTGAATCTCTGAGCAGTGAATTCAGTTCCGTTAGTAAACGTAATTTCTGGCTTTAGAGTTTAGATTATTATTACTAAATTGTGGAATCTATCAGTTTGTAAAGGGTATTTGTAAAGGCTTATTCTTCATAATATACTTTGTAACCGAACAAGTTTGCAGAGGGTGGTTTAGATCCTAAGGAATTACCAGACTGATTAATTTGTGAAGGGTAGTTTATAGAGTGGAGTTCTAAGTGGAAAATTTGTAGAGCACAGCGTATAGAATTTATGGATACGGATCCTAAATCAAAATATTCTAGAATTCATCACTCTGCAGAGTTATATATATAAAATTATCATATATATCGTCAAATATATAAAATTTATCTGAATGTTAAATATATTATTATGTGTTATTGTTAAATATATTTAATATGTTAAATATTGTTTTATATAAAAATCTTGCGATTAATTATAATGTATACAGTTCGTGGGATGTGATTTTAATTAAAAAGAAATCCTGGAATTGACTAGTTTGTAAACGGTAATTCATAGAGTTTACGCTACTTTAGCGAAATAAATCCTGAAATTCTTTGCTTACCCTTTTTAAAGCTTTTTATTAAATGAAAAATACCGTGGAATTAACCAGTTCCAACGTAGATGGTAGTTTAAAGATCATATGGGTCGTTTTTGGTACGAAATCGTATAGCTACTGTACCTGTTATCGATGCAATGGTATGGTTTTATCGCGAGAACATTCGCCAGGTTCGCGTATCAGCAACGTGGAAATGCTCACGGTAGTTCTGAAATATGATCGACCTGCGCAACAATTTACTCGCGATATTATCTCACGGCAAATAGGCTAGAAGACGTAGAGGTACTTCCCGTGAGTCAGGTAAGGAATTTACCAAGACTACTGTCACGGCTACCGCGCGTACATTCATTGAATCAATACGACACGTACGCCTCTAGGAATGTTAAATGACTGCGGAGGAGCAAACGTAGAGGAACGCGTGTTTCATTTCCAGCGATATGCTCGTTTGAACGTTCCACCAAATTGCTCGTTAAAACGAAATTATCGTCACGCAAACGCGCCTGAATGATTTTATTCTTGAAAACATAACTTTGCAATTTTCAGTTTATGATTTCGTGTGTTATGGCTCCTGCATATTTTTCATTTCTCTGTTTCTTACACGAGTGTGTCATGATTATTCATTTTCACGTTCCTCTTGTGAAAGAATCATACGAAAATTAAAAAATCGAAACAAAAACACACCTGTCGAAGCAATAACGTTACTTGGACAATTGGATCGATGCAACGTATGCGTCAATAGCAGCGAATGTGTAAATTATGAGCGCGGTAATTTTACGTAATTTTGTAATTCTGTGCAATGATACCGAAAATTTCAACCGAGAAAAGGGAAGATTCGTAGTAACGGTTACTTACCTGCGAATTGTCAAATTGAAGACGAACGTAAGTAAACGAACGTTTGTCGATCTAATTTACTATCGAGTTTCAAAGCCTAAGCATGAAATAAATTAAAAAATTTATTATATGGACATAAACTAGTTTGCAGGGCACTTTTGGGACAAAAGTCCACCGTAGACGAAATAAGAAAAAAGAAGAAAGAAGACGAAGAAAAAGGACGAAGGGAAGAGGGTACGCCTTTCAAACATTGCGGCTGTACACGCTGATTTATGATGCGACGAAAATTATTGCCGCTGTTAAAATATCTCGAGGCGTATTTATTGACAGATATGCGTTGCCTCCGCGAGACCATTCGTAAAACGAGGTGGTCCTCGAGACAACAAGGCAATGCCGACTCTAAATGCTATCCGTAAAGCCTCTCGGTACAAACGAATCGTAAAGGTACCATTTTCGCCAGAAACTGGTCGCGTTTCTTCCAAATATGCAACTTTAATAGCTTCCCATCAAGACTTCCGAGCGTTGAAATCGAAGTTTCCGAGCATTTTACAGTTTAACCGAGCAAAGTAGTTTCTCGCGTCATCGCGCAATTCGTTCAGCCCTTTTATTTCTATTATAGTCTTTAATTTCGATAATCTTTTTAAGTACTGTAATCTTTTATTTATGATACGAGGAATATTTATGTTATGCAGCAAAGATTAAAGTCTAAAAAAATTTCAAGATCCGAGAATTAGTAGAATATTTAGCATTAGGTACCTAAGTCGATGATGCTATAAGAATAATTAAGAAGCTGTTTAAATACTCTTTTTTACGTTGAATCCAACAAAAGGGAAATTAAGATCTTTATCTCTTGTTAATTTTTAAAACCGTGATCGAGTCTTTTTCTAGGAGAAAATTCATCGCGAATGTATCAGTTAAACATTGAATTAGAAATAATTATTGTAATTATACATTTTTTAGAAGTAAATTACATATAGCTGGAATAGATCGTTGAGATTCCCTAACGCCTAACAAAGAAAGGAACAAAGTGAATTAGGCTTTGTACGATAACGTAACTGTTCTAGCACACACAAGATTAAGCGACGACAAAAATGATATTATAACAATTATTCAAATTACCGCTTTCTAATAATCTGCCAATGTTTATAGAAATGAACTAAATTTCGAACAAAATTTGGAAAATCCCTTCGTCAAAGAGAGAACGCGACGCCTGGCGCCTACGATACGCGATTTCAAGCGTCGCCGGTGGTGGCCGACTAAAATTAACCTTTCCGGCAACAACCCCTACGATTCCCCGTGTAAACATGCAACGGGAGTCGCCGTTGTGTTCGTCGCCGTGCTAAATCGTCCGCGCTTGTAATATTCGGGCAAGGATCGTCGGCGGCGGCAAAAATTGCGTACGTGAGGCAACTGCTTACGACTTCGTTCGTTTACTAGCTGCTTCCTATTTATACCAAACCGCCACGATGTTTTCTCCTTATCAGTGTGTTATTTTCTCTATCTCTACTTAGCCTCGGTTTATTAACTTCTTCCTCCAAAGGAACTATTTTCAAGGTTCCGTCTTGTGGTCGCGTTTCCACCCTTTTACGACGAGAACTTTTCTTTTATCAGCGAATTTAATAATGTAATAGTGTAGACAATAAGGTGGAAGATTCGGAAGTGATGTAACTGAATTATAATTTAAAAAAATGGGATTCCGCTTATAATCGGATTCTATCCGATTCCAACAAGTTTCAGTAGTGCGAGATATTATAGTAATCCAGCAGTTCCTTTAAAAGTCACCTACAAACGTAGTTCTCATAAATTAATGCTCTACGTTTATTATGTTTCCTCAAGTCATGAAAACGTATCGCAGCAAAGATAAAAGTTATTTAATTATGAAACCAGAGAGGTGATACTTTTAAAAGTTACATTACGTGACTAAATTCAAACTCTCAAAGTCTTCACTTACACCGCTATAATTTTCCTTCATTGTTATCAACCTCGTTTAAGGAGTTTCGTTGCTCGTTCCGAGGACGAGATCTTGCGTAGGTGAAATTTTGCAAACGAACCCGAAGAAGGAAGGCATAAAAGGTTTTCATGGTTGATTTTCTGACCGTAAAGACATAATATTTTTTTCGTGGCACATTGGAGGCGCGTGGATCACCAACCTTCGAGTGCATTAACAAAATAACGTAATAAAATCTGCCCCCGCGGTCGCTGCTCTTTGTCCCTTCACCTCTTTCACCTCTTTCACCCCTTTTCGCCCCATTTTTGCTCCAACTTCTCTCGCTCGTTCTTTCTTTCCTCTGTCACACTCGTCTCTTTCGTTCGTTTTTCTTTTTCTAGGTGGCCGCTCGTAAAATCTGATACATTGTGCGGCCAGCCGTGGTGTATTCGTCATGTCGAGACACACCGAAGACACGCGATCGACGAAACGAAAGGATTGACCCCGTGGAACGTCCGTGACCAACCATCTTCTTTTTCTCTGCCAGGCACCTACGACTCCAGCGTTCCACGAAGTATCGATTTATGGGGTGAGTCGTATGAATACTTCCTTCCGTGGATTTTTATGCCGTGCATGATGCATGTAATTCAGCGTTTTACTGCTCACAGCGAGATATCCTTGATTACATTGTGTCTGACTTGCTTTGGGACATCGCCATGTTATGTAGCTTTGCGAACCATCTTAATTCACGAGGAAACTCGAAATCCTCTTCGAGCTGATGAAATTAACGATGGGGTAGATTTCAAAGATCGAAAATTTAGCAGCGTTCGTAATTTTTTCATTAAAACTATTTCAACCGAAACATTCGTTTTATTAATCGATTTAATGCTACGAAATTGGTTACTTTAAGGATATCTAATTCTAAAGAGAAGCACCGATATATTAGGACGCTTAGCACGTCAAAATGGTGCTGCTTCTATTAATAGTAGCTTGTAAAAGTCATCGATGGAAATTAGGAAATTAGGAAAGTGCAACCCTCTTTTTGCAGTAATATTTGCCAATAGAATGCTATTCATATTCATGCTGAAATACAGAAATGTAAATGAGGAGTGATTAATTATAAATCATAAATAGTAAAATTGCAACGCTACACGTCGGGTTTAATATATAATTAACGACATAATTGGACAGTCTATATAATGAATTAAAATACAATACAAACAGTAACGTGTATAATAATTACTATGCGAAAAGTACCTGCACACCAGGCAAATAATTCCTCAGTTCTTGAAACTGTGTATATAATTTATATATTACACAGTGTGTGTACGCTGAGGGAAGTGTCAAGTCTTAATCTTTAGATCTCCGCGCTGCAAGAATCTACCAACGAATCTCGTCTCCCATCACAGAATCGCGAGAATTCGGGGCCCATCTCGAGTCGAGTTTCAGATTTCGAGCGTAGCTACGATTCCCTTGTAACATAGCCTGGTTTTACGAGCAGTCGCCAGTGCAGTTCCGACAGTTTTTAGGGTCAAACGAATAGCTAATGCAAATACGGCTTCGTGGTCGGCATTATTTCACCTCTTGTGCTTCCACGGTCGGCCGTTAGTCTGGACTGGCTGGAGACGGGCATCTTACTCCGTCTCTTTTGACCCTGCATCGCGTTTTCCATTGATTCGCGCGTCCCTCGTTTCGCTTTCGGGAAAGACATTACGCGAGAACTTAACGCTGTTCGTTATCAATTAAGACACGGTTGTCGCAATTAATTCCCTCGGCCGGTATGGAAACGAGAAGCGGAAACGGCGTCGTCTTACGAAGGCGGAGCGCGCGAGTATTTCCTTCGGATCGTGGACGAGAGTCTTAACGATATGCGCTGGGAATAAAGCGGCTTAGGAGAGAGCCACGTAATGATACTGATTAAGAGAGGGGATTTCGAGTCTTGTTTCATTTAGTTAGACAATGGCTATGTTTATTTCTACGATTCGTGGAGAAAGGGTGGGAAAAAGAAAGGAAGGAAGGAAGGAAGCAAGCAAGCAAAAGAAGAGACGAAAAGAGAGGATGGAAGTTAAAGACGAGAAGGATATTTCTTAGATACAACGTGATCTGTGACACAAGTTTTGGAGCGTCCATCTGAGCGGTGTTAATATAACTGTTTCGTTGCACAACAAGCTTCGCGTATTTGCTTCAATATGAAATATACTTTTTGCGCGTGTATGTGGGTGCTCTTGTGTAATTGAATTATTATTAACAATATATACAAGTCGCGAGCTATACGTTATTAGTTCCATGTAGAATATTCTGTACAATAGCTTAGTTATATATTATTATTATTATCTATGCTATTATCTACATTGATATTATTATTACACATAGCTTGGTTATTAACAAAACAGATGAGATTGTACATGTAAATTTTATAAATTCCAGCAAGCAATTACTCCATATGACGTTAAATAGAGAAATCTATAACCAATAACTTGTTGCTTGCCAATTTAGTAATATTGTTAATTGGTAAATTATTGCACAAGACGTAATCAAAACACTACTAAAATTCAATCTCCATTTCATATCACGAGAAACACATTACAAAAGCATAGATATTCGATGAAAAATCAAGAGCAATAACGTACAGTTCTTAAAACATCTAACATAACATTATTAACACAAATGAGACGATAGGATGCAAACGAACAGACGATCTCTTGGAAGAAAGAGAGAAATCTGAAAATAAAAGTTCGTGGCTGAGGAGGTGGGAGGTTTTGGGAGCAACGCCGAGAGGGTTGAAATTGAATTAATATGCATAGCCATGCGAGGTCCGGTTTGGAGAGCGACGGTGATGGAACGACGAAATCTATCTCCGACGCGCGTCCCGGTGGCCGGAGAACAAACCTGTAATTTGTCAGAGTGGCGGTCTCTAAGCCCCGGCATTATAATTTACGCCTATGCAGAGAGCAAACTAGAAAGGAGGAGGAGAAGGAGAGGGTCGACAGCCCCGGACAACACGTACTCTTGGCCCTATACCGCGAAATCGATTGACTTTCAGAATATTGTAGAGTGTAGATAAGTATGTAGATAGCATTCATTATTCGTAGAAATAGGTAAAAAATGTCGCTATGTACTTTGTGGGTTCTTCGTAAATTCAAGGGATCCTCGTGTAACAACGACAAAAGCAAGTGACTTTCACGAGCCTTTTTAGATTAACTGACTGGTTATATGGGACCTTTGTAGACCATTTTGGGACATAGATAAAATAGTCGAAGTAAAAATCTAATTTTTTTATTTTAGTTCTTCTTATTGTACATGATACAAATCTTGTAATCATTTTTAACGATGTGAGCATTGTGGCGTGCAATATAGTATCTGTCATAGCCATCAGAATGCAAAAGTTAGAAAATTTTCTAACAATTAGATAGCTTACGCTGTGATTGAATCTATTTTGAAAGGAAAATATGGGAAATTGGAAACTGCTAGAGTTTAGAAGAAAAATTTACGTATATTTACGTAATATAAAGTTATTCGGACCTACATAAGCACATCGATGCAGGTTTGTTCCTATCGTGTCTGTTACGAGAACCATCCGATTCAAACACGCATTTCGTTCCAATCAGTTAAAAAAATGAAATGTCTCCATCATCTAAATATTCGATATAAAAAACGTCTACATATTCGAAACTATTCGCTCGATCCTATTAAAAGTTTCCTCATCGTAAGTCTCGAATCGAGCCATCCTCGCTTCCATTTCACTCTCCGCGAAACTCAGCGAAAAGATCGTTCTCTTGTTAATCTCGTTACATCGAGTTTTTCCTCTTTTTTTGTGGTAAAAATCCCAACGAACAGAAAGCTCGGTACAGCGACGAGTCGTTAAATCGTTCCTTTCTTCGCCAAGAAGAATTTGTCATGTTTCCTCCCGTTGCTTGCCGGTGCTTTAAGCCACTTCTTCTTAAACTTCTCTGGAAAGAACGCAACTCTCGACGAATCGGGAAAGATAGGAGAGAGAAAAAAAGAAGGGAAATCCTCGAGGGACGAAACCAGGAGAAAAAGATAAAAATCTCGCGAATGGCGGAACGCATCCGTTAAATTACAATGGGCACGTCGTCGTCGCGTTACAATGTTTTCCTTGGAGCGTGCGTGGAAAGAGAGAGGAAGCGTATCATAAGTTACCGTGTGTGGCAGAGGGACTGGTGACGTCGGTTCAGTCCATATTTCATGCTTTTGTTCGATTCTGTCGGGCATTATTTTAGGTTATGTCGAGAAATGCTTTCTGGATCGCGGTTTACCGTTCTCTTCCTCTTGCCACTTCATCCTATTCCCCAACTTTCTCTCCCCTTTTCTTTTTTTCACTCCCTCTCTGTCTTTTTCTCTCTTCGTCTCTACCCATAGCCAATAACCAAAGAGGGAGAAATATGTGGAGTTTCCTGGCCAACCTCACGAGGGCTCTAATGTAAGCCCCTTGTTCGAGGTACGATTTCATGCTGTACCATCGACACTCGACCTTGTTTGCCCTTTTCCATGTCTCCGCTTGGACAAATAATATCGAAAGGCCCGCGAGAACTACTTAATTCCGAAGTACACATCGTACGAAAGATGCTTGAGGAAGATCGATATAAGCCGATTTTGTATCTTGTTTAGGATCGTTTAAAACAACAACATCGTCATTTTTGTAAGGGATCAAGACACGAGGAATCTTCCGATGTTTTTAGTCCGCGCCTAGTGGGATGACAAGCATCGTTCATTTTGGACTGAAACTCTGATACAAAGTTTTTTTTTTTTTTTTTTATTTTATTTTGGTTATTTTACAATTTGTCCTTGCGGACATTTGGTAAAGTGTTATATCTTGTTGGTGAAGAAAAAAAAAATATAAATAAAAAAAAAAAAAAATAATATAGCATGTGGGCGGCTACCCCCAGCGGGGTGCCAGCTTCGTTTTTTTTCTAAGTTATATCTTTTATGAGGTCTATTGGGTGTTTCCTTTTTAGTCTTCTTGCGATGTTTGTTGTGTTGCACGTTTCAGCTGCCAGATGGTTCGGGTGTGTATCTGATACAAAGTGTACCTACAATTATCCCATGCCTCGTTCATCTAGATATTTATCAGTGTCGAAAATAGAAATAATGTTAACACACAGTTTATCGATGAGCTTTCTCGGAAAACTTCCACGATCTCTGTCACTCGTTTCACGCAAATCATGTACACTTCAGGTAAATCATGTTCTTACGGTAGGTACATTTGGTCGCATCAATCTGAGAACATGGATGATCCTTAACATGAAGCCTTCTTTCACGTGCTTAATCAGAATCATTCGATCCATTCATGAACCTTTATTGGTGAAAACTATCGATCACTTGATAAGAACAATCCCATAATTCTTTTTCCTCCAGATGTGAATGATCGATAACGAAGGCAAGCGTGCTGCATCCTCACGATTATCCTTAGTTGACGAGAATTGTTTCCAGTAATCAATTTCTACCACTAAGTGGAGTACTTTCCATACAAATCTTCGCGTGGCTGAATCCTTGCAGCATAAATCAAACTGATTTTATCCCGTTCGGACGAGGGGGGTCGACTTTAACGACACACGTCGTTCGGAATCGTCGCGAAGGCTGCCCGCGTGTCATTCTTGTCGGTCGTTTAACAGCGGCGATAAAACACGTTCCACCTATCCCTTTCTACCTTCAACCGTCTTTCCTCTGTTCGTAAACGGCCGAAACCTTCTCTTACCATGGTTGCACATGGCTTATAAGAGCGCGTGCCACTTTAAAGCATTTCTGCCGATATAAGGGGTTGACTTATGGCTCGCGCGATTCCCCCGAAAAACGACGGAGACGCCAAGATTGCGAGAACCGAGATACCAGTACCAACGAAGAAAAGAACCGAAAAGAAAAAGAAAGAAAGAACGAGAAAAGCCAAGTATGAAGCATACGAAGCAGGGTGAGAGAAGAGAAGAAAAGAAGAGAGCTAGAAAGAGGCAGAAGAGGAGAGACATACACGGTGGCGTCTCGACCGGGACGACCGGGATATTGCATTGTGTTTTCTTTCGGGACAAATGATTTACCGTGTTTCCCCTTATATTGCCGCGAGCTACTACAGCCCCGCAAAAACACGTAAGGGGTTGCGAGAGTCACCGTGAATCGGCGACGGGGCCACGAAGCGCAAGGGGATGCCGTTGGTTGCACAAGAGAAAGAAAGAGAAAGAGAGAGAGAGAGATCGAAATAGAGGCGGACGGAAAGCAAACCGTACGATATGGGAGGTATTACATATTTATGGGCTTCTGGTACGGGCACGGAAGCAAATTTCAGGCAAATCTTGCTGGAAATAACGTTAGAGCCATTGGGACGTAAGGCCGCACCGTTTTCGTAGACGACGAATATCGGCGCGGTCTCGAATATTATTTTCTTTCGGGGCGGCTGATATTCCCACTATTTTTACGTGTACGATCCTTCGTCGGCTTGTTTATCGTTTATTAAAATCCAATATTTGAATATTTCTTTCTGCCTGGCGCGAAAAATCGTGCCCCCGTGTCGTGAATTCTCATCTCGTTCGTTGCTTGCAATGTTCAGATTACTGTAGCCTTTCTCTATATATAATTGGAATATTTCTTCGCAAGGTATTTTATTGACGATTTTTGTACGCCTTTCCTATGCCTCAATAATATAATATTTATTATATAATTCTCCGAAAACTATATGCAAGATGTCCTGTTTCTCACATTCGGTTCCAAGTAAATATTCTCGAAAAGCGTTTAGAAATTCGCGAGTCAGCAGACAGCGAAGGAAACTCATCGAGAAGTCCGCGAATTAATCGCAGTGCAGGAAAGTTAACTCATAGGGAATTCTACCGGGCGTATCTACCAGCCAAGCTCATAGAGAATTCTACGGGGCAAATTTGCAGGAAATAACAAGCTACCGGTAGCAATCATGCAAATTAGCATTCGGTGATACATTATTCGTTTCCCATCGAAGCTACTGCGTCCTTGTCTTCGAAGGAGGGGTATAGCCTTCAAGAGGGTGGCAATTATCGTTTCTTTGTTCGAACGATCGCGAACTGTGTTCGTGAACATTATCGTTAATAGCGCCATTAACGTGAGATATCGTCGCGGATATTCGTCGAAGAAACCGGAAGGAGTTAACCTCTATTCCGTGGCGGACAGTGGAACTCGATGGACTGTCGACTTCCGATTTGTTTCGGCGATATTTTATGCGTGGGTCAGAGAACGACCCTAGGGGAGCGAGCACGACTGACCGGCGAATTATTGAATATTGAGCAGAGCCACTTCTTCATGATCGTTGTGAATCGAGGGAACGGGAAACAATGGCTAGCTCGTGAACGTAACTATCATTTCGGAAAACAGCAACCCCTGACACCGTGTTCCATAGAAAACTCGTAAACCGGTGGCCACCCGCAGCGAGACAAATTTTTATTAAGCCGATGCAGTATAGCGGGTGCTTTGTTGGTGATTAGAAGTTTAGCGAGGGGCTGGATAAGGGTGGAACGAAGTTAATTAAGCTTGTATTTAAAGGAAATTTGTACTAGTTTAAGTTCTCGAAGTCTCGGTATTAAATATTCAGATTTAATGTTTCAAATCTAAATATTTAAATCTCAATTTTTTATCACATAAATCATATAAATATTAAATATTCCACTGAATACCGAAGTTCATTAATAAAATAGACAATTGATCCTTTAGATACTTTTGTGAAAATACTTTTGTATTGTATGTGTTAAATATTTTCAAGTTCGTTCCAAACTTTCCGATATAACGAAGATAGTCTAATCTCGTAACAGCGAAAACACTAGTGAAATTTCAAAATGTTTCGTATAATGCACATAATATATTCATAAAAGGTGTCTGCGAATGTTTGAATACTTTCGTGAGCCTGTGCAGTTGGGAAAGCCTGTCAGGATTACGAACCTTGGCGACCGAGTAATTTTCGATTGCCAAGACGAAACGACGGATGAATAAGTAAGAAGATATCGAGCCTGCAGCAGTTTGCGATCACTTTGTAGTCGGATCGACTATCTTCGTCTCCTTGTGGATGCGTAGCAGCTATGGTCGAAAAGGGGTTGTTCAGGCTGGCTTTCCACGGAATGTCCTGGTTCGCCGTGGTTAGAGGCGGCTGGATACACTGGCACGGGATTTCGCGAGCAATTACGTGATTAAGACGCCTCCGGCTCTGCTTCGGGTCTACTAAGTACGTACTTAGGTCTGATCCGTTACAGTGCTAACTGGCTGTCTCTCCTACCATCTTGTTTCTCCCTTACCGTCGACTGTATCGTTTCTTGTCCTACTCTGCTGCTACGTGTATCTCATGACGAACGTTTACCCCGTCGGCCCTTCTTCGTGAATTTCGTCGCTTTTGAAAATAGAACCACGGATCGTGATTAGCTAACTGAACCATACAACTTTGCATAGCAACGACAGTTTCATTTACCATAAAAAACTTTTCGTGGGGAGTTTTATAAAAATCTGAACAAGTTATATATATATATATATATATCTGCAACTGAAGGATCGTTTTCTATGTTACTTTAATTGTTCGTAACATACACGTTTCTACACTTTTCTTAATGATTATATAGTTCTTATAGTCCATTTTCATAGTAATAGATATAATATGACAATTTATTAAGTCTATAGGATTGTTTTACTTCTGTTTTCTTAGTTGAGACCGTAAAACCTTCAAAGGGATTATTCATCAAGCAATCTCTGTTGCACATTTTGTTGACTTTAACTAATTTACAGTAATCAAATTTTCATAATAGACTGCGGATTTGTATAGAATTATCAGATTACATTTAGTAAGTAAAACAATTGAAGAATGCTTGTAAGAAACAACTTAAAATGTCCAAGAAACAATTTTTCCAGGAGGAAGGGAAAGCTTATACATTAAGGAAGTTCAAGTTCATGGAAAACATAAACTATATGTGCCAGTATGTTCCGCTTCTTAATTGTAAAGAAACCTCAACTTTCATTTAGACTTTGGATAGTTGGCACAGACAAAAGCTAAGAAATAATTAATTTATTGGTACTTATATTTCTTTCTATGTCTTCTGGCATTTCTAATAACTAGTTAGAGAGGGAAATTGCATTTAAATTCTATACTACAATATTCTCATTTGTACGTTCAATTTGAAAATTTCTGATATAATTTCTCCAATAACATATGGTTATTTTATTGCCACGACTATAAAGTCGTGCTTCATCCTTTCTTCTCCATGAATCTATACAACAGACCATCCGTAGAGAGGCTCGCGAGGAATTAAAAACGACGGATGTCGCGTCCATCCTAGCTTTTATCTCCGGTCGCGACGTGTCGCGTACACTTTATGGCCTCGTGAAAGAAGTCCTCGTCGCGTTAGATATTCATTAGGAAGGGCGAACAACGTGGTCCCTCTAGTCGTTACGAAAAGACGCGGGCGAGTTGGTTGTCTATAATAAAAAAAAAAAAAAAAAAAAAAAAAAAAAACAATAATTGGCTGGAGTAACGCGGGAGGTTTAAAAACATTTTACGACGCTCTTAATTAACCCGGAAATCACAATACGAGGCACAGCGACGTCGTTGGCGTTTCTGTTTGACGGAAAGCCTCGATTCCAACACGCGTTTTACGTTTTAATAAAATACTCTTCGTTAATTATTTGCGCCACTCGTTTCGGCTGTTTCAGCCTAGCTTTTACGCTCGTGCTCTCCTCTTGACGCACTTGTTACGCGCTCGATATTGCTCCCTAAGCTTTCACGTTGATTCGCTCGTTTTCCTGCGAAAGCAACGTCGTAAAGTAAAGATTAAAATTGCCTGGTCTTCTGTGGATCGATGAAATAGTAACAAAATGTGTGTGGAGCCCTTTGTGCAGTGCTAGATACGATTACGTATGTATTTATTTATTTCAGCCTGATAAGGTAGAAATTTAACCTGGTTTTACATAATCTACAGACACAAATCATAACTAAGATACAAAGACACGAAACGTAAAACTCGTAATAACTAAAACAACACGAAAATATCTCGTCTATGGTTATCTTTCCTCTGTATCTCAGAAAACATTGTACAAACCTTTTCTCTATTATACCAGCACAATTATGTTTGAAGCTGTTGGAAGGTAGCTGCAATTTCATAAATCCAATCGTACACAGGATCTTCGAATATTCAAATTTTAATTTTTAAACCCGAGTTCAGATTCTTTTAACCTTTCAATGGACATTCGGGATATTCTACACAAGTGAATAAATAAATATTCTCGAGTGCAAATTTTCAAGCACGACAAGTTCAATCACTTTTTCTACAATAATCTTTGTTTTTTTTTTACTATCCACATAAAAAAAGCTTTCTTTCGTCATCGTCGATCATCTGAAATTCGAGGCTCACCGTAGGTCATAACCAAACCATAATCTCAGGCATGAAAAGAGGAGGATTAGAGAACCAACTATCTTTATTGCTGAGAGCGTTTAGTAAAAATCTCAAGCATAATCTCGACGAAATAGGATAGCTATAAAGCGTGGAGTGTATCAAGGAAGGAATCAGCGTGTTCCACCCTCTTTCTTCCAACGATTTCGACGCGTCGAACCACTCGAAGCGCCTAAGGGGTATATGACGCGTGGCATGGTGTGAACGAGGCCTCATTTGAATCCGAATGGAGACGATTTTCGCAGAAGAGGTTGTCAGTGAAATGGCAGGCCGCGAGAGGGAAGAAAGAAAGCAACGTAGAACGAACAGAGAGGACGAGAGAAACGGTTCACTCTACTTTCTGGCATAACGACGATGCCAGCAATATGTCACCGACAGATATTCCCATTGGTATTTCAGAGAGTGCGAACTATCGACCGGAAGCTCATGTATTTCCGTTTCTATATTGCATCGGGCTCACTTGGATTCCCTTTCACCGAATCGTTTTTCTTTTTCATCCTTTCTTTTCTTCTTTATTCTTATTCTTCTTCTTCTTTTTCGCGATGCTTCGTTTCAAGGAAACGCTGAATTCGCGTTTGCCAGTACGTCTCAGTCGAGGTTCTCTATTTCTTAGGGATAAAAGTAAACATCGAATTGAAAGTTTTATTTTTACGAGAGAAAGAAGTATGTACATTGATCTTCCTCCTGTTTTTGTTGCTTAAAGAAACTGTGATTTCTAATATGTACGGATTGTAGAAGAGATAATCGCTTGTGACTTAACGATATCGATAGAGTACACTAAAATATTGCAAATGTTAATGAACAAATGTCCGAATGGATCACACAGATGCAACGCATCTTTTATGAATTTTCTTAAGCTTTGTCTCTTCCTCTTTCAGTCTTTCGAATGCTGTGAAGGAGATTCCACAAAATAGCAGATTAGAATGTTGAATGACGTATCATATGTGTATCATTACGATACCACATTTCGCGGTATTTTCACAAATTCGCACGGTCCTTTCAAGAAGTCACTTAGTTCATCTTCCCTTACAATTTATCTGAAGGTTTGTTTCATTTCATCGGCTTACATTATCTCTGAGGAGCCGCGGGGCAAGGTGGCGGATTAAGTCGCAGAAAAGCAACAGCTCGAAGCGTTCGTCGAATGTCGCTGTTCGACTATTAGCACTTCCTCCCTCTCACAACCTTCCATCCACTGTTTCGCTGGCGGGGTTATTATCCTGCCGATTTCATAACATCCTTCGAAGTCGACGCTTCCTTCGGTCTCCTCTCTTCTCGTCGTTTCCCCTCCTCTTCCGGGACACTAGAACGCCGACACTCGCGCTCCATTAAAGTAATGAAGGCACTGTTGCCTCCGTCTTCGTCTGTCTTAGTCGCGTGACGCTACGGACACCAAAGGGTTTCCTTCCAAGGAATTTATTCCGCGTCGGGGGGCTGTTAAACTCAAAACAAACCCAGGCCAACCCATCGTCTTAGCCCTTTCTCATTTTCCGTGGCTCGCGCCTCTGCGTCTTATCCGTCGACGCGGTCGTATCGTCGCCGTCCTCGACGACGTTTCTTCGTTCGTTGTCGTCGTCGTCACGCCGCGAGAAAGACTTTATCGTTTCGCCTGCTTTGCATCCAGGGTATTAAGCCCACGCTGACGACCGGGTATTATTCTTAAACTACGACGCTCGCGGCTGTTCCAGTCCCTCGATTACCCTCTAATTCTAATTTGACGTTTTCCAACCTACCAGCCACCGGTACTTTCGCCTTTCATAAAAACCGGAGACGAGACTTCTGGTTATTTCTTGCTTACCGCGAAACTGGAACGACTGTTGCTTTTATTTTCTGAGACTGGTTGTCGGTGTCCTTCCGCGCTGGTAATTGCTTCCTTGGAAATTTGCTGATTATCTCCTGCGATGCTAGTGTTGTGCAGGTGTGCTGCGGCTGCTTGATTAACCAAGAGTAGAAGGTAAGGTATTTCAGGATGTATTTGTCTGAGGTTTGTTTGAGAATTAGCTTTTTTGAGAGTAATTGGAACAGATCATTGACAAATCGTCCTTTGCGTACATTTTTTCGTTTTATCATCTTCAAATAAACAAGTTCCCAGTTCCCGTGACCGCTTATAATAGAATTATTTTGTTTCACAATAAAAAACTCATCTCACAGGCGTAAAAGAACGATGATGAACACGATAATAGACGAAGAGCGTGAATCACCAACGTCGATGTTACTCACTTCCTATATGTGACTGCACGTCTTCGAGTCTTAATTTGTCAACCAGGAATCAGTTCATGAAAAACGCATGGAGCAGATCGAAGGATCTCGCGGTTCACGTGTACCGATGAATGTAGGCCCGACGTTGGCCATATGTCGCGTGGGTCGCGTGCCTTCACGAGTGGCCATTCGGTGGCTCAGTAATTACGTGCTCGAGGAATAATGAACGACTAATATTGTCGTCCTACCTCCATTCCCGTCTCCTTTCTTCGTCGGTCACGACTTATCGACCTTTCGTTTTGTTGGCTTTTCAGCCGGTTCGTAGCCACGCACGAGTCCTTTGATTCAACTCACGCGTACATGTATACTATATATGTATATCTTTTTTCTACTTTCTTCTTCTCCTCCTTCTCCAATTCATTTTGTATTTTTGTTTATTATTTCCTCTGCCCATTGTCTCGACAACATTTTGTCGTCGTATAGGGGAACAATTGATCTGCCGTGTTGCATTCGCGTTGCACCCTGCCCTCACCCCTCGTGCAAACGAAGATAAGGATCTCTGTCGGACAGGTGAGGCGTGGGAAGCTGAGGCCAGAAGCCGAGGGTTCGAATTCTCTCCACGTCCCTCAAACCTTCTGACAGCCTCCTACAAATAATTAAACTCTTTGTCGTTAGGTTCACCCCTTTCTATTCGGCTGGACCGGCCCTCTCGATTACTATGGATTCTTTCGACTCTGAATTGCGAAACAGTCAGCTCGAATGAACGCACGCCATCTCGACACTCTGAACGCTTTACTATACTACTTGTTACGGTCCATGAAATATTTTCTGCAGTGAAATTAGTTATTATTGCGTTAAGGATGACTTTTCCTTTTTTCTTTTGGTTTTTCGAACTTCGATACGACTAAGTTCTCCCAGCGTGGTTATAGAAGATCGCTGCACTTGTGATCTGTGCGAATGAAATTTCTTCTGGAAAAAAGAAATTGAGAATTCTTTTAAGGTAGTTCGAATTACAATTTTATTTGCATTGTACGAAGCAGTTGTTCGTACAACGCAAATTCATTGATTCTCGGTGTAGAATTTTGCGCTCGTACATTAGGAGTTCAAGTAAGTAAATTCAATCGGCGGAAGCCAGACGCTAACTAAAACTTTGCTCAAATAAATAAGGTTCATATAAACATAAATCACTACGATAAATTACTTCAAGTAACCCGAACCAAACTATACTTGTGCCACGCTAAATCTTTGTACCAAGCTCACCCCGCTATTCAATCTTAAACTCTCATACTTCCATCTCCGGTAGATTGCCTTTTCGTTTCGCGCAAGTACCAAAGCCACATAATTAATTAAACTTGCCTAAAGTTTCCAAGACGGTACTGGGTGTCGTTTGATTTGCGATTCGCGACTAGCCGATAGACTTTCACGGCGATACAGAGTGGAAGTCGCGACCGCGTGCAGTTCTCTTCTTTCGTCGGTGAAGAACCAAAGGATAAAAGAGAGGCAGAGAGAGAGAGAGAGAGCAAGGGGAGGGTTCTAATTAATGGGCGGCACTGTGCTTGACATGTTTACTCTGGGCGCAACCCCTTGAGCCTTCTCTCTCTATTCTTTTTTAGCGAGGGCGATACAATCCTTGCCCCTCCGTCTTACTTGCCTCCGCCTCTTTCACCTTCCCGTTTCACCCTTCCTCCTCCTCCTCCTCCTCTTCTTCCTCTTTCCTTCTTCCTCTCGCTCTGTTTGTTTTCCTCTCCTTTTTTTTCTTTTTCCTTCCCCTCTTTCTCTTTTTTTTTATTTCCACGAGTTTAGTCAAAAGCAGCACGCAAATACTCGCGCGCTCGACGAGCGACCAATTATGCTGACCGAAGAGCGTCGGCGAGAAACTTTAGAGTTCTGATTAAACACGGTGCCTCTAATGGATGGTGCTTCCAGCTGGAGGAGCTGGAAACACGTCATCCGGCAGATCGATCAACGCGACTACGTCGCACAGCTACGAGTTAAGTACGAAATGTAGCACTTTGCTCGGCCGCTTTTATATTTATGGGCTCGGTGACTCGGTGCAACGCGTTCGCGTCGAGGTAAATCGTTGAAAAGGAGCTGCCTGCTCTTGCGAGCTTTCCACTCCTTCCTCTTTCGTCTCCTTTACTCCCTTTTCTATTTCTCTTTGTGAATGCTGCGTGTTTCGTGCGATGAATGCGATGAAACGTAATTTCTGCTGAATATCCGATACCTTTTTCATTTTTTATCTTTTAATCCTCTGCGATAGTTCCTACATCGTTGCAACGATAGGTTTTCTTCGGTTTTTTTGCGTGGAAAGAAATTATGTAGGATTAAGAGCGAAATGTTTGCGATTGGGATTTTCAAAGGATGACGTATAATATATTTCAACTCGTGTTATCTCTTTTATTCTAGTTTCTAACTAGGAAAGGTATATTATATATAAAAAAATATTTAAAATTATAATACTGATATTCATATTTATGAGCGTAAGCGTTACTATCGTGGCGACCACAAATTTTACAGTTTCAAAAAAATTGCTGCAATAAGTGGTGCATGTAAATCGCGACGAAAACGTTGAAGAAACCTTAAGAGAAGTAAAAGCAAAAAGCAAAGATAGAAATCGACGTGAGGTACATTTGCATGCTAGTTTTCGTCTTTTTTATTGGAAAACTAGTTCTGCTCTGGTCAATAATTATCTGATTACAGTGAAATCAAATCAATTACTCATGGTTACCACAATTATCTCAACTTTATTGACAGCAATGATCTCATTAAACACGATCAGCTGGTTATTATTAAATACTTCAGCAAGCATTTTAAATGCGATTAGAAACTTTTCCAGTTGCGAATTTGTTGTGTTTTTCGGTCAAATTGTATTTCTCTATCGTCAGAAAATTTCGGAAATTTCGGAAAAATACGAAAGAATTATTATCGATTTGCCTGGTTTCTAATGATTTGTCGTAAAACATTGCGTCTTTTTCTCGGTTGAAACAAAAACCAGATCGAAAAATAAAAGATCTGAGATTGAATGAAACTGCAGTATCTTCAATAATGTATACGCGACTTTGATTGTGCTTAGCTTCTTCTTCTACGAGTATTTTGTTGATAAATTTAGTAGAGTATTTTTCTCTGCCTAATGATTCACGCGGAATGTGTTAATAAGATCCGGCACGATGTTAGTCGACGATGTTGCAACTTTGCGCGTGAACTTTTGCCTGTAAGGTATACGGACGTGATTAGAGCACGACGCAGGATACAGTGTTTAGCACTGGCACTCGTGCAACCGGTTATCCCGATACGTGGCGTGCATTTTAAGCGTTTCAATTACATGTGAATTAGTGGTGAGCCATACTTGCTGCCTTGTTGCTTGCTTACCCGATACGCGTGTATACGGAGGCAACAGTTGATTGCAGTTCTCCGGACGAGGAAGCGGTTTTGTTGAAAATTTAATTACACACTCTGTGCGGTATTTTCTTTTACTACGAGCAATTAATTAGCAGGATTGGTTTCTACCGATGGTTGCTGTTGGTATTTTTTCCCAATTATATGTGATGGATGGGGGAAGGTTGCAAATTCACTGTAGTAAAGGATTATGAAAGGTAAAGATGTAGGTAATTATTTTTTGATATTTTGTTCGTCACGATTCCTTTGATACAGTTTAGGATAATTGCCGTACGATTTTTGATTCGTCAATCATGGAAATATTTCTATTTTAATCGTTACACGCGTGTATTTTCTGAATATTGTAAAAGTATATATATTTATGAATTACTATAAAAATTTCTTTGTAAATTTTCTGATTTCTGCTTTATTCCACGTGTCAATCAAGGCTTGAATTACCTCATTATCATCCCCTATTTCGCTTCAGATATGCCGCTAAACAATCAAGCCTCCGGTATATTAACTTTGGAAACAACAAACGCAATTACATAACATAATCACAGCCTTTGGCTGCAACTTTCTATTACAAACCTGGTTCGATCGATGGACCTGTCCTCCTCGCAATTACCGCGGTTCTTGCCGCTGTGGGCGTCGTCATTTCCATAGAATCATTGAATCGCGTTGCGTACACGATTCCGCGGTGATTGCACGTTCCGTGAACGCATAATGAAACGTCGATGAATGCCACTCTCTGAAAACGCTTCGGTGAATAAATAGAGGAAGAAGACGCGAATAAAGGAGGAAACGTCGCGCTGCGAGACTTGACGCGTCGTAATGGAAGCGCGGTACGGTTGCACGCAATTTCCGACCTCGATGACGTTCGATCGATGCTCCGGATGATTATTATCTCCGTGGCTGTTTTGCACCGCGCCCTTTTAACCTTTCACGCTTTTCTGTATCGACGTGCATCTACGTACCGTGAAATGAACAAAGTTGCTTAACGTGCCATCGCGTTTGCTTCAATTTCGCGCCTATACAAAGTGTTCGGCTACAAGTGTCAGGAAATCTAAAGGGTGACTCTTGAAGCCGAAATAGGAATTAAGATGTATAAGATAAAGAATAAAAATATTATATTCCCGGTTTTGTTTTTTAATTATTGACAATTAAAAATCTGCCAAAATATCCCTGCACGCGAGCAAACTTTCTTACACGAACGAAAGGAGGTTAGCCTAACGACTCGGCGCGATGTTTTTCGAAAGAAATGGTAGATTGGACATTAAAATGCTTATTCATGGAAATCCATAAGAACATATCGGAGATCGCTTTGTGAAATTTTCGAGTAGAGAAGATTAATGTTCCCTCTAATATTTTGCCTCCATAATTCATAAATAAAAAAGCGTATTTTCAATGTTCATAAAAGTTTTACATAGACACATTGATATGAATACCTAGTCAGGGTCGCAGCCTATTAGCTCATATTACTTGCCATATAATTAATAATTATATCAGTTATACAATTAATTGCTCTACTGTACAGTGATACAATTAGTAATTATATATCAAATAATAGTGATTGCCCAGGTCTCACCACGAGGAGGTGCTGCGAATGGAGACCCACCCTATCCGCGACCCATCCACCCTCCTTGTACGCAAAAAATCTTAATAATTCATCATCAAATAAATACTCTTTTTGGTGTGTGTTTGTACAATGTTCAAAACAAACAGCAAAAGGAGTTTTAAGAAGAAAAACCGACGCGAAAACTAAAAACCTGACTAGGATTTATGAAACTTGAAATCTCAAAATTCATATATATATATGAATATATAAAGCAATATATATATATAATGAAATATAGGATTAACTACTATGTAATATGCATATTACAATGCCATGCTTTTACTACCACACCATGCTTTCACTACGATGCCATACTTCTTACTACCATATCAATCTATTTACTGCCCACACCTTATCTACTTAAATTACAACCTCAAAGTAGCCTACCTAACCGTAAATCACACTTACGTAATAATGTAAATATAAAAAAGGGAAAGGGAAGGGATATAGTATGGAGTATGAGTCCTCTTGCCTTGATGTCACGAAGATCCTCAAACAAATTCAATCAGCGAAAGATTAGTAAAATTCTATAAAATATGTATAATTATTGCCTGATTGGTAAGGCTCAAACATTATTTCATAATATTAGCTTCTTTCTTTTGTTCACTTCCTTTATTTTTCTCATTGCTTTGAGTCTTAGGCATACTACATATTTAAGATGCTATGAAATATTTAAATATATAATTGAAATGTATTTTCTGCAAATAGATAAATGAGAAACAAACTCATTTACTGGGTTAGTATATAAAAGAAACAGGAATCTTTAAAACGAGAACATTTTATACATAAAAATAAAGTACTAACGATTAAATAGATTAAATTACTCTTGATTAAAGTTTAACAAAAATAGAGAATCATTTGTATCTTCTTAATCAAAAATGGGTAGTTTGAAAACAAGAATTTTAAGTAATCGAATTTAAACTGAATTAAAAATTGAACATCTTATTTGAATACTAAGATGAGAGAAAACCCGATTATTATAAAATCACATGCTTTGTTTTTTAACTTTTACTAGCTGTTGTTTTCTACAACATAGTGACTTGCAATATAATGAACCGAAAGATATGCGCATAAATCATTTTTTGTAGAATTTTTGTTACAAATGAACGATGATCGCGAATGAACTTTTGTTTCATGCAAATGAAATTCGAATATTTATAAAATTCTACATTACTATTAAAAGATTGAAAATATCGCGGTCGAAAAAATTCTAAAAGTTATGATTCTAAGAACGAACAATCATCAGCATTAATGCTAATAGCAATGAATTAAATTTAAAAAAATATTTTAAGCCTTCATAGCAACATTAAGATATTTCATTATAATACTTTGTTACGCATGAAAACGCTCATAATTTCATACATGTATATATATATATTACATTCGTAATAAAGTTCTGTATTTTAGCAGTCGTGGTAACGTTAACACTGACAAAGGAATATGTTTTATTTTCAGTAAGCAGTATTTTCACTAATAAACGTAGTAATAAGGGGGTATTAATAAGGGGCGCTGAAAAAGAAACAAAGCAGTAGCCAGAAGGGCTACTAAAATTCGATCGTTTTCCACTCTATATAAACCCGATCAACAAACCGTGAGTGGAAAGGAATATTCTTGTTTCGCAACGCTAATTTACTACTAATATTTATAAAGCAAAAAATTCTCAAAATCAAACGCGAGGAGTGCTTCCTTATATCTGCAAATATTAATTTATCTATTATGAAAAAAAAAAAAAAATTCCCGAAATTTGATACGCAACTCTAATAAATATAAATCTACGCACTCGTATTTAAACAATACGCAACACTAATAGCGAGAGATCGTAGTGCAACCATGAGGAGGTTGCCGATGAACGATCACACTTGTACAGCTCTTGTAGCTGTATGGTGTGATCCAGGAACAGTGTCCGACAAATGCAGTCGGAGGGTTTGGGCAGTTTATAAACGCAACTCTACTTGACAAAACGCGATCATTCGTTGTCGCCACGCTAAAGGGAAAAATAAGTAGAACTCGCGATGGAACAATATCGCAACGCTAACTCTTATACTGAATTTAGTGAAAACTATTACATAAAAAAGCTACTTCAAATATTCTGATATTGAAACTTTTATAATCTAATTTTAAACGATAGAAAACAGGATAAATTCTGATACATATAGTTCTCTAAGAAATTATAAAAATTCGTAATAAAAATTGCAAAAGCAATCGCGATATCGTAATTCGCAACTCTAAAGCAAACGCGATTATCATTTTATCGCAACTCTAATTCAAGCCGTAATCATTCTCTCGCGACACTAATAAAAAGCCGCGATGATATTTCGCAACTCTAATACAACCCGTAATTAATCTGTCGCAACACTACTAAGAAAATTCGCGAGTGGAGGACCGACATATCACAATGCAACCATTTAGGAGGTTGCCGATGAACGATCACACTTGTGCAGCTCTTGTAGCTGTGTCGTGTGATCCAGTATCCGACAAATGCAGTCGGAGGGTTTGGGCAGTTTGTAAACGCAACTCTACTTGACAAAACGCGATCATTCATTATCGCAACGCTAATTCTTATAGTGAATTCAATGAAAATTACTATTTACTATATGAAAAAGTTACTTCAAATATTCTGGTATTGCTACTTGCAATACTATAAAATTAATTGAAAACTAACATTTTTATAATCTAATTTTAAACAATAGAAAACAGGATAAATTCTAATACATATAGTTCTCTAAGAAATTATAAAAATTCGTAATAAAAATTGCAAAAGACAATCGCGATATCGTAATTCGCAACTCTAAAGCAAACGCGATTATCATTTTATCGCAACTCTAATTCAAACCGTAATCATTATCTCGTGACACTAATAAAAAGCCGCGATGTTATTTCGCAACTCTAATACAACCCGCTATTAATCTCTCGCAACACTAATCAGAAAAATCGCGATTTGCCCAATGGGACGATGGACCGATATACAAATCGGCCAAAAAAACAAAAACTACTACTATTACTACTTCAAATACTAAAAGCGAGCATAGTGACAAAGTAGTAACAATAATGACTTCCCATGCTCTGGATGACCCAGAGGATGGGCAGCCATTAGTAGTTGCCCTCTTGAGTGACAGTTTGTCGGGCCTCTTCGGCATATAGCCTCTTCTTTCTTCGAGCGCAATGCCCGCTGAAACTTAAATCTAAGCTCGAGTCTTCTAAGTCGCAAACAAAAAAAAAAAACTTATAAAGGTAAAATTAAAATATAAACCGCGGAAGCTGATAGAAATGCGCATGGACTGACCAACGATCACAGCAGTGATCGTTGCCCACTCGCACGTGCGTGCTCGAGCAATAAACGTTCGTTTCGAACCTACTCGCGACCGCGACCGCGAAATTCGAAAAAACGATAGGCAAAACCAGAGACGAGAGCATGCTCTACTCGTGCCGGTTTCACCGTCGATTTTTCAAATAAATTTCCTGAAACAGGTTGGTCACACGAAAACGCGCCTACCCGACCAGAGACTGTGCCAACCTGCCCGGCCCTACCTACTTATAATTAACAGACACACCAGAAAGTATACTACCTATCCTACCTAGCGCTATATTTAAAAAATGGCAAAACAGGCACACCAACACACTCACTCCACGGTTCTCACACATAACACCCGGGCGCAAAGGTCCTACACTAGAGAGGACGTCCCGGGACGCCTCCGACACCCGAGCTTAACACAACATGCACACTCTAAGGTACGTACCTTTTTACTGAAATCGACTGACAAAGGCTAGTGACCATTGCGTATAACGTGATTAAACACGTCTACTGAAATTATGTTTTTAAAATAAAATAAAAGTAAACTTGAAATTATAATTGCAATTGATACCAATATTAAGAGTATGATTACACTTAATCGTGTAAATGATATTACCACAGATTGTGATTGTATCGAGATGTAAATTTAATCGATATATGTCTCGACATTTTTAATATTTGAAGTTTTTAACGAATGAGAAAATGCGACGCAATTCCACGGCCTAACAACACACACACATAGTGTGGAAAATACGTCGTGCACGATACACTAACACATCGTCAGTCGCTGAGAAATTATTACGTTACTTAATTCTAGATCATCGTGCCCAATGTCTTTCTCCCATTCAAGTAGCACCTGGGCACGTGAATGAGGTCCTGACAATGGACACGGAAAGGGTTAAATCTGAAAATCCTGATCTAAAGAGATGATTAGTTTGTGTAATTTTTATTTAACGGACTAACGCTCTTTGATTTTATATTTTATTCCTTCGTTTCTGATTAACTTTACTTTACTAATTTAATAGTAACTAAGTAACTCTACTTTATTAATTCAATAAATCAGAACAAAATTTTAATATTGCAAAAAAGATAGCGTTAATTGAAGAAGACTGAGATTCAATCAAATGGAATAATTGACTCTGAATATATTACTAAGAAAGAAATAATCTCAGGCGATCTCTTTATCAAAGCACATGCTCGAAAATGCAGAAGCAGTGTTCAAAATTATTGCTTTGATTCAAAAATCTGCCTGTCGCGAAGTGTCTTCTTGCACGAAAAATAGCACACATTCTTGTACGGAAAAAAATGAATTTTAACTCATATTTTAAATTCTAGCCAAAGTGAAATAAACGAACGTGACTTAATATTGTCACGATCGATTCATTGCTAAAAATCAAGTATATTTATGTATACAGGTATATTCGTGTAGATATTTGCCATTTGCAAATATTCATACGGAATATTAACATGCATATTTATACATAACACGAATATATATTCAAGTGTATATGTTTAACCTAATTATTAAAAAACTAATTATTATAATCGCGATGTGCAAGAAGACCTATCCTAAACTAATAAATTTGAAAAAAGAGTGTTACTACTCACGGGTATAAAAAATACCCGCGGTCACTATGCTCGCAAAAAATTCTACGTAATACAACCAGTCACCCGTGCCGATTCGGACCTTTCGTCCTACGACATGATTGAGTGACCGGAGGAACAGAAATGCATGCGACTCACCGTTCGATGCGAAGAAACAGAGGACGTTACCATGGATGCTGCGCTGTCCCAGCGAATATCATCAGGGAGACTAACATCAGGTAGGAACCGTTGAAAGGCCAATGGTGGAAATGGAGGTTGCGAAAAATCTGTTACAGAACAAAATACGATGAGTGATTGCTGATTATTTGGAAAGTTGGAGATAATGAAAAATGCAAGTTTGTTAAATTTGTATCTTTAGTAATGATAAAGATTGAAATTCTAATAAACTCTAGTATGTGAAATGAAACTCTAATATAAAAGTTTGAAATCAAAAAATTGAGAATTCAGTGATTTTTTATGCATATCAGACAGTTTTATTGTAATTGAATGTTAATACTTTAACACTTCGATCATTTTTACTTTGTAATTAACAATAATTTATGTAAAAAAAGCGTACAAAAGAGTGAAAAAATTGAAATACGATATATCAAACTACTTACATTCTTGAACTCCTGGAGAGGCTTTATCCTCTTGAGAGATGCACTGACTCTAATACCGAAAACGAATGTTCAAAAATATATAAAGTAAGATTACGTTTCCGCGACTTTAATCAAAACTATAGTAATTTTAAAATATTAAAAAGGAACTATTGCGTAGCAAACACTGACTCTACAAACCGTATTGCGCGCGGACACAAATATTTCCTGAAAATAAAGCTTTTTAATAAAGAGGTGGGTAGGTTGTTGTTGATTAATAGTTTAAATGTTGTTGATTAAGAGCTTAAATGCTATAAATTAATAGTTTAAATGTTATTGATTAATACTTTGAATGTTGTTGATTAATAGTTTGAATGTCGTTGATTAATAATTTAAATGTTGTTTGTTAATAGCTTAAATGTTGTCAATTATTTGTCTAAATGTTATAAATTAACAGTTTAAATGTTGTTTATCAATAGCTCAAGTGTTGTTAATTAATAGATTAAATACTATAAATCAATAGTTTAAATGTTGTTGATTAATAGTTTGAATGTTGTTGATTAATGGTTTAAATGTTGTTAATTAATAGCATAATATTGTTGGTTAATAGTTTAAATGTTGTTGATTAAGAGTTTAAATGTTGTTTATTAATAGCTTAAATGTTGTTAATTGTTTGTTTAAATGTTATCAAATAATAGTTTAAATGTTGTTGATTAATCGTTTGAATGTTTCTGATTTGTGGTTTAAATGTTGTTAATAAATAGTTTATATGTTATAAATTAATGGCTTTAATGTTTTTAATTACTAGTTTAAATGTTTCAAACTGATAATTTATTTCGTAACAATTTTTCTTCGATCTTCACAGTGCGGGAGATGTAGCACAAATGAGCTCGCGCGCGAGTAGCGTGTTGTTTATATACTATTGTCATGCACTTGTCAATATGCCGAAATGTCAATCGAACGGTAACTGTTTTTTTGTATCTTAAAAGTTTGTTTTTCCCTTTATGACACAATTAAATTTAATAATTTTTTAATTTTTATTGTAAATTGACGCCTTCAATAACTTATTACAGTAATCATTTTTATAATTTCAGTAAATTTTACAAGCTTAAACTAAATTTACGCTTCGGTGGTACTAGTTTTTCACTTAAAACTGTGCTAATTTTTATCAAATGTCAGTTTATGATGAAAATAACTGTACTATTATAGTGAAACTGTGTAACTATTATAAATTAATAGTATAATTGTAAAAAATTAATGGAGTAATTGTTTTAGATTAGGGATATTATTGTTATAAATGAATAGAATAACTATTATAATCTAGTTATCAATAAGTATATAAAAATTCTATTTCGATCTACACGTTACCGCAGATCAAAAAAGTAAACTTCCGCGCGAATTGAATGTCCTTATGTATATATGGTATATATATATAATTTTTATACTGGTGCATGCTATTGGTAGACTCGATTAACAACGAATTTAACTGGATTTGACTGGCGTTGATTATGTTTGAATTAGGTTTATGGTCAGAGAAATAGACACTTTTTCTTAAAAAGAATTTTTACTATTTTTTCTCTGGTCTCCTTATCTACGAATATACTTAAAAAAGTGAAAGATACTTTGAATATAAATTCAGTTTTTAGTGATATGTAACTGTTAAATAGAGAAAGGTAAAAAACATTATACCAATTCGAAGAGCAAAGCATTTAAAAAATTTCAGTAATGTCTACTGTAACATGCGCGTTAATTACGTAATTTATTATAATATCCACGTTCGTTAATTTCTTGATACGTCGAGTACTTAGTATTTTATCCTACGTTTCCCATAAACGAGACATAGCCTTTCTCCAGAATGAGTACCTACTTGCGTCTAATTGGTACTCTTACGATCTCTTTTGTCATAAAGAAAGCAACTGAAGCAATTTCCTTGTACAAATAGACCCATTCTGTGTCAATATAATTTCTTTATATCTTCTTCAACACGTTTCCATAATCGAAGATATAATCGTACTGAGAAAATTGATGGTTCTTCCACATCGGTTTTCCACAATCGTCGTTTTGACTTGGATCGAGCGCAAAGACGATACGAAATTATTGCAATTAAGAAAAAAAGACGAAGGTGAGGCGGGAAGGTGAGTTTGCACGCGATCGTTCCTGGCCATGCACGATCGATCGTGGTCACTTTGGACGATTATTCTTGTCTGTGGCGGGAAATTGCTGCTTTGTGGTGTCTGTCCTCTTACATCGTGCATAAGCGTGTCTCTGCGAATGTACACTTGTACACATTGTAGGCCGAGAGCAGTCAACTATGGAGATTACACGCGCAGTTCGATTCTGACATTATTGCGCTCGATCCAGTTCCAGTCACACGTGATTCGATGGTAATTGCGTCTGTGGTAATGTCCTGCGTTTTAAGCGGATACGCGCTGCTCCGCATGTCCAACGATTTCTGAACTGTGCGCTATAATTCTACGTTCGAGAGATTGCTTGTAATGATGGTAATGTTAGATCGATGTATTATTCGATATCCAATTGTTTGAGAACGTTAAAGAGCAAGAAATTTGGTACAATACGCGTGCGTTCAGTATCAAAGAACGGTACGATAAAATTGCTAGATCTTTGTTTTATGTTATAGATCATTCAGATGAAAATTGAACAATATATGTATGTGTACAAGAAATTACTGCATTAAAAAAATAACTGTTTAAATTCTGCAGAATAAGAGGGAAAAATATATCACATTGATTTCACTAGTATAACAATCGGAAAGATGAAAATTTTTATATGCGATTGGAACGCGTAAAGAATCTGAAAAATTTAAAGATGATACAAAGAAGTCTCAGAGAAATATAACGTTTTAAAAGCGTTTTCCCTGCAATTAAAAGTCTTTTAATTGTTACCTGTTTAATATCATCATATATGAAACGATTTTAGTATCATACTAAAAAATTAAGAAACTCTGAGAATTTTGAGAAGGATCGAAACAAAACAAGTTATAGAAAATTCTACATTTAATTTTCGCGTAATAATTTATTCTAATACAGTATGGGTCGATGGTTTCATATTACGATGAACGAAACTTGGTATATTGTGGTATAACGTAAACTTGGTAATCCGTAAAATCGTACGACCTGCATTCCATACAGTTTCGAACATATTACTCTTCTTAACATCCTCAGCATTATGCGTTGTACAAACTCGTCAGAGTTATCTGAAGTGGCAGCCCGTTCTTCGAGTCGAAGTACTCGTGTAATCCTCGCGAATGCAATCTGACGTTGAAATTATTTATCATCTCCTCGTAACACTTGTATCGCGGTCTTATGCAATTAAATCATTGAAAAGCAGCCGAGTTTAATAATACAGCGTAGAAACTCCGTTTATCCTTCACGCGTATTTCGTTTTCCAAAGGTAATGCGTAAATTGCTATAATGTCGTAATTTCAAGCTGTCGAACAGAAACCTCGATCTAACAGCGATGTTAGATCGAATCTTTGAAATTACACAAGTGTCTACTTCTTTTGTAACGGTGATACTTCTTTCTAAATTTATCTTTTTGTAAGTACGCGATTACGTCGATATCGCGTTGCAATGTAACTGAATCACGTTACTCTCCCGATGTTTCACGTTATTGTGTCAAATGTCGATGCATATACGCAAACAAGCGCGTTACATATGTATCGACAGACGATTCTGATTATGCTAAATAACCCAACACTCGAACTGATTTATCGAATGGAAATGAATTTTAAAATTTATTGAATCGAAATTAAATTTCTGATTTTTCCAATATCTACTAATATTCCTATTCGTGTAATTTCAATTCTGATGTACGTTATGTGTGGTACGTGACGCAGTGATTACAGCGTCGAGCTAAGCCGACATCATGAAGCGCTGATGGTAATCGTAAGTGCTGACTACGGTACGCGACCAGATATTTGATCGTTAACATTATCGATTGCGCGATACTCTGTTGACACTGCGCCGTGTAAGACGTGTCTCTAATCGCGAGGGTTTGTTCTTCGATCGAGGGTGAAATTGGACGAGGGAGTGAAATTTCGTGTCCTCGTTTAGGTTTGAATTGGCACCGGAGACTGTTTTTGTTACGCCATAGGGCGTAGGTTTCATGTTTGAGTTTGATAAGTGGGTTCTCGGGAAAATTGTTCAAGTAATTGATACTCTATTATTAATTCTCCATTTTCAAATGTATAATTCAATTAACAGGACCATCCTGTAAAAACTTCTCTAAACATGGAATTGATAATTGACGAAGGCATATCGGTTTCAAATTACATCGATTTTGGTTCTTGCAAATGTAAGTTTGATATAATTTATTTCTAACAAAAGTGAAGCGATATGTTAACAGATAAAGGATCCGTGAAAGAGAAATTATTATGTCGAAGAAATTGAAAATGTAAAAATCTCAAATGTCGAAAATCATGCCCGACTGGCAGTTTGATCAAACGTTAAATACTTTATTATAAAACTTTGACGAAACATTAAAAAATTCTGCACTCTGAGTGAATTACCAAGCAGAATTCATCATTTGTCATTTTACGACTGATTAAACGGCAATTTAAACACCGTTGCACGGTTGGAAGACATTCCGATCGAAAAAGGGTGTAGAAAATAATCTCCAGTAGGATTCCCGCTATTCTTCACACAATTACGCCTTTAACTACCATATAATAGCTTTCATTACGTCCATTCGACAAAGTGATTTTTAATTATCCCTCGGGAACGATTCATCATCCGTCGTTCTTAACCTGCCCGATTAATGATCCCGCCAAGATCCTGTTCCATATTTATCCCGACCCTTCGCCTTCCCCGTGTCTCGGCACTGTCCCAGCAATAAATAAATTTCGTCACGAGATGGCCACAACTCTTCGCCAGTCGGGAGGACTCGTTCCAGCTATTTCGCGGGTCGACACCGAAACTGGCCCGCCCTCCTTTCGTTACACACATATATACAACCATGTACAACCTCACGCTCACATACATTCGTTTGACACGATACGAAACACGCGTACAGAGCGTTCGACTGTAAATCAATTCTACGCATCGGAGGTATTTCAGTTAAATGACACACGAGTGCCCCGTGGAAGTCTCCCGTTTTTCCTTTGCCATCTTTCTTTCGCCAATTCTCACGCGAGTAGTATTATCCTCTTTCTCCTATTCTCACCCCGTTCTTCCTCCCCTATCCTCCTTTTCTCCTCTTCCTTTTTCATTCGTGTCTTTCTGCCTCGTTTCTCCTATCCTCGTCCGGTCTGCTCTTTTTCTTTCTCTCTTCCTCTTTCACGTTGGTCATACAACCCCGGCAGCGTGTAGGATTCTATACGGTTCGGATATAGAATTGAATGCGACGCATTGTCCGGCGTAGTCTGACCGTACGATATTACAAGAGGAAAAGGGGCGACACAGAGGGAATAGGAGAGGGAGCAGGAGGAAGATACTAGGGAGGATCGAATAGGGTGAAGAGGAATAAGTGTGGAGGGCGCCAAGTCTCCCGAATGAAACGAGTGGAATGGGAAGGATCGAGTTATGTACCGTCCACCCTTGGCCAATGGGCGCGTTAAATTATGCCTTGTCTCGACCGGGACGCTGCATCCAGACTCCCAAATACTCGGATCCTCGTTGTACCAGAAGCGACTGCTCGTATCGTTCTGGTATTTATACTCTTTCTTCTTTTCCCTTCCAGTTTTTTTCCTTTTTACTCTATTTTCCTTCGAATTGGTAGACCATGAAGCTTTTCGAATTGGCCTCACGCGACCGAACTATACGTTGGACTGTTTCTCGTGCCTGAGATTCCGCTGGTATTCGAAAAGGAAATATAAGAGCCTGTAACGAAACAGCAAAACGTCTGTGAAATCGTTAAACACGAGAGAATGCACGCGTGCGCGCCACCAGCTCGCTAATTATTTTCTCGGCGTAATTGCGGCTCGCAAAATATAAGCGCAATAGCATCGGGAAATGGGAGATGCTCCCATTGCAATAACATAATTACAGGCTGATGTAATATATAATTCAATTTGTCGACTGTGTTTTGACTAGTTCTCCAATATGTGGGAACAATTGTATATGGTGGATGATATTATTTGTGTGAGAATGTTGTTATGATAAACATTTCTTGAATGATTGTTAATCATTTTTAACTTTGCAGTAGAATTTCTATATTTTAACCGCACCCTTCTTTCGATGAATAAGAAGACTTTCAATGTTTTAAGAAAATGTTTCGTATAAAATTGGAACGAAAAATCATAGGTACAAGCGAACAGTTCTTCGAGACTTTAAAACTCTTCGTATATGGTAAAAAAGTCGTTTGTCTTTAAAAAATGCTACAAAATTAATGCATTTTACGCTAAGACGATCAAGCTGTATTATATTATTGCTTTACGTATTAAGAAATAAAGTTATTGTGTTTCACTTAAATAAATTATACATATGCCTGAGAAATCAAATTTGTATAAAAAGGAAAAGCTGGAAAACTCCACGATAACAAACTAATGCGTTCTATACTAAAAGGACTACTAGCCATTCTATTATTGCTCATATGTTATTACATATCTACTTTTTTAAAATAAAAACTGTTATGCCGTATTTTTGCCAATGACTGCATTAATTAAAATTTAAGGAATGTTTCAACGAAGAAAACGATTGACTTGAAAACCACCCAAAGATCGCAGCAGGGTTAAGCAAGAAGAATAGGAAGAATAGACGCAAGAAAAGCCAAAGTGTTCTTAAATCTCGTCTACTACGGTGTCGGAAGTACAAACGACCAGACGATCGTCGTCGATAAGGAATCTCGGACGATTTGTCGAAAACGATCCGTTGGCTTTTTTTCCCACGGTTTCTCCATGATCCAGCGTCGCGTCTTATCCCACCATTCTCACGGGAATTCGTGTTCCTGTTCGGTAACGAGGCAGGAACAGGAAGAGGTGGAAGTTTTATAGGCGGAGGCTCGCGTTAAAAGCGAAAAGACACTGGTACAGGAAGAAGGAGAAGAGGGTTAAGGAAAGAGGGAAAGATGCGGGAAATATAAGGGAACATCGCGATTCAGGGATCGCGTAATGAGACTCTCAAAATATAGCTAACGACGATTGTCGAGGGTCAGTCTACCGTGCTTTAACCGTAACTGTCTATTTTTATTATTTTCCCTGAATCTCCACTCTCTTTCTCACCCCCTGCTCCAAGGGGGTAGTGGCGTTCCTTTATCCTCGACCGTCTCGACGCGTCGCGGCGTCGAAATAGCCCCGGAGATAAATTTAAGACGCTTACTGCTTTTGGAGAAGTCCTGTGAGTCTTCGCGCCGATGAACACTCCGAACGAGTCTCTTCGATTTCGCGCCTCGAAACGTTCCGACGTTTGGAAATCTGACGTTGAATTTCCTTTTCCTCCATCGTATAACCCAAAACAGAAAACCAAGAAAGAGGGAGAAATGATAGAACCGCGAAGTAATTTGAAGTTTCGTAATCTTAGGGTATATCTTTTTATTCTAACCGATAACAGAAATATTCTTTGTGCGCCCCTGTATTTAAATACACGTAACGAATTGGCAGTAAATTTGAATACATTATACGTTCTTTCTGAAAACATTAAGAAAAATATATCTGTATTAATTGTTTGTTGTAATAATTAATTGTTATTAATCATTGATAGAAGAACTTTTTCCTGCAGCCTAAAACAGATTCTATTCTGGCAGGATCAAGTAATCATTTAGTGATACTTTCGCTTCTCCTTTTTTACCCTTTTTCTTTCTTTCATTACTGAAATTCCACGTAAAACGCGCTACATTTTCGACGGTGTTTTTGCGCGAGGGCATCGACGAATGGAATTTCGCGCAGGCGTTAGCGAGCGAGCTACGAAGAATGAACAGTGTCAAAACGAAAAGGGAAAAACAGCAGAGGAAAAGGCGAGAGAAAAAGCGTTGGTTTTGAAAAAAGAAAAAAAAGACCGCGTTTCGTAGCTGTAGTGCAAACGGGCTGAGTTTCAAATAAAATTCCTCGACGCATCGCGGCCGTTCGTACGTGATTGATATCGAAAATGTAGTTCCCAGGGCAAACTCGTTGGCGTCAATTCGCCCGATAACATTTTTCCCCGCCCTCGCTTTCCCCTGGTACCGCGTTTTTTGACATCTGTTTGTTATTGCCGCGTCACGAGACAGGATATCGACGCCGGGAAAAACGCGCGTTTTATTAGACGGAATTTCTAACTGCAACGATTCATCCCCAACTGTCTGTTCCTCTTATTGTTTGCCCATCTCTTCGTCGAGACGAAATTGCACTGATACGACAGGGACTCTCGAGGCCGACTGAAAGAAACACTCTCCCCTGAAGTAGAAAGCATCGCGTTTCTCATTGTCGTGATTGCTATCGTCGCCTAAATGCTGTACTACGAGGAAAGTAGTACTGGTCCGAATTATTCGAAGCGACGCAAACGTTTACCAAAGAATCAGGATACTATGTGCTACATATAAGATCTAAGAGATTTGACTTGTGTTTGCGAGGTCAAGATCTCTGAGATAGAAAACGTATCTTGTAGAAAAAATGGTCTCCCACAGAGTATTTGCTTACAATTTTTCTCCTTCCTATCACACGAGAAATGAGTGGTTTAAATAAAAATTTTCTTGACATCGTGAATGAGATGAAAATGATGGGAGATTACTAGAAAAAGATGTGATACACCGCATATTCCATCCATCCTTTATATTTAATATTATTCGTATTTAATATATCACTCTCTAATAACGAACATGGTTCTTTATCTAATTGAAATTGAACTGCTGGATTTCCACGCAACCATTGAATCTGAAATAGCACCTACATTTAGTCTAAACGAAATTCACAATTACATGTAGATCAGAATTTACTTATAATTCTATAATTAGTTCCTACTCCACTTCTGACTCCAAATACATAGTCATTGAACTATTACGGAAACCAGAGAATTAAAATTACACCGGTGTATATCATCCTACCTCTTCGCTTCTAAAGATACTCCCACTCTATCGCTCCTCTATAAGGTCATACTCTTCGAAAGGACCAAACGAAGCACAAAATGTAGCCCGAAAGGACAAGAAAGGAGATACTGGATACAAAACGTATGACACAAAACGTAAAGCCGAGAAAGAGCACGCTGGAATAGAATGGGGAACAACGCCGATCGAGAGAGAAAGAATGCGTCCAGGAGCGTAGGAGTAGAAAGATAGAGTAGAGGGTATTATCGAGAGGCATGATATCACTTTCGTACGTAAAACAAGCGAAATGGTTTTGACATGAAGTGCAGGGCCACCGAAGGCGGGTGGACGGTAGGGTAGGCCGGCACCATTCCATAATCCATTGTGTCCAGTGCCAATTAAACGGTGCTGCCATGCGTATGGTCAGGAACTAACCGGCCGTTCTCAACACGGTCACGGGTCTACGTTGGCCGCGCGTACGTTCACGCATACGTGTGTCCCGCCGCGTAAGAGGAGCGCAGATAGCTGCAGGAGGAGGCGAAACCAGGAGGTAGTGGACCGCCACACGCTGATTGGGGAGCATCTGGACCTCTCCGGACGTACCGGCAATTACCGGACCGGGTTACCTATAACTGTACACCCCCCAGCTTCATGTACACGCACCACCACGCGAACGATCAGCACGGTGCACAGGCTGTTTCATAAAATATCTTGTCTGGATGTACTTACGTGATTTGGTAGGAAGTTTTATCGACGGATGTGAGGATCAAGTCGTCACGGTTATTTTCTTAGGTGGGTATCGACGTACAGCGAGAGAATTTTAATTTAGTAATTTGAACTTTGAATATAATGATAAATTTTCATCTTGGTGAATCTTTTTATTAGCGGTGAAGATCGATTTTGAGGAATGGTTGGTGGCCTTGTTTCTTTTTGGGTAGTTCTCGCTGCTTTCCTAATTGTATAGTTTTATTGGAAGTAGATTTAGGAAGATGTTTGATAAGTTCAAAGTGAAGAGAATATACTGTGACAGAAGAACTATATTGTCGATATTTTTATTAAAGATGAGAATCTTGAGGGATGCTTGATAGCAATGTTTTTATTTGGCTGCTTCTTTATATCGTTTACTATTACATCGTATCACACAGGAAATTCTATATCGTTCCAGAACTTCGTTTGTCTACGGAATTCTCTATTCGATATCTGAAACAACCTGTAGCCCTTGTCTAACACAGGCTTAGCTGTATTAGCGATGGTGCATGCGATGCGTTATAATCGCGATGGGTCGCCAGTCGTGTGCACCGGATCAGTAGAAATCTGTTGATTGGTCGCCGCCACTTGATCCATAGCAGACCATCGTCTAGTCAGGTCGGTGGCGCTGGCTTTTCTTCGTCACGACAGCACGTTGCGGTTTCTCCTTGGTATCCGTGTGCGCCAGGCACTCGTTTGGTTATTCGAGACGCTCTGGTTTCCCTGTTCGACCAGATCTGATTGTTTCTGGTACGTTTGCCCCGTCGCGAATTCTAGAACCGAATCCTAGAACATCAGAATAGTGAAACGATGTCTGTGTAACATCGCGTGGCTATGAATTAAAATTCGTTCCGTGCTTGCTTCCGTTCAGGCATTAAATTCTCGTTTCAACGATCTCCGCAGTGGATAGGGAGTAAAACAAAGAATGGAGTTCGAATGTTTGTTCTCGAGCTGGTTCGTAGCTCGAAGTAAAATCGAGCGTTAAAGAGTGGTCCGGAGATTGTAGGGGAATTGGTATGTTATTGATCAGACAGAGCAATAGTAGAGTTCGTTGAAATTCGTTTCTTCTTAAATCGGAGTAAATTTCATTTCCGTGTAGGAATTGTATTCTTAGATCATTTTAATGAGATCCGAAGCATGATTTCAACATAGAGCAAGTTAAACGAATCTCGATAAATTTGAAAAATTTAATCTAGCGTAGTTATATAATAAAATACGAGCGACATTAGATTTTCCAATATTGTGGATCATGATTTTTTAATCTTATAAAGATTGGAGATTATTTTATTTGTTTCTTTGATAACGATCCACGTTAAAAAGATATGTAATAAGAAACGAAGACAAGAAGGTTAACGAACTCGTATGATCACCATGAAAGGTATCGAGACATTTAGGCACGAACGATCGTAAACAATTAGAACGATCGTGAAGGCGCTTGGAAGACGAGCCGCGAATACAGAGTCGACTCACGTTATAAATGCTAACAACGCATCGGATTTACATTAGCAAACATAGATATCGCGATTATATCTCTACATCGTGCGACCTGCTGCGTCGCGAACATCACCATACGTTCAGCACGATTAATGGGGCAATAGTGTGTCAGCAAGGAAACGAAAGCTTGAAGAATACGACATCACGATGTATATGTAACTCGATAGTATATCTCATTTCCGAATAGTTCGTAATGGAAACAATCTTTTTATTACTACTACTTAAACATTAAAAATTTATACGTGATACAATCATTTTTATGATCTACACATTCAAATTTGATACATAATTAATTTTACAGATCTTAGCTACAAGTCATATCTACGTGTCGTGAGATTTAGATAATTCTATGAACGTTCTTTTTGTTATAACTGTCTAGCCATTTAAAGCCTATACATTCTGTAATTATTTTGTCGATTGCATGGAAATTTTGATTTCTTCCTTGCAACCATATACTTCTTCATATCTCCGTACCATGTATTTACATAAACATTTGTACAAATCTGTACGGAATTATCTTTTTCCAAATACCAGATGCCACGTCATGTTGCTGAAATACAAGCTCAAAAGCTCGTAATTGCCTGTGCAACCTTTCCTCCACCAGACGCCGTATACCTGAAATCACAAGATACATCTTCAACGTGCCTGCAATTCCCTTCATCGTTCTCTTAACGTCACCAACGATTGCTTGGTCACGCAGGAAGATTGAAAATTTCCAAGCGTCCCAGCATTCTTACGGTGCATCTGGAAGACGCGCCGCGACTAATCGAGCGTAGAGATCGATGGAAGCCAGAATCTTTGCACACGTGAACCACGAAGAACAAGGCTTCCACGCAGACACGTGTCTGACCACGTGTGTCCCGATCCACGGCCGTTACTCCTACCTTACTTCCACCTTGTCGCGTTATTCTGCCTTGTCTTTCTTACTCCTGGACCCCCCTCAGTCTCTCTCATCTCTTTTTAGTCTTTCTAGCCTTTCTCCGTGTATACATATGCATGCATGCAACTACGTATGTACGACCACGTTCTGCTAGTCGCGAGAGATGTGCTTTTATTATTTTATTACACAACGAGTTCGCTGGTTCGCGAGGAAAACTGAGCACGTTAAATCGGAGATTCTTCTCACGTCGTCTAGCGTGGTTTTTCTCTATTTCGTTCTTTTCTTTCGACGGTCTATTTGTTTTGTTCGTCGCTATATGGAAGGATCGACTTCTTTGTGTCTTTACTCTCTACCCCTTTGTATGCGATCTTTCGCGTTTCGTATACTTATGGAATGTTATAAATCAGAATATATTTCGCGTGTTTAATCCTCAATCCGTACAGCTGAATATTATTTCATATGAAAGAGAAATTATGATTTTAATTTAACATTTAACGTATGCTAGATACAGAGAAAAATATTTAAATTCTTCAAGATATCTCTCCGATTGATTTCTTAACGTCAGGAGCTTCGATGATTAAATTATAAAACCTGTGCCAAAGAAATTAAAATGACAAATTGAAAGATATGAAACGCAAAAAGGAAAGTTAGCTTTTTCTTAGCAAGCATACAAATCCTCAAAAATGAAGTATTATAAACCAGTAAAATCTATAAGAAATTACAAATTGATCACTATGGCCACTCTGTCAACTACCCTGTTAATGAAGAGATACACGGCGTACGAGATAGTCCATAAATATGAAAGAAACATGATCGTGTTACTTTTCTGTGATTATCGTGCATAACGTTTCAACCGCAGATACAATCTTACGTTGAATAAGAACTGACATATGTTCAAAAAGAACATTACTTTAATAAGTTATTTATTGTACGAAGGAACAATTACCAACACGCGATCATGACTATTGAGCCAGATACCCGGCAGCAAATAGTCAACCGAACGACATCCGATCGGCGCAATAAGACGGGCAGCCGCGTCGCTATTTACGAGCACACGGGGTCGCATAAATTCATTTATCCAGAAGTTATCGATAACGTTCAATAGCAATCGGAAGATTTACGACGTCGAAACCCTCCGTTCTTTCCCTTACAGCCGATCATTTCGTATACTTATGTATATACAGGGTGTGCCCTACTTTTGCGACTAGACTGTAAGAGTACAATCTATAAGTAAAAATAAGGAAAAAGTTTGACTATAAACGCTTCGTTACAGAGTTATAAACAAATATTGAACGCAGCCTGAATACGAAGGATTGTGTTTACTTTATTTCTATAAAGAGTAACTGCAATTGTTCAAATGCTTTAATTCTCATCACAAAGCGCATGAATTTATTACATGCCGAATTTGCTGAGAATTTTATTAAATATCTAAGTTGTTAAATTGGGTAATTACTAAGTAACAGTAATTAATTACTTTTGTACTATACTACGATCTTTCATATTGTGTAATAACAAAATCGTTTCTACGCACATATTTCGCGCTGCGATCAATATTGACCTATAATTTTGTAATAAAACGTTTACAATAAAATTTTAACATTTTTACTTATTCTCATTCTCTTACAGTTAGGTTGGGAAAGCGAGAAACACCCTGTATATGTGTACGCCTTATTCTCTAATTCTTGTTGCCTGTTCTTTTTCCTGTTCGGTTGTTCGCGTTATTACGTCCGCCCCTTCTTGCCCGTAGTCGTTGCAGAGGCATCGAGATCGATGATAATTCCTCGTTGCGAGGGCGAGAAGAACCTCCGTTCGTCAAATTATTTTCCAAGCGTCGATCGAACAAACGTTAAGTTCCGAGGCCGGTTTCAATTAGGATTACTTACTTTAATTCGCTCTCCTCCGCGAACTTGAAACATTAAATACACTTTAATGAGCCTAATGGCATTTTAGTGGGAGGGATGCCTTTGAAGAAAACTTGGTGCCACGGAACTAGGCCTTTCCTCGCTCGTCGATGAGAAACAGAACTTTCATGGAAAGTTTCCTGGTGTAACTAGCGGTTAACCAATGGACGGCTGTCTACTAGTTAGACCGTACAGTCAGTTGAAGACAGTAGAACTTCTAGTCAAGAACTTAAATCGTTATATCGGATTACCAACCATGAACTAGACAGAATATCTTCATCTATATAGCCGCAAGGATAGATAATTTATCAGATTTTCCTCTGGACGATCGACATTCCCGTTTTTCCGTCGCTTATAATTTAAGCGATCGCAAAGTTTCGCCTGATGGAAAGTTGGTAAGGCAACGATGAACTAAGAGGGAAGGGAGAAACATAGAAGTTTTTGATACTTCGATCGTCTGCGTTGCGGAGGGATAATAATAAAATTGAATGGTGGATCGATGGCCACGTTAATTGGGAGATCAGTCGGGTCAGTTGTAATTGCTTTATCGCGGGAATGATAGGTTTAACCAGGATCGCAAACCTACTGCCTCGTTACAACGCTTCATGTTGGTTATTATGCAATTAGTATTGCGTAACGTTCGACGTGTGCGCGGTGCTTGAAGAACGGAAACGAGGTATTAGAAACGTTCACGGCAATCTCTTATTAAACAATTAACTGGACTCTGTGAGATTCTAATTTCTCTTTCATTCAGAATTATTTGTTTAGGCTTTCTACCGTCGTCCAATCAAACACGAAAAGGTCGAGAATGTGTATCAAAGTGTAACAAGATCGTTACATCTAACAATAGGAGGAAAGAAAAAGATGAAGAAGTTATTAATAATTATTACAATTCGTATAATGTACTTGAACATTGTCAATTTATTTGAAAAATTTGACCGAAGGCTTCGTTCTTCTCTCGATAATTTTGTAATTTTAATCCTATAACGATTTCATAATTGTGGAATAAACGGTCTTTTACATAGAACTTAATACATTCGAGATAATACCTCGTGATATAAGAGAATGTAATGGTACGGTGAATTTTCAGAATTTTCTCAAATAGTGTAATTAGGCACTCTGTCATTATTCCGTCTTTAAGAGCCCACTTCCAGTGGTATATCGTACGGAACGGGTTCAATCATTATCACGTCGGGCATTAAATCTCGGATCCTTTGGACTAGAACCCTGAAGCTGACCATCGACTCCGTAACTATTCTCCAGTCATCTACCGTGCTTTGCCATTACCAAGGATCGTGGCAATTATTATCCAATTAGTACTGCGTAACGGACACCGCGTATATACCGTTCGAAAAACCAAAACGAGCCATAACCACAAAGAAAAATCTCGTGGAAAAAACAAAAGAGGGAAACGATTACGGTATAAAACGAGAAAAGAATACGATGGATGGCTTCAAACGGGGTAGACAAAAGGAGAAATAAAGCAGGATGAAAGTCAGATTTTTTAATCGTTTATAAATCGAACGAAGCTTAATATTGGATTGTCTGATTATTTCTAAATTGATCAAACCTTAATGTTGGATTTCCTAATTATTTGTAAGTTCTTCGTACGCTCTTCTCACGCGACAGTACAGATGCGCTGGTGAATCGAAAAGCAATGCGCGATGTTCGCATATGACATAGAGAACACTTAATGTTCGCTGTACTTTACGAAGGTAAATAGGAAAATAACATTAACCGTAAGGTGTGTGTGACTTCCGTGATCTCAATAGATCTCCTCTCTCTCTCTCTTTCTCCCTCTATTTAAAAAATCGCAAGAAATCGAGAACAATGTAAATACGAAGGATCAAGATCGAGACAAACTAAAAAAAAAAGAAACGACGATTCGAAAGGAAGTATAAGAAGGGAGGGCAAAAATGGAAAGAAGGAGAAGAGGGGTAGAAGAAAAAATAAATCGCAGGGGGCAAGGGAGAGAGAACAAAGAAGAGAAAATGAAGAAAAAGCAGAGGAAAAAAAAAGGAGCGAAGGGGAGAAAGGGAGAAAACCGGCGAGTGAGAGAGGAGAGAGTGGCGGGGTAAGGTCAGTGCCGTGGACATAATATGGTTAGTGACCGCGTGACGTCACAGCCGCACCACGTGACTACGATAAAACAAGCTGCTTCCGAGCAGGGATACGCAGTCGAGGAGCGGAGAGGGTCGTGCAGCGTAGCTGACCGATCCACGGGAAATAGTGGGGTGGGGGGCTGAGGGGGGCAGCGCGTAGTACTACGCCTCGTACTACACGTGCGTGCGTGTGTAAGACGATAACGAGGATACACGCATTCGCTCGTGGCGAACACGCATTCGCTCGTGGCGAACACGTAGTTCCGCGTACGCGACACAGAGATAGAGCGAGTAAGGGGGTGGAAGAAGGGAGGAGGTTGGTCGGTGCACGAGACGCAATAAGAGCGTACGATTAGAGACGACTCCCGGGACGCAACTGGGAACGCATGATTCTCGTGTTTGGAAATTGGTTTAGCTGGTGGATATATGAACGGAGAGATTTAGTTGTTGGACGTGAAGTTACGTGCGTACCAGAGATTGTAGAGCTATGGACATTGTAGATGGGTTTTGGAAGGCCCGAAATGGGATTATGTAGGATGACGTCTGATACGATGGTTACATTTTGGCGTAGTTTACAGGGAAATATGATTTTTATACGATAGTAACCTTCTTTATGGTATCCTCTAGCGATGAAACTTCGAAAATCGAGGGCTCTATTTTGGCAAGCATTTGTAAATTTATTTATTAGCAGTTGCTTTTACTTTTTTATTTCGCGTGGATGAGAACGGAAGCAGATAACAATTTGTAAAGTATAGACGACACTTTTGCTGTGGTGGCGGCAGAGTGTAAAGGATTGGAAGATTGTGGGCGCAGTTTGCAGCTTGAAAATACAGAGACACGTTGGTTTCGTTTTATAGTAGCGCAGAGGTTTAACGATTCGTTGGTTTTAAACGAAGCGGGAGCAAATAAATAAATTTCTTTGTTACACTTGTTAAATATTTGACTAACATCGCTTAACCATATTCGGCTCTTTTAACAGCAGAATATCCGAAAAAACTCTGTACTAGTTAATCCGACAGAAATGCTTTTTCGTTCGGTGTTATTTTCATACGTAGGGTGAGTCGTGCCCGACATAAAATATTTCCAGCTGGTCGTTAACGCATAGAATAATTTACTCTTTCCCGTGCGTGCGCAATAATCGCAGTGTCGTGTGCACGTGTTACGTAAACACGGTATATTATTTCGTGTAATTTAACCGCCTATCTCTATAAATAATGCCTCGTGCACCGAGCCCACAGTATATTGACTCCGAAAGCCCTAATGAGTATCTGTCCTATGATTTCACGCAATTTCCATCGACCTTTTAATCGAAATTCCCCCCTTGTACGATTTATCCGTTATTAAACCGTTGCGAAATTCGTGGAAACATTATAAAGCGCAACGACATCGTTATACCTTTGTTTCTCGTTTTCATAAATTTAATGAATTTCATACATTAAACGAGTAAATATACGTTTAATTATTACGAGAAAAATATATAGGAAAAGAGAAAAACGAGTGAGCGAAACTGGGAAGATGCGAGGGATAAGAGTCGAAAAATATTGGATTCAGCAGGATGAGTGATATCTTCCGTATCGAGAAAGGATGTCGCCTATATGTGTGGGTGAACACACCGTAGACGAGGCCAGGAACATAGTCTTTTTATCACAAGTATTTTACATAAATACCTCGCATTATTAACATCTTACTATCAAATATCTTACAGAGGAGAGGAATAAAAACGAACGAAAAACTAGAACGAAATGAGAAACTAGTTGAATTTCCCATTTAATTATGCAGTGATCTTGTTTTTCATCTAATTATTATGCGGCTTTAAGATATATAAGATATGTAAAGTATCGTAAATTCTATTCGATAATGCTTGTGATTGTTTGATTGCTGGATTTAACGAGTTTTAATAAGAAATATACTGCTTTAAATTAAGTTCTGAACGATATAATGGCGCGACAGAGAGAACTCGTCTCGTTTTCGAGCGAAGAGGTACTTGCGAGTTTAATAGTACACTTGGAGATTCCCGTTTTAGTGTCGCAAGTTTGCGATAAGACGCGTATGAATATATCGTAGTAACGTTTCGGAAGCGAAATTTAAGGGTAATAATGCCAGACCAGCCGCACACATTCGGCATAATGCATTCCTACGATATTCCAACGTCTCGCTCTAGCTTACTCGTCACGCTCGTTCACAATTTCCACGATACACATCTGCAATTCAGATGCGGTCGCGTCAATCTGATCATTCTGCGACGGTCTGCATTGACAAGATATTGTCATATTCTCGAATAGACTTTTTAAAGCAATTCCACTTGCTGGAAAGACAGAGGAAGAAGAAGTAAAAAATATCCCAAATTGTAAGAGATGTAATGCTTCATAATGGTAAAAAAGCGAATATTTTCTTAACGCATTATGATGTAGGAGAAAATCGTATTGTTATAAAATATAATAATATAGAGAAAAATAAAAAAGTTGGAATCTTTTCGACGTAGATAAACAGAATGAACTGACGAATTACAAAATTTTGATATTACTTTCCCAGTTGTATCTACATATACATATTGAATCTCCCGCGAATTTTGTTATTAACTTGAAATTGATATTATAGATATCGTCTTAGTAATCTCCTTTATTTCGATTTTTCACGAAAGAATTTTCTAAAGTAACAGAACTTTAATTTAATTTCTTTTCAAATTCTTTACTTCTGTGGAACACACGATGATGCCAAACTATCGTCCAGTAATGTGCACCACGATTCCACAACAGCAATATAAAAGAATCTTAATAAATACTATAAATCGTCTTACATAGTCTTTTGTTAAGAATATCGCATTAAAAGCATTCAACGTACAAGCACGTTTGCGATAGCAACACGCGACTATTCGCTTCACTATCTCATTAACAAAGAAACGAAGCGTTCCGATCGATCGATACGAACGTATTAATTAATGAAGCGACCTTAAGCAGGCAATAAAAGCATCTCGAGGCACGATAAAACGTCTCTGTCGACGAAGTCTCTACTACTCTGCGGAGGAGGCGGATGGAGAAGAAGGTGGATTGATAAAAGAGGAAGGGTAAAAGGAGACGAAAGGATGGAAAAGAACAGCTAATGGAAACGTCAAAATGTAACGGCGCTACGAGGCACGTATAAACGCTCGGTTGTTCTGTAATAATGCCGGTATTGTTGAGCTTATCAAGCGGGGCTAATTGGACGCGAACAGCTGGGCCGGCTAGTTGCTGTTCTACGACGCTTCGAAGCGACCGCCGCCTCTACTTTACACTGATAATGTAATGGGACCTATCTGGAACACAAAAGCCGGCAATAGTTTAATGGATTTGTCTCAAATTGTCACCGACCGTCAAAACAAACCCGATGACCAGAGAAGAGGGAGAGAGAGAGAGAGAGAGGGAGGGAGAGAGAGAGGATGAAATTGCGCTTCGCTACCGCGACAATGCGTCGACGTATTAAATGCATAATTATTGCTGACCGGTACTTCGCTACCCGTTGCAGCTGCATGATTCGCCAACGAGATTGCTGATCTGTCGATTGGTAATCGAAGTTGCGTCGAAGGTTGTATGGTGCAGTGTTTAACGGCACAGGGAAATCAGTGCGTAGTAGTCAGCCTTTTTATAGCAGTCAGGTTTACAGTTATCGTATGGAAGATTGAATATTTATGGAGAGAACTGGGATACGAGAAAATTGGAATTTGGGTTAACTTATTGATCAAGTTGGTAAGACGAATGTTTTATAATTGGCAGTAGGAATTAAAGGTTAACCATCTGTAAGTAAAGTGAATTATTAGCAGCACGAGCGAAATTTTGCCGTTGAATTCTTTTTACGGATCGAGTTCCTATTATTATCGAAAACAGTTTCGAACATTTGACGTAATTAACGATCGTACGATATATTAGAGAGGTTGAAAAATATTTCAGAATATTTTTAGATGTTGCGGAAACTTACGGGATTTAAAATGGCTTGGATGTAAACAACTCAGTTTGCTCAAAATAGTATGGAGAATTAATAAGCACGAATGAATTTTAATTAAATCCAGGTTTTACAAACACCGATATAATGAAACACGTAGAAAGATAAAAAAATCCTGAAGGAAAAAGTTATTATGCAGATACGTTCAAGACTATTAAAGAGACTATATAGTTAGTCAACTCTTTTCCAGTTAACAGGTGAAAAATCGAGCTGAATAATTCATACGTTTAAATGTATCCGTTTCGAACGATAATGTCATATCTTTTTGTTGAACGAGTGTGCATAAAAATCAATTTCAAGACGATAGTTATAAAGCACGTATGAATGAGTCGTTTAAATGAATTATGATTCTACTCGTTTACTTCGAAACGACCGAGCTCGTGTAAGCAAAGCCATTTTGCATTCACGAGAAAAGTCATTTGCCCGTGCGGGAGAACTTCGCTTCAGGAACTGTCATTAAGGATCGTTCGTTATTAAGCTCACGAAGGGGTCGCGAATAACGTAGAAAACAGGATTCTATATACTTCCATCAGGAAGTTGTACTCATGTACGTTTATATGGCTACGACGCAGGCAATAAATGTTATCGATAAAAATTAACAATAACGGCGGTGAAAGATAACGCCGTTGTTAAAAATAGATTCTTTACTCACGTTATATCTAACGTTTCAACGATTTAAATTGAACATATGTTACTTGCGCAAAGATCGCAAAGAAATAAATACAAATTTGATTGCTTCTTTTTATGAAAGCAATCAATTCTTACAAATAGCATCTAACGTTCAATGTCGATGCTTAATGACATTTAAGAAACTTCCGCAAATTAAACGACAACGTTAAAAGCATGCAACGTACCACAGATAACAATCTTTTATACGAGCTATTGGCTATTCGATTTCATATTCATAGAAGTAGATACGGATTATTTCAGATTAACAAAATGCTCTGTAAATGTTATATGAACCAGTTCGAATTCATAGAACTCTATATCTTATAGATTACTTTGGACTTACTGAACTCGTTGTAAACATAGATTTGTAGAATTCCCAATAAATCATTTTACGATTTAAATCATTTTATCATTTTATTAGAACACTTTAAGTATTCGTAGAGCAGTGGATCAGTCAAAATTCGAGGACCCCTCGTTGGATCGACCTAAGGCCAAGAAATCAGAATCAGATCATCTCGAACACATAGAGTTCCAGAAGGAATAGCTGACAGTCAAGGAATTCAAGTCTAGTTACTTACAGGATCGAAGATCCGATTGTTTCAGAATTAAAGAACGCGATTTGGATCGCTTCAGGCTCGGAAGATTATCGAAAGATGGAGTTAGACCATTTTAAGGATCAAAGAATCCAAGTTGGATCGCTCCAAGGAGTAAAGAATCCGATTCGAAGTATTCTAGTACCGAAGGATCGATCTCGTCACTCATTCAGGCACTTGGGTGGTGCAGTGAAGCGATCCAACTTAAGGTTTTTCTCTGTAGACGATTCAAGTTTGGCCTCTTGAGTCTGGAACAGCTTCTTTCTATCCAGCTTCTTTTTTTAAGATGTCCTAATCATGGATTCTTCGATTCTAAAGTTACTACGTATGGACTTCTATTCTCAAGTGATCCTATTTCAAAGTGAATCCTATTACAATAATTTAGCAATAACTAGAACTTTTGTGCTTCAAAATGATTCATAATGAATCTCACGAATTTCCAAGATACTTTGAATGAAAATTTCTCAAAAAATAGATATATCTGCGAATTTAAAACCATGTAGATCGCAATTCACGATTCTGAAGATGCCTGATTCGAAGTCCCTTAACCTTATGGTGATCCAATTCGGTCTTGTCCCCAATTCCTTCGACATTGTATGGGCCCAACACTGAACCTGGTAATCTAAACTAATTCGCTGTGTATTCATAACTGTCTGTAATGTGTCCAATGAGTTCGGAGCCATTTATATCGTTGCCCATATCTTCATATCTCTATTAGCCTTCGTTTTTTCTTTTCCTCTTCGGGTGCCTTCAATATTGTTCGTTAAGCGGAGATACGTGTCAGGACGTTTGGTCACGTATCTTATTATAGTAGTGTCAGTGAATCTTAAGGAATATACACATGTTGAACGTAGTAATAATAGCCGGGACGATGCAATAGACTTTGCGTAAGCACGATGTGGTACATAAGAAGCAGCGGGAAATACGACGAGTGTTGCGTTCATGGTTCCGTCGGTGAAAGATTTGTGAAAAATAACATACGAACCGTATGCACGGATGGCTTACACGTGGATTCGCTTTTAACAACCATCTGCAGCTTCTTGCCCTCGTGACGTAATTATAATGTTTTTGGTTCGTTGCGTTCATTCGAACTGCTCGGTTCTCGTTTTGTTTCCTTACTTTGCTTCTTATATGGTTTCCATCGAGACAATGCTTCGGTTGTCATTCTACAAACTACGTAGCGATAAATGAAACTTTTTGCGACGTTGAGTCGTAGTATCGAAATTGAAAAATCGAAATATTAAAGGTTAACTATGCATTCCGCTCCAAGAATTATAAAATTTATGGAAATTATGAGATTTTTAATTTAGCTGAAGTTTCATGGGAATATTTTTATAGATCACAATTTAATTATTCTTTTAAATGATTCATTGACCTTCTTATATTGGTTTTATATGTTAGATACGATAGTTTGTTAACGAATTTTCCTCCATGTTGGAACAAGATCGTAATGCATATAAAATTAGATTTTATTTAGCAGCAACCTTGCAGCACTTATCGTGCTTTTTTCTCGCCGGTATCGAGATCGAGATGCGCAATTATACTCATTAAATGGCGAATCGTTACGCATAGGAAGTGATTACGGTTCTTCATACTATGATTCAGTTCTGATTTCAAGCATCTTCTTCTACACCGAAATTAATTGCATACAAACACGCACACAAACCTTTGTTATCTTTTAATTTACGCTTATCACTCTCCACTTTAACAAAAGTAAATTTTAACAAAAGAACAAGAGTAAATTCAAGAGAATTTAGTATTCTTTCTTCGTTGCATAAATCGGTCACGTGATAACCGGTCATATAAATTGCTAATTTCGAGATGATTTTGTCATATTTGATAAAAGCATGCGTCTAATGGTTAATTATCACCTGACAACGACCAGGCGAGTTTAATAGAATTAAACTCCAAGAGAGTTCCGTGTTGATTTTAACGGAATCTCATGGTTCGGCCGCGAGACTACGCTTTCGTATTGAAACTTCGCTACCGGTTTCCGTCGCTACACGGTTTATCGAGTTCGAAACTGGTGGACCGTCCAATCGGTTCGACCATCGCGCAAAGTCTGTCTCCAGAGATTCTGGCTGTCCTTGGCTTCGCCTAAATTAGTCGATAAACCCTGGTTTAAAGTTCTCCAACTGTCGACCGGGTAGTTCAGCCCCTCGCTATTCCTCTGGCCACTCTGCTCTGCTCGGGGTTAGTATGAATTTACTCCCCCGCAGCGTGGGAGAAAAAGTAAAATAAGGGGCACACGGACCGGAAAGGGGAAGGGTTGATCGACCACGATGGGAATTAAAACGCGCGGAATGCTCGTGATTCGAATTAATCGGTCGTGCAGGACACTGGCTCGTTCGCAGCTCGATCAAAGTGGCCGTAAGTGAATTGAAATCATTTGAATGGGTTCTTCCTTTTACCATCACCCCTTTGTGCCAATGTAAAAGATGATAGGGTCCTTTCTGATTTTTGTTTTTAGGATATTAAATCGGCCAAGTAATATTTTTCTCATAGTTTATATGATCGAGCAACTCTTTAACTTAACTGCTGTAATTCAAGCTGCCATCATTTGTCTGCAACTTTTGTGCTCATATTATACGAGACTCGTATAAACATCTTGATATTTAAAAACATGTAAAGGTCGGCTATAAATGGAACGAAATTTAGCTACAAATTTATTTCATCCTCTGAATGTACAAGTATCTTACGTTCTTTATATTTTTGTATATTCTACACATTTTTATATATAATATCCACCAAACGTACGCGGTGTACGGATGCAGGAAACTAAAATAATAATACAATTTTATATATATATATATATATATATATATATTATTTATATATAATATATATATATATTTTATATATATATATATATATATATATATATATACAGGGTGCGCCGTTAGAATTCGGACAGAATTCAATTTGTAGTTCCCACCATATTAGAATTCAGATGTTTGTGCTGATTGACTCTGAAGTTAGTTAAATATGTCAATAAGTCTTCTATAACCTCAAAATGACAGAACTCGTTAAGCAAAACCCGGAATACGATAGAAGAGCGGCGATTATAGAAAGTCTTCGCGCCGGGAGAACGCCGGTCGAAATTATAAAATTCTTTAGCTACCCAAGATCGACGGTAATTTAATTTTGTTGTGGGCAAAACCAAATTTCCAGCAAGTGTTCACGTTTTGAGCGTTGTCTCAAGTGAGGGCGACGTCATGCCTCCGCACTTCTTCCAAAAAGGCGAAAGAATCACAAAGGAGGTTTATTTGGAGGTCCTGAAGACAGTAATAAAGCCGTGGATGGAAATTACGGCTTCTGGAAGGCCGTATTTATTTCAACAAGATGGCGCACCTGCTCACACAAGTCATCTTGTTCAAAATTGGCTCTCTGACAATGTGGACATGTTTTGGTCGAAAGATTTCTGGCCTCCTAACAGTCCCGACCTAAACCCATTGGACTATTACGTGTGGGGCGTTATCGAGAGACAAACTAATAAATGCAGGCACCCCAACGTCAACTCCCTACGAGCTGCTATCGAGTCAGAATTCGCGACAATTAAACGCGACCAGTTGAAGTCAGCGTGCTCGCGCTTTAGAGCAAGAATAGAGCAGGTCATAGAGGCAGAGGGTGGTTACATAGAATAAAAGTTCTCAGCAAGGACCCTTTAAATGAGATATAACAACATTTTCATGTGTTTTTGTGTATTGACTTAAATAAACAACTTTCTGCACAAAACTTCTTTTGTCCGGATTCTAACGGCGCACCCTGTATATATATCCAGCCATAATTATGCGAATATCGTCAGTGTAGTTTTATCTCTCGACTACCACGATTCATTTCTGACGGGACTAAACTTCTACGTGAATATCTATTGTGAAAAGAGGGGGGTTAAGATATCACCAAACATAGCAATCCTTCTTTTCTCCGTAAGATATAATATTCCTCGCCATTCACCATAATGCATATTCCAAGTAATCTTGTTTCTTCCGTGTCGCGAAAGCTCGCGGATCTCGTCGTTATCGTAGCGAAGCATTCATTGGAAGCCGTTGGGTCGCGTTGGATCGCGTTTCCTCGCGTTTCCTTCAGATAAATCACAGAGTGCTAATGCAGCTGTGAGTGGTATGTACATACGTGTAGGATATGATGAGTTGGATCGATCGGATCGAACGAGGGCATCGAATTTCATTAATCGGTCGTTAGTCAACAACTCGAAGTATAAATCTCGCGGACAGTGGCGCAGAGAGTGGCTTCGAGCACGCGTAACTACAGATAACCGTTATCGGCGTGACTTTTTTTTTCGCGAGTCGAATCGCCTTTTTCCTTGCTTCCCATTGGTTGGGACAGTGACTCATTTACCGAGAGCAATAATAACGTTCTTCTCCATGGGCCTGTTCGAACAAGCTCGTCCCACTGCGTCTTGCCTCTCCTCTCCTCGGTTTGTCTCGTTTCATCTGTTACTTTCTCCGATCAGCTCATCTCCCTTTCGTCCTATCCTTCTATTCGTATCTCTCGTCTTTTGCGCTGCAGCAATCTGAGTGGGTCAGCCGGATAAAGAAACCTCGATGGTTTGTCGTCGTCAACTACGACAACGACGACAAGAAGAAGGCAGCGGAGGAGGAGAGGGTGGACGGCGATGAACTTCCACGTTGGCAAATGGTCATTGAGTCAATTACGCGGATAAAGTGCACCATTGTGCGGCGTAGCGGCGATTTTTCTAACCCCGTTCGCCGTCAACGACGTTTACACGGTTAGGCGGATAACGCCGCGCGTTTAATCACGCGTGCCTTCCTTTCCAACGAGATACGCTCGTGTTCGATGCGAGATCGCTGCTCCCTGGCTACCGTGCAGATAATTTATATGCCAGAGGAATGCGCTGGAGATGTTCTAATTAGTTATTCGTGTCGTAAGACGAGTCTAGAATATCCGGATGTTTCTAGTATCTTAATCGTCGTTCAACTGTTTGATGGAAAATTTCTTAATGTTCAACTTGTTGCAATGTATAATCTTCTCTACCAGACTATTTTTTACGCGTATAGGAAACACAATGCAGAAAGAAAACATGTAATGGATAGAAAACTCGGAAGAGTGGAAGAAATTCCGTGGACGAGAGAAATTCTGTAGTTAGTATAACGATATTTATTACCATAGAATATACTTTGTCATTTTAGAAGTAATTTTAACATCATAAAAACGCTGACTCTTTAATCACAGCATTAAAAACCTATTTCATCCAGTAAATATCGCGTCAATTCGTGTTAATGTCGACGATTATTTGTCTCGTGAGACGTGACAGTGAATTTCCCACCCGTAGTGCGTTTATGAATTTATTTCGTTATGAAAGAGACTCGGGGTCACGTCGCGTTTAATGATACACATTATGCACATTAAAATCCAACGATTTGTAAAACTCGACTCGAATAAATCGTCGAGTTGTTCGACATCGATGACGTTATCGTTTCTTTCTTTTTTTTTTTACCGTGGGATAATGTATGTGGCTTATTACCCGCGAAAAAGTAAATTACGATCATTCACTTTCCTATTGTATTTCTGCTTCTCTTTATTTCTACGCTTAGAATTGCAGTATCGACGTACGAAGGTAATGGATGGGTTAACATCGCGGGGCACGTGACCAGACAAAAGTTAACGATAGGTTTGAAACCGTAAGCGCGTTTTCACCCCTTTTTTCTTCTTCTTTCGATCATCGTGTCCCTATACCCGCCCCGGATGTGCGTGCACGTCAATTTCATCGGAGCCATTTCCCTTTTTTCTTCGTTTAATAGGGTTAATAGGGGACTCGTAGAAAATCACTCATCTATCGTGGAACGAGGGTCGATTGAAAGTGAAATTAAATCAACGAATATTTGTAAAGAGTATGGTCTTGAATCAAATTCAATGTGGAAGAATAAACTGTTATGATGATGATGTTGAACCAACAATTTATACAGCTTTCAACTAATGCTTTCTGTATTTTTAATTCAATTCCTATTGAAATTTTGAACAAGTACTTAGTAGACTTAATAGACAATTTAATTACAGTATAAATTTGTTAGATTGTTATTTATAGGTATTAAAATGTTCGTCATTACTACGACGAAATTTTTACATCACTATATTGCAGATAATCTGTCTAAAAATAATTAATGTTCTTAATCTGAGAACTTGTCGAACTGAAATTATCGCTTTAACGAATGTAGAGATATTCCGCGTTTCTACAAAAAAATTTGTCTCTCGTGTCTCTAAATAAAAAACAGCGACGATATCATCGATGAATTTGCATCAGTTTTTGAAACGTTCCTCGAACAATTCTTTTCTAGCGTGTTTCGTGGCTCAAAGGGAAAACAAACAGGTGTAAAAATAGCGACGTACGTGTGTTTATTCGAATTCGATTTGGCCCGCACCAAAGAAACCCGTAGATTATGCGCCAGGCATGGTAGTATCGCGTGCACGGGCCACGTAGGCTCTCATCAGCTAAGTGCACTTTCATCGCAACCTCGCGGATAATCGGCGTACGATTTGTTTTAGCAAATGAAACGGAAACGCGTCTCGTCGAAGTCGTTTAATTTCGACGATATTTACTCGCACCGCGAGCCGATATTTCAACGTTGATACGTCTCGCGAGTTACATATTGCACGCTGTTCTCTTGATTTTCAAGTGTGATAATCAAACTACCCTTTTTAGGAGAAATCTATTTCCAATAAACGAAAATGCATAGAAACGAGAAGACAAGAAAGGATAAATGAATATTTGAATTGTTTGTTTAATCTTCTAATTAATACAAGTAGTTATAGTTTATCGTATTGTCGAATGGATTGTTAATATCTAACGTGCATAACATCCAACGTAATTGCCGATACGAAGAAAGATTCATTTCATTAAATTCTTAATGACTGTGTTTCGTTGTCGGGACTACTTCGGAAGCACGCAACGAGAAGAAGTACGATCCGTCGTATTGTAATTCAAGCTGCGTGACTAACGCGTAGTACTAACGTTCGTCGGTTTCAATGTGTGTGTATTCAAATTTGACATTTGGTCATTTCGAATTTTACCGAAGAAAATATCGTTAAAAGATTCTACTGTGACTCCTTCTTATTCTACTTAACAATTAATAAAACGAACAGAATTACACCATATTCCTTATATGCATTAGGAATTACGCGGATCTATTTAAAATAAAAACAAATTTCATTTTCGTGGTATCAAATTTTTGTAATCATACGAAAACATTACCAAACGATACGAAACTCAATTTGCTGGGATCCGATTAATCGGTTCATAAATGCTACGATAAATACAATGTATGCAAATGCTTTTTGTTGCTATGTGTATTCACCGTAAATTTTACAGTAGAACCTCGAATGCGATCATTCCGACTATACCTGCATTTTTCTTTATTAACACGAATATACCATCAATTTCAATATTGCCAGTAGCTTCGAACATATAATTCATCCAACAAATGCACTGCACGTACGCATGACATCACGAGGCAAAAAGACATGGATCGGGAAATTACAAAAGTCGGAGGTACGAACGCGAGCGAAGTTGGAAGCAAAGATCTGGGCCGGCAATAATTAGAGTCTGCTCCCTCGAAAGATTCATCGATCTTCTGCGGGGGGCGACGCACACGGTGTGGCATCGGGTTAGCAACGAGGGTGGTCGGCTAATGAATTCTTAGTGTCCGTGCCTCGCTTTAGAGCATTCCCGGACACGCGAGCGCATTGCCGTCCCGTGTGCTACGCGGGGGTTAATTTAATACAGGTAGATTGCCCGCAGGTATCCACCCTAACTTTCTCCGTCTCCACCCTCAGCCGACCGTATCGTCGCGCCACCCTCCGCGTAATATAACGTCGTCACCCTTAGCTGCTCTCTCTCCGAGCTGTTCGCCGCGGAAACTAACGGAGAAAGAGAGAAATGGAATATCAGAGAAAGAGAGAAAATTATCCTGCATCAGCGAGCGTCACGGTAATGGGAACAGGAGGACCATTGAAATAATACGTCACGTTTAAGCGAGATGCGTCTTAGCAACGCACGTACACTACCTCTCAAAAGTTTGCGGTTACTTTTTCGGTTTTGACGGAATTTAATCTAAAGAGCGAAGTACGGACTTTCATGCAAATTTATATTTTTACGGGCGCAACTAAATGAATGGAACTCAAATGGCGATTCATTTTACTTGTAAAAAATTATAACGAGTACTCCGCTTCGAATATTTTATATATATAGGAGATAGAGAAACGATCAGTACGTACATTCTTGTTGATTATCGAATTTTAACGTCACTTTACAGATAAATAGAAACGTGATATAATTGATATTGAACGACGTAAGCTTTTTGAGAACAGTTGATAAGAGTCGACGAAGTTTTGCGCGAGTGAAAAATGTAATTATTAAGACAAACGATATTTCACTATCATGAGTTTGGAAATTTTGAGAATGGTAAAACACGTGTTTAGATCCAAACTGTAATCAAAGCAACATGTAACCAAAAGCCAATTTTGGTGATATTGGATTGATCGATGGACAATTTGATCTAGTTTTATAAAATGTAACTAATCGTGTTTTGTTTAATTATTTTCCAGCCATTAATTCTTCATTAGTTTGTACACTTTGTCACGTAATATTACTATGAGTCGATCAAAACATCTGGATACTTATGAGGGATAGTGTATACTGGTCTCTTGTGTCGATTTAGCGAGAGAGGGTGCGTCTTTCTTTCAGAACGAAAGGATTGCTGGAGGGTAGATGTTCTCTAGTGGCACGAAGAGTACGCTGTTTTCATTTTCTTTGCTTTTCTCCTGTTTTCCGGTTTCTTGGGCTTTCTCGAGGGATGAACGAGGTTGACGATGGTCGACGAGTCGGCTTCTGGTTGGATGTAAGGTGTGGATATCAGTGAAAGATCTACATACATACGTATAAAGAATTTTTGAACATGCGGTGTGCTTTGTGATCAATGTTCTTGTATAGTAGAATTAATGTTACTAACGAAACTTCGTAAGTGTAAAAATACAAACCACTGACATCAAAAAGCTATTATTGGAACTCTCTTGTATAACAGAGACAAGTTTTATAATAACACAAGAACTTCGAGTAGAATTACAAGTCCGCTGATTGTGTAGAACAGCAACCTATAACATGAAACTTCTAACTTCTCAATTCACTAATATTATTAGAGGACTGGGATATGGCTATCAGTTATTTTCTTAACTTCTCCAGGGATATTGGAACACGCGTGATATATTGTTTTTTATTCAAACATGCTTCCAAACATAATTTCCAATCATTTCAACATATTTCCCAATATTATCTACCTGAATCAACATTTAAAAATACATTTCAAATAAATACAAACTAAAAAATACACAAAATTCTTCTATCTTTGATATTTCCCTCCCTAAAGGGGTTAATCGTTAGATCAAACTATTATTCTCTATTTTTACTTCTTCATATAAAATTCCATCTTACAAATAATAACCAATTGTTCCAGCTTTAATAAATTCGTTCGCAAAAATCATGATTACGCGATCAAATTATTGTTCTTCATTTTCGTTACTCGCTATCGACTCGTATCACGATACGTCATCGTCAAATGCGCTGATCCATCGCACTGACGACTACGCGTCGCCGAATTTTCGTCGAGTGTCATGATTCACGAGCACTCCGGAACCTCGAGTACTCTACGAGATTCGTTCAAAGAAATCGAGTTGGTGGCTGCGTGAGATTGCAGAGTCAAAAGGAATTGGTAATTCGACTTTAAATTTCTGCTGGATATCTTCTCTCGGCGCGGCGGATCCGTCGATCGTTTTGTTCTCCGCTCACAGACTCAAGGCGTTGAGAATCTCGTTAGATCGATCGCCAGAGTGCCACGTCCAATTATCGTAATTCTCTTATCTGGCTTGGTTCTCGAACGTAGAAACTCGGAAAATGGTCTCTGAATAAATCAGGCCGGGCAAACTTCTCGATATCCCGACTTCGTGATCGCGTGTACAGATTCCTTTCGCGGCGGTGGGAGGACGGTGAATTGGCATAAACTTCGGTCTGATTGTCTGTGACGAACTCGTCGGGCGACTTTATGGGATTGTAATGCGTATCTAGTTTTACTGCCGTAATTCTCAATGTTCCCGCGAACTTCCCAGCCCCTCCTCTTCGTTGGCGACGCGTCACGAAACTCGTTACCCGGCGAGCTTCCCGGAAGATTTCTCGTACCCCGATGTTTTCGGTACTTGGAATCTTCAATGAGGTTCTTCGGAATCGTCGCTTTCCCACAGACCGACTGCGTCGGTCTGGCTTGGTTTCTTGATTGTCCTGCAATCAGAAGGAATGGTGTTTTACTTTGCGGTTACGTGTCATGACTTAGATCTTTTATATAGAACTTTCAATCTTGGGAATTCTTTGTCCAAGACCATCTATTGAAAATTGAATGTTCATTAAAGAAGATAATGGGTGAAACGATAGCAAATTCTAGGAATTCACCCCGTTATTTAGTCGCAAAGTATGATTTTAATTTTGGTAGAAATCGTTGGTAGAAGGAATAGGAAAAAAGAGGAGGGAAAAGGTGGAATAAAAATAAGGGGAAAGGACGTACCGAAAGGAAAAGAAAAGAATGCAATGAAGGAAAGTTAATTCTTATTAGTTCGTTTGATCGTTCGTTTTTTATATTCCTTTCCCTATGGATATACAACTCGGTCGCTATACGTGTCACAGGGTAATATGAATATTCCATTTAATAACCATAAATCGCGTGTCTTCTGTGAAAATTAAACGTTGTTAATTGAAATTAAACAACGTTCGTGTGAATAGAATCCACGACGAAACATTCATTTGTATTCACCAACAAGATCACTCGCTTAAATCTTCAAACGGTTTACAAGTCGCAAACACTATCAAACCCGAGTCACACGCTAACCGAGCAGAATTTCTGTGATCCTCTGAAGAACGTTTTGAAGCGCATTCATCGAACCACATCTACTCAAGATAATTCCCGTGGCTTGTACGCGTTCGGAATTCGAATGAAAAGACAGCGTCGAAACCGGCGAGTATCACGAATGGCAAAAGGGGGTGACGTGCACCGATACGGCATATCGGGGATGAAACGACAAATACAGAGGATGGGCGGAGGTTGTATAGTAACATGACCCACCCTTGCATTCGTCCATCGCGTCTGTACTAATCTGTGGTCCAGTCGTAAACCGTTTAATTCCGTTTCGTGATAAACCGCGGCCGCCGTTTATTGCTCGACCGGTCACCACCCCCTGGCCCAACCCCTAGACGCGTCGACGGCTCGTTTCATCGATACGCGACGATTCCACGCGACCAAACGTAATTAATAGATATTATTTATTCGCCTGGCGTTTGTACTTGCTGGACGACGCGACGAGAAACGCAGAGTCGAGGGAGAGTGGACGAGTGAAATTGTGGGTAGAAGGGGTAGTTTCGTGCGTACAAAGGTGCGGCAGGAATGCGAGATGGAATATGAAAGGTCGCGAATGCCTGCGGCGCGTCTCTTAATCCGCTTTGCGTTTCACGGTGACTGAAAGAGGTTTCCCCTTTTCTCGATGAAACGACGACAAGGGTGGCATCCACGAGAACGGTCGTCGTGTCGAAAGACGAGGGTCCCTGGACGCGCGAGATGTATTTAATTGCGCTTTATCAACGCCGCTGACCGCGCTACGTTTATCGCGATCGGGCTGCCCTTTCATTTTGGAAGGGTGGCTCTTCTCTGCCTACGTTTTATGATCGTCGAGGTACATACAGGTATATGTACATTCCTATAGATACCGGTTATGACATACGAACTGTAGTCGTATGTAAAATAACAATTTTGAAGTATATATTCAATCTGGATAACCCATACCTGTAAGATACGATGTAACTTTCCTAGAAGAAGTACTATTTTCTTATTATACATGTCCGGTGTTGTCAATCTTCAATATCTTCTTCCTATGTGACGTTTTTCTTATCTCAACAAGTGTTTTTATTTCGACAACGAACTGGCGTGCAATTAAAGTTATCAAAGCAATTTATATTTTCTTCCAGCTGAGGTAGAAGTATCTTTGAAAAAAGAGATGAACTTTATTAACACAAGTCTTAATTGGCTCAGAAAAATCGCTCTTTCTCTGCGTTTGAGAAGCAACAACTGTTTCTAATCAATTTGTGCATAGGTAAATGAAATATGAATACGCGAATATAGACTTGATCTCACACTAAAGCGTAGTAAAGGGTGTCTTAAAACCGTGTTAAGTCCGTTAAGTAGAGAATTAAAATTTCTCGAAAAGTCGTCACACAAGTTACGTTGTATCTTCTGGCGATGTGATCGCCAGGCTAAAAGCAAGTTAGGTGTTTGAAACGAGTCTTGAAGAGACCGAAGAATCTTTAGAAGCGTTTTTCCTTTGCGAAAGGAGAGGTCGAGTAAATTGGATAGCGACGATTAAAATCGCGGCACGGTCGACAAGGAACCGGCACTAAAATCGGAAACGCTCTCCTTTCCAGATTTACGCCTCGGTTCCGCTTAGGCATCGTCGTTCGAGAGACATCCATCAATTTAATTGGCCACTGTTACTCTTCCGCCGACGATGGACTATAAACCGTGGGTGGATTGCTAACGAGACAGCGGCAGCTCTCGGGGTAGTTCGGTTCTCCCTGTACCACGGCCCCGCGATTGCATATATATTGCATATCCTGAGCGAGCGAGAACGCCAGGCTAGCGGCCACTGTTAATCAGTTTAGAGTTTATGTCCGTCCATAAACCCGGCTCTACCCTCCCAACCCTTCGTCCCCTTCTCGTCTAGCTGTCATTAATAAAACCCCCGTTGATAACTCGAAAAGTCGCAAGATACACCGGATGGGTAGCCTAGCCACGTCGTTCGTCGACTTTCCCCTCGTTTTGTGTTAGTTCGTCGTTCGCCGTTGGTAGGTAGAGACGCGCACTCTGGAAGCCGATCCAAAGGTGGAACTCGTTATACGCAGCAAAGAGTAGAAGGATTTACTGCTGAGATTCGCATCGTTCCGAGGAATATAGCAGCTTTTTCATTTTCATGCTGTCGCTCTTAATCCACTGTCCTGGATAATTAGCGGCCGCATCGATGGCCTCCGCGACGTTTCCCTCTTGCTACCCATCCAGCAAACTTCTCACCACCCTTTCCCCTGCCCTGTCATTTCTGTTGTCCGCTAACGAACCCCCAACTCTGTTTGCCCAAGGGCCGATTATATATTCGAAGGAAAGTTGTTCCTCCGCGATGTAAGCTCCGGAGTACTGCAACTCCTCGATGGGGTTAAGGGTACTTCGATCATGGGCTTGCGAAGCTTGTTACCTCTCTGTGACGTTCTCATTCTATGATGTTTCTCTTGCTTATTTCTTTTCGTTACTGCAGGAAGAAATGATTCTTTGTGTACAGAGTGCTCATATTTCTTAGAGTAGTTTCTGTACAAAAGGATAATGTTTAATCACGTTTGTTGTATTGGCTCGTGTGTGTTCTTATCTACAGTTATTTTCTTAATAACGTTTTACATTTATTATATCGTATGACGTAACACAAAATGTTCTTCAAATATTATCGCGAAGATGTGTATGATACGTATTTTTATTTTCTTTAGAAGAAATAAAATATTAGAAGCGACTACTTACAAATAAAAGCTTCCTCCTCCAGGTCTTCTCTTGCGGAAAATTATTTTGTTTATTTTGATTATACACGTAGTTATATAGATAATTTAACACATAAAGTGACGATATACGCTTCATATAACTGAATCGTGCGATAGTTTTTCCACACGGATACCAAAAGGATCCAATATTCTATCAAGCATAATCGTAGAATCCATTCTTTCACAAAAATATCGTGTCTTTCCCTACAACCGGACAAATTCTCCAGGGTGTACGCGGGTGTCGAAGGTCATAACGCGCGATCGGCGACGCGTGTTAGGGGATTAAAACCGCGTATATACCGGCCACGTTCCCTGACTGATACGTTTCGAGTTTTAACGATGATCCAGCCAATAACTTGGGGCTTAAATCGTGGCGTGAGTTGTGGTTCGCGCTCGATCACCAATCATTGGTTATGCCTCTGGTAATTAACTAATGTTCTTCTCTATGCAAATTACGCGGCGCGTTTCGTGCTCCCGTTCGATTCATCGTTCATTCGCGCCAACCCGTTATTACGACGCGGTACCGCTGGTTGACGACCAAGAAACGATCGTCGAAGAGATACGAATGGAAGCCATCGGTTCTGAACGTTGGTAATAATGTAATTAGTCCGCGAGCCAGGTCAGGTTTGCCTAACCGTGAAGAGGCTGCATCGAAGAAAATTGATGACGAGGAAGAAGCGTTGAACGCCCGTAGGCGACTCTGCTTGAGGATTAATCATCTTTGCATGAATGGAGATAGGGATAGTCTTGACACACGAACGATTAACGATGCAAACTGATGCGCTCGTTTTTAAAACGAACGAGTTTCTCGTCCTGTTCTGCCGTACAGCTTTGTTAATATGTTCATTCGAGGTTGATAGGTTTCAAGTTTGCTACGGTGAGTGATTATAACTAGGTTTATTAACGTCCGCGGGGAGAACCGACGCTTCTTAGGTCAATTGGCAATGAGTTGGATTTTCTGTCACCTGTGTATGCTCTGGATTGACCTTAACGATATTTCCTGCGACTGTTATAGTCGGATATTTCAGGTGGCTCTAACAGCTGCTGTAGCGTGTCACCTTTCACACCTGTTGTAAATTATACCTGGCATCTATATCTACCGTGTCATGTGGTTTTCAGTATTTACTTTGGTTGTTACGATGGACAGAGAGAGCGGATCGATAAATCTGCTGCGGTATTCTATCTGAAACAAACCTCTGTTCTCTCGTTGATATCGGATGCAAGACCGGTTAATCTTTTTACGATGCGCACCAGCAGCTATGTCATAAGGAATCTTTATTTAATTTGTATTATCTTAATTGTTCCGTTGTTCTTCTCATCTATGCAGATAGGTAACTACTGTCTCTAGTTTGCGTATAGATTTTATTTATTTATTCAATGATCAATTACTTCCTAAACCATCTGCCATAAATTGTTATCATAAGCCATTGCTATAAATTATTGCCGTCAACACTTATTTACACAGTACAGAAATATTTTCATAATTTGCCGCATTCCCCAATTACGTTACATCGGCCGCATAAAATATAATTCGTCCAAAACGGACGTATTTAATAGTTTGTATTCTTCTTATTATCGTACCTATGTTTAATTCATATTCCATTTCTTCTATACATTTCTCACTTTAATGAAACCCACCCCACGCTCTTTCCACACGCTCTTCACGTCAAGGCCATTAATCAGAACACCGAAACGGACAAACTACACCTGAAAAAAATTCCTACCTTTGTTTTTATTGGACCGTCGAAAACTACCCCCGACCGCCTCCTACAAAATGTTATTAACGAAAGACATCAAGGGCGAGAGAGAGGTCTCAACCATCGTGCACGAATGATGGGCTGTTATCACGATGATCCGCCCTTAAACTTAATTGAAAACGACGTAATTTCCATGAGTAGCGGTAGTTGGTCATTGGTGAAGGTCAGTATGCGTGCGAGCATGTCGAAGCAGCCTCGTTCTCGTGGAGAAGGAGTTCGTTCCGCGTGCGTCATGCACGCATGCGACAACGGGGGCAGAGGGTTCCCGTGGGGCGCACATACTCTAACGATCTTATCGAGGATACGCGGCTCTTACGAAACGTTCCACGTTACTTGTGCCCTTTCGCGGTCGGCTCGTGATAATTATTATATAGGAGCATAGTAGCCGTGCCTTGGATACAAATGAACGTCGTTTCTGGGAACGCGTCGCGACCTTACATTCTCAGTGTTTATTTATTTGTTTTGTCGTACGAAAATTTTCTTGGTGCACGAAGGTATAGTTTATAAGAATAGTTTATAAAAAATAAACTATGGTGAGTTAGAAACGCATATGCATATTTCAGCAGATTAATGTTCATATTAGAATAAACAAAAAAGTAAATATAAAATGTAAAAGATAAATAAATAGTAAACACAACTCAACGTGAGCATATGTTCGAAGTGTCTGCCTCGTGCCTCAACACGTGCTGCACGCCTTAACATCGAGTTCCGCGTTCTCTCGAAAGAACTGCGTGTTCTTCGAGTAGTAGCCCTATATTCATCTTGTCGTAGATCGTGTACATTGTTCACTTGTGTTGAATATATAATACATTTTAAATGGACGCAGAATCAAAAACATAGTGGGTTTAGATCATGGTGATCGTGCAATGGACCTATCCATCACGAAGGTACTGTCCAAGGAATGTTCTTATTGTAAAAAGAAAACAAGATGAAGATCAAGAACATTTTCTTCGATCATTCATATCTTGAAATCTAAGGTACGCAAGATATATGACGTGTTTTAATTTATTTCAATGTGTAGATTCACCTTCTGAAGTATGGAACACTCGTATCTACGGTTCGTACTATGCTGAAATTGTTCAGCTTTTAAAACGTGCAATTCTCCCTTTTTTTTTAATTCCAAAAGCGTCTAAACTAATCCTGGAAACTATTTACGATCCCATACTTCACATGCTACAAGTGCAACTCCTTGTGTAAATATGTTACGATCCCCTTATGCCTTTCAAAATCATAACGCTAGAAACGTCAACGAAATAACGATCAACTCGTAAAGAAATCCCCGATAAGCAGGAGCAGATGTTCGAACAAGAACGTACGGAGAATCGGCGAACGAAATTCCGCGTCAGCTCGATCAAATTGAAATCGCATCGGCCGTGCTCTTCGTGCAATTTCGTTGGGGCGAACGAGTCTGGTAGTCGTCCTATCTCTTTCTCTCTCGTGCCCCCTCTTTCGTTCTCTGTTATCGCGATAACTCGTCCGCGATCCTAATTGAAACCGCGAAACCTAATTCCCGAGAGTGTCCAATATAGGTCCCCTCCGCAACGTAACCGTTCAACGGGTCAATATATACATCAACGTTTCACCAGCCTCGCTCTTCTTTCTCCATCTTTCTCTCGTACGCTGTTCTCGTTCTCTCTGTTTCCCGCGGACCCTCCCGAATTTATTCCCGAGCTACTTTATTTGCTTTCATTAAGCGGCGTGCGCTGGCTGACGTGCGCGATTAACCGAACCCTTTCGCGCAATTAAAAATGGATAACGCGACCCGCGTAAAAATAGAACGACTCGAAGCGAGAAATGCTGGAAACGAGAGACACGCTTTCACGCGGCTGAATTGCACACTGTGGATAGATTTTAACATTCGTCGTTGGTTCATCGTCGACTTTCAACGATATAGTTGATGTGACTTGAACGATAGATAGTTGAGAATATATTACATTCCTGTGCGTAAGTCATCGAACGCTTGCAAAAATGACTATTAAAACGTATATACCTTTGATATTACGTAATTTCAACATTTAACGTAAATAACGTAAAAGGTTTTCTCATGGGATAAAATCGTGGATATTTTAATTCGAGTGAATAACGAAACATCATATACCTATAAAACTTATATGAATTCCTTGGACGACAAATTAATAGTTTGTATAATAAATTATATAACAAATATGATTCATATGATAGGAATCACGCTGATTTTTCGCGCTATCTGTGATGCGATTTTTCGATCATACAGTAAAAGCTCACGTTTAAATAAACGGATTTAACAAACAAGAATTCGTTTAATCGTGTGCTAACTAAAATTTGGTTCAATCTAATGAAGTTTACATAGACGGAGTTTTACGGTAACATATGGATTAACAAGGTCAATCTAGGAAGCCGTATTTACGTCTTAACAATCACTTTACACCGAAATAAATAAAGCGTCCGGTGATTTATGGACACGAATGTATGTATAATACATAGCCTTCTTGCATGTGGGTAGATAAATATTTCAGTTTTGTTGTTTGATTGAATTAATATCGTATATTGGTTGAATAAATATCGCGGTTATTTTGCGGTAGAATTGCTAAATAACGTGATATTACTATACGAAAATACGCTTTCAGAGATCTCGTAATATGCAGATTTAAACATTTACATTTCCACATCGAATTTCTGGGCTGGATATTTTATTATATTTTATTACATTTTTCAATTTCAGAATATGGAACATATCCTTCTTCCGTGCTATAAATTAACTCGAACATATAAACGTTAAATAGATACGTTGTTGATTATAAAAGTACGACAATATCTCAAAATTGTAAACAAATTTTGAAATGATCTCTATTCGTTCGTCTAAAAAAAGAAGACAAATATTCGTAACGTATACTTTGCTTTTAATCATTAGATTTCATCTGAAATTAATTTTTTGCCAATGTTTCGCGAACACATGCAAGAATGCACGAAATATCTTCCATTATTCGTTAACATTTTTCCTTTCGGTGTTTGCTTAGATCTACCGAGTATGTCGACTGTAATTTTCCTTATCGAATAACGACTACTAAAGTTACTCTCCTCGAAATATACGCCAATTAAGCGTATTTTACATAGAGCTTCGTCGTGTCCAGGTATTATCCTGTGTACTTATGCATCCTAGGCGTGTACGACGAACTACCGCCTGGATAACGGAATGATCCATTAACCGTAGAAGAAGGTAATATGGTATTAACACGCGTGAAAGGGCGTGCTGACCTATCCCACTATCGGACAGCGTATGCTTACAAAGGGGAGAAGGTAATGGGGAGGAGGCGACCATCCTTTCTGACACGCTTAATTACCTCGAGATATCATTCCTTTAAAAAACATCCAAGGGGACTGTTCCTTCATGATCGATACACAAATTTGTACTTCCTTACGAAAATGACGGTGTAGTATCATTGAAGTTGGTGGAATAGTGAAATAAATTTGAGAAGTCAAAGTCTGACAATTCTGTCGCGTGAGAATCAAAAAATTTGAACGTTGGAAAATTGGTAAATTTGCAAATTTGAAAGCTTAGCATGTTGAATATTCTTTAATTTAATTTCGCAATTTGAGAATTCGAAAGTTTGGGAATTTTTGAATGTTTGAAAGATCGATAGTTTAGAGAGCTAAATATTAGAAAATTTGAAATTTTCCAAATTGGAATATTTAAACCTTTGAAAGCTCGGAGAGTTGAATATTTGAAAATTTAAAAGTGTATACAGTTGAATCTTTAAACGTTTGAAAGCTTAGCGAGGCGAATATTGGAAAATTTGGAATTTTTAAAATTTTAGTATCCGACAGTGTGGGAATTTCGAAATTTTAATATTAAAAAATTGGAATATTTGAATATACGAAAAAATCGTCGTACGATTCGATACAGTTTCTAAACATTTCAATGAAATCTTCGCCTACAGAGAACCGTATTAATCGAACTCGCGCGAGAGCAAAATCCGCGTGCGATCTCTGTTTTATTGTAACGGCGATGATCGCATCGGCGATGCGATATTTTTGAAGCGGGTTTCCAGCGGGGCGAATCTCATCTAGAAACGCCTACATAAGAGCCCGGAAAAATGCAGACGGTCTGGCTGGCACCGTGAATGCAGTTTCGGTGCAGCAACCGCGAGAAATATAAAATCCTTACCCGCGACGACTTTGAATCGCGAAATTATTCAAAGTGTTTCACGCGGTTTCGGGCACTCGGGCTATTCCTTTCCTTTTCTGTTCCTTTAGCAACCTCTTCTCTTTCTTATTCCGCCGTCACGACGGGGCAGTTTCTGTTTCAAGCCATTTGCAAATGAACTTTCCATAAAATTTTATCACGCGACCGATATAAAGGAGAAACGTCGCGTTTCCTTAATTTATACGGTCACTGTTCGTTCACGATTTTTCCTCTAACAACGTACCAAAGGTCTACGAACTCCGTGTATACCGACAATTTTACAATTAGAAATACCATCGAAGTTAAATAGCACGCATTCGATTTGCATTTAGAGATTATAGAGAAATAACACGATAAATCGAGTTCTCTATTTTTTTTCACAGGGAAATAGTTTTAAAATACCAAAATTGTTTTCTTATTTGATTTTCTACACTTGAAAAACATTGAACTAATTTATTTTTAAAAGACACATCTTTGCATCTAACAGATTATTTTCGTTTTCAATTAGTAGACTACGGATGTTTATGTATTTATGGAAGATTTAAATGTACAAAAATATGCAAATTGTTTAAAAAAAAATACGAAATATCAAGAATCAAATATTCATTGTAATATTTGATGATTGAAATAAATTTCTTTCTTCGTACGTTCCTTTATAAGAATATAAATTGCCACAAGCATCTGTAGTCTATCAATTACGTTATATTAAAGTCGTCTTATCTAATCGTCAAGTAACATTAAAGTCAGAAAATCAACAGAAACGTACGTATTACGCTTTTCTCGTCTGATCTCCATTTATAAGGGCGAGCGTTTAACTCACGACTCTATTCGACTGAACGAAGATAAACTTTCTTTCGTGTTTCTTTTTATTACGTCCTGTTAGTGTCTCCTCTAACGTTGGATTTTTATAGCCATCGGTGATAATGATAAAGCCTGATCCACGGCTGAAAGGTGTTGCGCAAGAGCAGGGCGAAGCTTGACGAATAAGGTCACGAGAATTTATGACACTCGTTCTCTCGAGTTTGCGCCAGTTAAAACCACGAACGATTGAAGTAGAGATTTTACTAGACTGAAAGTAATTTTACAATCTACTAGTAGAGCTATCGCAATAAAATCCATAACTAAATCGGTATTCGCATCTGCTGTGCCTTGATATCAAAATTTATCGTCTATTGTTTCTAATTTCGCGGAGTTGCAATTGAGGATTTAATGGGAACAATTATATTTTCTATAGCAACTAGACACGCGCATGAAACGATGCATAATTTTTTGATTTATTTCGATAACTTAACATTCATAAATACATATAGTAACCTATTCTTTGATATTTAAAGATAAGTATGCAAATTTCTCTATCAGAGTCTAGCTTTACTTATATTTTTTCCAAGTTAGAAATGTTCTCCATAAATTTGTAAAATGTATTTGCAAGAAGTAACGTGTGCAGGATACGATGCATAATATTTGCATTTATTCCGATTTTTCTATAAATTTCTCGACTCTTACGAGTAACGTGTTCTTTAACGTTCAGAAAAATACTCAGTTTTCTACCTATAATTTTCCCAAGGCAAAGACTCTCCTCGCAGATTCATGAAATGTATTTCGAAGGAATAATATCTATTCGATGGACATTCATGGAAGCTTCAAGCAGAACCGCTAACTCCACAAAACGAAACGATCTAATCAGAATGCAGAATCGAATTCACCGGTCGTGAATCGAATACAAACGACTTGAAGTGTGAAACGTGCAACATTGTCAAGCAAGAGGATATTCTAAAGCAGAAACCTGTTCAGCTATCTTTCAGAGAAGCTCGTCTGCCTCACATGGAAGCCACTCGATCTCCAGATGTATATCAATTTAATTTCCCAGAGGAAGAAAAAGGAAAGGAGTGCTCGGATTATTTCAACGTAATACGCTTGAACGATACGTCAGACGATCGTTGGTTGTATGGTCACCATGTACGCTGTATATACACACGCAGGAAAAGCTGGAGGAGTGAACGTTCGGGCCAAAAAGTTTTATGAGTTTTAATCAGACGAACGAGCGGCCGAGTGCCGTGACGCGAGTTCATTTGCGCTAATGAAATCACTGTTATCTCCTCGACTTCGTGTCTCATATTGCGCCAACTGCTGTTCCGCGTTGGCTCCGTATTGTAAAGCCTGATGGCCGGACGCTGGCGCTGGCTAGTCATAAGTTGGTGAAAGCAACGGAAAATATTGGTCTGCTACGTGTTGTTTTTCCTCCTTTCCTGCTGTTGTATTATACTTTCTTTTGATTTTGTGGATAGATGAGGAATTTTTGGTCACCAGGATCCTCTTGCACAATAATTTAACGCTAGAACTACCGAACCAGTGAAAATGATTTATATCAGATTCTTTGTTCTCGCAGTTAATAAAAACAAGTTTTTATGATGATGTTAATGTTTACTTTTAGATAGGCCAGTACAAATACACATACTTATTCAAATTTCTGTCATATGTTTCTAATTCTAATCAAGTATACTCCATTTAGGTGCATGTACTAAGAAGTCGTTCGTAGCTGGTGTGTGTTCTAGTATTAACTCTCATTCGTAGCTCGTGTCAATTTGGCAGATTTTTGACGTAGAAGATAATGCTATTTTGCTATTTGTAGACAAAATTAATCTGACATTTTGTGACTCGTATTTTTTAAAATGAGGTATATGTGTTTAGTATTGTTAATGGTGAGAACATAAGGTGTGACATTTGCTACAAAAAGGGCCCTGTGCCAATTTGACACACATAATTCTCAAGTCCTTCTATCCAGTCCTTCGACGGCCAGTTCATTGCTTTGCAATTGTTGCGCGACAACTATGTATTCGTTGCACTATCCCTTCAGAATGCAGCTAGACAGATACCTCTGAATATCATTTGGCGTGAACATGAAGAGTAGTAAAAGAAGACGCGTTATGTATTCTCTTCGTTCTTCCCTTCGTTGCGAGACAAAGCTCAGAACAGTGAGATCGAAGCATTGCGAAGTTGGACACGTGCGAATGAAATTCGATACTTTCGAAGAAGAACTAACGTGCATGCGTGTGAACGACAAGGAACAAAATTAATTATTTATCTTTTCGTTTCATTGATGCTTTACCATTATGCCAGTCTGACGTATCAGAAACATTAAATTGGGAAAATACTCGACAGCAGAGAGTCGACTGAATTGACAACTTGCATATTGCTTCTTGACATCGGACACGCTGAATTTGAAATTAAACTTACCGAGCTCTCCGAATAGGAAATTAATAATGGGGCTACCGAATCGGAAATCACTAAGCCTAAGCCTAGCGAATCGAAAAATGGTAATATTGGGCCTACCAAATCGAAAATTAGCGTTACTGGACCCAGGATTAGAAATCACCGATATTAGGTTCGCCAAATTACAGACCGTCAAAAATAAGTCCATCGATTTAAGGATCATCGATCCGGAATCGCCTAAGTTGAAAATTAACCATATCAGACCTCCCAAATCGTAGCTATCGAAGCCCCGATATCCATCGGTGGGATCTTGAAAAGTTAACTCTCGAATCGAACGTGCGCATTGAATGTCGTCGACGTGAAGTCTACTTGCTCTACCATTCCACGAATGTCCTCTTCTCGTAATTCACACTTTACGCGAGTACACGAATTAGCATAGACCGTTCGATTTGAACGCCGCTCTACTCCATAACGATCGTCCGTAGAACCGTTTCCAAGTATTTGCGATTGCCATCACATTGCAAAGTACCTGCGATCCCGATTATCTAAATGCCGAACGACCACTCCAAGTGGCTCGTCTTACAGAGCAATAATATTGTTGTTGGTTCCAGGCTGCTTTTCACACCCTATAGAGTTGTACTTTACGATATCGGCAGTGTAGAAATATATACTTGCCTGTACTTTGTGTATAAGTACAGTACCGTGCAAAAATCTTGGGCTATCTATGATCGTGATAGTCATAAGGCTAAGTGATTAATATTCTTTGGAAATATTTTTATCATATTTCTAAATCAATTCTACGTTGTTTCGTTTTGCATTGGATTCTTAGATCTTCAGAATTTTATATTTTTGGGATTTGTAGATTTATACGGACTGAATGTCCTGTTACTGAGATACAATTAAATGAGAAGCGAGATACATACGTCGAAAATTTATCAAATATCACGCTTTCTTTTGCACAAAGATAGAGTATAAAAACTTGTTAAATATACCTATGTGAAATTGGCTAATTCTTGAACAAAAGGTGGACTATTAATATGAAATTTTTGTTAAAACTAAAAATGTGAAATAACATCTTTTTACGTCCGTTATCAGCCTGTACTTAATTGCGTCATTTAATAATATTATCTCTTTTTTTAATACTTAAATGTTATTAAAACTGTTATTACATGTAACGTGTATTATCCAATTGTTTAACAGTACCAACAGATGACTTGAAACTTTTGAACAGTATTGTACTCCCTCTAACAGGTCACAATGTTGTTGCATTTATATCAAATTAACGACTAGTTTCTACAATTTGCATAAGATAAACTCATCTTGTAGATACTAACATGTAACAGCAGAGTCGAGTCTATAAAATTGAAATAGACATAGATTATTGCGAATCGTTATCATTACTGCAAAGACATGTTCGTTTTTACAAATATAATGTAGTTGGACTACCTAGAAAGCTTGTTCGTGTATTTTCTGTGTAAATATCACGTGTAGATAGTCTAGCGGGCCAAATAGTTGGCCGGAAATATCTTTCGTGGTCGGTAAAAAGAAATTGGACAAACCCGCGGCTCAATGGAGAGCCAGCGGATATTATTGCTCGTCGTACGAGGCTTCCTGGTTGCGAGCGTAGTTCAGATAAATCTTGGACGTCTCGCGAAGGCGTTTAGTCCGCTTGGCTCGAAGAAAAGAATTTCTGTTTCGGGGGAGACAGAAGAATGGTCGTAAAAGTGATTGCAGGAAGGAGAATTATGGTTGCGTCTCGCTGGCTGCGCGGCTGGTCGATAATTAATTAGAGGAGAGCAATAAGTGAATCTTGCGAAAGTATCTACAGTGACTCACGACGGTAGCTTTTGAACACGCTTGTTATAAAAATACTTTATTAGTATTGTTATGTGTTTTATACGAAATAACCTGAAATTTCATTCGTCTCGTAACGAAACACATTTGTCGCAGTTATGTTGGTACAGTTTGAAACAAGTTGGAAGATAAAAGTTACGAGATACTTGCTGCTATATCATAATGATACTTGAACAGTCAATTATTCATTATATTACAATAATAAGTTTCAATTTTAGTACTAATTACACATACGTATTGTAATAAGTTCATAAATAATAATCATTGCTTACACCAGACATGCAGACATCAGAAATTTTCCCCTCAATTTCGAAGAATCTTCTTAATCTAAATTATAATCGAGACGAAACATCTCTACAAAATTCGATAATTACAAATATCTCAACAAAAGCAGTTTGTTCGTAATTTTGTAATTAGTGTATACATCTCATCAAAAATAAGCAAAAATGTCCGAATTACTTTTACGTGGTAGCAGGTACATACACGTATAGATACATATATTATAAAAAAAATACATACATATACATACGCATGACACAACACACATAATCTATTCGTAAAAGTTTTACATAGAAAATATTCGATTATTTTCACGAGCCACTGTACATTATATCGTATATTGTTACTTCATTTCTTTCTTTCCTTCAGGTTTTTCCCGCTAATAACAGATTCTATCGACTGGTAGTGGGAAATGAAAGGGAAACGGAGAATTTGTTTGAAGTTTATAGTTGAAAACGAGCGAACGAAAAGAGGAGTATTTAGATGCAAAGTAAAAGCTAGATGTAAATCATCGGTACTGTCTAGTCGCAGAATCATCTGTTCAGAACGGGGAGGTTAATGATCAGTTTTCAGCCACCCATCGATTAGTCACCATCATAGCTGTAATCGCTTTTAATCCTGAGTTATTACTCATGCTAGATATATCGCTATTATCGCACCGAGTAATGTCGTACTATGTACGAAATGAACGCGAAATTATACATTCGGACCAAGCGTAGCTAAAATTTACGTAAAGTATTTGTAGCGCGATGATGTCACTCAGAAGCAAAACACGCTGTAACTCGAAAGTCATGTTCTTTGCGTATGTCTGAGATGTCCTCTGTAGAAAGAAATTTCTTAGCTGTTTGTATTTTCTACGCGCGCACATTAACAAAAAATTCAGAGGGTCAACGTCAATGATATACGACATTTTGGACGTCGAAATTACCGATATTCTTTGAGAAAATACTCTGTTAGCCACTTTACGCAACATATCTTTAATAACTTGGAGGATAATTATTCACAAAACATTTTTTGCTCAAGAGATATGAATAACGTAGATATGAGTAACGTTAAAACAGATTAAAAATTGTTCGAACAAGCGTTCGCGAAGCTACTCGATAGATAGCAGAAGAGTCAGACAAAAACACTGTGCATATTATGTAATAAAAATTACTTTTACAAAGCTACATTATCCTGAAAACTTCTTCTGCTTATAAGAGAAAAAAATAGAAAAATCAATTACAATATTCTACTTAAATTTGACAGAGCTAATAATTATTCTAAATAGATAGTCTTCGTGGCAGTAAAATACAATAATACGACGAAGTAGATAAAAGAAAATTGAAAAGATTCAAATACAAACGAATGCATAATGTTCTAATGAAACAGCGTTGTACAGAGTAAAATTTCATTACAAACTTTTCAAACAATCCATCGTAACGGTTGAAACTATAAAGTATTATACCAAACTTCTTTGAAAAATATGGATGAACGTGCAGGTTGTTGATGACCAGTGCCGAAAATCACGAAACGCGTTATCAGGATGTTTAATCAAAGGTCGTATACCAAGCCGGCAACGTTTGCAACGTGAAATGGAAGAGAACAATTTTGAACCGGTGGGGTAACCTGGTGGATATCGCGTCGACGTGGTACATAAGCAACGTATTATCGTGATGGCGGACAGTGAATTAACGACGAGGCGATTTCCAGGCATTATATTGCGTCTGGCTGACAAATAGAGACGCTGTTATATCTCGTGGCACGTGTTGTTGGGTAATCAAGCGAAGTACCTGCCGGTACACGGAATATTTTAAGGTCAGATTTTACTATTTTCCCGTGCAGCCTACGTACGCTGGCAACGGTATAGTGCCCCGTTGAAGCGGATGGCGTGCGACCAGGTATTATCGTATCCGTTTTCGTCGTCGCTTACCTTCGTGCACGCAGCACCAGACGATTCGGCCTTCCGCACGGCGGAATTTCCTTTCGTCGAATCGGTTGAGTTACTCGGAACCTGCTATCGCGACAGAACGCTTTATTACCGCCGCGTGATTATTATTGTTGCGAGCAGCAACTTCATTTGCTCGTCGAGCGTCGTGCTCTGTTCCTTTTTTGCTCGATGATTCGAATCTTTACCGAATATTTGTTAGCGGAGACTTAGAAAGTTTACTAATCAACGGTTGTTTTCGTTTCTGCTTCTCGTGTTCTTCTTTCGTTTTACATCGCCGCGATATTTGCGAAGCAGTAACGATTAAGAGAGAAATAACAGGAAATGTAGGAAATAGGTGTTGAAATTCGGACGAGCTGTCCAGCAACGAATAAACAAGATAATTTAAGGGATATCTGTATAAGACAAGGTAGAACAAAGGTGAAGATTACAAAAAGGTGTTCAAGGTTCTGTTTATTAGCTATTTATATTTCAAACTTGATAAGAATATCCCTGAAATTCTGTAGGTTTATTATGCATGTGTTCCAATAAGGTGTTTCATTAAGAATGACAGATGTAAAATGCCAGGATTATATTTATTTCAATTTAAAGTACATTGAATGTTACTAATCGTAAGTCCTGCGGCTTATTCCAAGTTCAATGTATCATACGTAAAACTTGTGGTACAGGAAGATGATATAAGCGATTAGTTGATGATATAAGATTCAAGCTTGGAGAGAACAGTTAGCAAAATGATGAATGATATGTTCTGAAACCAGGCTTATCGTTAATACAACTTATAACAGTAAAAGATAGATTATTTATTTGAACATCAAGAAAAAACTTGGAGCAACGTTTTCTACTCGAAGATTGTGCAATACGATTTATTTTCGTTTACTTCCCTCGCATGGTAATATTCTTCGAGTCATCTCGTAAAGATTCTACGGTATTTAATCTTCAGCAGTCAGTAGAATGGTTTATCAGTGCAGAATCACCGTGCAATTAGCTGGCGCTGCGTTAATAAACGGTACAAAGGATTTTCCCGACTGACGTTCGGACTTTTAGTCGGTGATTAGCGTCGAATTTCGCCGGGAAAACGTTTCAAATTAAGCATCGCCGCACCTGAGCTTTCTCTTGTGTATTTCGAGAGCACTGTCGTGTGTGAGCACGTAGAAAGAGGCGTGCTCATATTTCACTGTCGCTTGGGGGTGCGATGTTACCGCTCAGTGGAACATTAGAGGATATTATGTATCGCATGCATCAGAAGTATTCCAGCTAAACGTCGCGGTAATTTATACCGAAAGTCGATGATCTTGCGTAAACCTCCGCATTGTCTACGACTCTGTGTTACTTAATGTCACGATAAATATGCTATAATAATCTGTCCATGAACATATATAAAATACATTTAGCAATCTTGCTATGGTACTTAGGACCTCGAACTTTTACATTTTAAAATCTTGTTCTTGTTTTGATAAATAAAAAAGTTTTTAACCAATTATACAACTAGGCAAAACGAATACCTTTCTAGTTAGGAAATCGTTTAACAATTAATACACCGAAATCTATTTTAGCAGATATCGGCTCTTAGATCCTATGATATTGCATCGATTTCAAGTCGACTTCACGTCTGTGATTCTTGGATAGTTCGAATAAATAGAATGATTCTCGCGTCAGTAACCCAACCCCTTTTTTTAATATCTCGATTCCTGCATCGAAATATCGTTTCTAACTTCGTTATCAATCCCCACAATCGTGACCTGCATCATAAAACGTAGTGCTCAATGCACCTCGTAACATATTTCGCTATGTGTAAAACGCATTATATCAAACCCAGAGAAGAATTTAGAAAGGAAAGAAAAGAGCAACTGAAAAGCATGCGGGGCGGCTATAAGAGACTAAATGAAGGAATTTACAAACGTTTATGTCGAACAAAACGGTCGAGTTTTCCGCGTGGTTGTACGCTTTGTGAGATCACGGTAATTTCATTTCCCTCGAAACAGGTTGAATAACCATCGAACACTCGAGTTCTCCGCCTACGAGCGTTCAGGGAAATTTTCTATGTAAGCGAATAGAGATATTGCACGCGGTTCGTCTTCCGATTTCTCCTTTTTCTCTTCTTCTTTTCTTCTCCTATTTTATTTTCTTCCGACGAATTAAAGAACTCACCCCTCGCCGTTTTCCCACACAACCGACAGAATAAAGGAGAGAAAGATGCCGGTAATAATAGTGCTCGCGGCGAGGCACGTTGCTCTAGCCGAGTCTATTCAACCTGTCATTCGCGTTTTGCGGTCACCATTGTGATTTGCAATGGTAACCCTTCGCACATCCTGCCTATTGTCGCGAAAACGTTCGTTCCTCTCTCTTGCTCCCGCCCTATGTATTTCTATTCCACTCTAGACCGTTTCATTTCCTTGTCTCCTTTGTGCTCTTCCTGCTTGGCTTCTCTTCGCTCGCGTGTGTCACCTATTCTATCAAGTTGCTACTTTTTCTTTAATTTCATTCACTTCGTATAATTTCCCATTTCTCGTTATACATTTTTATCAATTTTTTATTAATCTCTTCGATAGCTTCCTGGTGTCTTTCGTTTCTCACATGCGATTAGATATTTAGATTTCCTCCTCGATCACTGCTTCTAGAAATAATACATAAACGTCATCTTCGTACATTTATCCTGACTATTTCTTTGACATGAGTCTTCATTGTTATTCCTCACGCGATTCTAATTATTTAGTTTGGTATGACTGTTCAATTCCTTTCATTCTAATTGCTTCAATCGCTTTAATTCAATATCCTTGAAATCGTTACCTTTACAATTACTTTAAATCACATCGTTGTCTCGAAGGAAATTCCAGTTTAACATTAAATAATTAGAAATTTTACTCGAATCGACCAGTGTAAGTCGAGTAACAGTTCTTCAACTCCAATTAAGTTTTAAGTAGCTTTAAACATTTATGACACTATTATCCAATCCTTATTGTATTCTCTTCTATTTTCCTCTCTTTTTTCTCTATATTTTCCAGTTTGCGTTTCTTTCGTTTCTCCTATGTCATTATACCTCCACGTCTCCCATTTTTCATAATTCTCGGTTCTATCGTTCGTCTCTACCCCGAGTACTAACTTCACATCCCTTTCCGTCTATTTCTAGCTTCACTCCTCGCCCTCGAACTCCACACGACGTTCAATTCGAACCGGAAGCGTGTAAGCGCATAATTTTAACGGGGAACGCGTTTCGAAGCGGATAAACGATCACGCGTACGCGTGTACGCGCATACAACACGGTTTGTAGATCGTGTGAAAATCGTTGTACCGTCGCACCGGTTAGACGTTAGTTCGAACCTCCTCCAGTGAGTTGACACGCTTGATTCTTCGTCCTACTTTCGAATTGATGTAATTTTCGAATCGAATTATACGGTTCGGATCCACACGCTGTTATTCGTGTCTCGTTCGAGCTTGTACAATCAAGTCCAGCGTTTCTTCTTCCTCCTTTCCCTGACAGGGTATCACGGCTGCTGGAATTATGGTCTGTCTGCGGGGGGTACGGTCACTGACTATGCTTGGAACTTTACGCCACGTTAAAACGGTTATTATCGACCCGACAATGGTGACTGATTGGTTAAAATTGGTTTTCGTGATGTACAGGAATTATTTATATATTTGTAGCAGCACACGAGCTAGAGGACAATTCGAATCATGTTGTTTTGCTTCGGAGTATCAATATCGTTAGGATACACATAATGTAATAATAAATAAACTCCAGGAAAACAATGTCGCCGCTACGTGCAACCGTCAAACAAATTCAAATTTAAATTTTCCGGCTCTCACCCCACCAGTAAGTAAGGTGACCAGTTTTTATCAGTCAGTCTCGAGCGATCTTATTAGCAATTTATACACTGTCTTTAGCGAATCCGTTAGTACCGAGCGTCTTAGCGAATACTCACTATATTTATTTATTTATTATTTTAAAATATACTTGACGGTTTTCCACTTTGAGTTATCTCGTCATTTAAACTGCACGACCAACCATCCTCCACATATTATTATAATAGGAAGAATTATTGCAACCCTTTCGAAGAAGATTTCAGCTCTTGCTTCTCTCTTTACATCGCAAGATTTTTACTATAAATATTCGAGTTCTGTTGCAAAGGAATCATAAAATCAATTTGATACGTCGACTGACTTTATTTACACAGTTTGCAAGACGAATCAGAAACATTTATATGATTTTAGTCTTAGAAGCAAGGATTTAATTTTTACTTGTAGAAAAGTCATGGATATTAATAAAATCATTTTCAGCACGTCAATAGAAATACTGTCAATATATCAATAAAATATACACAATCTATAACAATGGAACTTTGTAAGGAATATTCCGGATTCAAAGCGTGAGGGTTTAAAGAAATACTTGCTCGATCGATTTCCTCCTTTGACGAAGGATGGATGAAGGGTTTGTGGAAGACGGTAGAAAAGGGAAGCAAGTAGCGGTTAGGCTAGGTCAGTTACCCAGACGGAACGAATTGGGTCAAGACGGAGTACCAGCTCTCCGGGGACGGTTTTGTATTATGCGCGAGACGACATATGGTTGCCGTTCGGACCTGCTACATTGTTATTCACGAGTGTTTGCACGTTCTTGGAAGAAACGTTTACGTTTTAGAATGTACATATCTTTAGCTTCAGTTTTGTTAGTACTTCTTACATTCAAATATGTTCGTAATCCAAACATACATGTCCTAATTTTTCATTGAACAAGTTAATCTCCGTTTAATTGATCTGTGATAAAAATGTTGGAAATTTCTCTGCAACTCACCACGATCAAATCCTTCGCGATGATCGCACTGAATACAACGATGGTTAATATGCGATATCATTAAATCGCAGTTAGTTTAAATAATTAAGCTTCCACAGATAAATCAAATCGTTTATATGCAAGTCTTGTTTCTTTGTCGTTCCAGACTTCCAAGAAACCTAAAATAATTTTGAGATGCTTACGCAAATGATTAAAATGTTTTTCAATAGAAACAAAAATCCTGTTGAAAAAATTCAAAGATGAATATTCGCTTGAATTGTCAACGATATCGGCGGTTAACGTATGAAGATTTAACTTCTAATACTACAAAAGAATTGCCAACATAAGGAAAGGATAGACTGCAGTTATAAAACATATAAATTATAGAGAATGAAAAATTGGAAACACGAATAATAGGGGCTAACGTTCGCTTTCCCCGGTCTCCTCCCGCTTCCTCTTCTCCTATTAATTTCTGATTACAGGTTTTGAACGGGAAATTATCCTGTTTCGTGTTCCCGTGGTAAACAAATTCCGGTTTCCGCTCTCGAGAGTCAACCGATAAAACGTTGCAATGCTGCACTTCCGTCTAATTACCATATTTCACGTTTCGTATTCGAACTTTCAATTTGTCCAATAAAATTTTCATCGACGCCACTATATGCATCGGCGTCTATCCTCTGGCTAAATATTTCTCCACGAAATAATTTTGACCGAACGATGTATCGTTCGGGACTAACGGTGGTTAGTGTATCTAATTTTAACGAAGCGTAGTCGTTAAACAGAACGGGTTAAATTAAGCGGTGATGCATTACGCTGCCAGTGCATTTCGATTAGATTAAGCCGCGTCTCTATGACGTTCCGCAGAACGCGGTTTGGTTACAAACAATGCATCGGGGAGCACTAGAGTGCTAATGTTTCCCCATGTTACGTGACACCGTGTCCACTCACGAGTTCTAGCAAACATTTAAATATTATACTATAAGTCATATTATAATTTTTGACAATTAAAAGGTACAATGCAATAGTGTCGCGTTGACCGATCAGAATTTTCATTAACTGGCTACCGCTATACTCATTGTACTTAGTTAAGATATTCTATCTACCATCTCTAAACTGAATTAAACCAGAGTTTAACGATTTCTTTATTCCATTTTCGTTTTTCTAATATTCCAACATATCTTGAAAAACGAGAAAATTTTAGGATTCTATTAACTAAGACAATTAGTACTTATTAATTTTTGCGAGTCTCAGAGCAATCTGATACAATAATTTACTAATTGCTAATATTAGTCCAATAAATTACGTGTCATAGATCGTGAAAAAAACTAGGATAATCGGATAGTTCGTAACTTGCAAAATTTAGTTATGAAATTTCATTGGCTCATAAATTTTACAGACATCTAACTAATAAGTTAAAAATCTTATAGTATCGAAGTATAGAACTTAGAACTTCTTCGATTCTTACTTGTTGTATCCTTCGTAACAGAATCTACGTGAGATCATACTTTAAAGATATATAACGTGAGAAGTGTATCAAAAATCATTCACCAAACATTGGAAGGTTTTTCGACGTCAGGACGTCGGTTTGTGCGACTGGGGGATCGGATCGTATAGGGCACGTACATAATGTTGGATTTAGTGTCCGCGTTAAGGCTGTCCGAGTTCGAGGCTCGAGCTCGGAGCCGGCGAGATACCGACCGTGTATCGTGATTTGTGGACGTCAATACGGGGGTTACGCGTGACGTATCTCACCGATCATAATTACATCCTGTTACTGGAGATCCTGGCTCCTTGCTCGTCTACCTCCACGCACACTGTCTCCTCCATCGCCATAGACGTCCTTCGAGGGCCTCCTGATTTACCGACTTCCTCTCGACTATCGCCTAATGACTCAATCGCTTGTTCCGCTCTGTTGAATCGTTATATGAACACTGATAAAAAAAGATCATCGACTAAGAACCGCAAGAATAATTATTTTTCAAATAGTTTAACTTCCTCTATTTCTTTCTCTTCCAAGGGCTAAGAAAAGATGACAAGCCAATCATTGGAAGAACACTAGCCAGAAAGAAGAAATTTCCAGCTACCATAACTACTTTTACCCTTCCATAAGCAAAAACTACGAAAATACCACAAACTAATACCCGCAACAGTATTCTACAGCTATCCAACTACCTTCAGCTACACTGACGATCACTTCCTTCCTAAAAGTTGCAATTTAGTATCACAAACTGATACTTGTAAGATCTGTTGCCTCGAAACTTGCAAGCGGAAGCTTTTAACAATCTCTATCCTACCCAGAAATTACAGTTTCGTGTCACAAACTAATGCTGCCAAAAGCACTTCGATCTCCAATTACCCTTCTCTTTTTCCAAGTATTGAAAGCAATCAGTAACCATTGACCTCAAACATATTGCACTACCTATTGGTATGTAATGTTAGGGATATTTCCCTAACATTCTTCAGTCTAGAATTCCGTCGGAAAAAAGGCACATAAAAATATTGAAACGTCGAAAGCGGGTATCGGCAGTAATCTGGAATGGCAGTCGGTCGTCACGGGTGGCCAGTAATTCGAGTCCGTCCAATTCACCACGATAATTGCATTTCGCGATATGCCGAATCAGTGGATACGTGTCCGGCTAGCCGTAAGGCATCCACGGAGCATCCGAATCCTGTCGATCCTCTCTCCGTTAACCCGGTGCCAGTCGAAGCTACCTCCTGGCGGTCAGCCTTCGATTCGCGCTTCCATCCGGCTTCGACTCTCCCTTCCCGATAATGCTGCGCCATCCCTTCGTGCATAACCTTGCGTGTACATGTGCGAGTACATGCAGGGACGTTTCACCTATTAGTCGCTGTGGAACGGCAGCTCGCCATCACGCGACTCCACCGGCGGGCTAACATCAAAGCCAAAGGCATAGTTGCACTCTGGGGACGGCCTATAACGTGGCGAAGCTGGTTTACCCGGTTGCAGTTCTCTCCCTGAACTCTCTGCTGCCTGCAGGCGGACGACGATACCAACGAGAGGAAGCTGCCTCTACTGCACCGTTGCAATTTCACCCTGAATCTCCTGCCACGAATTTCCCAATCGGAATTTACCAGAATTTCCACCCTTAATGACGCCACCTGCTCCATAGCGTACGTCTTACGTCACGTGAGGATCTCGAGGATCGTTCGTGACGGTCGAGTCTCGGAGTTGGTTCGACCTATGAACGAGGATTTACGTTTCGGTGGTTTCAGGTGTTTTCTTGGCGTTCGTATTATGGGAGTACATGTTTCTATGAGTTTTCTTTAGGATATTCATGAAATGTTGATATTTCTATGGATGGGTATTGGAAGAGTAGAACTTTGTGGCAGAAATCTGTTTCGTCTGTCGAATACTGTAGCGAATAGTTTGGATATTTTATATATTTGTATTTGAATATTTTTATAAAACTTATTATCCATGCAACTATACATCTTTAAATTTGTCTATGTAACTGCTGTAAATGAAATTTAAAGTTTAATTGCATGAAGATTCACAATTTATTTAGAAGTTATAGCATCGCAATACGTAATGTTAGATAAACTGTTTACGATGCTTCGTGTTAGATTTAATTTACAAAGTGATTTTACCAAATAACTTTATCTTCAATGTGAATAAATCTATGTTTTCTACGGCTGTTTCTCGGTAACTGAATTGTCCATTTTCCATATCACCCCCATTAGGCTCGTAGACCAGACAGAACGCTCATGTTTTTAATGGGTCGTTCTTGAACTCTGACGATATATCGATGTATTCAAACACGTTTTATTTTTTCATGCGGACCAGGTATATAATTTGTGTCTCTGCGTTCACGCAATCACCGTCATATTTATATTTCATGTTTCACGATTTTACGTTACAAACACGTAATTGTCACTGTGGCACTTGAAAGCACAGGAAGTTACAAGGGGTAAACCGAAAGAGGGTAACAGATCGGGTTTGCTTTTCGAGAGGCGGGATTTTGTTCAGCGTCACTGGAGTCGAAATTTTACGATCGACATTTTACACTGTAACCTTCTTATCCCACTTTTTTGTTATGTCAAACGGAGATATTAAATGACGGTCGGGCCAGTAAACGTTGGTAAAGGCAGCGCTATTAGTATAAATACGGTTATAATGCAGAAGTTAGGGTTGCAAAGGGTATAAACAGCCAGTAAATCAACAACTTTAACCTTTGTGCTGAAGGGACTCGAATAGAACTCGAAACCAGAACGAAAGTTTAGTACCTGATCCATCTACCGACACAAAACACCAAACTTTCCCTAGTCAATTTCAACGTGACTCCTACTCGAAATTTATGTGGATAAAACCAAAAAAACTAAACGAATCATGGAAAACGCAATCTTTGTTTTTCTATTTTAATACATGTGTATCACCGATTCCGCTATTATAATTTCCATTCACATAACTTTTATTCGTTCGAATACTCTTTAAACGAATTCTCAGTTAGCAATCGTCTCGCAGTGTGCGTGCATACCTGTCCCTGTATTCTCTCCAATAAATCACGAAATTAACTTGCAAGGAAATATATTCATCCCTGGAGAATGAGAAACCAGAAACGAAACAGTCCATCCGCGAAAGAATCATCTTTGCCCCTCGACCTCGTGACCTCAAACCGAACAACAACAAAAAAAGGGAAAGAAAGAGAAGAATGAAAGACGAAGGCAGTGCAGGTTCGAAAAGGCGAGCAAAAGCCGATCGTCTTGGCCAGTGCGAGTCTTTCACAAGGATCGCCGAATTAATCTGCCATTAATATCCGCTCGCGCACGAAAGAGCAAGCCGGTCGAGTGTGTAAAGCTTCTCTAAACAAGCGGTCGCGTAACAAATGGCAGTCGGTTCTCATTCACGTCCAGCTCGGCCGCTTTAATGCCGCGGCCATGTATGCATACGGCCGGAAGGTGATTAATGCCGAACAGGAGGGTCAAGATCCTTCACGATTAATCAAATTAAGGGGTGGAAGCGCAAGATAAAACTCGCGCTTGTGGAAAAGTCCAGTTAGACGCGTTAACCATCACCGTCTCTGTCTGTCGGCGAGATCTCGCCCCGGTTGCTCGACCGTTGAAAGCGGACAATGAAAAATGACGAGCATGACTTATCTGTATCGAGGACTCGCGAGACGAACCACCGGCCTTGAAGGGAGGCGTGACCGACGACGGGGGTTCGTTTCGTCGTCGGGAAGTTGACCGGCCCGAAATATACAGGGTTCGTGTTGAGTAATGACTGCTCGAATTTCGCGACGTTTAAACGGTGCTTGAGAGTTTCGTCAGGGGCATTGAGCGGGAAGAGAGGCTAGCTGATGTCTCGAGGATTAATGTGCCTTCGGGCTCAATTGTTTCGTGATGAATGTTAAACAGATAGGCATTAGCCGTTATTGGAAATGAGGCGTAGTTGGTTTTTAATCAAGCGAATTTATTAGGCGATTTGAGAAGGAAGATTTTTAGTTTGACTTCTTGTTTTTTTTTTCCTTTTCTTCATAACGTTTATTGACCCAGAAGATGATTATTACATATGTATGGAATTCACAATAAACAATAAATTTCTGTTGTGGGGTGGATTAGGCTACAGTACCGATACCTGACGGTACGACATTGCCATACAATATTATGTGTGTCGGAATTACATTTTTTTTTGGCATTATAATTTATAATTTGGATTTAAGTCGCCGCAGAGCGGTGCTTATATATGATATTGTTTTTTCTTCCTATCTTCGTCCTGAAAACTTGGTCGCAAAAACAGGGCAGTTCGGTAGTCTGCTTGACTTCTTGTGTTTTTGGTTTGATTCTGACATAAAAGTATTTCCAACAGAAAACATATTTATCATGAAAGATTTAGAATTTGTGTGACCGTAAGTCTTTATCATGAAACGCTTGGTCGCTTCATCGTTTGATATTCTATTTTAACATTAAGTTACTAGCGTCATAAAAGTTAAAGGAATTAGCTCCTGTCTTGCGAATTCGTTTCACCGATTCGTAGTCACCGATCACATACATGGCACAAGAATCTTCTAGGCGTTATCTCGACGAAATCTTTCGTACGTCAAGATAGAAACAATAATTTAATTAACTGAGCCATAGTTTGAACGTGTACGTGCTTATGGTGTGTAATACGTACCATGAATGTAACTCGTGTTTCTCACATTTTGATCTTCAAATTCGTCTGGCGAATCTTACAGGGTATTAGGAAGCAAGGGGTGACCAGTGTCAGATTGTATTCCAAATGTAGACGACAGCCATGGGAACGATTTACAATAAGAAGAAGAAGAACATTTTTCTGAAGGAGTAACGAGAATCGAACAATTCCAACGTCAGAAATCAGTACGTGCCGAAGCTCGAAAGACCGATCTCGTTATACACGAATCTTGCAGTTCCATCAACTCGGATGACATTCCAGACAAGTCGTTGAATCGTTTCAGCAGGCAGAAATGTCGGAAGAAGTCCAGCACAGCGAGGACAGCATGTAAATGAGTAATTGTCCCGCGAGATTAGCGACGCTGATGTCCGTTGAGAGGGTCTCGTCATCTCGTTCTAAAAGAATGAAATAAAAGGAGAAAAACGGCGAGCCATGACTTATCTGTATCGAGGACTGTGCAGCACGTTCTCTCGAGCGACGAGAGGCGTGACAATCGTAATCCCGATTCGTTCGAGGTACTTGAATGGGAAACGAAACTGGACACTGGTCAGCGAAAGGTTGCAGGGTGCACGGATGAAGATCCTTCGTGCAACGTGGCCACCATTGAAGGTCTAGCCAACGGTGATCGAAGATTAATGGCGGCTCCCGACCGTCCCACGACGATTTGTTATGTCCAATATCTCGCTATTAAGGACGGCTTCGCTGCTGAATATCCTGTTTCTTCGGCGAGATTCGCGACGATTTATTATTAAATGCACGTGTTTTAAAAGATTAGTTTCGTGCAGAAATATCTTGTTCGATAGTAAAACTACTGATCTTTAATTGGGACTTGAATGTTTATTGTCTTGTATATCGCGCGTTATAGGTATTAGGATATTTACTAATTATGTTTACTGGGAAAACGTCAAATTTTATTTTATTTAGCTTTTTAGATTACAGCGTTACGATAGACGCGTGTTCTGGTAAATGAAACATCTGAAGATCGAAATGCATACACTTGCAAAGGATCACGCAACCACTGTAATTATATAGTGCGATAATATGTTTATAATAAGATGTCTAGGAAATAAAAATAGTGAAAAGTATTCAATCGGTACTTAAATACTTATAGCCGATAATGTACGTATTATATGTAAATGATAATAATCAAAGTAATACGATGAGGTACGCGTTAATCATATTTCCATTTCAATAAAAGTTGAAATTAATTTGATCAAAATTACCTGGATATTAGAAAATTATAAAAGCAAAGAACTTGAAATTTGTCATTTTTATGGGTCTGATGGTTTCTCCTGTTTACTATATAATTTAAAGCAATTACATCTCAACCGCCTTTCAACTCGGAAAGCATTACACGCAACATTACACAGCAATAACCATCGTAAGCGAAAGATCTAATCTCCTCGAATTTACGTTGCTTTTAATTCAATATCCTTCCTTATAAACACACGCTAGAAATACATCAACCCTGAACACTGGAACGTATCATCCTGCGCAGATTCACGGACCACCCTTTTTGTTCTGAAGCGAAGCTCACGCGGTTTACGAGAATGAAAAGACTGGCCAGCCACGATGATCCCTCGTCGCTCTGCGAGATCAGGTTCCTCGACTACGATCGGTTCTCGTAACGAGTTCATATCTTGCGCATCGTTTGCCTCGAACAGAGGCAAAGCCCGTTCCCAAAACAGGGAACGAATCACGATGTTTCGCGATTCATTCGAAACTGCACACCTGACGATCCACAAGGGGAAGAAGGGTCTTTGAAGATTCAGATACGCGATGATCGAGCCTAGATATATCGCAGAATGTTCTGACCAACGAAACGAGTCACAGCAGAGTTTGATCGTAATAGAGATGTTGAGTCCAAAGAGCGAAAACGATCATTGACCGATGAAAAAAGAATCGGAAGCCGTGATTTTAGGGGAATTTTTAAGCTGTTTCTAAGTGGTCACGGCAAATTCTAGTATGCTATACGAAAATACCATAAAGCTTTGTGATCGTTGGAGTGTGTATTCTTATCCGTTTATGGAAAAATCGAAGATGCAAAAATGCTCGGAATACAATGATACGCAAAGATATATAAAACTACGATTAGTTCAAAGTACAATACCGTTCATAATATTTAACACGTACAACAATTTTCCATTTAAATTGCATTTTTAAAATTATTTCCATCGAAGTGTGAATTTACATAAATTTAATGTTCTTTTTCATAAATGGCTAATTACTGGTTTTTCACCGGTGGCCTTCTCATGTAAGATAGCGGATTCGATGCAACGTATACGTATCAGTTAAAAACGTATTAGCTGAGATAAGGGAAACGAAATTAAGTAGAACGATAGAAAATTCGTAATACGTTCGATGGAGAGGACGTTTTTCGCAACGAAGAGGGTGACGGTGGTGACATAGAGGGAGAACGCGGAAGCGTAGTGAAATAAAGAGATGCGGAGATACAGAGGGGTAAAGCGGAGAGGAGTATTCGCAAACACGCGAATTTCAAAAGGCACTCGACTACGCGATGTCCCCGGCATAAGCGACGGGGACCTTTGACGACGTATGCAAATACAGATCGAGCATGATAAATTGCTCTTGTCAAGACACCCGGTATTTCGCACGAGCCCATAGAAACCCGTTTCCATAGGGAACGGATTCCGCATATAATTTCGTCGGCGACGGTTGAGGCTCGCAGCAACGATTCTCTTCTCTTTCCCCGTGTTCTTGTTCCGGCCGCGCTGTCTCTCGGTTTCCGGTGGAAACTTTCGCGAGATCCGTCTCGCCCGATCGAAACGCTCTTCCTCTTCATCCCTTTACGACGCTCCCCTTTCCTAGGCCGGCGTTATCGTCGACGCTGAATTTTGATGGAAATGTCGCGACACGTGCACCTAAATGTAGTTTCATGGCAATACCATGGTAGCTGATCGAATATTGCTGTAAACGAAGAAAACCACTCGCGTTTGGGAATTTATTAAATTTTTATTAAATTTTTTTAATTTAATTCTTCTTGGTTAAGGTAGAGGTAACTGCTTTATTAAACACGTGGTTGTTTTTACTGCGACGCTGCGAAAGAAGAACGAAGGAACTTAATCCTAGAAGATCTGAAATTTAGATTGTAATATGAATATACGACATATCATTATAAAGAAATATGCCGAATATTGTACCTTTTCTTACGTGAATTGTTCCTTTTAAACGAAAGAAAGAATCTTTGCTATATATCTATTTTGTGTATAGCTTTAGTTTCGAAGGACAAAAGAATTAAAAAATTATTGAAAGGACATAATCTCGAGATAAGAAACTATAAACGAACCCTATTGGGATCCGCATGAAAACTTCAAACTCCTAATATAAGTTGTAAATGTCAACTATATAAATTGATCATTCCCACCGTTGAAGAAAATGAATTGCTTATAAATTAGAGAATTCGAAAATATACTTAAAATATCTGTTGTGTCTACGTTGAGGAGTCAACCCAAACATATTTCCACGATAACGTCAGAAATAATATCAGATCAACATAATGCTTTACGATGATCGAACCATTCAAGTTTCTCTTCATCCCCTTTTCACGTGTTCCTTTTTCTTTCCGTATAACACAAAGCTTCTACAGTCCCAACGTCCCTTCAGAGTCGTTAGAATCGCGCAAGACTTATCTCAGAGACTTGTATATATACCTACTGAGAAACTAGTTCGACTCTCGTCAGAGAGACGAGAGACCATTGGACGGAAGATTTATGTCGCGTTTAACACGGCTGCGCCTTTTGTCGAGGCAGTGGCAACATCACGCCTTCACGACTCCGACAGGGGTTACATCTATCTCGCTGTCATATCGCGTTAATGCAGCATCTCCACCGGTCGCGAGGTTGCTCCACGATTTCGTGGCTAAATCGTCTCATTAACGGGTTTCGTGGGGGGTCCTAGCTCATTTGCATCACACTCGCCCTTTGGAACCGGTCCAGCGACACCGTATTAACCCACTGAGACTGTTTTTACGACTGACTATTTGTTTGTCGTCTGGTGAAAGACGCTGCCTGTCAGCCTGGGAATGATCTTTGTTCTCTGTTACCTGGCCCAATACATTTCTTCTAACGATTTAACAAATTTTCAGACGTTTTGCAATCTTAATGTTTGTAGGAATTGTCGTGCACTTGATATTTCCTTAACGATCTTGTTGAGAGTCAGAGATTTTAAGTTTTAGAAATTTTGGAGTTTTATATTATATTAGGTTTGTCCGAAAAGTTTCTTTGGTTATGAGGAAATAATAGACACACAATGTTCTTTACATAAAAGATATAACCTAGCAAACACGAAGATGGCACCCCGCTAGGTACTATATTTTATTTTTATTTTTTTATTTCCTAATAACTAAGATATAATACTTTACCAAATGTCCTTCAGGACAAATTGTAAAAACCAAAATAAACTATAAAAAAACTATGTTCTTTTGTTTTATATTATTTTGTCGAATTATGTATAATCCATTTTGTTTTGTTGAGATAAACACCGTGACATTTCACAGACTTGGTTTCACGTTTGTATGAAGGTGCACTGTTGTAAAGAACACGTTTGCGAAAGAAAGATAATTTTCGGACAACCTAATATTACTAGTTTCGTTATTGCTCTGGTTTGAGTTACTGTGAGGTATTGTGTAAGAAATTTAGTACAGAGCGTTTAGAATATAAATTCATTCTTAGGATAACAAGCGTTGCAGATGGAAAATATTCTAAAGAAATTTATATATTTATCCTAACAGGGTATTTTTCCTTTTGCAATGAGGTATACGTTTATACTTCCCTTGGAATATTTCTTTGTGTTTCTTTTAAAATATTTTCTTTCATAAAAGTTTCTGCAAAATTTAAAAGAAAGATACGCGATAAAAATATTCTGAAATTCTATTCATTCTCGAAAATATTCATTTGATATAAATTTGCTTTCAATATATATACCTGATCCATGTGATTATTTCTAACATTTAATATATGCATTTATTCATCTGGTATATCTTATGCTCTTCTCTACCATACGATTCAATTACCATTTTCCACGAGCTTCTTCCTCCATTTGGAGACCTACGTGCACTTAATCGCGGCGAAACGCGTTTCCGATACGGCCAGCGCTCAGTTCCCCTTAATTTCGACGAAGGCAGACGTGATGCACTGATTTTCCCGACTCTCCAATTTAATCAGTGACCGTCGACGGTCCGTGAGGGCCGATGCAACGAAACCGGATCTCGAACTTCTGATGGAAATGCAAATGTCATCCGTCCGTCTGTCCAATCTGAAATTAGGCTTTCGTGGTCGGGAAATTTTCGTTTCTGGAAATCCACGTTGTCTCTTCGTCCAACACGGCAGCGAAGATTAAACTCGAATCAATTTTCAGTTTCATAGATTCTTTAAAAATTTCAATTCTTCAACCGCAATTTATAGAACATTTCATACTTTTTATTTACCCCTTGCTGAATGACGAATCAGTACATAATCGTTCAAAATTTACAATTGGAAGAGAGAAATATCGCGGAAACTGAACGTAGAGATTTTCCAAAATAATATAGTGCAATAAAATATTTCATTGCAATTCTGTCCAAATAGAAAAATAATCTTAAATTTTTTTTATTTTATTTTATTTTGGTTTTTTACAATTTGTCCTTATGGACATTTGGTAAAGTGTTATATCTTATTGGTGAAAAAAAAATAAAATAAAAATAAATATAGCATGTGGGTGACTACCCCCAGCGGGGTGCCAGCTTCGTTTTTTCCAAGTTATATCTTTTATGTCTTAAATGTCGTCAAAAATCTTAAAATATTCAAGAATTACTTTGCAATTATCTTTCTAAAAGGAATGCTATCTAGGTTTATGTCGAACCTGAACTTTCCAATCGCGCGCTTTAATTGCTCATCGGTTCCTGTTTATCCGGAGATACGCGGAATACTTCTACATACTTCTCAATCGCTAGCTAGGGCATTAACATTAATCAGTCTGATCGTTAACATTAATCGGTTGATATTACCGGCAAGCTAATCGAGACAGTTCGATCGTTGGTCTCGGGTCACCGACGTGATCCACGTCGCCAGAAACGCGTTCATCCATCCGGCAAAGGCGAGACGATCGCTTGGAAATTGAAGCCGCAGAGGCGGAGTCCTCGGTTGACTCACTGGAAACCATGCACCCGAGATTGGCTTCGCGGAAACGCGATCTCTGCTCGGGAGACGACCCCTCTGCCTGTTAACAGTCTAATTAAGATGATAACCTGTTACTAGTGATAACGAGGTTCGCGAACCTGCATCGTACGCGTAAACGGTGGAAACAATTTCGGCGGATGAAATAGAACACCGACGTGATGGCTTAAAACTGTAGAAACCCGTGGGTGGTAGACCGTTTCCTTTTGGAAAAGGATCGTCTTGTTGTTTGTATGAGAGTTTCATTAGGAGCCTGAGAACGCTTCGTCTGCGATCATTTCCTTAACGATTCGCGTAATTAAGTCGGCTACGGGTATTCGTGCTTTGGAAATTAAGCTGGAGCTTTGCGTTTTTTCCAAAAATATTCCAACGAATAGAACTAAAAATCCTCACATAAATTCATTTAGCTTCGTTCAAACGTTTCTTAAATTTAATTTTGGATTTCTTAAAAAACATTCAGCTAATAGATAAGCATAAAAGAGAAGGTGGAATGAATCTGATAGAAAGTTTCTTCCTTTTTCTCAGTCCAAATATTTTTCAGAAAATATTCCATTGAATTTCGATCAACAATGAAACGAAATAAATGTAAAAACATATTTTCTCAAGTAAATTCACTCCATTGAAAATGTTCTCCATCCTCTAACCTTTCGCCATTCAGTATCCTTTTAAAATTCCTGTCACCGCGAGTCATCACAAGTCTGAATCCTTGTCATACTTCATCGTCTTATACAATCATGCTTTGAGCTTTCGGCTTCCTGCTCTTCTCGTGGCTTTTACACGGCCAGAGACAAAATTGTGGAAAGAGACGAGCTATCAGCGAAGCATGAAATCATTAAACGTCGCCAAAGACCGAACTTGCACGGAATCTTACTTGGCGTCATGATTCTCCGCGGCGCTCGTTTTAAATGAATTTCCCAGAACGCAGTTTCCATTCAGCGCGATAAAGACGCGTCGACGTTAGTTTCCCCACGGAAGATCGAGTTATTCGCGCGACGAAAGACCATGCAACGTCATTATCGGCTGTTCGAAACGAACAACCTACTCGTCGTCCCTTTTCACCTGACGAATCGGCGGAACCGGAACGACGAGACTCTCGAACGCGAAACTTATCGTGTATAACGACGTTTTCCAAGTTGAAAAGCGCGGATAAAAAGGAGACCGTGCGAAGGGTAGAAACGAATCCCCATTCACAGAGTCGAGATGGGTTCTTTGGAATCTTTTCTAATCGCGTGTGGCGTTGGTCAGATTTCTAGCCGTTTGCACGAGATTTTCAGAATGTTCTGGGGTATCACGAGAGGGAGTTTCATACCGTTGATAAACGCGGTTGGGTAGGTGTCGTCGGAGAAAATAGGGTTGGAAAAGTGGAAGTTAATTGGGTCTGCGTGGAGAAACCGGAGAATATGTCGTTCGAAGGGTGTAGGAAACCGTGTTCGCTAGTGATGGAGCTTCAAGTGTACTTATGGTGAGGATGAGAGATTGGAATATAGAAAATCGAAAGGTAGAAACCTTTCCTGTTTTGTTTCAAACTGCAGTGTTTGAATTATTAACTAATGTCAAGTATTTTTCATACAATGAACTGAAGTACTTTCTTTTATTAAACAAATTCAGAAAAATTCGACTACGTATGTAGTTCTCTTTAGACTTGACACATAGTCGTATGCACCATCGTATGTCAGCGTTCAAAACGATTTCGGCAAATAATTTTCTGCGATGCAAATTGAAAAGCGTTGTTTTCCCTTTTGCACTTAATGTAGACGAAAAGTGGACTCTTTTGATTCAGAAACACGCGCACGGGACATGCAGTCTCCGTCGCAGGATTGTTCAGTTTAACAAGAAACTTGATGTTTATTCGTTGTTCAGTTTTCTTGTCCGACATTTTTCAACCGAACGCGCCTATAAATCGAAGATGCGTCCACTTGTACTGAGTGCAGCGATCGAGCTGATTTTTGCAACATTGTCGCTTGACAAGAGATCTTTGATAGTCGCCTTCTTCATTTCTCCCCTCCAACTCCTGCTTCCAGAGCTATAAATTCAGTCTCGTCTTTTTTTTTAGCGTCGCACATCGTAATACCGATTTCATCGTTAGAATCGCGAAGAAAAAGGCTCTCAAAATCGGTTATGATCCTCAATTAAATTTCATTTATGTTTCTCAAAACATTCTCTGCCTTTCTTCGATCAAATATCAAATCTGTTAACATTTTCATATATTCAGTTTCATATTCAATTACAATGGAACCTGGATAACTCGAACCTCTATACGACTACAATTTTGTTCGTTCCCTTGCGCTCTGCGAGAACTTGCAGAAGTCGAAATAAAACTTATTGTTTTTTCGTCCAGTCGCGGGGAGACGCGATCGCATTGAAGCGCGTCAACGGGAGTCGTAAATTATACGATTATAATAATCGACACCACGAACAGGTCGATTTCCTTATTTCTTGTGGAATAATAGGGGTGTTTGTTATGTAATACAACCGTAGTCTACAGTTCTATAATATATATATTTACAATAACTTATAACACTTGTTGTCGCGTAGATTGTAGTGATGACGATATCCTGTTATTGAATCAGGAGTTAATTGACTTTGTCGTGATGGAAAATACAGTAGTTGACTACTCGAATGTTAAAAGAACAGAAGTTGACTTGACTGCCCGAAGATTTGTAGAACAGTATTAGTTGACTTGACTACTCGACGATTTGAAGAACAGTAGTTGACTTGACTGCCCGAAGATAGGAAGAACAGTAGTTGGCTCGACTGCCCGAAGATTGGTAGGACAGTAATAGACCCGTCTCGTACTATTAAGGAGGAAAGTTCGGTGTGGGTGTGCCTTTTTGAACTAAGAACACACTTTTCGGTAGAAAAGTGACGGTAACGATCCGCGATGCCCATTAGTTATAGCCAATGTTAATAAATAAAATATGAGGAGAAAGTCTCCTGCAGATGTGGCTCATGGGTATCCTTGTTCATGGGAAAAACCTGCTACTTCGCTAGGCAAACATTCGCTTTCTCCGTAATTAGTAAGAGCGTGCAATAAACCTAAGGACTGTTTTAAGGACCATCCATAAACCGAAGATACTTATATGAATAGAGATTAAGCTAAAAAGATTCGGTTTATGGTGGTTCCTTGGGTTTATTGCGGGCCAGACCACGAGGGACGTCGCACGGACCATCTCGCGTGACTTAACACTTACATTGACTCGAGTTATCTGTCACGTGTCCAAATACATTATTTTACTTCTGTAACTCGAGTTTAGAATAGTCAGACTTCTACAGGTCCTCTGTAAATTTACCCTTGTAAGTCGAACTTTTATCGCTGCTGCCTCTACAGCTCGTAGTGTACCTATAGCTATGCTTCCAGCTGTTAGGATTGTCTCGAATAACATGAAACGAAAAACACAAGACGACGCAAGCAGTATTAGAACTCCTTTGTCCTTCGACCACGTGCATTCCATAGAAGCTAATCGTTTTTCGTCAGTCGAACGCACAATTGCTATCATCTCCCGCGTCTTTAACTTTTGCAATTACATTGAATAAAATGAGTTCTGAGAGGAAGCTCAAAATACTGAAACTTTCCGACAAAGTGAACGTAATTGTGCCTTCGTACAAAGCCTCTGCATGTCGGATTTTCATTCGTCGAACCTCTTTTACTCGCCAATTTTGATAAGTCGAAATTTTTACAAAATCGGTGATTTTAGTTCTTCCGTTGAGGTTCGAGTTATCAAGGTTCGGTCTTAATAAGACGAATCGTAGAAATCTAGCTTTTCTCAAATCATTATAATCCTTCATCAATTCACCGAGTAATATTTTCTAACCATAAAAATTTGTCTGCTTTCAGGGACGAAACGTCATATCGACACGATGATTTCTCATCGGCTAAATTCAAACAACATCGCACCCAGTGCGTCTTTAAAGCGCTCAGTCGATCCATCGGCAATTTTTCACGCGATTCCAATCCACGAGGGAAGCGCGTCTGGCTGACGACGCGGAGGCGGCCCATGCGAGCCGGCCCGCACAAAGGCGCATCCTCGCGAGGAAATTTATCGCGACGGGACGACGTTTCCCGTGAAAAGCGTCGAAGAAAGAAGATAGAAACGAGGCGAGGAGCGCGGAGAACGCAGCAATCTGGTGAATAGGCGCGCTTTCCAGAAGCATCGCGAATCAATTCCCGGATTGACTCTGCACCAGGTTGCCGCGCCGATTTTTCAGCTTTCTCCAGGCGGAAAACTCGCACGTCTCGTATCCATGGCATATTTGCCTGGTTACTGAATGGAAAATGGATCGACAAGAATGCAATATCGGAACTCGCGAACAATCGTTCGATGTCAAGTAATAGAGACGATATCGATATGCCAAGAATTTTTGTTACCTTTGATCGTTGAGTGAAGCCCTTCGTGTTTAAGGTATTTATTTATTTAATGATTATTTAACGTACTTCACTACTATTATGGCTACTATAGTGATCGATACTGGACTTGTCATTGGCGATTTGCAAGTTAATTAAATCATTCGAATTAAAGAAACGTTGATGGAAATTCAGTAAATTTTTGATACTTTTGATATCATTTGATCAATTATTTTGATTTAAAGTGCCAGTTACATGTTATAAAATACTTGGCAAAAGTGTTCGTGTACCCTATCTCAATCAACATAGATCATATTTTATTCTACAAAAATACTCGAACAACTAAGAAGACAAAGTTTTGCCAAGTCTTATTATTTCAAAGTATATCTAGATTACGTTAATACTTTGACTGCCACATTGATCATATATGACCGGCCACGGTTGTCATTGGTGACCGAAGCGCTCGAACTTCTTACAATTGTAAAAATTGAATGAAAATTGACAGTTAGGGCATTTGGAATATAACCGATAAATAGAAGATGCTTTGAAATACAAAATTACCCATTGAACAATTAAACATTTTTATTCAAACATCAATAAAAAGGAAGAATGAGAACAAATCTTGCAGCTAACAGTGCACTGCGTTTGCATCCATATCTTTGAGGGGTAATCTACAAATATTATTATAAACAAACCTTAGAAAATAATTGTAAATGCTGCTTCATAATCATATAATTGAAGTTAGAAGCGTGCATGAGCAAATACTGTTCACTAATATCTTCTACACGTTTCAACAACATATTCTGCACGTTTTGCTTACGACGAAGCAACGAATGCAAATGGTTTGTTAAAATAAACGAAGCCTTGTTATAATATGTCGCTATCAACTGTTACCAAGACACCACGGTGGTCACCTGTGACCACCAATGAGATAAACGACCCATTGGGGAAGAATGTTGTCTTACATCATCAATTTATTATTATTTTGTCATTATATTCTTTGAATAATAAAAATGCTCCCGGGACGTCCTGAGCGAACCATGTGATTTCGGCGTGGAAGTCAAAGTGTTCATATTTTGTGTGCACCTCGTTTTGCCTTCGAAACAAATATTGTAATAAGCGACTCTACTGTTTCGCTATGAGTAAGATAAATCAAAGATTAAATAGCAGTTAGTCAACGTGTTAGGATTTTATTTCGTGAGTCGGTTAGGATAATCGAAGGTTTAGTGATCGTACGGGAGCTCGTTTATCGATGGACGAATGTTCGCTGGTTGTATTAACGTGGAGACGAAAGCTTGTACACGATTGGGCGCAACAAATGAACGCGACAAAGGGAATCGAACGGCAGAACGATCACGGCAAATTGGTTTGACAACAATGGGATTTATTGCTGCGATCGGCTGCTACGAAAGATGATTGATATTGTATCCGCTTTTTGAGCGTGGATCGCCGATTGGAGTATGTGCAATGATTAAAGCGATTGATGGGTGTACGGTGCGCGAATGAGGAAGAGAAACGGGGTGTCGTTGCTGAATATTTCGGACGAACGTAGAAGAATTCATACGTAGTACGCGTTAGATTCGAACAAACGTTAATCAAATAGAAAATATTGTCTAGACAATACGGATAGCTTATTTGAAAATTAAAGTGGATTTGTCTTCGTAATTAACTGGTCGTGAATCTCTGTGCAAGTTTGTATTTTATATGCATTCTATATATCTTTCTACTTTTATATTTCCTATTAATCATAAACATCCGCAGTCTACTAATTAATACCGTGATTCAATAAAAAATAAGTAGCTCAAAGTTGTGTTATATAGAAATGCAATATATTTCAATAATATATTTAATTACACTAGGGATAAGACGAATTCTACGTATAAACACGAAAAGACAATAGGTTAATTCAACTATCGTGAATAATTTTACCACCCCATCAGAATCAGCAATCAGCTAATAACCCATTACTTTGGTAAATTATTCCATCCATTCCCCTTTTATTCGTCGAGCAGAAAAGTTGAGAGATCGGATAGCAACGTCGATGACACGAAACGTAGCGAGCAAACTTTCCACCCCTTTAGTCGGGGGACGTGATTTAATATTCCTTGCTTATAAAACGTTCCCCTCTCCGGCATTCAGCCAATGATCTAATAGGAAGAGCATGTCCATTAGCGGTGGCTTCGTTAAAAAACAAAAGAAAAAAAAATAAAAAGAAAAGAGAAACAACGTGGTTCGATGTTTTGTACGGGATAAATGGATGGGCACGCGCGAACGTGGAAACTTAACGCGTCTCGCGCAAATCCAGAAGTGAAAATTCCCGTGAAAGGTTCTTTGATGAACCGAACAGAGCAAAAGAGAGATCTCTGGTGGAATCAATTCGCAGATCGGCGCTTCCTTTCATTCTCATCGTCCGCTTCTCTCTGCACAAACGATCGCTGTCAGGATCGTATTCGGCGCTCTCTTGCCTCCTTTGAGCAATGCCAAACGCCCGATCAAGCTGGCAAATCGTTTTCATAAGCAGAATCGATTAAGCTACTCAGCGTTTCGCTTCAATTGGCGAAGCTTTAAATCCACGAACACGGACATTTATCTCGAGGATTTGACTAATTGAGAATTAGGTAACGTAAATTGATTCCAAGACTTTGGTTTGGTTTCTAAGTGACATCTTGTTACCGTTGGTAGATTGCTAATGATCCTTCTTTTGATATGTATCCCGAAGGATTCGAGGCATATGCTATTTTATGGAACAACTAGAAATATTGCAAAAATAATACAATTCGGAAATGAGGGACTGAACTTCGAACTGAGACTCGTTTTTCCGAAATTTTATTCTCAGCCTATTTCTGTTGGCTGGAAGAACAAATTTCGTGATGATATTTCAAGTAGGTAGTATATATAAATTATGATACACACCTAGCGTAAAGTAGGCTGAATTTAAAGTGTAAATCTACTTAAGCAGTGCTCGACTTATCTGTTCAAATGTAAATTTCACTAAATCAACCTATTTAGTTAAGAACGATAAGTGCCAAAACTCATTTCATTTATCGAAGAACCAAATAGTCTTTGAACTCGGTCTGTTATTATCCACGTATCATAGATACATTTCTGAAATTCCTAAACTTTCTACGAATTACATCAATTTCAACTATCCCTTGTCCAAACATCCTCTCATTAACTCACCGCCTCAAAACCCATAATCCACCCTCTTGGATACCCATAGCACTTTTCAAACAAAAAAGCCGCCTGACATTCACGCTCGCCTAAACACAGCCCTGGGAACGCGTCTTCTAGCTCGGTACAACAGCGGCTTCGCACGTGGACTCGCAAAATGCGATCACACCCTCGTGGAACGCGCGATATGGTGCACAGGCCTTCAGAGTTCAGGAGTGCACCCTTTGGCAGGGCATCGCGTCGCCGAGGAAGAACTGCATTCATGCAAAGGATGGGGGAGAGAAGATGGAAGAAGGGGAGGAGGGTAATGGTGGCGGGTATCACAAGGATCGGGCCTGCTTCCTCTTCCAGTTCTCTCCCTTTCGAAGGCCGGTTTCAACGTCAGTTTCTCCCTCCTCCCACCATCCCTTCTATTTTTTCACCTCCCTTTCTCTCCCTTCATCTTTCCCTCCTTTTCGTTCTCTCGTTCCCTTTTTGCTGTCAGGGACAGGACGTTGACCTGACCTGGTGAAACACATACGGAGGTCCTTACACGGACTCTGAACCGCGTGGAACGCGGTGCACGCTTGGGAGAATGCACGATGCAATCCCGAGGAGAGGGATTTTTACATCAAGTTCTGGTGAAGAGAGAGAAAGAGGGAGAAAGAGAAAGAAAGGAGAATGAAGCACGGTGGTAATGGTTGGCTGGTAATGGTGGTGGTGGTGTCGCGTTACGACGATGCTCCGGTGTCGTCGAAGCTGCTGAAACGTCACGCTGCTGGAAAACCAGCCAGCGAGAGAGGAGAGGATCAGCGAACGAGGAGTCGAGATTCCCGTTGTGGGAGCCTCTCTCGTTTCCTCTCCCTTCTGCCTTTTTCTCCCGCTTCGTCTCCCCGTAATCTCGTGGCCTCTCGGTCGCGCGATCGCGGCTTTTACGCCTTTCAAACAGCCGGTTTATTTGCAGCGCACCGTGTACAGGACGAGGCTATGCAAATTGTACGAGAGCAGGTCGCTCGAGCCCGCGGCCTCGTCACTCGGCGTCCTTTGAACCTTATCGAAGCGACTGGACCGAGCCGACAGTCTGAATTATTCAGAGGTCGCTCGATGGAACGATTCGTCTTCGGGGGTTGAAGATCTGCGTGGACGCTCCTAGCGAAGACGCTTGAGAACGTTTCTCTTTTCAATTCTTTGATCCTGCGGTGTGTGTTTTATGCTCCGGGTTCCAGATTTCCAGCCTGAATCGTGAATTTCTCAATCTTAAGATTTTAGACTTTGCGATTCAGAGCTTTGAACTTTGAATTCTGCGTTTTAGATTCGGTGTTCCGTGTTCTGAATTTTAAATCCAACATTCTGATTTCCAGATTCTACACCTTTCATTTTAGGCTTTTGCTTTTCGACTCTACATCTCGGCCAGTGAACTGTGAATTGTGAATTACCTTCGTGACAACATATGCTGTAATTTTCATCGTCGAGTATTTACACGCAATCCACGTTCCCCCATTTACCGCGTTCCAAATTTACACCGAGCTGTCCACGTGTTTTCGTTCTCGCCAATCTCGATACCGCCGATATCAATTATCCCCCGTCAGCGGGCGGTTCGCGTTTTTGATCGCCGACTCACCCTGCGCGCGGATCAGTCGCGACCGATCGACTCGGATGAAAGGGATGGAGTCACAAGGGGCTAGAATTCCGCGTCGCTACGCGTTATCGGTTGAAATCGTATCGGGCGGAATCGAGATTTCGCAACGCGTCAACGATACTGCGTGCCGCGCGCATTCGAGTGCATTGATCCGGTCAATGCAGGGCGGCTCGGTGAATGCGTTAAGTGCAGTCTTATATGGGAAAAGTGGGGAAGGGTGCACCGTGTGCACGGAATGGTGTGTAGTTCGCCTAGGGAAAGGGGTTGCATAGAAGCTCGGTGAATCGAAGGGAGACAGAAAGAATCTTCGTAAGAGCGAGACGAAGAAAGAGGGAGAAAGTGAGAGAGAAAAATATACCGAGTGCAAGGAGAAAAAAGATCAGAGAGGGAGGGAGAGAGACAGGGTAGGGAGGAGAACACCATACTTTATGAATACACCACCATTCACCCCAGTTATTACTTCCTATACAGGCTGATCCTCGTCACCGGTGCGCTATACAGCTGTTGTTGATATGACAGAGAAATTAGCGATGGAAGTGTTAGGTGATTGAATTATCATGGCTATAAGCTTGTTTTTATTTGTTGAAGAAATATTTAGAGCAAGTTTCACGTATCTTTTCGTGTGTTTATATAGTCCAGCTAAGAGGAGACGAAGAATTCATTTCGATTCTATTTTTCAAATTTGTCATTCCTATTAGTTTAAACAAAAGTAGATTGGTGGATCGTGTCGAGACTAGATAAACAAAGTACGTAACAGAATTTCTTTTGATTTTATTCTTCAAGTTTTTGGTTTCTGTCAATTGAAAGAAACGATTTTACCTTTTCAATCCTAAATTTCTGTTAGTTGAAGAGTACAAGCTCTGAGGTATACACAGTATAGTACACTTTTCAAATTCTTGGGAACATAAAGAAACTACTTCGCTTTGCTAACGAGGAGCACCTAGTATTAAAAAGTTCTTAGCTCTTGAAACTTCTGTCTTAAAGGAGAACACCGTAATCTCTAGCCTTCCGTTCGTCATGTTTCTCCAAACATCTGAAATCTGTCCTCGTCGCAGGAATCACCCTGTACACTGTACACCAACTTCTCTCTTTGGATTCGCACGTACGCAAGAGCGCACGGCCACAGGCTCACGAGCGCGAGCGTCGTAAAAAAAGATGCAAATACATCGTCACCACGCGTGCATTGATAAACATTCTATGTATGGAAATAACACACGTGCGACCCCTTTGATGCGTTGCGGTCGCGAGCCCGTAAACATGTTCTTACTTCCTGATCCCGCTGCGTTCGCCTTGCGGCTCCAAGTCCGTGCACCGTTTCTCTCTTGATCAATGACTCCCTTCTCGAGTGTTTTCGTTATTCGAAATCGTTGGCTGGAAGACGCAGAGTTTGTTAGCTTGTTGAGTAGCCGACCACTTTACCTGTCCTTCGTTCGTTATTGTACACCTCTGCTTGTGCTTCGTTTCGACGTTACCGTTGTTTAGTACCGAGCACCAGGTGTTTAATGGAAGCAGGGCTTGAGATTTTAGACATTTGGGAATTTCCACATACTCTGGTTAAATTAAGCTCGAGTGCGTCCTCGATTGTCGAGTAAATTGAGCATAGCTTCGTTCATTTTTGTCGTTGATTTTATTGGTTTTGATTTGTTCCTACTTTTACAGTTACTGAACTGTTTGAGTCATTTTTTATATAATCGTGTTTGATCACTTTTAACTATACTTGGTGGGGAGACTTTTGTAATTATGGAATTCAAAATTAATGAAACCTAATCAATTTCGATTTTAGTTCCTGCATTAGAATATACATTATTCTTGATAGAATTATTAGATACGTCCAAGAGATTGACGATCTGAGTGACAGATTAATTTACTTCCGTTGATTAGTAAATTAAAGCATCTCTTTAAATTTCAGGAAAATATGAAGGCATCGTTGTTCGTAATTTTTCTAGTTTCCATTGTATGATAAAAATTTCGTTGAACGTTCTTTTTGTTAATATAAAAATGAGATTCGGATATAGAAATTCAACGACTGCATCAGAGTTAATATCGATACTTACAACCCTTCAAAAAGATAAAAATCTCAGACGTCTCCGACGTAGAAGTCAAAGAATATCGGATAAAAGGATTGAAACGTATGAAATATTCGGGACATCATCCATGGATGGAATTTCGCATTCCAACCAAGGTTCGCGTGCAAAATCGTTGCTGCCGGTATTTCTTCGCTCGTCTAATCGTCTGACAGAACGATGAATATTTCAAGAAACTCCCGTCGACGAGACGTTGATCGCAGTCAATAAATAACGAAACGCTTTCGTCCCGGGTCAACCAACTCTACCAACAACCCTTAAAGCGATCCCCTTTGTTCACTCTAAAAAAACGCGCCCTTTCCATTTATGTCGCGCATTGCTCTCCCTTAAAATCAGCTAACCACTGTTCAACACAAGGCCAAAAGCGAATAAAATGAAGAAAAAATTACTTTAACCCCGAACACACGCTTGCAAGCTTGCGTCGAGCGTTCGCGCGAATTCAATCATCGCAACCTGGTCGCTGTAAATCCGCGACAGGGCGTGCAATTCCATTCTGTTATTCAACTTTGTGCCCGAATCCCGATGATCCCATCGATCCGTCGATCCAGGTCCACGCGAACCCGCGAAATTCGAGGCTGGATTTTATCGACGGCTCGCGGGGACGTCGAGCGGGATCGCCCATGGCGTAGGATTAACAACCGGATAATGAAGTCAGTGTTTCATGCCCTGTGAAATTGCGCTCGGTCCGCTCGCCATTCGATTCTCGCTTTGATTGCGCTATGGGCGAAAGCGCAATGCCCATAAACCGGTCCAGCGTTTAGCACCATCGCGAGAGTGGCCTTCCCTGTGGAAACCGCCACCGCTAGAGCGCACAGCGCCCCTGCCATCGTACCGTTGGATTTTCCGCGGCCGAATTTCCCCGGCTTTTCCAGGCCAGTCGCACGCGGACGCATTTCGAAACGATGCGAACCATCGTTTCGCTTTTACGGGCCTTTCACGCTGTATTGCGCTCGGCTACCCAATGTGTTTTTCAAAAATTCCCGCTAAAACCAGCACCACTAACGGATGGCCGCTGCTGGAATGCAGACCTGCTTTTCCAGGTTGCTATTCAGCAGGGATTGTCTCTTGTTCCGTGTGTTTTCGGAGCTTCTTCTTTTTCATTTTGTACGTTTGATTTGTCGTAGTTAATTTCGACTTATTTTAGCTCATATCTAGGAAGCTAATTACGGCGGCTGTTTATAATTTGATCGTAGTTAAAAATTTCGTAATTAATAACATGTATATTTTGATATTTACGTATTTATATGAAATTAAAGTTTGGCATACAATAATCGATTTTATGTAGGTGTTAGAAATGAAAGGAATGAAATGAAGTATAATACTCTTTAGTATAGAAGATGTTTATCATGGTTTATAAGCAACGTGTTAATTTTTTCCTATCGTGTTATAAAATTATAAATAAGGTCTTGTATGGGAATCCACTGTACACTGCAATCTTTAAGGGCCTCCTAATTTTTATCCCCACTTGCACAATGTTTTACTAATTAATAGTATTAGCAAATTGAAGGGTTTGCACATTGCAAATTATAAACTTCTCATTGATTTTAGAACTTCTTGTCAAATTGCATAATCAGATAACCAGCAAACATTATAAAATTTACGTGCAGAGTTTCGTGTGTTCTACCAGCAATTTTGCTCGTATCGTTCATGTTTATTAATGTTGTTAACTTGTAACTTGAGACTTGTAAAATTTCACTAACGACATTGGTTTGATTGTACAAGGCAACGCTAATGGTTATATGTACCATGTACAGAAAAGTTTTGTACCATCTCTTCTATATATTTTCTATCATATATGCATTTATTAGGTTTCCTTTGTTTTATAAGGAAATAATAGGTGCACAATATTTTTTGTTTTATATTAGTTTATTGAATTATGCACGAACATAATAATAGAAATATAACGAAATGGATCATATCTAATTCAATAAAATAATATAAAACAGAAATTGTTGTTCATGTATTATCATCTTATGAAACGAAAGAAACTTTTCGGACAGCCTAATAATTCCTTTCGTTACCCAAATTCGCTAAATTTTCCTCTTGTCGTGCTCAGTATAAACGACCATCTACCACCAACGATGTAAAATTCCGGACAAAGTAAGTTCAAAGCCGATACACGTTCGTTAATTCAATATTCCGTTGACCATCGATCAACGCATCCCGTTTCCCAATTAAAATAAGACCGGGTTGATTTTCATGTAAATTCGAGAAATCCATAATGCGGGGGCGGTTTTACCCGGGCCGTTCAATAAATCGAGGAATCGCAATCACCGTGGCTTTCAGGCCGGCCCCTCGTCAAGGGGTGCTCGTTGTCCATGGAGATGACGATGATGACGACGACGATGATTATCATCATTGTGGCCCCGAGCTTGATATCTCGCTGCAACCACGATGATATACCTCAATTTTCGTGACTACAAGCGGACACACCCCATCTCTCTATATCTATATATTTTCGGTCTTTTCATTATGGCATAATGAAGCGACAGGGTAAAAGTAATTACCTGTATAAACCGACGTTTTCATTACGCGTTATTTGTCAGCCGTTGGCGCAATCGTTACAGAATTCATCGGCATTAGTCGAGCAACGATTTCGATACGCTTAATGGCGAACCAGAATGGGATTCGTTGTGAAACTAACGAGAGGAGAGGTACGAGCTTGGTCAGCTGTGCTCTGAAACAAACCCTTTTCGATAGGATGAATCATCGTAGATTCGATGATCTGTCCAGGGAGGGTGTTTCATTCAAATGATCGTCTTTCGCGGCGTCGCGATATACAATTGCTTGGATGTTTCATTTTGGATGACGAGAAGGTCTTTCGCGTTTGTTGAAAATTCCGTAGAAATTTTACGAAGAATATATCTTTATATTTAATAAAGAATATGTCTTTCTTACGGATTAACGTTTTAATTATTCGGAAAATACTATGTTGCAATCCATGCGCATTAAATTAACACGAAAAAGACAAAAGATCCTCGTGCAATCTGTTTCTAAAAAAACAAGGAAATATACATGCCATACGATAAAAAAAGCATTTACAAGTATTTTCCAATGGCGAGTTCCAAATTGATCATTGGAAACGTCGAAACGATCGAGAGGGATTACTCGGCCGGGATCCGGGAAAATATAACCATCACCCGGCCCATCGAAATTAAAGCGTCCGCGTGAAAATCCCAGATTTATGCCCATCTGGGCCTACGAAATACCGCACGATGATCTCGATCAGCATGAGCGATGATTCCCGTTTCGGAATATACATTTCCTCTCTTGCTTTCTCTCTTCGGCTTTCGAACGTGTACCAGCCAATATGCGATGATGAACTGCGTGGATTGAAAGCGATCACGGGTGTTAACAGCGTTATAACATGCACGCTGATATTGCAACGGCCACGGTTACGGTGGCCATGGTGTTTTGCGTGGTTGGAGGTCGCGTTACGAAACCCCATGTAACATAGTCACTCGGAAATCGAACCATCAGAGAGATACTAGTCGAAGGTCGTTGTCGAAATTCACTTATACACGTTTCGCGTGAGAGTGGTTCCACTTTTGCGAATGGGCTCGTTTCTTCTTCATTACGTTTTTTCCACCCCCTCCTCTTTTCATCTACCCACCAGCAGGATCGTGTTTCTTTCGACTTTGATCGCGTAGGTCGTCGTTTCATCCCCCTACGGGACGCATACGGCCCACTTGATCTACGGGTTTGTTTACTGAGGCGTCGCACAGTCCGGCATGCAATAGGCAAAAATCGAAATGATCATTGGTCCACTTTCGTCTTATTATTCAATGATATCATCAGTCTATAAGTAATACAAACGTAAACAATAATTCCTTAAAAATTGATGGATGGTTAGTACAAATTGTTTGTTCATCAAACTCTAGTCGCTTAGAAATCGGATCACTCATTTATTATATTCTCGTTTGTTGGTTCTTGCTATATTAGGTTGTCCGTAAAGTTTCTTTCGTTTTATAAGGTGATAATGGATGAACAACACTTTCTGTTTTGTATTATTTTATTGAATTAGGTATGATCCATTTCGTTCTATTTCTATTATAAAACGAAAGAAACTTCTCGGACAACCTAATATAGTGCTTGATACATATGGAATCAGGAGATTTTGACCAGAGGTATGTATAATTTTTATTTCCAATTGGATTATTTTCCCCCTTTTTGGAGAAAGCAATTTTAAAGGACCAGTTCAAACCATCCTGTAATTCTGATTCTTTCGTGTCAAGAAGGTATTGAATTATTGAACATTGCTATATTTGTTCTGTTACAAAACGCTACACTGGATGTTTGTAACTTTTTTATTGTTAATACATTCGTAATTTCACGAATTCTCGACTTAGTCGACGAGTGGGTTTCTGAACACACTCGTTGCAAGAAAATGTTAAAAGTTGCACGAAACTGTTCTTTATTAAATTATTTCCTCTCTGACGAAATGAAAGGGAAGATAAATGATTTCTGCACGACATTTACGAAAAAATGGGAAGATTGTTCTCGGATTGGTACTATTTATTTAAACATCACCGTGTGTGGTCAGATAGAGCAATAAGACTTAATGATAATGATCAGAGCTTAACTACCTGAATCTGAAGAAACTTATTAACGTTTGTAACGGAATATCGCATTATTTTCCTATAATTTCCTCAAATAACTTCCAGAAATTGTTCCCAGGAAATTTGGAATTGTTTTCTCGTATTAACATATCGTTTTGATCGATTAATCGGTTCGTTGGTAGTCTGGCACGTTTATTAGTTTTTGTATGAGATCAGTAAGTGACCTAATACTTCTGATCAAGGTATACGTACTTGTGGACAGGCGACGAGTATCCATGTGTGAAAAAGTCGTGTAATTCGCAGTCCAAGCGCTAGGAGGAACAGCTAAGAACGAGCGATTCACGCGGCTTTATTACGAATTAAGCGCAATTCCGTCCTGGCCCGGGGAAAACCGCGCGCTCGTAAACCGCAAATAATTTATGGTCACGGGTTAACCGTACTGGCGTGTGCGGACGTAATTTTTCCACGATGTCTGATGGCCGTCCAGGGTGGTTTAAAGTCGAAAGATTCTGGAGGATGGGCAGATTCCTTGTGATGATATTGGAAGAAGCATATAATATGAATGGCCAGGTTTGTAGAGCTAAACGATTTCCAAGTGGCTTCAGAGAGTAGTTCTGTTTTATGGGAGCTTTGGCTTCTAGAGATTTCCGTCTGAGGTACTTCTGAATACCATTTTCGTTCGATGTGAATATAGAGGAGTGTTCCAAAGCTCTGCTTTCGTATGATATGATACATGTAGAAAATTATAGAGCAGAAGACAATTTTATTTTTTGTACTAAGGTCTTTAAGGTAATACCTATATCTACTATTTACTACATAATTTAAATCTATAATTCGTAGTTGACATCGGAAGTGACAAGTATCGCTTTGAATTAATATACACATAATCCGACAACAATTTGCATATTTCAGTAGCATTGTGCATTGTTACCACGAATCAAATTAAAATAGCTAAATACTCATGTATATCGGTTTGCTGTTTCTATGATAAATTCAAGATTGTTACTTCGAAAAGTGCTTTAACAAGTCGTCAAAGTAAATTTCGATTATATCAGATATTTATTCTACTTTCCTCACATATTTCTTTAACCATTCATTTGTCATTTTCTCATTTACCAGAGACCATTAATTTATCATGTATTATCTTCCAACATCATTTCACATTGGACGATCATTCCTCCGCGTTTCTTCGCCAAACAAAGTCAATGTACAGGGAATGCGTTTCACCCCTTTTGATCGTTCCTCCGCGTTGACGCGCTGGTGCTCGTGTGCACGCATGTACGTACGAGCAATAATGCAGCGATACAGCCGATGTTTAGTAGTCGTATTATCGTGATCCGTGTTTGACCACGGTTCGCAGCCGCGGCTGTTTGCGCGATACACAACCGCGTAGATTGCTACCAGTCGGATCACGGTATCGGACCAGATGTATCGTTAAGATATCGAACGTGATATCAAGCGTCGAATATGTCTGCCGCACGTGTACGTACCTGGTAACGATCCTGACCGAAACATTTCGCAGAGGGAACGCAGACATCGATTCCCGCGCGTTTAGAGCCACACTCTTAGTCGAGCAGCCGATTTCCACGTGGCTAACTGCGAGACAATCTCGTTGAAACGACTTTTCGATGCAGGTGTCCGACAATTTCAACGCTTTACACCTTTTTCGCATGTCCTCGTTGCGATCTCTGCGTTTCCTCCCACCGTTAGCGGCTGATCATCTTATTATACGAGATTTATATTTTTTATTATTACAGTACATTTTATTGTATAATTGTGTTCTCAGCAATTCTATAAAATCTTCTTTTACAAACATTTTATTCAAATGTACTTTCCAGACGGAAGGATTTTTCATTCTCTTCTTTGATCTCCGAGAGGAATTTATTACGTAAATGTAGTGACAGTGCTTGCAACGTACAAAGAGCTTCCATCTCTTTCTGAAATGCAAAATCTACGTGGTTGAACAATACAGTTTTATTTGAAAGAGAGTCTCCACCTCTCGGAAATAACTAAAAGAAACCAAATACGAGATGCAATAACCTATTGTACTATTTCAGAATTAAAACACCCTTAACGCTCTCGAGCGCATAATCAAGGGACAAAAATCCTAAAACATTCGTGCGGAAAGAATCGATGGTCCCGCGATTGCTTCGATACTCCGATGGGCGAATCACCGAGAAGCATCGAGACGCGGCGAAGAGAGAAAGAGAATATTATTTCGCGTCGAATGGCGCAACGTCCGTAGAAGTGGCCACGTATAAATTGTCGGGCCAGTCGTCGAGAATGGGAAAATTTTTACGTAGCTCGATCGTTGGCTCGCGGACGCGAAAAGTGGTGTGAGAGAGTGGCGGCGTACGAAAGTGGCCTCTCTCTCTCGAAAAAAAAAGAATCGTTCACGCTTCTGGCTCGTGTGTACACGCGTGTGCATGCACGGCCGAGATACGAGGCCTCTTTACGACCAATATCTAATGGATTGCATCGGCCGAGCGCAAACGTTAAATTTGACGTTCACGATTATTGCGGCCCTCCGGGGAGGCCAGTACGAATACACGGCCAGGACAGTGGCCAGGGAGGGGTTGGGACGACGCTCGACGTTAATTTTATAATCCTGGCGAAAAAGTTACGACCCTCGGAGTCGACCGAGTCCGGATCTCTTCTCCTCGTCATCCACCCCGCGCTTTTATACTCTTCCCGCTTCACCACCCCCGCGTTCCCCGACTTTTCCACCATTCCACTAGACGGTTCCCGCTTTGTCACGTTCTATCGCTGAATCTCGTGCCACCGCGAATACTCTTTTATATGGCGAATACTTCTTGATAGGATTTCCCGATCTTTTGTCCCCTTTTTCTTGTCGATGAATATTCTCCCGTGATTGGGTTTTGTGAAAAACGATTTTGGAGCTATGCAGTTTCATATAGCTTTTTAGTCATTTTATTAGCTGTGTGATTTATGATTTCGTCGATGCATTTTTTTTTCTTTTTGAGCTTCGAGTATTTTTTTTTTTTTTTTAGTAAATAAATAATACATCTTGTAATACCAAATGATAATCTTGCTGATCGAGTAATTTTTGATACAATCGTACTGTCGAAAGATTTTTTTAGTCTATGAAAAACATAAAAGAATCAGTTCAATTTGATATTAAAGTATTTTTGATAACATTAAGGCTCTTTTGTTTTCTGAAACAAGTACAAGATCGAGCGGCAAGTTTTGTGCACTATATTAGAGATAATAGCGAAGAAGCTGATCCTACGGTGAAAAAGAAATGCAAACTAAATCTTCCACAGATTCAAAGGATGATCGTAAAGAAGCTGCAAGTCAAAGACTGCCAACAGTGAAAACGCTTTCTTCTTAAATATTCTATCCTTTGCCAAAGCCAAGCTTTCTCTAAAGACGTTTCATCCGGTAAATACGAATTACCGCATCTCAACAACCGCTCTATTTAGTCGATTTTCGTGTTCTTTGCGCATCAGAGAGTCGGCCACGGTTGCAACCCTTCCACGAGGTTTCGGTAACTGTGGCGTAAGTCGAAAGGGTTTGTCTCGGTTGCAATATTCATAAGTAAGCGGCTTGCTTCTCGCGCTCGCCGTTGAGTTTAACGGAATTACGCGTTAACGGTCGATGCTTAAGAAAGTTGCCTTTGATGGAAACCAGGGATGCTTTCAAACCAGGGTTGACGCGTCTCGTCGAGCCACGGCTCTTTAGCCCACCGGTTTATTCGGCGACGACGAGACTGAAGAGGAAATTCTCTCGCGAGCTATTCTTTCGTTTTATTGTTTATTCAGAAACTCGTTAGAATTTCATGGGGCCGACCGTTTACGGCATGCAACGCGCACGCGAAACGATCCCCCATTTACAAGAGGGGGTGTAAGCGGCTTTTTTTCTGCTTCAGGGGCACAAAGAGCCTTGTTGCCGATGTTGCTCGCTTTTTGACCGCCCTCGTCGCACGCTTAGCCTTCACGGCGAATAATTAACGCGGTATCAAAAGGGATTATGAAAATATCGTGGACGATGCTCTGGAACGTTCAACGAGAGTTTAAGTCCCGCGTCGGATGAAAGGAGAAAATCTTCTTGAACGCTCTACTCCGACGGATATCTTTGTACATCACGATGGAACACGTTGTTTGACTTTTGCAACATATTTTGAATCGTATGATACTGTAGCGATATTTTTCGAAATTTTCATATGTAGTTTCAGTTCATTTTAACACGTGAGTTGCAAGCGTCCGTTCATTGGAATATACTGTTCGACGTTCAATTAATTGCTGTTTTGATCTAATTCTTCAACAAAAAACATTCAACTTCTTAATTTGTTCTCTGTTTTTCAACTTTCTTCTATTTGTACTTAATATGTGCATTACAAATATTAATTTTTAATATTAATTCGAAATGTTCCTCCCATTTTGTATAATTTTCTGTCACCTTTCTCTCAAGTCACGAATCTTTTTTTTCTTTTTTATAACGTTTATTGTCCAAGAAGATGAGTATTACACGTGTATGTTATTCACAATAAACAATGAATTTTGGTTGTGGGGTGGTTTAGGCAAAAGTACCGATACGTGACGGTACGACATAGCCATACAATATTATGTGTGTCGGAATTACATTTTTTTAGCGTTAAAATTTATAATTGGATTTAAGTCACTGTAGAGCGGTGCTTATATACGATATTGTTTCTTCTTCCTATCTGTGTCCTGAAAACCTGGTCGCAAAAACAGAGCAGTTCGGTAGTCTGCTTCTGGTTTCGATGGGGCTGTGGGATTTTGGGGAAGGGGGATGGGGAAGAGAGAGGTCCTGTAGAATTATTTACAATATTTACAATGTCTATATATTTACACTATTTACACGGTGGGAGATTTGAGCGTTGCCGCTTTGTGGTTCTTTTCAAGTCACGAATCTCGTCGTGGAAAAATGATATTGAGACATCTTCGTGCTTCTGCAACATTTCGAAAGCACTGTCCGATCAAAGAATGCGGCATCAGTCTGAATAAGCGATAATTTGTCGGCGATAAATCTGGACGCTGTACGCAGAAGAAATTCCCAGTTAAGGGTAGCGATTCGAGCAACATGCGTTCTAGCGTTGTCGTCGTCGCTCATCGTGCTCACTGTCGTTTCGCGAGATTATCGTCACCAACGAATAACACGATGCTGGCGTTTCAAATAAATCAATACCGACAAAACAATCGCACAGAAACGCGGAAGATTATATCGAAATTTAGAGATCTATTGTATAAATTGTAGATTTATATAAAAGTAAACTACACATGATCGCTTGAAAAAAAGGTGAAAGCTTTTGCATGCACCTAATATATTCGATTTCCACTTCGCCAATTCTGCAGTGTATTTTAAAAATCCTATCTATTTAGAAATTACACACGGGGAATCTATAATAGGTGGCGTAAAAGAGCAGACGAAAGAATAGAAAATCTTCGCGCCAATTTCATCAATCGTTCGTATATCCTACAGAAGAGACAATCTTCCAATTAGTTTCTCCATACTTCGCTCGATCTCCATTTCACACACTTCCCTCTCCTTAAAGAGAATAGCGTAACCGCCTAGCAACGACTAAGAACCCAACGTCGCAAAAAAGAAGAATAAATCTGAAACATATCCCACGCGTGATTTACTACGAGATATCGGATCTGTCAAAGAGGCGTAAATTATTCTCAGGCAAAATTTCAGAGTCTCCCCTATCGGGATGTTTCCTCCCGCGTGATGCCGCAGCACGAAACGCTTCGAAAGCAGATCCTTGCCTCGATGTCGCAGTAATGAGTGCATCATACCCATTATGCAACCGAGGACGGGAGGAAGGATGCTCCTTCCACGAACCGATGCGAGTTCATAATCACGGGGACAAAGCGAATGCTCCGCAGCCGCGCTCCGGAAATGACGATCCTCGAAGAGCTTCCTTCCATCGTCCTTCTGGCTTCGGGAGCACCGGTGTCCTCGGGAGGACGCACAATGGCGGCCGTAATACGAATCGGCAGGAAACCGATGACGGCGTTGTTGCGTCCTCCGCGAGCACGGCCACAAAAGCACAGCATCTAGGTAATAACTTGGGGTAATCATCGAACGGGACGCCCGACCGTCTGGAAGGATGCGTGCCTGTTGTTCCTGCCACGAGAATATGTGGCCTGGTAATCACTCCTGTTCGTCTGAAATAATTCGTTTCCTTCCAGCGAGGGGGAAACCGAGCGGATGAATGCAGGAATCGCCGCTTCTGGGGGAGACGCTTTCTGATTTTCGTGTTTGCTTGATACTCTTACACCGTATTTGTGGGTTTTGGTAGCTGATCAGCTGGTTGATTAATTATTTTTGATAGGGTTGCTTGCTTCGTTTAGAGGACCTGGTTTGGTTTTTCAGTATATAATTAGAAACTTTCAGAGAAGGATTAAAGAATTTTAATTGGTTACACTTGGAGAGAAAGTGACAGTTATACCAATCATACTATTATAGATATTAGTTACTTAGATATAATTTATCTTGCAGAAAACTTAGTGATATCTCGAACACGATGGAAAAATATTTCCTATATTCTCAAAGTTGAGATTATATTACTAATATTCCTATCGTGATTTATTTTTACATTGGATCACAAGTATGAATTCGTGTACACAATACATCGCAGTCTGACGTGATAAAATTCAAGAGTTACTCGTCTGTTCTGACTATACAAATGAAAAGTCCTTCTTCCCTTACAACTTGTCACCCTCGCTTCTTCATCATCTTGAACCTCTCCTTCAAAATAAATTCATTCTCACGAATCTTTGTTTCTACACCATATGCACATACAATAAACGATTAACTTCATCAAAAACATTCAGTTATTATATTATAAGAACCAACCTGCGTGTCCACTTAAAACTTAACTTCCCTTGTGCTCTCCGCGTGTCTTGCAAACGAACCAAAGGAATAAGAGGACGAGAAGGGTTGAAGATGAAGGTAGGGTGTCACTTTGCAAGAATTATTACTTTCTGCTGTAACGAATGCTCAGAATATACTTGTGAAGGCAGCAGAACACGGCTCGTGGATGGTGAAGCGTCGGGACGCCGATTTCACGACGACGAACGCATCGAGTCGCACACTCGAACGAGCATTAACGCGAGCACGAATAGAGGAAGCGCGAGCGCGAGTGGAGAATCCTCTCTTGTCTTAGTGACGTCGTGGCGTCATTACGACTCGTTCTTTCCTTCCCTTTCTCTCTCTCTCTCTCTCATCCCGCTCGAAGGACGATGCCGTGGTTTTAATTACGCGGATGAAAGTGCACAAGCTGACGCGCGTCCTTCCTCTGCTTCGCTTGTTCGACTCGCCTTTTAAATGGAGCAACGTGTGACACACGTGTGCTGGAGATGTTTCTTCATGGCGTGAAAAAAACAGGTTGGAAATGCGTTTATCGAAGCCTGTCTTTCAGTAGAATTAAATGAGACTTTTTACGGAATTTGTGTATTACTGCGTTATGAATGTTCAGGCACTTATTCTAAGTGGAAATGTGTAAAAATGGATGAGTTAAGAGATAAACGTTTGCTTTGATTTTACCTTTTTATCAGCAAAGATATAACGCAATTAACAGTACGATAATTAAGTCGGTGGAAAGCCATACTAATCAACTTCATAAATTGAAAAAGAGGGAAGAGTGATGATGTCGCAAAAAATATTATTTTAAATAATGTAACTTGTACTTTACATCTTGCACTAAAAAAATTAGCTTATCTGTAAAAAAAGAAATATTCATAAATATCCAGTAGTCATTATTTTTGTAAATTAAGTTACTAAAAATCAGTTAAAATCTTCATTTTTATGATATTGAATTAAGCAAAATCAATGAACGTATTTACTCACCCGACAGGCTCCATTTTTCAAATAATCGAATTCAGCTCGTAATAAATTCATTGCCGGTAAATAAAATCCATTGCTATTACGTGTAATTCGACGATGAATAAAACGTGGCTCCGTAATTCAAGATTGTTTAATTCGAGACCGGATGCAATGGAATATTAATCCCATCAAATGGAATACTAATGGAATATTAATTAACCGAATTGACTATTCAACCGATTCTCTCGCTTCACGTTCCTCCCCCACAGCAAGGAGGAACATAGTCATATACATATATCATACAAGAAACGTGACTTTTCCCAACAATACTTATTCCAACCGAACACGCCATTATCACAAGTTAGATTGTAAAATCGAAGAATGTCATTCCAAATTGCACCATTCACTCACAAAAACCAGACTGTTCACTATTAACCTATTAACCCTGTGCACGCTTCTTGCGCAACTGAGCATTCTTCCAACTACATTTCTTTCCTTCATAACACCATTTCCCTATTACCTCGATAACCATCGTTAAGACCAAGCATGCACTTCGACTAGCCAAGCAACTAGCCATTCCACCCTCCTTCCAACCCTTAAGAACAAGAAAGAACCATGGAATTTCTTTCGACCCAGTTCGATCTAGTCTTCGTCAACAGTCAGCCTTTCGCTCCCTCTCACGAACCACCCTTCTAACCACCCTTCTAACCACCCTTGTGTAAAAGCATCCCAACAAACAGATCCTCCGCTATTTACCGAAGAAGCTTCCAAGCCGAGACTTGGCGCGAAAGTTTCGCGAAACTTTCCGATCCCTCGTCTTTAAAGATAGGACGTTGCCCTGGGTGCTCGCGAAGGAGGGTTTGGTACCACTGGCATAGATGCATAAACGAGCAGCAGGCACGCACACAGGCTCGTGCGACGGGCCGCGGGACACACGCGTGCTGTGCGTGTCGACGAACGAGACGAGCGTACCTACATTACATGCAAATAAATATGCCATGCGAGGTGGCGAGGGGTGTATGGCCGCGCGGGATCCGACAGGGTGCAACAATAGGCCCTCACCGGTTGCCATAGTAACACCATCAATCCCTTAGCAACAGCTTGAGATCTTAAAGCCGAGGATTCGCTGCGACTCGCGTGGATCATTTAATGACACGGAGCTCGCTGATGGGATAGGGTTATCGCGGCTGATAGGTTTAGGGCTCGGGTCGTTCGGATGATGGAGGTTTCGGGGATTTTGAGATGAAGATGCTTGGATGAGGTTTGAGAAAGTTTAATGGAGGGACTAGGGAACTTGCGCAGGTCATCTGTTTTAGGTTCCGTGTTTTTGTAATTGGTGAAAGTATGTAAGTGATTTAGGGAAGCTTAATGGCGACTTTTATTCAGCTGGAAATATAATTATGTATATTTATTACATTAATTCGAACCATTTATGTATGGGATATTATACAATTGTAGGATCTTAGGAATTGGTCTACAAAAATTGTAAAATCAGAAATGACGGCGAACTTCTTGTCCTGTCTTATCTCTTTGTTATTTGATTGTACAAGCGAAGCGATTAATTTTCCAGCGAATTCTTTATTGATTTTCTAGTGACAAAATTTTCAGGAACTCTTTCCCTTCATTGCAGTTTCTTGTCTCCTTTTTTTAGCTACACATGCGAGGTAATTAATTTTCTAGTGAATTTTTTGTTGATCTTCTAGTGATCGGATTTTCAGATACTCTTTCCCTTCGCCAGATATTCTCAGCCGAAATTGATTGATGTCAACCGTGGAAATTCGATAGAGTGCCTCTGTCGAGTCTCCAAACTTTCAGAGTCCATCAGAGAACCGCAGACGAATCTTTATCCGTTCAAATCTAGGAATGTGATTCGAGTGTTCTGTATAAACCGAGACGCAGAATTAAATCACGTTGGGTCGCGTTATCAAATTTCCATGCTTCCGTTCCCGCCCTCTACGATTCACCGTTTGTTCTTTTTCCGCGGTTATCGCGTCGAGACGTGACGAAATACGTTTCCCACTGCTTTCCAGCTTGCTCGTACGTGACGAAGATAACGATTTATCCCAATCGCAAAAAGAGGGAAAAATATAAAAAATTTCAAAAATACCATCTCCCGACCAAGTAACCGCGGTGTAATCATCATTCAACGATCTTATAGAATTTCCATATTAAACTACGTATTTCCATATCAAAAAATCTGTTTCCTTCATCCACATACGATATTTTTATTGCGAATTAACATTTAACAAAATCTAATCTTTTATTTTCTGTGATTTTAATTGACAGAAACAGTAACGATACTGTTGTACCTTTATCAAATTCGTCTCTGCCTTTTCTACATATCCGTGCAATGTTACTTCCTCCATCAACGAAACAATAAAATCACCACGATTAGAGTTGAACCTCTCGACCCGTACTTCTTTCTTCAAGAAAAAGAAGGAAGTCACCGTTCCTCTGACTCCTCCACTTCGTTCTTTTCTCGATCCAAAGCATGCAGGTAGTTCTCTTAAAACGACGTGACTCATTTGTCGGGGTAATTACGTATTTATCGCGCGAAATTTCGGACAACTTCCTTTCGCGACGGATCTGGCGCGCGAAAAGGAGCGAGAGCCTCGTTGCCGACGGCCGACAGCCGGATGCGCTGCTTTTATCAGATTTCAGGTTGGCGGCAGACTCGCCTTCTTCGAGGCCACGAAACCCTCCGGTTAATTAACCGTGTCCGAGGAGAAAGGGAAACGGAACTGGGTTCGCGAACCTGTCTGTCAAACTTGTAACTTTTTTCCTTCTTTTTTTTCCTCCTGGCTTTATGTTAATTTAATTAACGTAGCTCCTTAAGTTTCGCGGATAAAACAGAGGCGCAGGTCGCTTCTATCGTGATTAATTGCAAGCAGAAAGCGCAGATTGTAGGTGAATATTTTGAATAATTGGCACGGTAGATTCGTCTCGGAAAATCTTTCGGTTATTCCGTGTTTGCTGCATGGTTTTAGTAGTTCATTTGATAATATCAGTATACCGGTCGGTTATTAGAGTATTCCCGTGTCAGAGCTTGCTGTTAGACAGCCGTGACGGGCAGATAGGGAGCCGTAACCAGAAACCCGTAGCCTCTTAGTCAATGGGTCGATACCCTGAATACGACAGTGCATTCGGCGCCTGGCTATGCAACGACGATAGTTGGGAATTCAATTCAGCTAATACCGTCTTACGGTCCTCTACAAATCGACAGACCACCGATGCATTCAATGAATTCGGATCAACGTCACCCTACCTTTACTCGCCAGTCACGGAGAGCAGTCACGCTTTTGTTTCTGCTCAACGTTTTCGAACATTCATCGCGAAACTCGGTTATAATCGTCATTCCAGTTTGTAGTTCTGAATAGTTCTGTGATCTTCGTCAATGACGCGTTAAGGAACATTTGTGTTATAGTGGAAATTATTAATGTATATTTGTTATTTCAAGAGGATCCACCTATGTGTACAGTCTAATTATTTATTTATGCATACAAAGAATATAATTGAATATAATAAAATAATTTAATACAATATATATAATTTGTTAGAAAGTTTGATTAAAATCGTTATTTTCCATTTTTACCACGAAGTTCGTACCACGACAAACGGCGATAAAAATGAGTCACAAAGCCCCGCAAGGTTTCTACCTGTTCATAAATAATAAATACGAATCCTCAAACTTTTCCATACACTACTTTATCACAGCAAAAATGAAACCTAACGTTTAGAATTTCTCATAAAGATTAACGTAGATAACGAAATACAACAGGAATTGATAAAAAAACCTCTGCTTCATAAACTGATATCGCTCGACTTTCGCCACCAAGTCCGCTTGAAACAGTGTAAAAAGTACCCTTCCAAAACCATCCTAACGATTGCCAAACACCTATCCCTCTCTCTTTCCACTCGCTTCATCCGCACAAAAAGCTCGTCAGAGTTGAACTTAACCCATCCTCGTGCTGTGGCATGTCTCCTGGACGTACGGTTTTGTCTCGCGGCGGGTCTACTTGGAAATTGGCAGAACGTTTCGCGGCCCCGTGGATCGGGCATTGATTAATGGCGCGCCTGTTGCAGCCCCGGTTACAATGCAATTTGCTTTGCATCGGGACGCGTACGTGTATATACCGCCGGTATATCCCGCGAGCGTGTGTTTGCATTCTGAGGGAGGCGAGAGGGAGGGACAGAGGATGGCGAAACGCGTGGGTCAAACGGGCGCGGTGTAGCATTGGGGCCGTTGGTACAGGAGACGATGAAAACGGGAGGGTGCATCGGCGGTCTGGCGGTATTTGCAGCGAAGTGACAAAGCCGTGACAAGAGTGACACGGTGGCATGGAACGGACGACAACTAATTAATCATCCTGCGGAACTGGCATCGCGTTCGGCGCACGTAGGAGCTGGTGCAATGAATGCACCGGCATGCACCTCGCGTCCTTTCCATTCGGACATGTGTCTAACCGACGCACACGAGCGCGTACCGCCCGCAATTGTGTAGATCGCCGGTGTTCGCCGTCTTCCTTTCACCCATTGCTTCTCCCTCGTGTCTCTGTCTTTTCCTCTATCCATCTTTCTCTTTCCATCCAATTGTTTCTGCCTGCGATTCTCGTCTTTCACCGATCGACCGGCGAGTCTGTCTTTGTTTACCGGACACCCTCCGGTACAGATCCTCGCCATTGGATTTGCCTATCGGCACTGTTGCAGCTACATTCCCGCCCTTCGCTCCCCTCGGCTACACCCTTGCTGGCTGATTGTGAGTCGCCGTCACGCTTACTGTCGGTCTACGAACGCGGTTCTATCGGCGAGCGAGCCGATTGTTTCGACAGAAGTCGGCCTCGCACATCCACGCATTAATTACTATGCATAAGCGATGGGAATTAGTGGGTTAGAATGTAATTCCTCTGCGTGGGCTTAGAATTCTGAGCGAATGGCGGAGATTTTGCGATTTGGAAAGTATGATCTTATATTAAGTTCTTGGTTGTGGTGTCTTTAAGATTGAAGACGCTCTTGGTGCAACAGTCGAGGCTGTTTTAATAAATTAATAAGAGAGGCGCGTGCATGTCTGCAGTTAATGGTAGAACAAGTATAAATGGAAGTAAGAGTGATTCTATCTGAACATTTCTATCGAATAATAGTTTAAAGTAAACATAGCGCAGAAAAATGTTATTATCATGAGAATATAAAGAACGGTTTCTTCACCTCGCATTTTCTTCTGAGAGAAATCGCATCTTCCATCAAATTTCACGGTTTATCGTTCCTCTCATCAACTCATAACTCGTGTATCATTTTTCCTTAATGATTCTCACCTCCACTGCCTGGTAAATCAGTTTACTCACAGCCAGTTTCTTTGAATCAACCTAAGAAACACTAAGAAACACGGTGAGAAGATGCCAGCTTGAAATAGAGAATCCAATTTCTTTTGGAAGAAGAGGCTCCGGTGTTCTCGATCGAATTCGGTCGACGAGACGGTCCAGGTCGAATAAATATCGTAGCAGTCCCGGGAATCAGATCGACTCGGGAGAAAGAGAGGCATCCATGTGTCTTCGGCAATTTCGTTAAACTATTGAAGTCAAGTGCCCCCCGGAGTGCAAGCCCTCGGTTACGGTTTTCTCCGGGACGTTCTATCGTTTCTTCTTGCTTCGTGTTCCTCCACGAATGTTTCAACGAGACGATAAGCTTTCCTAGCCAACGTACGCAATACACAACCTTTGTCAATTTTAGTCTTACTTGCGTTGTAGTCTTTCTTTAGGGTAGACAAGCTCGTTCATTCCTTTCTTTCTTTCTTTCTCTCTCTTTCCTCTCTCGTTCTCCTTTCTCGTTCATTTTCCTGGGCCATTAGCGACGAAGGAAGACATCAGCTTCCACTCAGTGATTACCGGAGAAGAATTTGCATAACACACGAGTCGCGCTCGTACGACGGCATTTACATTTTATTCGAATCGCGGTAATCGATCGGATCGAGTCTCCCCGGCGCGTTCTGGAATGAAATGAACGCGACGATGGAGGGATCCAGTGAGCCAGAGCATCGCCGCAGCAGAGGGTTTGGCTGCTTTAAATAAAAATAAAGTGGCCATGGATGCGGCCCGGATGGACGCATTAGCGATTGGGGAAAAGCTACGAGTTAGTTTTAACGAGCTCGCTTCGAAACTTCTCTATTATGGACTTTCCTCTTCCGTCCGTCGTCGTTTCCTCCCTTACTTCATTCTGTTTTTCTACCTGCACCGCGAGTGTGTCTTTTCCTTTGCCTGTACGGCAGCTTTGAAGCGGTAGACGGCTAATTAGGAACTGAGAAATGTTTCCTGGTTTACGTAGCATTTCCTAACATATTTGAAGTAGTTGCTTCGATTAGTGTAGTTTTGGTGAAAGTTTCTGTAACTCTGTCACTGATAACGTATGCATTATAACATATCCAGCTCAATTTAAATAAAAGCATGCAGTAAATGAATAAAAAAAAAAAAAAAAACGATCAGTCGAAGTTTTGTCATAAGAGAATCTTCTTCATCATCTTATATAGAATCACTGGATATATATTATATATCTGTTTCAAATACTATACATATATACGTAAATTGTTTCATTTTATCGACAACTTTGTATTCTTATTATCTGCAAAATATTTAATTATATTTTGGAAAGGGCAAAGGAAAAGAACGCACCGAAACGACTAGCAATTTCGAAACGATGTTCCGAGCGGAGCTCATGTATTTTCTGGATAATAATTTCGTCCGGAGTTTCTCTCCCCCTTCTATTACCAACCACAAATTACCGCGCCGCGGCGGCAGTAGTTTTGATATACGACCCGTACTCCTCCGCGATCAAGCGCGATTTATACGGTGCAACAATAACGTTTACCCTCGATACCGGTCCCCCGTGTATTTTACCCGGGGACAGTTTTACCGTCGCGCGAGGCGCAACCAGTGCGAATCCATAACCGCGTTTTATACACTTTATCTGCATTAGCAGTCGTGCCACCGTACTCCGATATATTTATTACGCGATACAATTTTTATTTTATTCTGTTTGCGTGACGATTCTTTACGACCGACTAGATTCAAACTTTATATTGACAGTGCACGGCCGTTTAAGGGGTCATTTAATGATAATAAGAAACGAAGAGTCGTACGGGTTTTCGAAAAATTGTTATTTCAAACGTTTCCTCTGTTTATGTTCTATAAAAGAAAGAATAAGAAGGAAACGTGGACGCCTTATCAAGGTGGCTGCAGTTGGAGGTATCTTTGCTACAATTTTAATGGGCAAGATTTGCCGTGAAGGAGATACGAATGTAATTTCAATGAAACTTTTAGTGCTTCAGGATATCTAAAAGGCTTACGTATTCTTAATGTTTCTCTTAAAATTTTTCCTTTTAGTTAATGTCGTTATACATCCCTCGCACATATTTTCCTGAATATCTACTAGTAACAGTACGTTTAGCTTAAACTCAATATTAGACTAAATAAATTCCAATAATTTACAGTACTATACTATTATCACTGAAACTATCAAACCGAGCAAAATGACCGGTATCAGATTTTTTGTTTTTAAAATTACCCTGCATGCGAGTGTTTGCTAAAAATGAATATCTGTTAATAATATTTTTTAGGAAATAAGTGTATGCTACGACTACATAAATTTACTTATTTATTTTTACTTTATTTTACATATTAAACGTCAATAGAACCACATAGCGTTAAACCAACGAAATAAAAATATCTCCTTTTCACGGTACTCGAAACAAGGTGTCCTGAAACTAAAATCCAGTGTAGATTATTTCACAAAAGACTATTTCGCTATACCTTAAACCCGGTGCGTGACGGAGCTGGAAGTTGTCCTGCTGCAGCTCTCAAGTATCGCGGTGCGCACGGTCGCGCATAATTCTGCCGCATTTCGATAATAATCGTAATTGAAGCATTTAATGCCCGGTGGCGTCGATATTCCAATAATTCACCGGCTCCCTGTCACGATGCGCAATGGTGTGAGGTGTAAGGATCCCCCCCGGTTCGATTCTCGTGGGATCCGGTCCTTCTCGGTTCCACGGCAATGCATCACTCTGTCCGCAGTCCCGTAACTCACCGCGCCGCTCGCACACGCGTGCCCGCGCCGACAGCACGCACGTAACGCACACGTAAACACATCGTTGGACACGCATGGTCAATAAACGCTCACATACAAACGATCGAGGATAGGTGTGCGCGCATACGATGCGACATAGCGATGGAAAGACGGGGTCGAACAGATATATGGCCCGAAGTGAACGACGTATCTAATCTAACCCTTCTGGACAAGATACTCCGTGATGCGCGACGGGGGTTGGCTCGACCATGCGTTAACCGTGCTACCCCCGGCCAGGCCAAGTGTAATCTAAAATTACAAGAATCCACTGGCCGGACCTGTGCTGACCGGGGCCATTTGTCAATCTGCTTGGACGATTGCTATCGACACTTTTCGAAAGGATCGGCCACGTAACTTTCGTGAAGTTGAACGATGTTTTCGACGACGCGGTTAACCCTCCGTTCTTTGCATCATTTCACGCAACGATATTCTTCCTAGAACGCAGTCAGGCGTTTGTAAGGGGAGCAAATATGCAATGGATAATTAGATCAATTTAATATGGAACGTGCAGGAAGCTTTTTATAAATAAAATGATCTCTTGGCTGCATTTTAGGGTATTACATAATGCGATACATGTGTAATAAAATACATATGTATGTTAATTATTAAGTGTATATTTTTAGGATTTTTGAAAATATTAAGAAATTTTTAATTTCAGCGTTAGCGAGTAAAAATATGATATACGTAATTCTTTGTATTATGCGAAATATAAATGGTGTAGAATGAATATCAACGGTATTGAAACAATAATAAGAAGTCCATTCGTGTGAATATCGGAATTCGATATTTTCCCATTTCAAGCGATTATCTCTGTAACCAATTTCAACTATCCTTTCCCAATTCATCGATTATCGTTACACGCGTTACTTGCGAACCAAAAACTTCATTCTCTAAAAACTCTCAACAAACGAACAAACAAACTCGCTATAAATCCAATCGTCGATCAGGATTACCATCTACAATAACTCAGCGCCCGTAGACCTTCCTAAAACTTCAAAACGCGCAACAAAACCCTTCCCACTGAAACGTCACGAGCCACTCCATCGCTTCCATTCATCACGCGGAGCAAACTTCGAGCGTCGAAGAAGCTTATCGCAAAAAGCATGAACGCGTTCGCAGTTGCAGAGCTTCGCAGTGACTCATTGCGTCGCGCGATGTTACAAAGTTGCGATCCTCTCGCGGCTCCCGAGATATTCATCTCCATCAAGGCTCGGCTAATAACTCGGGCGCTCGGTTCACCGAACAGAAAGAAGCAAAACAGAGAGCCCTTTCGACTCCTGCCCTTTGAACTTACTTTCTCGCCATCCTTCCCCTCTCCGTCTCCGCATTTTCTACAACACCGTGTACTCGCAAATCGAGACCATTAAGGTCGTCTCAATCGCGCCACGGGTGGTCAACTCGAGGAACACCGAAGAAAGAGGCGGAGGGCTGCGCTTGCAAAAGTAGGGACAGACTATTTCGCATCCGTCATCGTTTAAAGCTCGTAAAAGTGAAACGATCACCGGCAACTAAAGTAACGAGGCCTGAACACAGGCGTGACGATCAGATGCCATCGAGCGATAATGCCCGCATCGCGGCATCTGCTAGTCGCGTTCTCGTCACGCTGCGATGCTGATTTCGACCTTGATAAAATTGTGCTACGGCCACCAGGGAACACGTTCACGCGGGGATAGCGCGTGAAAACACGACATAGAATACCGATCCTACACCATCGGCAGCTACTTTTCTCCATAGGCTCCCCGTTGATTTGACCTATTTTCCACGGTTGAGTGATTCTGAACGAGAATTGAGAATGTGTGTAGATTTGCACGAGGGGGAGGAGTTATTGGTGTCGAAGAAAGTCAATTTATCATCGTCATTATTATCCTCTTTTATTCTTATCTCTGAAGTACCTGTGAGGATTCTTAATCGACCGTGATCTTATTACGTTTGTGTAATTCCTTTTAACCAATCAGAACGGCGTTGCGCGTTGTATTACAGGTGTGAATTATCGGGGAAAAAGATGACATCTGTCTTTTATGGAAAGCCATTTCAAAATTCAATACGTCCATTAACTTACGTTCGATTTTTCAAAGCTGTTACTTTAAATATCTCATAGTCCTTAATATTCTATAGTTTCTAGCGAGCCTTTCTAATTGGTATAATTACATGAACTCATTGCGAATCGTTTCTACCCACAAATCATATTTAACGAAGAAAAATCCTCACGCTAACCACTCACAACGAACGACGCGTTTCGCATTCTCGGTTTAATCCATCATCATCGGTGGAAATCGAAGGGATGGCCAGGCCGCTCCGGGCGATAACGGGGCCGGCAACGAGGAGAGCATCACACCGCCGCGAATAGTTCATTAAAATATCCATGAATACGTAATTGTGAATGCGGTCAGAGGCAACGAAATCAGATAAATGAGCGCGTACCAATCGCGCGAAATGGAACAGTAATTCGTACAGGTTTGCACAATTAAGCCAGCCATCGAACAAAAATATTCTATTTCGCTTCCGGTGACCGCGCCATTAAAATCCTCTGTGATTACTTATCCATTTATTTACGGGAAAGCTGGAGTGACTCCCCCGGGCTCTGAATCGTTTCAATTTTCACCGTTACGGGCTGACCTGGCTGCAAATTGTCTTAATATCCTGCCGTTAATAACGTCGACCACGCATGACACGTGAAACGATCGAGCAATATGGTGAACAATTTTCCATGGCGTCGAGTTCGAAACGAAATCGAGTGAAAGAATAGAAGGTGCGTTAGTCACGGGCCATTTTGCCACCAGCCGTGACCTGTACGCGCGTTGCCTTTATTTTCCAAGCGTTAATTCACTCGAACAGTGTTCGTCCTCTCGTGCAGGAGGAAGTCGAACCCCTCGAACGAACCTTTCTTTTCTCTTTTTTGTCTCTCTCTCTCTCTCCTCCTCTTTTTCTCTTTCTCTCTTTCTCTATGTAAGTCTCTATCTATCTATCTATCTTTCAGTTGTGAGCGTTTTAAAATCCGGCCCTGTTCGCGGCGGTTCGGTCACGTGCCGTCACAGGGGGTGCATCATAATGCGCTCGTCACCGTGCTGTTTCGCCTCCGCTGCTCGGTTCTTCGTGTATCGAGATGCATACGTAATTAACGGGAAGCATTAACGGGAATTAACAGGCGGCTTAACGGCGTGGAAAAGTAACGTGGGAGCTGCGAGCCCGGAACATCCGCGAGCCAACCTTTTTGTTGTTTGTCTCGCTTTATTCGGAATTGTCTTTGATAGCTATTTTTTATCGAGTGATCGACGTTTGTAAGATTAACAGCCTGTCTTGTCTAATCACGCATAAATCTTGTGATTTTGTTAGCAGCTACTCAGAATGCTATTTGTTCATTGCATGTAATACTACGTAAGGTGAAATGGTATTTTCTGCGATACGAAAAGATATTGAAGACTATTCGAGTACTGACATACGTACTTTGTATTACCAAACCTCTAATTAAACAATTGACGTCAGAAGTTGCAATTTATACCACATGCGTGGCTCGATATTACGAAACAAGGAATTAATCGACGTGTGAATATTTTGACGAGCCTGTGCATTTAATGATTGAATTATTAGCCTCTAACTGGAAAACGGAGTAAATTATAGATAGAATTATTAATCTTGACTTCCTTTCTTCTCTAATATTTAAACCAGTTAGAATCGATATAGTATATTCATAAATTTAAAATGCATGAATATAAATCGATTCCCTTTTATTAATCGTACTCTTATTATTTATCAAAAATGTGTAAATCGATTTGTAGTAGTATTAAAGTCCACTTGATTTCCAAACGCGATAGAAAAAGTATATCGATGATGATGATGATGCATGTGTACCAGTCACGGGATGGTCAATATGCACACAGATCGCTAATGCAAGCTGCCGTCAGGCTGAAATTACCCAGGTAGAAATGATCGATCCAATTAAGCACACGATGTAACGGAAACGTATAATCGTGTCTAGAGACGGTTAAAGACGGTCGTGCGTATAATTGGTAACATATAGTTTCGTTCCTTGCTTCTGTTAATATCATACAATGATAAAATCTTTAATAAAGTGCCTGTTACACGGCGATGAATCCTCAGGTAAGTGGCATTCAATTTAAGAACGTAATAACGTCTCGTAATATATCGACGATAAATTTCCTTTGCTTGATCTTCGAATAAATCTGCTTCGAATAGTATCAAGACGAAAAACATTGTATCGTATTAGCGTTGATTTAAAAGTTAGCGAGCTACGGTTACGTGGCACACAAAGACCCTACGACCGCTTAGAGATCTCAATTAGACGAAATAGTCGTATAAGGAAGGCGTTAATTACACCGTTTGAAACTTTCTCGTGGATCTATGAGTTTTGGAAGAGATAAACCTCACTATACTTATTACTATATTTTACTATACTAATTGCTATATTTCTACTATACTATGTATATACGTTATAAAATACTCGCGTAACTCTGTAAGAGAGCGGTGGTATAATTTTTGTATCGTTTCTATTTCATTTATATGAAATCCGTATCGTTGATAAAAAAGTAAAGTACAAAAAGAAAATCCAAGTTCAATTATTTTTTTGTGGAATATAATAGTTTTAAAACGATTCTTGTTTTTTTTACCTAAAGTAGTTAAAAAAATAGAATATTATATAGTATATAAAAATGCGTTTTTTATAGATAAAATATTCTAATATTACTTTATTTAGCACGCTATAAAAATATTCATAAAATTAATTGTAAATAAACAAAATGAATAAGGTATATCCATTCACACGTATTCTTTTCTTTGTCTTTCATGGACCTTCCCTCTTTATCAAGCTGTCCGTAGTGCGTTCCATGCTACTTCAAACATTCTCACTACTGCATTCTTCAGCAACAATAACATCCTCTAAAAAACGCTCTTTGAAAAAAGTCCTTGCAATTGCAGACGATCGTCAGAGCGTAAAAAAGGCATGGAAACAACGGGTCGTCGGTTCGATTCAAAGGCGTGAACTATCGGTGAAATGATCAAAATAATCGAACGTAGACGAAGGAAGCGAATGGTGGAGACGAGCACATCGTAAAGTGAATCTCATTAGCGATACCCTGATGCATAGCACGACTGCGGGGGGCATCGCTTTGATGTCGAATGAACTGCCGCCCCCTGAGGGTCATAGCACGCGGCATTATTGTTATCACGAGACGAGGCTGTTTCTAATTATCGGAAAGGAACCGGAAGTCACAGCCTGCGACGCCGTCCTCCACTCACAGAAGAACGTTATTTGTCCTACGTTAAAGGCACGTACTCACTGGCGACCAATTCACGACCAACGTTAACGAACGATACTCGATAAAATGATCACAAGCATTTTATATCCAACAAACAGTCTGTTGATGTCACAAAAATATTCGGATCCTATGATATTCTTAAACATCTTGCTCTACGCTTCAATTATATATAGAAATAATTAAAAAAATATTTTAGGTTATTGATAGGCTGTAATCTCCTGTTAAAATAAGCACTTTATTTGTTTATTTATTCTAGATAATTGTTTATATTTAAGAACAAATGGAAGATGTCTACTTTTCGCGTTACAGAAATATTAAAATAAGTCGTGTTTTGATAAATACCAATAGTACGCAAGCAAATTATGGATGATGTTCGTGAATTGTTTGCAAACATCAGTGAGAACGCACCTTAAGGGAAACAAAGGGAAAAAGCAAGGCAAAGGGATCGAGGTCCGCTTTTGGTCGAGCCGCGAGGAAAGACAAAGCAAAGGGTCGATGGCCCACCTGTTCTTTCGGAACCCTTTGACGAATGACCCCTGCAGACGAGTTACACGTATTCCTCGGTCCCCTGTCATTAATCATATCGACGCCGTTGGATGATCGGTGTTAAGTGCGTTGCGTGCCACCAGGTCTCCTCGATCGCGGTTTGTTTGCCTTTCATTAATATTCGATTTCGATGCGACGATGGAGAACGAATTTCTCCCATGGATTAATTCGAGAATGAGGAAAGTGGAGTTTAAGTCGTTGATGTAGTTTTATGTTAATTTTAAAGTTAGGATTCACGAGGTGCGAGGAAAGATTGACATTTTCTCTTTATTTTGTGATGGGTTTTTCAGGATAGAATGTAGAAGATCGGATTAATGAGATATTGGTGTTTTTATAGGAAAACAAACTGCGACATCAGTCCGTAACAAAGTACAACATCAGGTTTGAGGTTTAAATAACTATTCTCACTCTTTCACAATAACAGGTTATCCTTTTATTTAATCACGTCAAAGAAAAATACTTCTACATAGCCATCAAACGACATCAAACACAAACAATCAACAAATCCCAACTCTTCTAAACTCGTCAATTCATCTAACGACAACATGAAAAATTATATTATATATACGTTTTTTAAAAGTATCTTATTAGGTACTAGAAAGGAAGAAATACTAAAAAAACCATAAATCTAAGCTCTCGAAGCAACTAGTGGAACGGAGGTCTTTCACCTGCGTCCAAATGACATCACCTAATTTCCTCCAGAAAGTAATCAAATAATAGTACCGTCCAACATCGTCAGCGTAGCAGCAATTTCGGTTTAATCGCTCGTTCCGGAATCACCCCCGGTGACGCTTCGGAAAATAAATTTGTGAAAGTCCGCCACGAGCACATGTCACACTGATTGCACATCCGCTTCCGCCGCCGCTAGGTACGAAGACAGCGCGCCATTATAAAACCGGCCCCACGAAAGAAACATAATATTTATTGCCAGCTTCCGTTCAATTAGGGGTTGACACGGCATCGCGACGAAGGGAGAGGGTTTGCTACATCGAACCCGCTTTCATCCCCCCAAAAATTCTGTGTACCCTGTCCGACCCGCCTTTCTCTGTCGCTTGTCGATGCTTTCGAAATCTATGTTCGCTTTCACCCCCCGCTCGATGGGGTGTTCTGAATTTATATATTGTTCACCCTCTTCCGATTTGGGACGACACTCGCGAAATGGCTCAAGAGGCTTTTTTTCCTTTTCGCCCCGCGTCGAAACGGGGTTGGAACCTCGAGTGTCGAGGTGTGGGAAGGGGTTTGTAAATTACCAGTATCTTCTCTCCTCTCTTTTTTTTTGTCAGTGTCTCTTGCCTTATGTTGGATAAATTGAATGAGATGATCGGAGATTTGTTTGGAGATCGCGGTGGAAGAAGTGTGTTATTTTTAATTAATTGGACTATTACAATGTAAAAATATCTATTAGCGTAATAATGACGTTTCTCAATTAAATTATATTTTTAGTTAAATCAAATAATTTTCTCTTACTCGATACAGATAAAAAACACTTGTTATTACGGTACAAAGTTAAGTGTCTATTTCCGATAAAACTACCACTGCCACTGTACTTCAGACTAATTCTATATATAATATCGATTGTGTAACATTTTCAGCACACTGAGTACACATACTCTTGTCCTTGTCTGTTCTACAACTATATAGTATATACGTATATACAATACACTTTATTGCTTTTTTTCATCAAACACTATACAAACAACAGCGTTGAACAAAGAGGCGTATTTATTTTTAAACTTATAAGAGCACCTCTATTACATAACCTATATTTATTTTTACATTAACTTCATATACCACGCACGCTATTTAATATTTAATAATAACAATCCACAATATGTGTATATATATCAACAAACAATAAACAATTTCATTATCGATTTATTTTTATTGGTACATTTATAAGATGTAATGAAGCATACTCTTTCACAGCGGTCCCATGGTGTAATGGTTAGCACTCTGGACTTTGAATCCAGCGATCCGAGTTCAAATCTCGGTGGGACCTAAATTAACTTTTTTTTTTTTCAACTCGCATTACCTATGCGTTCTACCTACACTTTATACCATTTAAAAATACTAACCCATTCTTTTTTCATTTTATATTTTCTATTAAAAAATCCCGCTTACAATCTACAATCACACCAACGCGCACAATCTACGCTCACCACTTATCTTCCTACTCCATCGTAACAACGCGAAGCGACAGAGAGATACGTATCTACATAGTGCGCAATATTGTAATGCGTTTTCGCTGTTCGATCATTTTTAATGAAACGCCAAAACGCATCTTACGTGTCGACGTGAACGTCGATCGACATATGACGCGTCTCTATATCCGCGAAATCCCCGTGCCTGATGCTTAATCCGTAATTATATAACGCGTAGCCGGCGATAATTCATTTATTATACATGTAATTCGATAATCGGACAGAGGCGTAGACCGCGTATTATCGTTCGTTTCCACGAAGGTAGCGGTGCTTTTTCGCCTGGCGATGTCGGGCTTATCTGGAATCACCGCGTCCCGGCTACCTGGCGTGTAACTCACGGATCAAAAATGCATCCGGCCGCTAATTACTGGCTAAATTAAGCCGTACTCCGAACGTACGAAACGTTGTAAGTAATTCGCTACCGATGACAGATTACGCGTTCACAACGACGCGCCATTAAAGATTGATTAAAATTGTAGAAATTATAGGCACGCGGTCCCTTCGATGATGTTACCCGCAACGATGTACGTAGCACGATTATTTTCAGTTCATGTTGTTTTATCTTTCAGGCTGCAACGAAGTGAAAATGTAGCGGTAAATTGCCATAGAAAATGACACGTGTTTATATGTTCGTTTTTATTGCCGTAGTTAGAGATAAGTGCGTGGTTGGAAATGGTGAATGGCTTAGCGAATGATTATTAGATCCAGTTGATACGGATAAAGTAAAGGACAAGGTAAAGAAGACGTTCAATGCATTATATAGATTTTCAAACAGCAACTCAACCTTTGATACCCAATCACAGAATATTTAATCAGCGTCATTTTTCGCGGTCTTGATATCCATCGCGTTTATCTTTCGTTAAGAAGATTTTTAATTTGAAAAGAATATAAAGCTGTTTTAACATATTTTCTGGTTTTCATTTTATGTTAAAAATTCTCTACTTCTCCAAACTCGGGATTTCTTTTTCCAATGAAGTATGAGAATATGACGGAACGACAAAAAGAAGGCAAACATTATCTATATCGAATTTACATATCACTAAAACAATCTATTACAAAAATAAAATACAAAATAAAAATCCGCATTCCTAATATAATTAAGGCTAGATATTAGATTGTCCCAAAAGTTTCTTTCCTTCCATAAGTGAAATAATAGATGCACATTTTTTATTTCATATTAATTTATGGATTTATGTATAATAAACCATAAAATGGATCAAACATAATTCAATAAAATAATATAAAACAATAAATATTGTGCATCTTGTTGGAATAAGTACCCATACACAGACACCAACACAGGCATTTGAACACGACACTTACAAAGGTCATACTCAAGTATAGAGAGTGGGGTTCAAAAGTATTTAAGGGATCGTGGGTTACTACTTTAGTCTAGTCTGAAAGTAACTGGCCAACAATCAACAATTCTTGCACACGTTGTTATATCACACACTTGTCTACATCAGGTTCTGTAGTTTCTGTTTAATAAACATCACTGAATATTATTTCAACATAAACATTGTGTCTTCCACAGGTTATTAACCTTAACTTCTAGATTAAATTCTAACACATCTACTTCCTTATAAAACGAAAAGAACTTTTGGAACAACCTAATATAAAAGCATCAGAGCTTAAAATGGAATTTAATAAGTAAAAACTGTAGAATACTCAAGTAGAATTAAAACTATCCGTAACCGAAGTCAAAGCAAAAGATGAATATTTTCCATCATTATAAATATCAACTACGCCAAAATTCAACGATGAAGGGTGCGAACGATTCACGCGCAATTATGTTTGCTATCCACGCAACACACGTGACCAATAATCCGACCATTCGTACGACAAACATATGTATAGCCATAACATATTCGCGTCTAACGTGGCCGGTGCTCATCAATCACAATTACAAAACGCCAACGCGAATAGTAAAATCACACAAATTACACGTTCGTCGCTCTCATCGGCCGCTCTGTTGCACGCGAGCGCATTATTACCGAGCGTTTCCCGGTATCAACATTAATCAACCAGCTGTCTATTCTATATTTCCGTCGAGGTTGTCGCATTGATTTCGATCCCCTTAAATCAGTCGTGGAAAAACGAATTTCCCGGCGCGACACGGTGTTTCGCGATTCGAACGACGCGTGAAACATTGGATTGCTAGTTCATCGTAATTTATCGACAGCACGTGTTTTATGGGTTTTCGTTCACGCGGCGCTTGCACAGTGCGTAAACAGCGGTTTCAAGTTTCTGCAGAGCTTCTTGCTAGGAATGCAGATTTTTTCATTGCTATTCATACGCCTCTGTAAGTAACTGTTTTTCTGACTTGCGATTCAATTTCATCTTTTTGTTTCTCGAAATTCTTCAGGCAAACTTGCATTCGATATTATTCTACTTTGTTACAATCTCTGAATTTTTATATACAAATTTCACACTCGTTTCAAATTTGTATACAAATTTGTAAAAAGATCGTCGTATAAAATTAGGAAACGAAAAATTACACGTGTCAAGGGAGATCATCAAAGAACGTATCAGGGTTAATGTAATTTTGGACAGAATTTTGCGCGAAGAATTTTGGAGAAGGAGTTTATTATGAAATAAAACATGCTAACATGCTCGAGGATAAATATTAAATGGAATTAATAATCCATGAAAAGCATTTATTCGTTAAATCTAAATAAATATACATCTTATATGTATATAGTTGATTCTGAAGCTTCCTTTGTTCTTTGGTAGTTCATCAAAATTATGTTTTCTTTATTTTTTGAAGACTTTCAAGCTACCCTCAATACAAGAACAAATAGTTCGTCAACTTGTCCTAATTGCACCGATCCAAATCCACAGGTGTCGAACAAATTTTAGATTCCAGTACAAACAGTGAACGACGATCCGTTATGATAATTACAGTCTGTAATGAGCAATCGAGGATAAATGGTCCGAATAAGCGATCACCGTTCGTTAATCCCTGGAAAATGGCCGATTTCGCGAATCAGATTTCCTGGGACGACGAAGGATAACGAAAACGGAGGGCCCAGACTACGACGTTCCCGTACGATCGTTACAGCAAGTTCATCAAGATGTGACAACGCCACCGTGAAACTGTCGCACGCTCGTAAAATACTTTCTCAATTTAAATTTCACCGAGACGATCCCTTGGAAGTTTCCGGTTAACGAGCGGAACCGCCCTAACTCAGTTGGACGATAAAATACCGGCCTCGTAATGACGGAACGTGTAATCGAGAATCACACGAGCCATCGTCCGTAACACTTCACCCGCGGAATTGCACCTCGTCCGCGGATAGAGACTATCCAGACAGGGCAGACGGTATCAAGAATCTTGCCACACCATCGTCAACCGATCTTAAAGATCGTTTTGTACCAAGATCTTTCGAATCTTATAGTGTAATTTTATTTCTGAACCTGCTGATAGTGATTTCTTGATGGTGATGGTTGGTCGTATCTAAGTTTATAAGAATCAATTACTTCTTTACATTAATGTAATCGTACTTTATTTTCATTGTATTTTCGTTTCACTGCATGCAGATTTGTTCAAGTTTTAATATGCTTCTGTGGTGAATTTTTCATACGGGATTTGTTAGGAAGATATATAACCCAATATAAGTCTGCAGCTATAAAATTGTTGATTTATTGTTAGTTAGATTTTGAACAAAATCGTGAAAGATGTTTCATTTTTATTATATTCCACTGCTATTGAATCACTACGCCAAGCTTTAAAATTCTAATAGACTATGGAAAGAATTTGGAACAGGAATTCGTGAAGCTTTCACCAGATTAAAACACCGGCGAACTACTCCTATTGTCTTTGAAATAAACTGTTCTCATACTGTTATAGAAAATAGAAAAGTTTCCACCAACTATTCGAGAAACCACGTTGATCGATGTAAACGTAGAAGATTAAATAAAACAGTTATTAATTCCACGCTAGTATTGCTATCGTATTTAGTTACACATTCTGATACATTATCGTTTATTGCGTGTAAAATTTCCACGTACCAATAATGATAAAAAAATAACCAAAACTTATCAATACGTCCATCCATTATGAACAAATTGAACGATTCCTGTCGCCATACCATTGTCTAATTGAATGTCCAACACGCCTGTGTCGCTTTTATTCCAAAAGTAAGTACTCGATAAATCCCTCGCATTCAAAATGTTTTCCAACCAACTGAAAAACCCCTGCTACGCGTCGTATATAAGCCATGGCGAAGTTACTTTATGCTCCGATTTAAGGAATACGCGGCGTGCTCATAAACCATAAAAGATTCCAGTCATAACTCGAACGGTATCGCATTTTATTTAATTGCCCCGCGGCTCTTACACGGCCCTAAAGGAAAACAGGCAGTGGAGAACTTGCGTGCATAATATTATTTATTACCAAAGAAGCTGTTAAAGTTTAACGCCTGCTGCGCGAAATTAAACGCGATAAAATGTTTGTTATCCAATCGTATCGCGCCTCTAACGTCTCCTCAATGTCACGCTTGTTCCACCTCGCTATCTCTCGCGGATAAGACGCGACTTTACAACCGCGAAGACGCTTTCGGCGTTCGCCCTACCCAGCGCACGACGATCAGTCGAAGATGCTTCGATCAGTTAACGCGACTGCTCGTGACTGATAAAACCGACACGTAGAGAGTACACATTCGATTTGGTTTTATTCGATAAAACGTACTATACTGTATTTTTAATATAGATATGACTGGTGCAGTCTACGAGCGTTTACAATTGAAGATCGTAAGAGACAAACATGATATATACTAAGTTTCTATGCACTTATGGGATATTTAAAAATGCAAGGATGTACGTAACATGCGCAAGTGTAAAAAATATTTAACGCGAGGTAGTTGTTGGAATGTTTAATGGATGGGATAAATTTGTATTTAAAGAATAAAAAAGAAGATGTGATTTATCGCATTCTTTGACTGTAATCTTCGGTTATGACCCATTGGGCACTTCAACAGCAAAAAATTGATACGAAGTGAGAAAAATTGATACATCTTTTAGTTTCCAATTTTCGTAATCTTCATTCGTGTTTCTTATTTAATTAGGAATATATTAAGATACATATCCAAACGTTTTAATGCCTTTTTAAATTCTTTCGATACACATCGTAAGTGAAATTTTAGAAAAATGACTTGGTCAAACCGTTAATTAAATTAAAAAACCAATACAACGCATTGAGTCTTTCAACGAGATTTATAACTCCAGCTCAACCCTCGAATAAAACCCCTGTCACTGAAAAAAAACGCAAGAAGACATCGACGTCTTGGGTTAAGAAAACTTTGCATATTTTTAATAGTCGCAGGCATCTCGAGCCAATTTCCCGTTTCACCATAAAACCCCAAACGCTCGAGATTTATGACCACCGCGTCAATTATAATCCGTTTCATTCGAAAACCTTCTTCGTTTCGACAAACCTAACCCTTCGCGACTCTGCTGCACACCCTCGAACTTATATCGTAAAAAAAGAATGATATTAGACGTTCTCCCTCGTCTTCCCTTCCTCGAACCTACCCGCTTGGCAAGCTGAGATGGAGCCTGGCTTTGGGGAACGTTTAAATAAGACGCGAAATTTTTTATACGGGTAAAAAGCGCGTGGCACGACGAGGAAGGCACAGCGAGCTCGTTCGTAAAACGTATCCCGCCGGATGGGCCAGAAATGGCCCCTCCACCATATCGAATGATTACCACCGGGGACCGTACAACGTTGCGATTTAACTGCCCCTTAAAAATTGTTTGTCTACGCGGCGTTTTAACAACGCGATCCCCGTATACGATCTCTCGTTTCGTTCGTCCCTCGTCGATGTTTTCCGTTTCGCGACGTTTAAGGTGGATTTTAATGTATGCGCGGAAAACGACGCCGGTGGATGTCTTTGATGAGCGAGCGTTTAAAACGCGAATATTTGGAAGTAGGGTAAAAAGGGAGAAGATATAGTGTTAGGAAATTGAGTCGTAAATGGTACGGTTTTGCAAATGGTTGCTTGGAGGTGAGAGGGTTCGATGAATGGGGTGGTTTGTTGGTAGTAATTGTTAATGGTTTTGGAAAGAGTGGAGTCTTCTTTTAGAAGAAATTGGATCTAGGGAATGGTGATGTTTTAATTAATATCGGTAAGTAATGATTATTGTTGGGGATGAAGCGTGATAATCATATTGCGATATTTATACAATTTTCTATTTTTATGAATATAATTGAGGGAGCGTAGTTTAAATAAAGATTTGTTTTGCTTATTTGGTTCACTCACTAAAAATATTATAACGAGTAGTTTATTCTGGATAATTTACAGATTTGTCACTATCACGTGCATTCTCTGCATTTGTACATCTTTAACTTCCCCAAAGGTGTTTAAAAATCCGTGGTCTAACAAAGACATGGATTATTTATTTAAAAAATTGAGGTAAAATGCAACAGTAATTTCGTTGTTTCGTCTTTGAAAATAATCATTAGAAAATTTGATTGTATAGCGTAATTTAATAATTATTGATTTACTTTTTTCTGTAAGAAATAATATTTTCCGAGCAATCCCATCGACGGTTAGTTCAGGACTTAAAGTGTATGTCAACGAGTTACATTTCATCGTGGGATTAATATAAAACAAGATTGATAAAGTTTCATTAATTGGTTCTGGAGTGATAGTCTCCTAATCTGCTTATATCAATATACTCCTTATCATCTGGAAAATATTATTTCCAAAAAACAATCCAATAAGTAATACATTATATCATACATTTATATTTAATACAAATATTTTATCTACAAAATAGTTTCTCTAAAATCTTTCGTTCTATTTCTCAGAGCATATTATTCCTTATTTCCATGTTTCTGTATTCTCGTATGCGCTTCTTTCTATTTATTTAACGAAAGTCTTGGACTTTTCACAAATCCCATCTCAAAACTGGGTTAAGAATCTCTCTCCTTAGTAACAGAGGAGAGCACCAAAATAGAGTACGAAATATATGGAAATGCTATCAGTTAGATAAGCGATTTTATTTAAAAAAAAAGAAGCATCGTTTACGTTCGTTTTTCGATTGCGTATCGTAAATTCGATAAGCTCGGTCCCAATCTCTTTGGTTTTCGTCACTGCGCATAAAAATTCGCTACGCCAGCAGTACTATCGTTTAAATAGCCGAATTCGTTGCTTCTAGGTCAATGTGGACATTCCTGACCGAAATGCAGAAACAAAAAGTCAACGAATCGAATGAAGCGTCTGATTCTTCGTGTCTGACCATGACCTGGAAAAATCTACTTGCTTCAGTTCCGCAAGGAAATGGGATTGCGATGGAATTGGAAGTTTTAGGGGAAATGGGACCTAGATTTTTGATACGTCGGAAAAATTGTGCTGGTTCATTTTCTTTCAAATGTTAACCTTAATTCAAAAGCTATTGCTGTTTCTCAAATTACTTTTTGTATTTTTCCTCTTTGCTCTTCTTCGATATCAAGTGACCTAAAAGTTGGATACCTAAGTATGAGGTTGTAGATTTTAGATTTCATTTTATTTGTACGTTATATTATTTTCTTTTATAGTTATTTCATTGTACTACATCCAAATAATTTATTTATAACCACATTTTACCACATTTTATTTTATTTGTGACCACATTTTACCTTAATTAAATATTTTCAGATTAGGTTGCGCGTTATCTAAGCATCTAATTTTTAAATTACTCTGAGTGCATCTAAGTAATTAAATAACTAAAGTTATTACTTGACTCATTTTAGAATGGTTTCTAACTAGCAGATAAGTATTCAATTAATTTATATAGTATCCTTCAGACTAGTTTTTCAATTTTCTATCCAAGTCAAAAATTGTAAATTGTTTCTCTGCCAAACAATCAGAATCCCGCCGGTAGATTCCGCAATTCATTAAAATATACCTAGAAAGAACGAACCTGGAATTTGTCATATCCCAGCCTTCGTTTTTTCTCTAAATTCTTAACTAATTCAATAATTTGTCACGAAAGAAAAAAAGAAAAAAAGGAAATACGTTCGCAACGTACAACAAGCTTCTTTACACCGTGAAAACTGTCTCTGCAAATACGTGGCCCACGGGAGGTCCCTCATTAAACATTCGTCTCTCGTTAAAGCAGAACGCGATCTAGCTCCTTAATTCGGCGATGAGGAGTAATTAAGCGACGCGACGAACAGCGCAGCTGTGAACACGAGATGGAGAACACAGAGAGACGTCGAGGTACTTTGTTTCGCAGTAAACCGGGTTTAATGACTTCATGTAAAAATACCCCATCGACTTTACGATATAGTTTCTCCTCTGCGTCCCTTCCCTACCTTTCCATCGTGTTCCTCTTTCGATGCTTTCGTTCCATGTTCCTCGTGATCCTCTATACCTCTTCTCGCAGGGTGAGTTTTCGGCTACGACCATAATTTTATAGTTTTATGTAAACTGTATCGAGCCATGAAACACGCGGCGCTCTACGATGGCTTGATGGTGATTGGCGTGCAGCACGAGATAGAGAGAGGATTTCTACGGGGTATAAAATTTTCACGACGTTCAGTCTCGGCCGCCTTTGACACGCAATTCTTTTTCGTCCGCTGCCTCGAGACATCGTAAATAAGTGATAACTGGATCGCGGCACGGCGTCGTCAGCGATCGTCGGCCTCAGTTTCGACATTGTCCTGTTTTGGATATCGGAATTTCGGTGGTGGCTTTTTGACGATGTTGTTGATAGACGAAGTTAGTAGTCTATGTTGGCGAAGAAAGGCTCGAAAACGAAACTTTCTGCGAGAAATATGAGTAAAATCGTATCTGTCTTGGCCGAATGACCTTACTAGAAGGCAATTGAATAGATTCATTTGGGAGAAATATAGAGTAATATCGATTTATATTGGAAGAAGAAGACACAAGAATTAAATTCCTTACGTCCAGAACAGATGAAATGACGTCTGTTTCAGTTGAATAAAGTTATTGGGAGATGACTGAGCAATTTATTCAGTTTCTCGTTCCCTGATAATTAACAGTTTGAGGGTGGAGCAGGAAAGTGGAAATATAGAGTAACATTGGTTCATATTGGAAAAGAAAGGGTACAAAATGAAGCTCTTTCTTGGTTGAATAAAGTTATTGGAAGGCAATGGAGCGATTTATGTAGCTTTACACCTCGTAATAGTTAAGAATTTGAGAGTGCAACGCGAAGGTGGATGTATAGAGTAATATTAATTTCTTCTGCCAAAAAGAAAATCCAAGAGAAAGATTTCTGATAGTCAGAATAGTCAAAGCGGTGTATTTCATAATCTACGGATGTTTAGTCGAATAAAGTTATTGTGGAGTAACTTAACGATTTATCCAATTCCACATCCCTTAGTAATTGCTAATTAGGAGCAGAATATAAGGGTGAAGTACGCTCTGATGTTCAAATTACGCACGAAGGCTTGGCATGACGTAACACTCTTCATTCGTGACATAGGTCAGGTAGTTCTACATATAGATCTTCCTTTGACCTAATTCTACTTTCGCTTTACGTGATGGATAAAATGTCAGAATTTATGAAAAATATTGGTTTTTTATAAATGAAAATGTATAACTGGGTAAATATTATTGTTATTGTTTAATAAACAATTAATTTATTGATGATTAATAATTCTAAGATGACACCTCACGTTATATTTCAAAAATTAGAAGTGGACGTCAAGCCTTCGATAGCTCAGTTGGTAGAGCGGTGGACTGTAGTTGGAAAGTGGAGGACACGGATATCCATAGGTCGCTGGTTCGAATCCGGCTCGAAGGAATTTTTTTTATTTCGTGAATTATAATTTTGCATTAAATATTTGCATACAGATATCCACTTATAATCTTTTATATATATTTGTTAATGTTATTAATTAACTATTAAAGATACTGTACAATTTTACGCAAAAACTTATCTGGTCATAAATACAGTTATGAAATACAAAATCAATAAGAAGAAAAATTTACTGTGGAAACTTAATTGAATAAAATATATAGATTAAATTATAAGTTAATTCAAAATGATTCACTATATGAATAGAATTGAATCAGATCTAAAGAAATTTGATTTATTGTAAAGCTTCCTGTTTTCAACTAGATTATTTTTAGTAACATGTGTTTATATATTATAATATGTGTTCCTCTTGCTGAATATCACTTCTATAAATATTTAAATGAAAAGAAACATTAGTTAGTCACACAATCAAATGTTTTGTTGTTAGAATCATTGAAAAAATTATGAGAAATATTTGTGCAACATTGATCAATTAATTGATCAATGATTTTTCTATTAATACCAAAAAGAAAGCGATTGCAAAAAAAGCAGGTCCCACCGAGATTCGAACTCGGATTGCTGGATTCAGAGTCCAGAGTGATAACCATTACACCATGAGACCGCTTGGAAGGGGTAGTTTTTCTCACCCCTATCGAGGTTTTGAAAAATATTGCATTATTATAATAGAAATGATTTAGAAAAAAGATTTTTCTCAGGTTCCACCGAGATTTGAACTCGGATCGCTGGATTCAAAGTCCAGAGTGCTAACCATTACACCATGGAACCGGTTGGTTAACGATTTATATATACACATATTCTTTCTACAGATACATATATATAAATAATATATCGGCACAATCAAAAGAAAACTACTTAGGTTCCACCGAGATTTGAACTCGGATCGCTGGATTCAAAGTCCAGAGTGCTGACCATTACACCATGGAACCTTACATACGATCGATTTTTTAATATTACATCGTATTGAACTTTGTTTTATTTCAAATGTTAATATTTTTATAAAATTTAAGTTTATATATTTCGTACTAAAATTTGAAATAATAATTTAAATATTGTTTCTATCTCTAAATTGTATTAGTTACTTATTTTATAAAGATTTTCTCACCGTTATGTAGTTTGTTAAAAAGATTTAATAATTTATATAAAACTTCATTTTATAGTCTATAGTTATAGTTCATAGTCTAGCAATGGCAGCTTCAAAAACTATAACTTTCCCGTGAAACCTATTGCACGAGCAAAATATACAAATTCTTAGACTGTAAAATTAATAACTTATTGTTTAAAATTTTCAAAATGTAAAAAATATTGAAGGTCCCACCGAGATTTGAACTCGGATCGCTGGATTCAGAGTCCAGAGTGCTAACCATTACACCATGGAACCCTGTATTTAAACAATTTTCAAGCTACTTTCTTATTTTACTAATATTTTTTCCAAAATTGCAATAAATGATGCAAAAATGTAGGTTCCACCGAGACTTGAACTCGGATCGCTGGATTCAAAGTCCAGAGTGCTTACCATTACACCATGGAACCAGTTGTTGAATTATTATTTATTTCAATTTTTAAATTGATAAATTATTTATTAATGTTTAAATGATTTTTTGAACCAAAAATGAAGGTTCCACCGAGACTTGAACTCGGATCGCTGGATTCAAAGTCCAGAGTGCTTACCATTACACCATGGAACCAGTTGTTGAATTAGTATTTATTTCAATTTTTAAATTGATAAATTATTTATTAATGTTTAAATGATTTTTTAAACCAAAAATGAAGGTTCCACCGAGACTTGAACTCGGATCGCTGGATTCAAAGTCCAGAGTGCTTACCATTACACCATGGAACCTCTTGTTTAATTAACTTTTTACGCCTCCTATTGTTGTTGAAACATTTGTTCAACTTTATAATAAATTATTGCAACGGTAAATGCAAAAGTATAGGTTCCACCGAGACTTGAACTCGGATCGCTGGATTCAAAGTCCAGAGTGCTCACCATTACACCATGGAACCTCTTGTTAATAATATTCTTGTCAATAAATGACAATTATCAAATTCGCATTCGATATTGCCAGCTATTACATAGGTCACGATTACCAAGAAATCCGCGTGTCTTATCGGAGTTTTAACTCTTCTCCAATGCGCATTCTACTTATCTGCCATAATCCTCCACTTCCTTTTTCAGTTATTATCAGCATTTTTTCCCAACAAACCAAACTTACACACACGCACATAATAAAAATCTCAGAAATAAAACGCCTACCTTGTTAAGGTTATTTGATGTATGTGGAATCAAAGAAACGCGCGGATAAATTGTAAGGTATTGTAAGTGAATATTAAAGTACAAAGTGTGGAATACAATGTAAACTGGTCCAGATCCGCACGCTAGCAATGTTACTCTGAGACTAAAAGAACCCTGAAGCCAACGTCGCACATGTACCGCTTATGGTCTGTCACCGACGCATTCTTTTGTCTATGCGCTATGACCTCAGCACTTGAGAAAACCGAAGACCAGATGTAGAGTTTTCTTAGAAGTGGTGATCACTTCAACATACCTAAAACATAAAAATCATCAAATTACCAGCCTTTAAATCGTTCTTCAACTTGCTCCAATCCTCCACCCTCACCAATGTACCAATCAATTCCACAATGACATTCAACAATCTCGATCGACGAACAAGCCACCAATCCTCCCTACTTTCCGAGTCGTTCGTCTCAGCCCGGAAACCACTTGAATTAATTTCCAGTCAAAGCATATTCTCTGTTCGGACGGCGCGACGCGTTCTCCTGCTTGACGTCCAATCAGGTCGAGCAACCCCATAGCCGCGGATACCCAGGCTCCGTTTGACCCTCGATCGGCCTGCGACAGCTCCGATTCCATTTCTCTGTTATACTTTCGTTCACAATGGCTCTTCTTACGGTTCGCTGATCCTTGACTGACAGCATCCCAGGCAGGCGGCACGTTCGTTCTAGGTGCGGTCCTGTCAACCTCGGATGACAGCCGACAGAGCAAGTGTTATTGTTCAATCGGATTTTCGGGCCACGGGGATGATTCAGCCACCGTTCACGCGGACACGCTCGATGCATTTAATTAATTTGATAATTGGGCGCCGCGCTTAAGCACGCGGCGCCTGGAACAGAGAGGAATGTAAATCTATGGGGCGATTTATGACGCTGCACTTGCAAGAGATTTTTGTTACTTCATTGCGATAGTTAGACTGCGAATGTTTATGCATTTTCATACTTTGAAGGATGCAGCTCGAGAGATGTAGCGTTAAGAGAGATTTGTTCCATCAACTAAATATCATAGTAAACGCTTTATCTTGAGTATTCGTATATTTTTGTGTGGTAAGGTGCATTTTATACTTTACCTTTTTGAAATAATAAGCGGATAAACATTCGCAGTCTAGCGGTGGTATTAGCGGAGAAAGAAAGGAAAGAGAGTTTCGTTTAAACACGAGGCACTTGGAACGGGGACGTCTAGCTTATGGGACAATTTATAAGAGAAAGATTGTGCCAGATTTTCGTTACTTTTTTGTGATGGTATTTTTAAAAACAAAGACAAAAGGGAATTTTAAACGTACATTATTATACTATAACTAGTAGTCAGGAGCAAGGCTCGCAACATGCTAAAATTGTATTATGAAAAACGATCTATATTCTGATTTATCGTCGAATGGAAATTAAGCAGCTTTACAAGGATAACCCCTGTTGTAGTCCCGCAATTCCATGATCTAATTAAAAATGCACTTGCAGAATTTTATAATATAAGAAATACTTCGTTAAAAAAGTATTGTATTGAACAGTAATTGGATTTCGTTAGAGTATTCTCTGGGTTTTCTGAACAAAAGCAAACATAGAGAAAAGTCTCTTTTGCTATGAACCATTCGATAATAAAATCGAACTGCTAGGAAAATTGCAAAGAAGGGAAAATGGGAACTTCATTTTTCTGTCGAAAACGTGGATCTTTAATATCGAAAGTTTAGGATGATAATCAAAAGTTGAAAGGATTTGTAGAATTCTCATATTTACAGCGTAACGCGAGTTCTAAATTACACAACGCGGAGTGCCCTTTTGCTAGGGGGAATTTCGCAAGAATTTCTTTGCCTCTTATCGAGTAAGCAAGCTGCTTTCCTTCGGAGACCCAATGTTCCACCGAGCATGAAATAAGTGTACACACGCGGAGGAAAGGGACGATAAAGCGAATTTCGAAGGGAACAAGACACGAAGGAAGCGGTCGTTCTCGAAAACGCGGATCCTCCCCGTCCAATCGAATCCGCAGATAAAAAGAATCTGTCCCCGTTGTAAAACCATAAAGGTGTAATCGTGATCGTACAAGGGAAAGGAAGTAAAGAAAACAGCGCGATATATGTTCGCCATTTGTGCAGACAGGATTTACAACTTTGCGCAACAGTGCAAACAGAATGACGTTTAACGCTCGTTATTTAAACAGGATGGATATCTTTGATGTTCGTCGCAGGAAATTGACACGAAAATTTACCAAGAAATTACGCTTGCATATCGATTACAAGATTAAGTATCGATTCGGTTTTTGGTTATTACATTACCAGTATCGTATACTGCCAAAAAAACATTTTACTTATTACTGAAGACTACACGGGGAAAATATGAGTCCATTTTTGATTCTATGGTTTTTTATCGGTTGTTGGGAAAAGAAGTATTTCAATATGAAATAGTTGAGAAAACCTATAACCTGATAAATTTCAGGGTATAAAGCTTGTAAAAATAGATGACATATCTATGTGTACTGTTTTCTAAAAAACGAATAATATTTGTTTAGTTGCTATGTTAGTATAATTTAATTAACAATAGTCTACATTAGTATTACTAATGTATTTTTTAAGTGTACCAGAAGACAAATATCTACATTTATACAAACACATATTTAATTCCTCAACAAAGTGCAAAGATAGTTTTGATATGAAAGTGTTTAACAATAAGTAGGCTTTTAAAATTATTCTATAGAATACGAGAAATGTGACTTATCATATTTTTCATCCTTGTGTTCTTCGTTTATTTTATAAGAATCTAAGTTCCATTTCTCTAATCATATTCATAAAAATCTGAATTCCTGACAATATCAATAAGTACCAATACATCCTCCGTCCTAATTCTCTAAATTTAAAAACTTGAAGTCGTAGTTTTCCTAGACTTCAACGAAATTCACTCACTTTTCCAATTTCACCACAAAATATGTTACTTCTCTTGACTTTCCCAATTTCACGAAAAAGTGGAATTTCTAACCACTTTCCATCGTTCCATCAAAAAAGTGGCATTACTGCTCGTCTTTCTCAATTTCATCACGTGACGTATATCACTGGGTCATCAGATTCCGCGGAACCATTCACCAAAAACCTGGCGACAAACGTGTACTAAAGTACACTCGCCTTGCGGCTTCTTTTCTAATTAATGCGCGACTAGCGTCAATCATTGACCTGTGTGCCTCGCACGGAATAAAATATTCGACCACGCGTCATCCCGAGGCACAATGCAGGAAGTGCTCGGTAGCGTGGCGCATCCCGTTGCACAAAAGCCGCGTGCAACCGGTGCAGTTGCTCTCCCTTTTACCCTCTTTTTGCCATATCCTTCTCCCTCTTCGAAAGCTAAACAGAGAGATGCCCCGGCGGCGCGTTTCTCCCGCTAATGAATTCCTCTTTATGCCAGCGAGTAATTGGTACCTCGCATTATTCTCAATCAGCGAGGCTGTCCTCGCGACGTAGTAAGGATCGCGAGCTAGGGAGCGACTGGATCGAAAGAATCACCGTTTCGTGGCAGAGAATGAGAGAGTCGAAGAGGAGACACCGCGAATGACAGGGACAAAGGAAAGCAGAAATGCAGTGGAAAAAAAAGGGAAACGTGGAAAGAAGCTGTGAAAGTTAAGGAAAGAGGGAGGAAAAGAGAAAACTCTGTACGGGAGTTAAGGGAAAAAGGAGGAGAGGAAACGATGTGAAGGGGTCGAGAGTGAAAAAGGAAGAGAAAAAATATACGGGGTGATCCATGTAACTGTTTCAAAGTGTAACTTTATTCTTAATGTGGTTTGAGACGTGATACGCTACTCTTATGCTTATGCTGGTTAACGAAAGTATTCGGAACACTTACAGCATAAAAAAGTTTAAAACCGATACTTGCGTGGAATTGTACAAGTGGAATTTGTGTTAGACATTGTTTTCTGTGCCAAACCCATATGTCTATTATAGGACATCCATTTGTTTTACAAATTTTATGAAGACATTATGTATGTTATACGAAACCTTTGAAAATTTTATTATCGCTGTAATAAGCTAAACATATGATTATGTTAGTTAAATTTGAAATCAATTCGTAAATATATATAAAAAATAGTATTATTTATTGAATAGTGAGAAGGTTCGATTTATATAAAAAAATATTCACTTTAGCATTTAAGAAGTAATACGATTATTGTTGTAAAGAATCTATAATCCTACAAATGTTGCAGTCTTTCAAACGTTCGTCTTCTTCCTTTGAAATTTTTCTTGAAGTGCGTTAATAACGGAGTTACGACTGAAACAATTCTGTAGACCACCCTGTAGAGAGGAGTGAAAGAGGGAGAGCGAATGGAGGAGAAGGAACGCGGGAAAACCACACAGAAAAGTGCATCAGCGGAGGAAGAGATTCGCTGATTTACGAGCGGCAGTTGCTGGGAGGGCATTAATATTCGTGACGGAATATTAAACCGCGAGCGTCAATGGGCAGAGCTTCAAAGAGATTTTCCGGCCGCACAGGGAAAAGTCGAGAGATAGAAGGCGGGTGGCAGATCAACGTTCCTGCAAGATTATGAGATTCTCGTTAAGTGCCACGTGTAAAGAGTTCTTTCATACGCAGCCTCGACCCTGCCTGCATCGTCGTTCTCTCCTCGTCGTTATCCACGATAACGTTCGAGTTCGTAAAAAATAAATCGTCGCATAAAACGACACAGAGAGATATATCGATTTATCGTTGGTTTTATTTTTCACGTCGGAATTTTTTGGACGGTCAGAGACATGTGAAGGTATGGGTTTTTCACGCGATGGATTTTATATCTTGCCGGAGATATCGCGGATATTTATTCCATAATTCGCTTGGTTCAACATTTCCCTGGGAATTCGGTTGGATCGGGGGGGGGGGGGGGTCGAAATTAATTCGAGCATTTTTCGACGCTGTCCCTCTTGATAACGTTTTATTACGTGTCACGCGATATTGCGCTTTTTATTATTGTTTCCTTTCCACAGGCTGACGAATAGAAAGCATGACGGAAAATAATTTTGCTTGCTGAGTGGAAAATTCGATTCGATGACGAGACTAATTGCATGTGAAATGGAAAATGAATGCATTACGATCCATTCGATTTGCAAAATATATTATGAGCCGATATCAAACTATAACACCCAAATCGATTCTCTTTTATCAAATATACTTAATTATAGGCAAATGGCCAAGCAGGCCATAGAAAAAGCAACTCGACCATCTACAATCTACAGAGAAATTCTGTAATATATTGATTATACAGTAATGGACTAGTTGCTATTTATACAAAATCTTATAGCGTACTGTTTACACTCATTGTCATAATTTTTCTAATTTTCTAATTCGGTAATTCGATAACCGATACCTGTATTCATTAATTAACTAGCATTGTTAAATCATGGGGTGATTTCAACAGGAGAAAAACTCTTCGCTAAACATCAATTACTTATCGCAGAAGCAAGAATTCCATCGTGAAACGTCGAAATCTCGCCTGGAGCGTTGCAACGTCCCGGATTCGAACAAGGACATTAATGAGATAAGGCCGTCAGAGAGGGTAGTCCTGGTAATAATGAGGAACATTTTTATAACGAGGATCACCATCGCGAAATCATCTCCTGGGAAAAAAGGGAGAAAACGGAAGGAGGCTGCAGCACGACATTTCTCTATCCAACATCATCCTCCATTCTCCGTCGTCGTCGTCGTCGTCGTCGTTGTCGCGGGGAGACTTAATTATCTAATTAATTAACCTCAATCAGAACGATGAGTAATTTCTCGGTTCGCTGGCGCCTTTGCCAACGTCGAGACTTTCTTGTCACGCCGACTGTGGCCCCGAATTACGGATGAGTTCACGGCAAATCGATTATGTCCCGATGCTATTGCCCGCCTCTATTTAGGCGCAGCATCCACAGGATCCACAATCCTCCGGCGTTATCCTGTTTTCCCTGGCCGACCAATTTGCTCCTGCCAAGCCAGCCCTCATCCCACCGATCCGTTCTCTATATCTGTTCGCCTTTATCTTCGCCTCTTACACGCCGATCGCGCGATAACTCGCTCGTGAAACGACCAGACGACGCGAGTTTGTTTTACCGGGGGTTCTCTCGCCTGAAAATTGCGTTTGCACCCCGTGCAACGTTCTCGACATGCTCTGTTCCAAAGGAAGGCAACCCGCTGGAACGAATCTTTGCCAGACTTTGGCAAAGTTAAGGTATTATAAATTTTAAGGGGATTTTTATTCGAGGAAATAATAGATTGTAGTTTGAGTGCAAAATTAATATCTATGAATGGAGTCGGAGGAGGAAATTAAAAATTGCGAAATAGAAAAAGGGAATTTTATAACAGTTCATAAATAAAACTTCATAAATTGGGAAGAAGAGAAAAGTGATTACGTTACCAACGTCATATTTTTAAATGTATTTTAAAATAAAGCATAAGTCGTATGATATATCGTGAGCATAGGTTGCAATAAGTAAAAAGGTCATTTATTTTTTGAGAAATTCAACACTGACAGGAGAAAGAGGAAGGATATAATAAATCACTTCAACTTCGAAGATCGAAACAGGCAAGTGTTATACGAAAATTGTTTGTTAATATATAGTTTTGTGAACAATACAAACCCGATCTATAGTTTAAAGAATCAACTTCCAGGATGTAGGAAGGCGTCATAAAGATCTCCAAAAATTTTTCCCACAAATATTAATTTCATCAACTGCCTACCATTTTCATAATCGAAAAGCACAGTCGCTAATAAGAGCAGCTAGGTCCAATCCCTAATTCCAAATCGTTCAACTCAATCAGCCACCCTCTTCGAAATAACAACACCGCCCCCGAAGATGCTCGAATTCCTACTGGCAACTATAGTCCAGGATCCGGTGCCGACAAAAGCGATCCACCCCCTTGGTATCAGTGTAACTGACGTTTTTGACGCGTCAAGTGGATCCAGCCACGGCTAGAGTTTCGTTTAACACACACAGGCACGCAAAACTGAGATACTCGTCGATCCATATCGGCTACTGTTTTACATAAACATCGACTCGTCAGCGACAGGGGCGGAAATCGCAAGCGGAAGGGTGGCAAAAGGGGAACGGTGATTCGTCTAAGTGATCTCAAGTGTTTTCGCAGTTGACTCGCGGCGTGTTTGCACGGCGAACGAAGCTTTTTAAGGTTGGTTTAACCCTGGCCCCGGGCCCCATTTTCGGAGCTAACTTCGTATTTAGTTAGTCAACCCCGAGGCCGCGAGGCGCGATGGGAAACGACAAGTGGCGTCTTCCCTCTTCGAACGGTGGACGATTGTCGTGCCATCGCCACCGTCTTTCATGTGCTAATTCCTGTTTATTTAATCGAATGCTGACGTCGATCGCCCCGGGATTAATTTCTAATATGCTTTAACGTGACCCGACTAGATTGTTTGCACAAACGCGTTTGTCTAGCGTTTAGGTGGACGAGAGATTTGTTAGCGTTGTGGATGATCTCTTTCCAAGGATGGAGAAGCGTGCAGATCGTACAAAAGTGGGATAAGACCATTTTTGTTAATTTGCTGACTTTTATGTCACTCGATGACTAGTTTCAATATTACGGTCAAAGGAGGAAATAATATGACAGATTCGAAGATATAGGGAGAGATGATAAATCCACGATGTTTTGTATTAGGTTTTAATTCTTATGTTAACTAGATTGATATTAGACTGCATAATTAACGTATTACTCACAATTTCTTTTATTCTATATTTTTTCTTCGTTTCTTTTAGTACCATTCTAGCGTTTTTGTTCGAACACGGATACCGGTGGATTGGTCGACGAAGAATCGATATCGTAGCGACGCTTCTTGTTTGTGAAACGATGCGAGACAGATCGCGCGAGCGAACTGTCGCGGCGTACTGAATTTTTTACCACGCTTTGTTCGATGTCACGTTCACTGCTAAATTATAGTTTTGTTTGGGCTGTTCGTTCGCGCGAAACGGTGATCCTTGACCGAGACGATTCATATTGCGACATTTGAATGAGGATTCGCGACACAAAACGAAATTCGTTAGCCACGTTCGCACAACAGGTTCACATGTCCGTATACCATGTTCACACGTTATGGGCACCATTCTCGTGTTCCACATTGTGTTATCTGAATGAGAATTCAGGACAAAGGTAGAAAAATTCATACAATGTGGAGTTTTCCTGAAACTTGATACCTTCTCGATATCATCTCCGGATGATGTACAATGAATGAGTGAGCTAATATTCAAGTGATGAGATCGTGATGGAGAAACGATTTTTACTAACCCTCCATCGATTTTTAGGATTAGGTTATTTAAGTTATTATAATTATGTATGTGAAATTATAATTGATATCTGTATTATCTACAGACTGACGATATCATCGAATAATAAGATCAAAATCGAACAATGATTATTCCGATTTTTGTTCACTTCATGTCACGCTGTGCGATTGTGAGATTCAATTGCGCGCGTTAATTCCGTACACGCGGTCTTTTTAATCCGATTGATGGACTTCGTTTAAATTTCAGTATTTAATTAAAGTTATTCGAAAACATTAAATAACAAATAAGATTATTTGAAATATTTCGAAACATTCGATTGGCTCAATTCTTATGATTTCTTTGGAAGAATTTTAGGTAAATGTTAGATGATCGTTGCTACTTTGCAATGTCATATCATATAATATTGAAATATTATAAATAATATGTATTTAAGAGCCCTCTACAAGTATACAAAACTGAAATTTAAATTTCACATAACCTTTGTTTGTTTAAATATCGAATCTCTGATCGATACCACGAATATAATTTCTTCGTTGAAAGTCAAGGGGTTAAAATGAAATTTCTGCCATATAGCAACGTAGATAATTACTCTTCTTCCATTCTTCGCTTCGTATCGTTATAATATTAATTAGCTTCGAAGCAAGCATTTTAAACCGTTTAAACATCTCCATCATAGTGCTTTACATTACAAGCAGATATCGTGTTCTACATTAAACAAACATTAAACCAATTAAAACGCAAGCCCACATGTTATAAATCAATAAACGTGTTCATAATTTTCATTCACCGTGCTCGCCCTCTTCATTATCGATATTACACTCACACGTCCTTCCAAAACGCGTTTCGATTCTTCTTTCATCCCTCAACCACCCCGTATCACGATACAGACATTGTAAAATTAGTGATATTAAGCGGATCGTTCGAATAAATTCTCGTTGCTGACGCATTAAAATTATCGTATTTCGGCGATTTTTTCATCAGACGATGGAAAATTACACGCAAACACGGGAAAAGCATTTGTATTATTAATGCAGAATTCGACGATAATTTCGAGGCCGTAGTTTCGAGATCGAACCTCGTGAAATTGCGAAGGCTGACTCGCTAAAAGCACTTGGACGCCACGGATCAATTAGCATCTTCATAAATTACTGTTGAATTACTTTACGAGCTGATTGTGATAAAATCGCTAGAATACGTCTCATTACGAGTCGACTCGCTTAACGAATGATAACAAGGAATTACGCGACTAAGCTTAACCATCTCTATTAAACGTGTACATATACGTTCTCAAATCGAATATCTAATTATTTACTAATTAGGAAATAAGATCATGTACACGCGAAAGTCTTGCACTTCCTTTCCTCTTTTTATTTTTTTCTATTTCTTTCTATTTCTTCCTGTTCTATTTTCCCCTCATTAATTTCCTTCGACAGCTGCCGCTGTCGCAGCTTATTATCGACGGCATTGTCAACATGGCTGGTGCATCATTATATCACGAATCGACCAAGCGATAACGCGACGATTGCGAAATTAAGTCAGCCATTGAAGCTGCCGTGAACAGGGTTTAATAATACGCGATTATCGGCGGATCACTCCTTTGGCCAACGGATACAAGTAAATTATGTCCCCTGTTAATTAATGACACCCCCAATAATGTGTTATTAGTTTCTTTATGGAATTTGGTTTAATCGATACCTTAATTGAAATTTAGTCCGTTATAGCGTTCGTTGGGTGTAAAATTTCACTTTAATTACATATTTAATGCTTTTGCTCGAACGTATGTTTCTTGAGATTTTCTTTTAGAATTTAATATTACGTTGTTGTTTGGACGATGGTAATTATCGTAAACGATCGATACCGTTCTTTGTGGTTAGATCTAATTGAATTCGAATCTTGATAGCGATATAAAAATTATAAAAAAAATAGCGTGACTCACCGGTGGTTCACGTTATCGCATAAAATGAAGCTGTTGCGAACCACCAGTGAGTCACGCCACACGTTGGTCGCGCTAGTTTATGCTGTGAAATGAGCGTTAAGACTGAATAACTCGTTTCAAAATAACATACGTCGCACGTGAGAATTAATTAACATTATTATTCTAATGCTTCGTTCTTGAATTAATAGGTAAGCTGGTAATCACGAGATTTAGACAGAGTATAATCTTGTTCCTTTAATAATAGCAATGCCAGGTGAATGCCTTCGATTTGAAGCAATCTATCAAATGTTATTTTCCAATTTTAATAACGAGAATGTAATTCGTTGAAAAATAAGAATATAAAATACCATACAATATCTTTTCATTCTTTGAACGTTTGCTTTCGAAACTATATCAGAATTCATTTTTAGATACCATAAATCAAACACTCAAAAGATATAAAGTAACATGAGAACATAGAACAAGATAGAATACTTACGAATATAAAATACTTTCTTTGCTTGTTAAATTTTGCTTTATTATTTTCAAATGTCATAAATATTCGATTACTCGATAGTCGATTATTCAATCGTTACTCGATTCAGAACGTCCGTGATGTGACATCTGGCAGATTTTTGTCTCTCGTTTATCGAAGAGACGTGTCTCGTGTCGAGTATTTCTCTATCGACGATATTTTTCATCCTTCGTGAGGAATTTTCGAAATCCTTAGCAATCCCGTCTAATGGATTACATTCGCGGGGATGTTCTTACAAAAGCAGAGCTACTTCTCCCGGCTGGCAAAGTCCTACCCGATTCTAAAGCTCGTTGATGTATACGATCGTCAAGTAAAGACCGTGAAAATCACGACACATCGCGTGATTTCTACTGACTTCCGTTTCTTATTGCGCCACAGTCGTTCATACGGGTGTACGTGTTGGACAACGTCTACGTTTGCATTCTGGTGCACATACTTTTTTACGTTGCTCTGTGGTACGCCACTACGGTAAGTACAACTGTAAATTTTACTGAGGAAATTTAGGACAAATTTTTTCAACATTTGGAGGTAATCCAAAATTACCGTACAACAAAATTTCCGCTGTCGTATTGTACTTTGATATTTTTCTTGTAATTTCTCTTCCATAAAGCTTGAAGAGTTCAAATCGAACATTATAATTGTTAAAATTTATCAATCGCAACCAATCTTTTTCGAAAACTATAATAATTTACCGATAATTTTAATCGAATCGTCAATAATCTAGAACAATTAATTACAGTGTTTGGTGCGACCGCGATGATTTTTTTTAACGCTTCTATTACCTTCGAAAAGATTTGTGTCAACATTTCTAGACTTCTTATTTAGTAATTTAGTATCACACTAATTATAGAAATTGAAAATTTAATTAAATATATATTTATTTAATTTATATTTAATTTAATTATATTTATATATATATATTTAATCATATAAATTATTAATTATTTAATTAATTAGTGTTTAGGAGGCTTAATTTGTTTCTTAATTGTAGGTGATAAGAAAAATGGAGAAGGCGAATAGGGAGATGCTAAAACTCATGGAGGAGAACAGAACGGTGCGTCGACTGATTGATAATAATAGAAATTCAATCATATCGATTTCTCGTTTAAACGATTTTTGCAGAGACTGGAAGACGTAGTGGCGTTGAAAGATAAGAAAACAGAATACGACGAGGCGGTGGTTAAAGTGGTTAGTGTCTAGAAGAAACTTTCAGTTCTTTCAAAAAACACAATAAACAATGAATAAATGAATCTCATTAAACACTTTCAGAAAGAAGCGCAGAGATTAACATCGCAGGAACTGGAAGACGAGGTAACTGAAAGTTCAACCGCCTCGTTAATGTTATAAATATGGCTAACGTTTCTCATCTTTTTATTCTACTTTATTTATAATTCTACCTATAACAATTTAATTCTATAATTAGTAAAAATATAGGTGCATGTAAACGAAATATTTTCAATTACAAAAAAGGGGTAGTTTCCATTGTGATTTCCAGGAAAAGTAACTTACAACCTTCGAATTTTTATTCTTCGATCTCGTTCTCGTTTCGATACACAAAAATCTGACAATTTTAAAAAGAATTACAACGTAACATAATCTTCCATACTATCTTAAAGGTTACGAAACTTTTTAACTACAGAAAAAGAAAGAAATTAGTTGCAAAATAATCTCAAAGACGAAGCAACCATGGAATTAAGTTTCCAAAACTCGTAGCCCCATAAGATTCATTTATTTTATCAAATCTCAACAAAATTATTATAATTCAGATGCAACGTCTAAGCACGGAGCTGATCAACGCAGAGGACAAGCTACTGGAACTGGAGAAAGTGGTGAAGAAAGTATCGAAAAAATATCTCTTCTATATGAAACATAACATTGAAATTCCTTCTATAGCGAAATTCCTCGATTGTCGTTAATTCGTAGTTGATTTCCAGTACATGTCCAGCGGAGAATCGTGCAAGAGTTTTGCGGGCGATGTCGCTGACCGAGAAAACGAACGCACGGGACCGTGTTTTGGCGAAGGACGAACAGTCTCGCTCGAGAATCTCAAGGTACGTTTCAATTAAACTGTGTGCACCGATTTTCCCTACGTGACGGTGTTCTGTAATTGTCAAGAAAATGAAGACGGGGAGGGCGGTTTACCTCTTACTACCGGTTGCGTCAGTCGTTGTAACAGCTTGGGCCAGCGTTCCCAAACCGCCAGCAAAACGGAGACGAACAGATTGTTCAGGAATTCTGTTAGGGAACTCGCGACCACCGGGACGCGACGTGTAAAGTTATTTCGGTGTCTGGCGAACGAAATTGGGGAAAACCATAGGACTCTCGGTTAGTTAAGACGCATTCAACGGAATAGTCGAGGCTTTCGAACCCCGTGGAAGAGTTAATGCTGACGCCGATAGGATTGTCGTCGTATTATTGTTAGGATTATTGTGTGTCCTGATTACATAATGTATCGATAATTCGCTTGGATAATGGACTACGATAATCCTTTATTGATAATAATTAGTTTGTAGATGTATATACAAATTTGCGGTACTAGGAATACGATCGAAGAAATTGAATGTAAATAGAGACTTGCTTCGTTCCTTAAATGTTATAAGTATTCTGCTTTGTATGTTTTGCATACTTTTGCTAATTTTCATAGTGGAAACATAGTGTTTACTCTGACATTATCTTGTTATAAAAAATACTTTTCGTTCCTCTTCGATTACTTTATTATTTTATTTATATCACTTCGATAGGTTAGATTAGATATAATAAGAACTGGAGAAATTAACGTCAATGTTTGAAGAAAAGTATTATTGTTGTAATGGGTATAGATATTCTACGATTGTAAATGTTGAGGTTATTAGATTATGTGAATACAAAAGAACGCGTGGATAAATTGTAAGGTAGAAAATATATATTTTGAATATTGAAGTGTAAATACAAAGTTCGGAATATAATATGAGCTGATCCAGATCCGCACGCTGACAGTGTTACCCTATGACTGAAAACCCTGAAGCCAACGTCGCCTATCTATCTGTCGATGGCTTCAGTGCTTGAGAAAACTAAAAGACCAGATGTAGAGTTTTCTTAGAAGTGATGACCACTTCAACAGTAAATAATTGGAGGTCATTCAAAACTGACAGGCGAGAATTAAATGAATATACATAAAAATGCTAATTGGAAATAGTATTTATTTGAATTTTGAACGACTTAGTAAAATTATTTGCATGTTCTTTACTTTAAAGAAATTTAAAGAAAGGTTTCGTGGTATTCTATGTAAATTAATTTTCTTTTTTAATAACCGTCTCTGTGTTCTATAAAAAGAGTATGCTCTCCAGAGAGAATATAAAAGAAGAAACTCCCATTTCTATTTTTACATTTCCCGTAAATGGATGAGCACCTGCAATCTATTTAGTAATAATTATAACATCTAAGAGGTTCGTTATCGAACGCATTGTGGAACTCATGAAAATTTCCATTGAATTCGAATTAACATTAATGGAAATTAATAGAAATATGTTTTACATTGTGTTTTAGATACTCGAACCGTCATTTCCACCGCCGCAGCCACCGGAACCTCCACCTAGGAAGTACGGGATCTTTGTCTCTCGACCTCCTGGCCAACGTCGTCCACCTCCCGCAGTTACAGCTGCGACTGCACCCCCAAAAATCGGACACAAGTAACTACGCATCCGTGGAAGCTTCCGAGGAATCCACGATTTATCACCGTAAGCGCTATTTTATCCATTCTATAACCTTTTTCTTATACAGAATTTATATTTCTAGGTAAATAAAAACGTTTCTAAATATTGCAATTAAGTTATGTCCCTGGTAATATTTGATTCTTATATTACGTCCACGAAATATTAAATGCACAACATTTTTTATTTTATATTATTTTATAGATTTACGTATGATCCGTTTTGTAGTAGTAGAATAAAATGGATCAAACGTAATCCAATAAAATAATATAAAACGAAAAATGTCGTGCATCTACTACTTCCTTATAAAACGAGAAGAGCTTTTGTGACAACCTAATTTGTCGTAATTTGTCGTCAAATTAGATAATTATTACTTATACTAATTTCTACGAAAAGAAGAGAGTAAAATACCACCGATTTACTTTCTCTTTTCCCTACTAGCAAAACGAGTAGACGAAGTATCACTTGGCAACATAATCGAGATTACCATAACTTTTTCAAATATTTTATAAATTACTGACAGAAATTATGAGTTTATGTATACAAACGTGAATCATAGCAATTTGCATACATGCTCAGCAAGTTGCATACATTATGTTAGACACGGCCTTTCGAATATCTTTTCGTGTCGAATATGACTTTTATTATTCTTAATGATTTCAGAGCCTAATAAATTCATGTGGAGTGCTGGAGATTGTCGACGAGACGATAGACGAAGAAAACGATCAGGAAAATTCGCTAGTAGTGGCATTTCGACGCGTTTTAATGTGAAAAAATTGCACGAGTCTCTGAAGAATGTGACACCTTTTACCAGATCGTTGTTGGGTCTCGTTACAATTTTCACGCAGAAAAGATCTTAAATATACTGCTTACAAATAGACTATATAATATATTTCTTAAATATATCAATTACAATTACTTGCAATAAATTGAATAATATATAGGAAATATTACACACTACCTACATTATATTTATCTTCTTTATACATAATTATATTACTTATATAAAATATTGCTGGCCCCTTTTTAGGGGAATTGACTTGTTGGGATTAAGCATCTCTGATATGAACATTTGTAATTTCTACCCACTTTTATTAATTCCGGATACGGAAAAATTGCATATCCGAATAACAAGACTTTCTCATTTATAACACTTACCGCTAACAACAAATTACATAAGTAAACCGAACGAATATAAGTGCGTAATGTATTCGCGAACATTAGCTAACATAAACTTCTTACCATGACAACAGTTCAGTGCTTATTCAACGAAATTGCAGATTTCTGCCAAGTCATTCATCTATCCATCAGTATACATTGAATATTTACTTCGTTAATCATAATTTGCAAAATTAATTACCACGTTTACGTCGAATACTAATGTCAAGAAAAAACAATATTCGACGTTGTTGATTATCAGACTTTTTCTCACGCGATTATAGCAATTACGAAATACGCTGACGTCTTTACAGACGTGTGTCAGAGTGCAACGCGTATACGATGACTCTGTGGGAAAGTGAAATTAAAAATAGGTTCTAGTTTCAATACATATTGCGTAGAAAAGTGGCAATTAAAGCAAAATCAATTAACTGAACTTAAAGGAATTTATAAAAATTTATTATTATGGAAATTTATAAAGTAAAGCAAACGTATCTATATGGACTTCGAAGATAGTACGTGACTGATCTTTTGTCCGATCTGGACGCGCACGTATCATTGCCCTTGGGCAAACTGGTTTACTCGAAGAAAAATTCTTTTTGTTCTACGTACACAGGATATATCGTGGAACTGGAAAATACATTTATTCAGGATTGTGAGAGCAAGCATCGTATTACATGTGTAGAACTGTTGTTGAAAAATAATTTCTCCATATAAATGTTTATTTCGTTGTGTATCAAGATATAGAAGAATAAGAAGAAAATTTTGATGTTGTTAATGTTGACAGAACAATAACATATTTGATGCTTGTATTTAACAAAATGTTATTTGTTACTAACGAAGCAAACTGAAATTATTAAGTGATATAAATAAAACTGTTTCAAAGAAAATTTCATGTTCTACTTTTCCAGTATCGTGTATTGTAGAAAGAAATTAGAGTGAATAGTTTTTGATTTGAAAAGAACACTGTTTCTAACAATTTCCATATTTAACATTGACATTAAAAATGTAATATTCTATATATTAATAATTAAAACTGGAGATTACTAGAAATACTGTATCTAGAGGAAAAGAAACAATACGGAATTAATAAATTAATTAATAAATTCATATTAAGTGGAAAGTCGATTAAATACGAATTTGTACTTGTTTTATCCGATAAGATATAGAACTCTTCGCGCTATCAGAACAAAGTGAAAAATGGTTGTTAGGTGTTCGCACCGGTTCTCGCCAGACAAACTGGCGAATAAACGAACCACGGCACGAGATCGGCCGATTCGATCGCTGCGAGTTGCGGCCGAGTGTCCAACTTTCACTGACAACTCGTTAGGTCCGTAGGCCGTGGTTTCGAATCATTCACAGTCATTCCGCGACGTCGGTAGACCGCGGCAGCGTCGCTGAATTCCTCCAATCGGAACGCATTCGTCATCGAATACACACATAACTTTTTGTACTTGACCTATCAAATTCTATTATTTAATCAAAACACTATAATTTCTCGTAAGTTTGTGTCCGTGTCGAGTATAGCATTAATTAGAGTTTAGAAAGCTTTGTTACCGCCCGTGTTCGTGTCAGTGATTTCACTTTTAACGGAGCAGTGTTTCAGTGCATTCCGCGGACTACAAACCAGTTTTGCAGCGATTAAATTTTAAACAAAGAAAGAGAAGAATTTGGAAGAATCCTATTCGGAGGAGTATTGGAAAAATTTGACTTGTGTGGTTCAGTTTTAAGTATAGTGTTTCATCGTTCGGGATTGCGTTGGCATTGCGACACACGGGATCGAAGAAAGTGGAAGTGAACAGAGAGCGAAAGTTCTGCTATAACATCCTTCACGTTGAAAGTTGACGATCCGTGGCCACGGGCTTAGCACGTCGTCGATGCTTCTCACGAGTACGTATTATTTCGCTGTATGTGTATTTACATGCTCGCAAAAATCGGGTTAAGGCGTTGTGACATGGCTATTGCATAACTTGAACGCTTTCCTTTCAAATTCTTACGGAGACCTTAATACGTCTAATTTTCTCGGCAAGTAATTATTAAATATTAATCAACATTGTTTAACATTTCTCTATTTAATTATTACTAGAAATACAAATTACTTCAGGCAATAATTGTATAAGAATTTCTTTCTCCTACTGGAATAACTTTATGTCCATAAGAAAAACACTAAAACTAAATGGGTTATACTAACAGACTAATACTAAAGCTGATTCCAATTGATATTAAATATTTTCTAACAATGCTGATACTATCCTATTTAATTATCATTAAAGAAAATATAAAAATATCCAAAGTAACAACTGTACAGAAATTCCTATCTTCATCTCAGAATTCTAACTGATTATAGTATTTAATTGAACCCGTATGTTCTAGGAATTATCGATTAATAATCGTCAGAAATAAATTCTTAACTACCATTGCATTACCACATTACAGTGTGATAAACACGTTCATAAGGAAGCAAAGCAAAAATTGAAAGCTGTAGATATACGAATACTATGTAACTTGCACATCAGGCGGCATTACGAAAGATTACGGTAGCTACAAAAAGTATTTGCACATATCCTTCTTTCCCAATAAAACGTTTTTCTATAAAGACCCCTAGCCCCTATACATGTTGAAACATGTTGCGATGCATGATACATGTTACAATATATGCGTATCAGAAGTAACTTGTATCGATGTAGGAATCAGAATTACGTTTTAGCTGAACCGATCGGGACGCAGGTTTCGACGTGTAACGCGTATCATCAGTTAGTTTACAGTAGGCTCCCATCATTGTATTTTGTTTTCTAATCCTTGAGAGACCTGGTTCCATCTGGTATCCATAGGCAAATAATTTCTATAATCATTGGGTTCGTTCGTGTTTACTTCTCTTAATAACGTAACATTAGAAAATCTGTTTCTCTTAATTAATTAATTAATTAATTAATCATTACTTTATTCGTTTCTTTTTAATCTTTAATTCTTTATTTTTTGCAGTCAATATTGCCCTCTATTATTGACAATTAATATTTGGAGAATAATCAGACGTTGTAGCACGCATGCATCGACATTGATATCACATCACAAACTGAGGAGAATCGGTAATCTGGTAGACTGGAATTGATGCAGATTTCATGAAACGCAGGTGTCGACGCATGCATAGCAACGTGTTTCAACGTATACAGGAGCCTGAAGGTTTTACATTTCATTCTCAAGGTATCAAATGTTTATCGTCGTATGAAAGTATCACTGAACGATGCGAAACTTAATATACTTGGACCTAATTAAGTAATTGCTACAATAATTAACAATCGTTTCCAACGGTACCAACGATAAATTCGAGACAATAATTGTTGCTGCTTTAGCAATCGGAGTGCCTCTGTCTAGCGCCGAGTGTTTGCATCACAACATTCGAAGCCATTGCGTCTGTTTTTATATCATCCTCGAGCAGTCGACTACTGTTCTTCGAATTTCGAAAATTCTACAATAGCAGCGATATTCCGCTATCTTCGGCAACGTTCGGTGGCTCGACGGCTTAGCAACAGCTCACCGAACTGTCAAGGCTGTCAACGACGGCCGGTGACTGTTTTCCGTTTCATCGTCGTCGTTGACATCTCACGTTTCATTGTCGAAAATGCTGTTTGATCGCGGTTTCGATCGCTGCTTGCACAAAAATCTAAAATTCTCCAATTAGACGAAGAGCACGTATACGGCATAAATCGGCGAGTTGCGCTCAGCCTACGCATTTACGCGATCTCGCTTTGCAATTTACAAATCCTACCATTACGTGTGATATTTACCGTGCTCGACGTTAATCCGTTCTAATTTCTCTCTAATTGTTCGCGCCCGTACAAAATTTAAAAGTACAGCCTCGATTTATTTACTCCGTTGCTTACATTAAATATTAAGATTGTTTCGTCAACCTAGTTTTGAGCTATAGTAAACTCTTACAACTTGATATAATTTTCCTAGTCATACGAAAATATTATTAAATCATACGAAATTTGATATATTTAGACCCAATTAATTAGTACGTAAATGCTACGATAAATACGCTTGTTTCCAACAGCTCTAACGTTAAGTTCCAGGCAATAATTGTTTTTGCCCTAATAATCCCCTGATAGTTGTAATGAACTATTGTTTGGACAATCTCCTCGTCTCGCGTCCGTGATTATTTATTATCGGCTTGATCTTTCGTTCTAATTTATTCCGACGCAGCGTAAACGTTTCCGATGTTACGTTCTAAACAACAATGGTACGCAGTAATATTTTTTGTAGCCACTGTAATTCCAAGACGACGTCGATTTATTGGGGACTCTTGTCCTCGCCATAATTCTAATACGAAGATTAGTATCGGTAATATAACCCTCTTAGCCTTCTAATCCTTCCAAGACCTTGCGTCTTAATCGACGGCTATATTAGGTGTAGCAGAGCGAGGACTAAAGTTCAAACAGCAAATCCAGTCGCGCGGCGTGTTCTTCCGATCCAGTCCTTGAATCGGTAGAGGCCGCAGTGAATCGAGGATCGTCGATCGGTGCGGACGTGACGTTACAAGGACGCCAGCCGGCATGGCTATGGATACCAGCACTGTGCGTCTCGTGATATTCCTCGGGATGTTCCTCATGTTCGCCGGTGACTACAGCTACGTGATCTTCACGATTTTCGGTCAATCGTCTCGGCAAAATATCACTGAACCGGTTAAAAGTCTGGAGGATCCTGCAAGCAAGGTTCCTGGAGACAGGGTAGCCTTGACGACGGTGAAGAAGGATAACGAGAAAGAAAACGGTAAGGAATAATTTACATGCGCAGGAGAAACGAAGAACATGCTAACGAATGTTCGTAATGTAATTGTAATTTCCGGAAATGTTATGCTAATGTACTTGTGCATTGTAACGAGTCATCAGATTTTTTTATCGTGGTTTCGTGTGCGGTTTCGTTCCGGAATGTTAAAGGAAGTGTTAATTCCATTTGATTTATTCGTATGGAAGCTATTGATTGAGTTTGAGCTCGATTGAGTCCCATGTGGATGGAGAGCTTCGATCGACTACTGATTTGTAATGCGTTGAGCTGTAGATAATTAGAAGTAAGGTATTATTCTCCTTTCTCAGTGAAAGTTAATATTCGTTTTGTTAAAGGTATTTGCATAGTCTTAGTAATTACAGAAACAACAAATTTGGTACAAATTTTATATGATTCCTTATTCAAGGTGGAGACAACAATGACTCACGTTGTATGTTCATTAAATTCGTTGAATAAATTGTGTTCCATAATGGTCATCAAATTGAGGAAATTCTTACTGTACAAAATATTGGACCCTCTTATCTATCGAATTGGATTTCAAACAATTTGAAAGAAAAAATTTATCGTATTGATGTATGAGAAATTCTTTAATCCTCATTCCAAAATCTATTACATTTTTTACCTGAAGTTTTACCTAAAGCGATTATCTTTTTATGTTCTGATCGTTAATTTTTTGACGTTATTTGTATTGATTTAATCGATAGTGTGCATCATGCAGAATGTATTATATTTTTCGTTAGTCGTGTACAAGTCAACTATCCGAATTAATAGAATTTCTTAAAAATCTTTATTATTCGCTACTCATTTACAAAACACAATTTGCAGGCTTTCACGATATCGTTGTCAAGTATTATCCACTTAGCATATTTTCACCAGGTTTCTTACGTAATCATTGAATAAAAATCATCGAAACATTCCACGGTCCAGCTGTTCGAATTAATTAATATTTCTCGCTTTAACGACCCGATAGTTCGTATTAATCACAAGGCTATATAACTTGAAGCAAGGAAATAATAAGCAGATCAAAATAAACGTTAAAAATAAACAAATTGGAGAAGAAAAGAATAAGAATTGTTTACTTAGATTATCTACCTAAAGGGCAAAAATATTCGTAGCTTGATTTCCAATCCGAGATACATAAAAATACTATTCTAGAATATAAATTAATTTACATAAACATTAAATATTCATTAGTTCGTTAATGGTGGGACATTCCGAAAAGTTTATGCATCTTATATATAAATTACTTTACAGCGATCTCGCGACGGGCGAAGATGATGACGACGATCAAGACGGCTTGCTTGCCCAAGCTTATATGCGAACTGACCTCGTCCGTCCATCAGGATCAGCTGAGTGAGATGGAACGGTCACTGCTGAACTTAATCAGGTAAATGACGAGTTGTTTGTTTCTCTTAAGTAGATAAGACCAAGGCCACAAAAAAAAATTAATACATAGCTCGATTTAAATTTCCCTATAAATTAATGATCGAATTATTTAACAAATTTGGTCACTGATTTTTCTCAGATGTGCGTTCAATGTTAAAAATTCTTTCGTCGAATTTTTAGCACTAGAACTTAGCAATCATTAAAATATAAAATTGGACTAACAGCTTTCTCTATAAATTTCTATACGACGCTATCAATCAGTCATTTTTACTATTTCCATAATCCTGCTGTCTAAACACTCATATAGAGTTATCTACAAATTAGTATTCCATAAAAATTACATCGCCTGCTGCACTGAACCGTCTGGAAACATTAAGAAACCGAGCAGTAACTTTTCTTTTCAATTAGAAAATCATTCGCGTAGTGGTTCATCAATATTCCAAGTCCTTCGTGGAAATACATTTTCGATGGCCGCTATGTAAGAAGTAGTCCGAAACGTTCCGCTTTTAGCTGGGTGAAAGAAACGAAATAGATCATGACGAAGAAACAGCAATTACACACTAAGAACGTTTGCAAACCGTTCGACAGAGTTGATTAACGTTCGAAACCTCCGGGATGATGGGGCAGTTTCGTGCTGGAACTTTTACGACACCTCATAGGGCGCTCGTAGCTCGTCCACTTTCATCATCGACTCGTTCCAGTTCACTACTTTCACTTTCCACTTTCGATCACCATCGACGGTAATGCGAATTCGCTGGATCATGAGATTCTCGATAGGTCAACAACCATAATAAGAGCCGCCAATGTCACGTTGTGAAATTTATATTACATCCTGGACTGAGTTGGACTATTGTCCTCGTTCTGTTTACGAGCTATCAATGTCTCGATATTGTTCAATGGTATCTGGTAGCTCAAGCTAATTGCTTCCTAATTTTATTTAGATAAATCGTATTCTATCGTGGATTGTGTGTCGAAGCGTTGGTCTTGTTCTTTTTACTGGCTGCCAATGTCTCTCCATATTTGTTTTATGGTATGTTCAACATCAAGCTGAGATATTGGATGATGGAGTTTCTCAATTTTTATAGAAAGATTGTATTCTATTGTAGCTTATGTCGAAACATTGTTCTTACGAGTTATCGACATCTTCTAAATCAAGCCACGTATCCGATAACGACAATCGTCAATTTTTATACAAAAATTCGTAAAACGTTCGACCAAGAGAAACGATTGCGTGATTACAAAATCGTTAGAAGAATTTACGCACGTTACGAATCATTGATTCAACAACTTGATTACGCAATAGCGAACTGTTAATTGAACAATAAACATAGCCATACAGACCCACACAACGTTACAATCTCGCGCCACCTAGAAACCTTATTAAATCAGCCATACTTTATACGTAAATCGAGCACAGCGTTCATAAACAACAATATGCAGCCTCTGGACTCCACTCCCCCCTGTCGGAGAATTAAACGTCAGCTCGTCGGATTACCTTCCAATCTGCAGATTACACCGATAGAGCAGTGTACGCGCCGAATGCTCTCTTCGATCGTCGGAATATCGATCAGCGCGGTCGAAGCTTGATCCTGGTGCGCGAAACAACAAGCCGAGCGCACAGGCCAAACAAACGTCAGTTCGATATCTCGCTAAACAGATGCAGTCGAACAGTCAGGTTCGATATCGTTGCACGCGAGGATGCAGCGTGTCATCGAAAATTGGATGGCGAGCTGAGCGAACCCCGCGTTGCGCAATTTTCAATGAACGAGCGTTCGACGTTGAACGATCGCGCGCGGAGGTTACGAAGCACGTCGCGACGCTGGTTCGCTGCGTTGAAATTGGATGACGCCCGCAGTATCTCGCAATATTCGTTTACGATCGAGAGGCGAAACGCAGCCACGCGCCGCCGTCATCGGGGGTCATTTTGCTCGCTTATTAAAAGCAAAGTTATGTTAAACCGGCCAAATATTGAGCGCGACGATGCGCGGTGGGCTCGCGCTGCTTCGATCTCGCTCCAAATCTGCGCGTTTCAACGAGATTTGGGGCGGATTTCACGTTTTTGTTTCCTCCTCTTCTCTTCTTTTGTGCGTGTATGCGTTTTCGCGAGATGTAGGTATTGATTGAAAGAGAAATTGTCATGCGGGATTTTTCGGACTGGAAACTGCGAATGAGCAGGAATTTTTTGTTCCTCTGTGGAACACGTGGAATTTAAAATCGAGAGAGAAATATCTAGTTTTCTCTTCCATAGATTCCTGCGATGTAGATATGTGTTTTAAAGTCGAGTAATTTGTAGCTTTAATTAAATTTTATGAGCTGGGAATCCGAACTGACAGAGTAGGAATTTTATTTCGTAACACGATGTGACGGTGCAATTTTCAATCATGCGAACAATTTCTATACTCTTTGTCGCCACCTCTCAACTAGGTGGAGATCAGTTAAATCGAAAACTCAGTTCGGTTGGGGTCGTGAACCTTTAACGATATGAACGCTCAAAGTGAAGGTAGATCAAGGAGTTCTAATTCGTTTGTGACTTTTGTATGTTTATTTGAAGAGATTTGTAGTGTGTGTTGAAGTGTGTTGTATGAATGTAAGAGCCTACTTTCCTCTAAGTATGAAATCTGTATCGTGAGGCACGTAACTGTACACGTAAGCGATGAACGAGTGAGTGATGAACGTAAGTGACGAGTGATGAAAGAGTTATGAACGTAAGAGAGTATGAAACGTAAGTACATGTTACTTATATTCTAAGTGTCAGTCTAGGGGCTATATTTTCGTCAACGTTTTCTACGACGTAGAAATCTGTATCTTTGCAATCATGTGACTGTCAAACTGTCGTGGTCGCCTTGTACGTGATGCGTCTACTGCGTACCTGGTCGAGAGTGCGTAGCACAACGTCCCGACTGGACATCATCTAGTGACCTATTGTCGAGTTCTAATCCGGGATCGAAGTTTATCACACGTCATCTATTGTTATGGTGACCCGACGAGCGCTTAAAAATGCTAACCGTGTCGTGGACGTGATTGGAATTGTAAAGCTTATAATCTGCAATGTAGGAAATTCCAACTTCTCAGAAATAGCAGATGTACTGTCTGTGTTGTAAAGTTAGGATAATCTCATATCCTCGATATTCCTTTTCCAAATTTCATACCAAATTTATCGTTCGCAAATAGAAGTTGGCGAATGATAAATATAAAAAATAAAATTTCGGTCGAACATTTACACAAGATAGAATGGAGATGCAGAGAAAGAGAACAGGGAAGAATGTACGGAGATTTGGTATTTAGCTGCAAGACGTTACTATTTCCGGTCATTAAAGAGCCAGCGGTTTTCCTGTGAGCAGGAGGTCGAAGTACAACGTGAAAGTTCCTCTGCTCTTATGTAAGCCGCTTCGAAAAGAGAACGACCATGTGCTTCTACGTTGACGGTGACTATAACGATCCGTCACTTTCCTTTTCACGGGTTATTCAATCTTCCGACTTTCTACGACGCCTGAAGCGTGTTTCATTTGAACATCACTTGTCCCTGAATCTTTCTTTACATCACTTAGACCCTACAAGCGACGGTAATCGGTGGAATCGATGATATCATTTCGTAATTGGTTGCAGAAACATCTCTCTTCTTTCGTTTTCTTGTTCTTATTTTCCGGAGATTGAAAACAGCGAAATAGAATGGTAGCTCAGCTTTAAAGGTTAATTCGTGGTCGTTGCTCGGCTACGATGCTTCCGTTCATCTCGCGAAATTACATACAGCTCTTTACTTTTCCACGCGGAAATTAAATTTCGTTTCTACCGTGTCGAGCTTAATTGACAGAAATTAAGCCCCGAACCTTTCGTGCTGTTTCTTCCGTTAGAGTTATTAATTCAATAATTAAATAATTGATATCTAGTAAGAATACCTTTTGGTAATGAATTGATAAAATTCTGTCAGGTTTACGTGATATATATTATTGAAACTTTGACGTATAAATTTCTCATAATTCATATATTTTTTAATACTCTAATTTAATCATGAAAATGGGTGTAAATAAAATTGAAATAATTGAGAAACATAACTTTGTATAACTTAATATTCGTTTCAAACAGATTCATAGCTACCATTAAATAGTATTGGTTTCTAAAACTATGTCAGGAAATCACCAAAGAATATGCAAAATGTGTGAAGAATACAATGCTTAATCTAATATTCCAACTTCGATACTATCGAAAAGAGATTTGTGTACTAAAATCGACAATCTACAAAATACAAGTTATGGTCACATTTATCAATACACGTGATAAATTAAAACACTCATACTAAATCCAAAGGCTGATCCTCGATCATTGCCCTCGAATTTTCCACTCGTTCCCCAACGAAGCATCAAATTAAAATACACGCAAACGAACAGGAAAAGGAAATAAAAAGAACGCGGGAAAAGTCGAAAGTTAAACAGACAACAAGGAATGATGTCACGGTGGATCGTGATGGTTAACGTCCCGGAAGGATTCGTGCTTTATATTTACTTTTATGCGTGCGTAAACGCCGTTCCCATAGCGAGGCCGATTTTTATGGAACCGCTCCGGGTTAAACCGATCAAGATGGAAAAGCTAAGAAGCCGTTTTGCGTTTGCTCGTTATGCTCGCCTCGAGGCTGCGATCGTAAACGGGCAAACAGGGAGATTTCCCTTTTGCGGCCGCGAGACGTCTTCCTCAGGAGCCATGCGTGACGAAACTGTTTCTTACGACGATCAGCCCTTTTCTTCCGACTTCCCGCAGAATCGAACGTGAGTTCCCATATTTTCGTTTACAAGATATAGCGGATGCTTTTCTTCATCGGCAGTTGCGGTCGCGGGTATTATGGATCGTTGTGTCTTCTTTAGGTTTCATATATTTGATATGAAAAAAGGTTAACGTAAAAAGAGGTTAACGTGCAAAAATGACTCTTCGTGATAAACGCGTTTAAAGTTCTACAAATTGTCTATTTTCATTGTTAATATAGTGGCCATAAGTGGTATTTGCGCACTATTGTATTTATTATAGCGTCTATGTACTCGTTGATCAAGTCCGAGTATATTGAGATTTTCATATCATTTGATAGCACTTTCGTATGACTACGAGATTTTTTTTTAGTTTATTTTGGTTTATTTACAATTTGTCCTGAAGGATATTTGGTAAAGTGTTATATCTTATTGGTAAAACAATAAAATAAAATAAAAATAAATATAGCATGTGGGTGGCTACCCCCAGCAGGGTGCCGACTACGAGATTTGACTAGAAAAATGGAACATAATAAAAGAAAAATATTTCATTGAAAAATAAGAATATGTACTTGTAAAAACTTGATATGGTAGTTACTGTGTATGATTCCAATTGCGAGCGAATAATTTTTCTACGACATTGGGGTTGCTTTCATTGCAAAGAGACTTCTGTCTATAAAAATCACGAAGCAATCAAAATCGATTTTTTGCATCTGAACTTCTTTTTACCAGTGGTGTATTATATTTGTGAGCTATATAGCGATTTTTGAAATCGAGAATGATTGGAAGATGTTGGAATCGTCTAATAAATTTTCTCACGTATTTCGATTTAATTTGTTGATTAGAGGTCCATTTGTGAGCTATTTTTAAAACCTAGCAATGATTGGATAATGCATTAATCATATAATGATTCTACGCGTTTCGCTATTTAATGGAAGTTCCTTCGCATGTGTTCTTTATTTAAATCTCTTTCTGATATACATTTTAATTGTGTCATAATTACTAAAATTATCGCGATAATTAATTTTGTAAATTTACTTATTTTTATGAATTAATTTATTTTATGAAACGCGATGAGTTGCAGCGAGGGTGTTTAGCAAAGTGAGAGATAAAGATATTTCTGTTTTTACAAATAACATACTAACGAGGATTAGAAACCATAGAAACGTTTCTTTCACAACCTTTATTTACAGATTCTATGTTGATATGCGCGTTAATTATAATTCTCTTCAATCACGCAACTAGATAGTAAGAGTTTCAAAAAAGATGCATGAATAAAATACGTCTTTATAAAGAATCAGGAATACCTGAGTTGAAATCCTTGAATATTAAAAAGGATTCATCAAAATTCTAACAATAACGGTGCAATTAATATTATATGAGATTATATTATTGATTTTTTATATTGATTACGTTATATGAGGAAAGAATCTAAATGAAACATCCTTACAAAGAAACGAGGAGGGAAGTATTCAATTTTTTGAACACTAAAGCACAATTACCACCAAAATTCCAATAATAACGACACAGTTAACGTTAAAAGATATCAGAAAATAATCGGAATAAATAATATACGCAAGAAGAACTTTATTAAACAGTAAAATCGACTGGAATCGAAAGTTGGAAACGGAAGTACCTCGCGTGGCGTGCGTCGACCGGAGGTTCCCAATTTTCCCACATTTCTTCTGAGTTGGTGCACACGACGGAACCAGAGAAAGGCTGGTTCGTGCAATTTGCAGTCGGTTTCATCGAGCGTAACGATTCTGGTGCACGTATTTACAGACAGCAGTCGATATCGAAAGTAAAAGGCAACTCGCCTTGTGCCTGTTCTTATGCGGCTTGTTCTCAACCAGTTTATCATGGTCAAACGTTGCGAAAGTGGAGTCGATTTCGTGCGTGCCAGTGCCGTCGACGCCCGTCGATTATTCTTTCGATCGTTTCGAAACGAGTTTCCGCGACATAACCCTTGCGAAACGTGCTCGTAAATATGACACCTGCTTCGTCTTATTCGCGTAAATCTATTCGCTTTCACAAGAAGGAAAAGTAAGAGATTTTTACCAACCGTCGAATATTGCTAAATTAATTTCTGATAACGACGTTATATATTTCATATTTGCAGAGATGAAATTTCACGATAGCTTGGTATAAAAATATATAAAAATAATGTTAGCACTTGTTATAAAAAATAAATGTAGCACAGAGCTATTAGCTTTTAAATAACAGTTGAGTTGTCAAATTTATCTAAATAATAAGTGTTAGTTTGCTTTTCTTGTAACTATTATGAACAGCTGGTAATTCTTGGCAAAATTGATGTTTACTTTTATTGAGATCAGAATACTTTTACGTATGCTTTATTTTATTTTCGCCATACCACCTTAATTGTAATTATTTGCAATCAAGTTAATGCAGCTATATTTGTTTAGAAACTGGAAAATGTTGAATAATCGTTGAACGTCATTCCATACGATAAAGAAACCAGTTAGTGCATAAATTAATGTTTGGTATTAGCAAGTTCATTGAAAACTATTAAACTACTACAAACTATCAATCTATCGACAAATAATATCCAACAATTTAATAAAACTATAAATTGTCCTAAGACTTTGAGTAAAAATATATGTATAGTACATTTATCATATTATTTAAAAAATTTGTAATTCTGCAGCTAGGATCATTTTAATAAAATACGTTTGGAAACTATGCGTTTACGTAGGAACAGTTACTGTAAGTTATTAAAGTTTCAACGTTACCGCAGTTTTCCGGAACTCATTGAGCAGCGGACGCTTTGCTAAGAGACTTTAATTTGCAAGAATTAAAGTTCACTTTTCAACTATGGAACAGTTATAAATATTTAGCTAAATATTTACATTAATTAACGTTACGCTAGCTGGGCAACATTTTGATACTTGCGCTGCCCTGGCGAAAGAGGAAGTACAAACGATGAATATTTCATGGAAACTTTTCAGGGACACGAGCTTGAACACGATGGCGGAAGTGCCCTCGAGGTACCACTTCGCGGCGCATATGGGTCAACTGATATCCGGCGTGGAAGGTCAAGGATGTCATAATTTCTACCCCACCTGCCCTCTGCCTGGCTCCAGTGTCCTCAACATGATGAAGAAGATTCGACTGCGTTGACGCCACGAAATCATGCGGACAAGCAATGAAAAAATACGACAACACAATCTGTGATATCGCAGATGATTTTTCTCGTAATAACGTTACGAACAGAACTTCGACTTTTTAAAAATTGTGCATAATTTCTGTTTCACTTCAAATGATGTTTCTTACGAGTAAGATATTATCGTAAAAAGACAGAAAGGGGCGAAACCTTTTTGGTGTACTTCTTGATACAAGTTAAAATTAGATAGTAACGCTTCGAAGATAGTTAAGAAACTTATGTCTAGATTAAGTGTACTTAAGGAATAATTTCTATTATGATCATACTCGACTCGAATGAGTACTCATTAGATTAGAAAAATAGAGTTTAATCGATGTAAGATTACTATAAACTACGTTTAAGTGTATCGAATAGTACCAGAAATCTCGTATATGTACGAGAGAAAAATACGCGATAATTATTTATTTTTCGTCGTCGAGCGATCTTTGATTGCACATTTCCACGTAAAATGTATTACGAAACCACTTGTTTTATAGTGTCGAAAATAAAACTGTTTTGAACGTACAAAAATCATTCGCAAATCCCTTACGCTTCTTGATAACTCTACGTCTCAAACATTTCTATCTTTCTATTTATTTCTCTGTATTCTAATCAAAGTACCAAACTTCAGAAATTGAAAAATTCCAAAAACGAGATATACGAGATTACAGAATGTCCATATGCAAAAACATGCAAAATATCAAAAAGTAAAACATTCGCTATAGTATTTGTGAGTGAAATATTGGAAGATGAAACAAACCTGGATTTAGATTTTATTTCTTCATTCTCTTCGTAAAGATATTTTCCATGGACGTCTTATAAATTATCCAAAATCCGCTCTATTTTCCTATCCTTTGACTTAAATGTTTCATTCTTTCGCATGATTCTTCTTCCCAGTCGCGTCGCATAATATTTCGAGCGCGCCTTTGTTAAGTTGCCGGCAATTACGGGACATTTTCGGTGTTTTCGACCGTAATAGCAGTTTTCACGGCGAATCATCGTCGCTCGAACTGATTTGAACGAGCGCCTGGTCCTTATTTTACCACCGGTGTACGTATAATATTCAGTGAGCGTATAAAACGTTCACAAAGACGTTCAGGCCAGGTAATGTCTCTTTCGCTGGAACTCGCTCCTTGTAATTATATCTCGTGCGCGCTGCTATGACAGAAAAGCTGGCTCTAATTTGTGGTATAGCAATTTATCTTTCCCGCTGCTCGTTATCGTTTCGCGTTTAACCCGCCTGTGATGCTTTTCCACGAAATTAAATGAAATCGACACCTAAGCATTCGATTGTCACGGCATGTGATGCTCTTTTATACATTTTTTCTTTTTTTGTAGTAATTAACAATTGTTCTTTTTATTACTGTGTGATTGATTTCAGTTTGCGTTTAATATACGTCTTTATATATTTTTACATTTTATATTCTATGGACGCCAAAAACGATATTTTATTGGTAAAACTTTTGAATTTCGTGGATCTTACAGAGAAATTTTATACATTTGCATACGTAATTCAGAAGCTTCTTTGATCTTATTGAATACATCGAGTGAGAGTTGTACTCTACCACATAAATCGACGTTTGAGCAAAATTCGTTAAAATTGGTGAAATGTGGTCCGAGAGTTTGGTTTTGTTCTGTTTGATAAATGGAAGATAAATCTGACGCGTGATCAGTGTGTCTCCGCTTGGGAAATTTCATTGCCTACATAAATAAAAAATTTTTACCGAAAAAGTAATCGAGCTTTATCATACAATAGTGGATTTAAACGTGATATCGTTTTTATTACGGGCAGTGACGAGGTCCCTATTCCCAACAAGCACTCTTAATCCGCTGAAATTAAATTTATATCCAATTACTGCCTATATTAATTGCGAGCAATTTAAAATGAACGTGATTAGTCTTTAATTATTTATTCCTATTAATCGTCATTTAAACGCAAAATGCATTCACATTTGCAAACAATATGTTAATAAATCGACAACTACAAGATACAGAAATAATCAGAATTTTTAATTATAAATATTTTCTATTATATTTTCTATTATTTTGATATTCTGTGCTACATTTTCCCAAAAGACAACAACCTTCTATCATAAAATTATTTCTTCTTATACTTGCTACCATTCCCTTAAGGACGTCTTCCGCTTCCTCTAAAAAAGGGAAAGCAAATCTTACGGCGGTGATTTCGCGTGAAAACAATCCGTACAATTTACAGCGGCGTCTGTAGCGGCGAAAAGTTATTGTAATAATCTCCGGCGCCTTTATCGGCTTAAGCACTATGCCAAGCGTGCTTTCTCCGCAACGATAGCGAAGAGGATCGTGCCAAAAACGATGTCGTGCAGTTAGGATCCGCGGTATTCTCGCAAAAATGATCGCAGGCGTTTCGTTTATCGCGCCAACTTGCAAGAAAACAGGAGGAATATCTCGAAAAAGAAGGACCCCCCATTGTTTCGTTCGAAACAGCGTCGCCACGTTACCAGACGTCTCGTCACGTTCGGATGAAAATGAGATTGAAAGTCGTCGTTGATATCACGAAGTTTCGCCGAATAATCGAAAGAATTTTCAAGTGTAGAATAAAATTTGTTTGATAGAAAAATTGATACAAACAACATTATTAGTACTTGGCACTTTTTCAGGTAAATTTGACGTTCATAAACGTATACGATAATAAATTAGGATTTTGAAGACATTCAACAACGGCCAGTATGAACTGGCATGTTTATGACACGGCTGTTCGCTAAGGTTAACTAAGTTTCCAAGCTGGGACAACAATGGGAGTCCTGCTGGTCTGTAGAATTGGAAGCTTAAGGTAGTTGCAGATTTTGGGTCTTGCGACTTTACGAGCTCGAGTCTGTTAAAACACGTGGCTGCCAAACGTAGGAAAATCGGTAGATGTCTAACTGCGCAGGAAGACATTTCGCGTTAAGAAATTTTGAAGCTTCTTAAATAAATGGAATTATTATTTTTCTTTACATTGCATTGAATTAATATATAATGCAAAGTTTCAAATTATTCTGAACTGAAATAAAAATGAAATAAATAAGAAAGTTAATGGCTAGAACTAAAATGAATTACCTTAATTGTCATTTTCTATCGTTCGTTTGAAAATGCAGATATCACAGATATTACAAAGGAGAAAATTAATTTGCAGGTAGGAAATCGACCGTAAGAGATCGCTGGTTTCTATGTAGCAAGGTAAAAGTGCATCACACACATTCGGATCGACGTGAACGGGAGTACGTAAGAAAACCTCGTTCATTGAGCAACGATTCGAGTAGATCCGCGCGTAATCGTTCTCCGTGCCACGCAAGAAATCGATTATATTCTTACGGAGTAGTTGCTGCGTGATCGCACTTAAGTGGTTGCTGACACCATTTCTATGTACTATTACGAGATATCACTTAAAAAACACCACTATCTAGTAAACACTTTCTCAATCGCTAAATTTATTCTATTTCGAATGTTCAATCTCTGGAAAATGTCCAATAGAAGTTCCATATTAACACTTTACAGGAAACTTCTCTTTTTTTCCAATCCAAAAAACATTGTTCATGTCATGTAACTTCCAACTATTTTATATCATTCAATAAAACTTCAACATTGTAAAAATGTCTCGAATCTAAAGAAACTTTACTCACAGAACTTCCCTTGAATCCGGAGAACATTTTCTATCCACATTTCACATGTCGTGCAATTTCCACGAGCAACTTCGATTTTCACGTTTCCATCTTTTTTCAATTCGAAGAAACTCTACAGATCTTGCAGAGATCTGCCTCAAAATTTAAAGACCGACCTTCACTCACATGTCACATCTTACGTAAGTTGCGCAATTAATAAAACTTCGATGTTTACACTTCAGAAAACCTTTCCGCGTTTTACAAATCCGACTGAACTCCGCGAAGACATTTCACAAACTGTTCGTTCGTTCAAAAGTCAGTGCTTGAGTTGTACGTTTTCTGCTCGGTCCATTGACCACCCCCGGAACTGGATGTCCGCTACAAGCGTTAACCCCATGGCGACCAAACTTTCGATTTACTTGGACGTTCGACATTCGAAAGGAACTTTCTACGCGGAAAGCACTACCGATCGTTGGTGCTGAAGCATACAGGGCTACGAAACCGTGACGATGACCTTGCGGAGGACGCGACTCGACACGGAAGAAAATTAGGACGACGCCACGCATCGGTCTTGGTGGCGCACTAAATGTCGCAATCGGTCGGTCGCCGTTCGTCTGAACGCGACGTCGAGGAAGGGGCCCAACACTTTCTCTCGACGATCGACTGGAACCAGCGGCAGCAGGCTTACGGTTGCCCGGAGGAACACTCGACCACGAGTTTTTACCAAAGGAACAGCTAGTTTAGCGTCACGTTTTCTACCGGTGATCCTCTACATCACAACTGTCACGTAAAACAGGTCGGCGGAATCAATCGATATCGGTTCGGTGTTATCTTCCAACGAAACACGTGAATAATCGTACAAGGAATAAGAACTAAGTGGATGCGATGGAATGCAATGGATTTGTGAATGAAGTTTGAGACTGTTGGTGGAATGTGTTGCGATTGATAGATGTTTTGGGTGTTTCTGAACTTTGGGCTTTCCAAGTGGAATGTATTCAGATTGATTGAGATTTCAAACGTTTTCTGTAGTGCTTGGAGAGTGAATAATCGGAGGAAGATTAGATAAGTTCCACTAGAATGGATTTGTAAATAGAGAGTATTGGTAAAGAGTGCTGCAGTTGGTCGTGGTTTTGAATGGTTTCAAATGTTTTATGTAATTGTTGAAAAGCGTTGACTTGCGTGAAAGTTGCTTGAGCGGGGAATTGGTTGAAGAATTTGTGAATTTTGTAGTTGAGATGCTTGAAACTGTTTGAATGAAATGGATTTGTAACTGAAAATTATATATAATTACAAGTAGAATTGGGCTTGACCGAGTTTTGGTCGAATTTCCTGGTCATTGGAAAACGTTGAATAATTTAGAATTTGTTTGAATGGGCAATTTATAAAATTTACGACTGTGATAGATTCGGCTGGATTGGAGTTGTGAATGGGAATTATTAATGAAGTGTATCGAGGTTTGAAGTTTTTAATATTCTCCGCGGTCTATGAAGATCACTGAATCGTTTGGAAACCAATTAAATGGAGAATTGTTTGGAGAATTTCACAAATTAGAACGTGGTTGAAGTTGTGTATGGTGGTGGGATTAATATATTAGCTTCTTGCGAGAGATTAAATTTAATTTAGAGTTAATACAATGTTCAAACGTTCATGTGGAAACAATAACGATAGCAGAAATAATATATGGAATAACAATAAATATGGAAACAATGCGATTAATTTGTTAGATAGCGTTCTAAGATGCAAATGACAAATGCGTGTTTGATCCTGGGATGTTGCTTCCTTGCGGTGACGTTGGTGAACGCGGCACCGGGTCCAGACGAACCTGCCTTCCACCTTCCGGTGCAGCTGATCGGCTTCCCCGTGATTACAGCCGCTGTGAGGATCACTAATTTCGTGAAGAAACTTGCGTACTCGTTGAATCCAGGTGATTTTCATTTAAAATTCATTTAATAAAAAGGAAGCACTTATGTAGAGTTATAAAAACAATTAAAAAATATTTCGACTCGATGACATAGGATTTTGCAGATATTTTTTATCTACAAAATAAATAAAAAAATGCGACGAGATTCATTTAAGTAAATAGTAAGAATCCAGCAGAATATCATCACGTTTTTGAATGAATCACAGGAACAGAAATCTGTCGCACGAGCAAGTTCAATGTTCTTCCACTTCGATCGCCGATCGGTTAAGTACATTCAACGCAAAAACGAGGTTGAACTTCAGTGTATAGATGATTCGTCTAGCCTGTAGTTTCGGGCATGAATCGAATGGACGAGCAGCGAAAGCGAAAGTGTTCCACTTGTTGCAACTTCTCTCTCGGAATACCATGTAACGTCCGCGTAACTCTCCGTTGTTTCCTGGACAAACATGTTGTCGTTAATCACTGTTTGCTCTTGGTAATTAGCACGGATTCTTGATAATTAACGGTTATTATTAGGGTAAATTGCAAGATTTATTTTGGAAGATTTAGTGGATGTAATGTGAGAGATTTTTAGTAGATTTAATATTAATAATTTTCAGTTGGAATCAATATTATAAATTTCTAATTTAATAAACCTAATGTTATTAATATCGTTAATATTAGAGGTAGATACAGTATTACAAATGTCAAATTCAGTATACGCATAATATTATGGAAGGTCTACTAACTTGTGGGTAATTTCTATTTAACTTCAAATGATGTTTCTTAGTAAGATATTATTATTGTAAAAAGAGAGAAAGAAGCGGAACCTTCTTGATGTATTTCTTTAATACAAATTAAAACTTGACAGTAACATTTTAAAGATTGTTAGGAGACTTATAGTCTAGATTAAGTGTACTTAAGGAATGATTTCTATTATGATTATACTTGACTCAAATGAGTAGTCATTTAATTGCACGTCTCTACGTGAAATATAGATTTACAAATTCTGTATTACAACATAAATCATTTGCTTTACAGTATCGGAAATAAAACTCTTCTGAACCTACTAAAATCGTTCTTAGAAACTCTACGTCTTAAATATTTCTATCTTTTTATTTATTTCTTATTTCTGTATTCTAGTCAAAGTTCCAAACTGATTTTGAAATTGAAAAATTCCAAAAACCAGATATATAAAATTACAGAATGTCCATATGCAAAAACATGCAAAATATCAGAAAGTAAAACATTCGCTATAGTATTTGTAAGTGAAATATTGGAAGATGAAACAAACCTGGATTTAGATTTTATTTCTTCATTCTCTTCGTAAAGATATTTTCCATGAACGTCTTACAAATTATCCAAAATCCGCTCTATTTTCCTATCCTTCGACTAAAATGTTTCATTCTTTCGCATGATTCTTCTTCCCCATCACGCTACATAGTATTTCGAGCGCGTCTTTGTTAAGTTGTCGGCAATTACGGGACATTTTCGACGTTTTCGACCGGAATAGCAGTTTTCACGGCGAATCATCGTCGCTCGAACTGATTTGAACGAGCGCCTGGTCCTTATTTTACCACCGGTGTACGTATAATATTCAGTGAGCGTATAAAACGTTCACAAAGACGGTCAGGCCAGGTTCTTTCGCCGGAACCCGCTCTTGCTAATTATTCGTCGCGCGCACCGCTATGACAGAAAAGCTGGCTCTAATTTGTGGTATAGCAATTTATCTTTCTCGGTGCTCGTTATCGTCTCGCGTTTAACACACCTGTGATGCTTTTCCACGAAATTAAATGAAATCGGCACCTAAGCATTCGATTGTCACGGCATGTGATGCTCTTTTATACATTTTTTCTTTTTTTGTAGTAATTAACAATTGTTCTTTTTATTACTGTGTGATTGATTTCAGTTTGCGTTTAATATACGTCTTTATATATTTTTACATTTTATATTCTACAGACGCCAAAAACGATATTTTGTTGATAAAACTTTTGAATTTAGCGAATCTTACCGAGAAATTTTACACAAATATTATAAATTAATATACATAATACTGGGTCAGTGTCACAAAATTTTTAATTTAGTAGACCGAGTATTACTGACATCCAATGTAATAAATCCAGTACTATTAATTTCTACTTAAAGAGAATTTGATAATACTAATCTATAATTCTGTACGCGTAATGAATTGAGAATCCATTGGTTTCCGAGTTTAGTAACATACCAATTTATTTTCACAAGTTTGGTAAATTATAATCAATAACCAGCAATTCCAATATTTGTCAAAACTCCCTCTTCCATGTTCCGATTTATTTGCTATAAATATTAATAAATCTAAAAAATAATCCAATTTACGCTTCTCTTATATATCACTACGCGTTTCATACGTATTATGAAATGGCTGAGAGAGGAATTTTTAGGACCAAGAATTGATTAATAAATCGGTTTCAATATCGATAATTCGATAGAGTGTGAAATTTAGATGTGTGAAATTTGACGAGCAGTTAGCAATGACAGGCGAACACGCGACCGCGGATGGAATGCTATCGAGATATGTCAATTTTCGTTAAAGTGAACGTTGAAGGAGTCACGCCGTTAATTGGTCATTAGCTAGGGATAGTTATTTGACGGTTCTGAATGATGGAAACGTGGATTGTCACTTGGATTGATGACAGTAACCTGTCTAGGTATATAACAGCCTGTATTGGGATTCGTATAGTGCATTAACTCGTCTGACAACGAAGATTCGTTAAATATTAAGAACAAAATTTATCGATTTGGAAATTGTTAAATAGAATTGAAGATCTCGACGAAGCTAACGGGAATGTTAAAGATATCGTTCAAGAACAGTGTGAGAATTTTCGACAGCCATTCCATGAAGTCGTTTCACTAATTGCGAAACGATTTTGACATTTAGCACAGTTTTACCTCTCGTTTTTAGAAACTTACGTCAACCGAGTAAGACGAGACCTGCCTCTGGTACACGACGAAGAAATTCTAGATGTTGGCAAAGTGGAGAAGAAGTTGATATCGGAGTTGGGCAGTAACGTTTGCGTTTACGAGAGAATCTGCGCCAAGTATGCGGCCGAAACTCTGCAGAAACGAAGTCGACAACGAGCTTTGGACTGGGATGTCGTTTTCAGGTACATTTTATTGATATTTCGATCTTCACTTGAAGTTTCAAGAACTACGTAGTACTGAATTCTATCTGATCGTTATAAAAATATTAAGTAACAGATTTTTAATAAATTATTAACTTGAAAGTATGTACAGATCTAAATATCAGATTTAATTTCATTTTTATCTCAATCTTCTACTTTAACTCTGTTATCTTAATTTCTTGATTCAATCTTCTTATTACAACTTATTTTCACAACTCGTTTCACTGTAATTTCTTATTTTGAAGAGTCTTTTCAAAAGAAACCACATTCAAGAAACTAGATCTATTGAATAATATTCAAAGATAGTAAAAAGCAACATATTCGTGCTCTATGCAATAATAATATACATAAGCTGAATACGTGTAGATTAAGATAGTCATTAACTGTTGATTATCAACAGATCTATCGATAGGCATTACAACACACTATTACTATTATTATCACGCTATACAATTTTCCTAGCACATTGCACGTAACACTCTATTTCTCAAACCTGTCTCCAAGATATGCGACTATTTCTCATATCTTGTCGTACGAGTATTTTTTCCTTCTTATTAATTCTCGTTTTACTTCAATTTTCCTTCTTACTCTTCAAGAACTCTCGATACAATTTGACCTACTTTCCTAGAAGAAACCATACAACTTGATACTATACAGTTTTTTTCGTTTGCTTCAATTTCTATTCTAATTAACCTACTTCGTCATAAAATATCCAAGGAAAGAAAATAATTTAATCTGAATACGTTGCCATTCTACTAAACAACTGGATTTTTTTTTCTTTTTTTTTTTTCTTGCCTATTTCAATTGCTCGCTTCTAATTCATCTCTAACCTTCGTTAGTCTATTTTAGAGATAAATATAATTCACTGATTTACTATTTTATTATAGCAACATTACACACATTCGTTTCCCTCGCAATCCTATTTTTTCTTCTCATTTACTTTAAATTTCACTCATCTTCATTTCAATTACTACTTCAACTTATGCAAATTTAACAGCATACTAGCCATCTCTGATTTTTTCCTCATTTATTTCAATTTCCACTCACCTTCACTGCAACTTATACTTTAACCTATGCAAATTTAACTTGCGCAATCGTTCTGCAATCTAAAAGAAAGGTAAAAATACTTGAACGTTAACACGTTACAATGTTCAACTTCCCAATAACACCGTATCATATTTACATAAACTTGTCATGTTTCTGAACGAGCTCATACACTTTGCATTAATGCGTCATCATCCTCTATTACCAATCCTAATCTCGTTCATTTACATCATATTTGTTACTCAAACCGTTATATCTATACGTTTACCTTAATCGTTACATTTTCACCTTTTATCTTCTCTTGCGACGAAGTTCGAATTTCTCACTTCACCTCACGGAAGTCTTCGAGAGCGATCGACTGTTCCGACTGTTGTATAATTAGTCTTGGTGGATCGATTGCGAGGCAGCATCAGTAAAACAAAAGCGGTCGCGATCGATAACGCGGTTTTGCGAGTGCATCTCGATTCCATGTAGTCACTTAAGTAACCACGTCCCTGAAGTTCACGACTCAGAGTATTGACGACTGGCAAAGATTAGTTCTCAACCTTCGTTGCGCTCGATGGCCTTGCGAAACTTGGTGAATACGAAGTTTAATAACGAGCTCGTTAGTGCATCGTAGGAAAATTACTGATCCATTTGGTCGACCAGCCGTGAAACGGGTCTTCTGTCGCCCCATCGTCTTCTTCTTGTCTTCTTTTTTCTACCTTGCGCCGTGCCGATGATGTCAATCCTGACACGGCGTACGACTTTTTCCTCTGACACCGAGGAAACGATTTCTCTGAATCAGAGATACAACTCGGATGGTTCTTGAGACAGAAATTCCTCGAATTACGTGAAATTATGAGAATTTGTTGACATTCCGAGAAAAAAAGAGGCGAGGAAAGGTATTTGGGTGTTTTAGTGCTGGTCACGTAGTTAAGGTTGATTGGAAATTGAATCACGAATTTTGCGGTTGCTCTTTTACGCGTTCTTCGCGTCTATCGTATGTTAGGAAGGTTTGTTGTTTGTAGAAATTCAAGTGAAAGTGAGTTACGATGTTTATGACCTTTTTCATGGATTTCATGGAAGTTTAGTAGAATATTTGATAGATATGTCTGTTTCTATGTTTCAATTATTCATCAAAAAATTCTCTACTGAACTCCTCCTCCCACTTATAAAAATACAAAAATTCTGATGTCAATTTCGATGAAGTCTAGAAGAAGTTTCCGTGAAATATTAACGAAACTGTATGAATCCTTCGACTCTTAAACCGTCAAACTTATCCTACCTATCAAAATATCGGAATGCGAACAATGTCTAAAACAGCAATTCCAATTCAGCATCTCGTCACATGTTTGTTCAAAATTCATGCGTAACAACCCTTTGCGATCTCCAATGCATCGATTCCTCGAGTCATAACTTCCGCGTAGAGGAACCTCCACCTGCTCGTAAAAGTCGAAATGTGAAACGAAGGAGATGCAACCGAAGAGATTGCTCCTCTCTTCAACAGCCTTTCCTGCATAAATTCCAGACATTCTTGGATAATTCGACGAGAATGATCGGTCAGATAAATCATGCGGAGATGCAACGAATGTGATCTGATCAGAAGTGAAGACAGTCAAACATTTAGATAGATTTAAGGATTTTAGGAATTTTTTACGATGAAGTTCTACCGTAACTTGATTGTTAATATTCATAATTTATTATTATTCAAATTTTCCACCACGATGGACTTTTTATCAATTTATAAAGACGCGAAGAAAGAATTTAGGAGATCGACTAGAGGCACTTTGAAGGATCTATACCATACAATAAATACAACACTCATGAATGAATTATAAATTGAAACAAACTTGTAAACGAAGCTTCAGTGTCATTTGTGTTATATCTTCTATCGCCATAGAACCTTCATCGATTTATCAAAAATTAAAGTTCGCTTCTCTTCCCACTTCTCTCCTCTTGCTGCATAAATTCCAGGGATTTTCAGGTAATTCGTGGAGAACGATTGGTCAGATAAGTCCCCTGAAGATGCAACGAAGGTGGCCTGGCTTCTAAATGACCCGACGCTTCCATCCAACTAGTAGAAGTGGAAGCTAATAGAAATCCGTGCTACCGGTTGTTCGTAGCTAGCCGGCCACGAGCTCGCACTAAATTCAGTTGTAAGTAACGCCAGCGGCAGATAGCCCTTAATGGCGGTCTCCACGAGCGACCTAATGCATCCTGATAACTCTCTTCGTTCCACCCTCCACCCGTTCCTTCGTTCTCCGCCGTTTTACGAGCGTCTCGAGCTACTCGCCTTCGAATTCGAACGGCTTATCTGCGATTTCACGGTGCTGAGATGGCCAGCGCGTGTCCTCGAAGACGAAACGCGTCGGTTAATCGCTTCTGTCACCTGAAGGGGCAAGATGGAGGTAAAGCAAAGAAGATTCAAGGGAAACGAGAGGATGTATCGAAGGTTGGAGCTGGCAGAGACACGTTTGGAGAGGTTTAACGGAGCATGCATGAGAGACTGGCATCCTCGAGTCCCTCGCAGAAGCTATTCAAGTCGAAGGATGGAAGGTTAGGAGGTTTTCGGATGGTCAGCGTGAGCTGAGGTCTTTTCAAATTTATTTTACTTTAGGTGTAGTTGGATCCTAGTTATGAAGAGGCGAATTAGGTTTGTTGCTCGTATTCATGTACATTTTTAGGTCATATTTGTTGATGATGTACGCGTAATACTTAAGAGCAGCAAGTTTCTAGCTTTCGCGGACTGAAAAATCTTTGAAGCAATAAATACGATTGTCGATGCTTTTGATCTTCAAGGAAACATCATCAGACTCGATCTCATGGTGAAAATCTCATGGATCTCAACTCAGCCAAGTGCTCGATCAAATTCGCTCGTAGTAGGAACTCTATGTACTTCCAATACAAACTCTTCGATTCTATTATTTCCGTGGTTACTAGGCTGAGAGACCTTCGTACAATTATCGACTCCAACCTCACATTTATAGACCACTTAGCACACGTCACCGCTACTTTTTATAGAATGCTGGGTTTCATTAAGCGTAGCTATGGTCATTTCAGCAACCCTTGTACCTTAATTAGACTTTACTCTTCCCTTGTAGTCCCTCACCTTGACTATGCCTCAGTCATCTGGCAATTCCGTATAGCCAGACAAAGTGATCAGCTTGAGAGGATCCAGAACTTCTTTCTCAGGTTCCTTGCTTGTAAAGTCGCCTGTCCAATGAACTTTCGTGATCGTGACTCCTACCACGGAAAAATAGAAACGCTTTCCACTTGCAACTAGGCGATTGTCTGCCGAGGCTATTCTTCTATTTAAAATCTTAAATGGATTTATCGAACTGTTCACAGCTTTTAGCCTTATCAACTTCCACATATCTTCCTACTTCTCCGGGTCTCCCTGCTTATTCTATCGATCATCCTTCTCCTCCAGATTTGGTCACACAAACACAATTGTCCGTGTATGCGAGTTAGGAAATTCAATGCTTTTATGCAATAAGATCAACTTGTTTTTTACCTGAACCGGCAATCTCATGGAAAAGGTCCACGAAGCCTTAGCTAACCCGTGCGGTCTGATTATCTCACAGCGACTGTATCACGCTGACACTTATCTTCCTCTTATAGTGTGGCATCTATTTGCAAAATGAATCTTTCTCCGTTTAATAAATGAAAATGAAAATTAAAATTACACGAGAATCTTTCCATTTTGTTTCGAGTATGTATGAGACCAGTTCGCGTAGAAGGGGTTATTTGCAAGGGTGGGAGATCAAATTATTAGGTTAGGGACTTTTTAACTGAAAAGTTGTCGTTAAAGTTCGAGTATCACTCATTTTAAATCTTCCAGTATCATGATAAATTTGTTTACCAATCTGTAAAAGAACGAACATAGAATTTAAGCGTGGAAAGAATTCTAAATTAGTAAATTCAGAGATGAAGCTTCATTGTCGTTTATTTCATATCTTCCACTGCCATGGAACCATCATCGATTTAAGAACAAAAAGCTGACGAAATTGAACGGTTTAGACAAAGATACTTTGAAAAGATTGCAATGTTAAACGCGTAGAAAATTCTCATGAAACAATTCCACGTAAATCACGAACACTTAATATGAAAGAAAGAAAAGATACTCGACGTAGGTCAGAAAAATCAGATTTAAACGCTCTCGTATATAACTTCCTCTCTAATCTCTCCATAAGCATCGTGCAATGATCCACGTTATTCTTCTTACCATACCAAAAAAAAAAAGACACGATCCAGTTACTTTACAACGTACACGCACCACGCATAGCGATTTATGTTTCTCGACTATCGCACGAACGCTCGTAACGCTTTCACAATCAAGTTCATTAGATGGTAACGTATGGGAATGATGGTTTTACAGCGAGTACAAATCATCGCCGAACCCGATGAAGGAGAATTATTTATTGAGCGTGTTCCTGGGCGACATCATAGGAAGCCCGCGACTCTGTCATCAGCTGGCGAAACGAGGGAGAGGCTGCGACGAGGCCACGCTCTCGGATTAACTGTAAACCGTACCATTTACGGAGCCGCGTACAGATTGTAAATATCGCGAAGCATGTTCCCGGTTTGCATCGTGCAAAGGATCGTCTATCCTTGCTACATAATAATCGTAGTTGCGTAAAACGCGACGAGGATAAAATTGTATAGGGGAACTAATGACTTTAGGACCCGTAATTAATTGTTATCGCTTTGTTACCTGAAGTTCGTTGCTTATAGGATTTACTGATTAATCGTACTTTATTGTCGGTGGAATCTGAATGGAACAAGTCGTCGATGATAGAAAGCTGTTAGAATGAAAAGATCCGACGAACAGAGGGCATATTAGTTTCCCTTTTCAAAACTAACGTTCCTTGCTGCTTTCGCCCGGAGAGTCTTTTAACGAAGAAATGATCGGTTGCTAATCGAAAGCGAATACTGTTGCTTGCAAATGTACAATGATTTTCATATTTATAGCCATATCGAGTGTTTTGTTAACTCTCTTGTTAATTTGAAATCTATGTTATAGATGCGCATCGATAGTGGTTTCCTTTATTTCGATAGATTTTTGATGGAAAATTTGTCTGAAGTAACGCAATTGGTAAACTGATACTTTTTGAAATCCTTGAATTCTGCGAAACGAATAGCGACTCTCAAGTTTCGATTGATGTGTATATTGCAAACAATGTACACGATATTATACGAACTAATTGCACGAGAAGTTTAACACTGGATCTATCTTAATTCGTGATTTTTACGGTGTAAAACTGGTACAAGTGTTTGACAGTTTTTAGTAATTGGTATTTCTAGTGTTAAATATTTGTACGTATAACTGAATTATATAGGAAGAGAATTTCAAACATTTCAATTTCAAGAGCAATAAAATATCGGAAATGTCCTTCGAATTCTTGCCAGAGCAACAAAGTATCATTGATTAATTTTCTGTTGATTAATGAATAAAATCATTAAAAAAAAAGCAAAAACAAGCGTCTTTGTCTTCTTTAACTCCGGTGTATCCAAGTATCTTCGAACGTGTACGCGGCACACGCGCGAAAAACGGTCACACGAAGTGAGAGTAGACCACGATGACGTTTCTTCCTACCTACGCTTCTTCGGCCAAGCTTGTGTACGAAGAACGCTTTCGAAGAAAGTTCCAGTTGCCGTGGAACTGTGACACGATCATCCGCGAAGCGAAACACTCGGCGTATTCCAGCAGCGATCGCAACAAAGTGCTACTACGAAAGGAATTACTGTCATCGACCGTTTTATTCTTTTGTCAGTAAAATTCATAACCCGGTCGACGTGAAAGTTGAAAAATTTAACATAAACGAAATATCTTTCAACAAATGTTTCCCGTGATGGGAAATTCTAAAAAGAGTTGGCAGAGAAATTTTTCAAAAATTTGGTAAACGCTAGATATTAAACAAGGAAATAAAGAAAAAATGAAGAATTATAGTACGACGTTTAGGTTGATGCTTGTTTGCCTTTTTCTTTGCTCTGAAATTCGCGCAGAGGATCAATTTCGAAGGATTCGTCGTAAAATCGACGAGGATCGTTATTGTAATTTTGACGAAGCTCGAAGCAATTATGATGCCACGGATTTATTAAGGTAAGCAGCTATTATATTGCAAATTTATTGTTGACGTTATTTTCAAATAAAAGTTTGAGATATTCAAGTGGGAAACATTCGTCGCGTAGGTGTATCGATGAATTGGCTGTCGATCTCATCGATCGAGAAAGTGGCGTGCTAAAAGTATCCAATGGAAAAGGTCAATTGAATGGATTCACGGGCAGGCAGATCTCTTTTATGGATGTTTTCTCGAGTGTTTTCAATAACGCTGCGACGGTATGTTGAAAATTGAATTTGTTCATTCATTATGCGAATTTTATTCAGATTCGATTGGTATTTTTGAAGTTTTTAAAACATTGAAAAGGAAAGAGTTAAAATTATAGGAATAATAAGATTGTCATTATTGAGTTCTTTATTATCCACGAATTATTTCATTACGAGGTTGGAAGATACGTAATGAACTATCGAGCGAGAACATCGTAAATAGCATTATACGAGTTTATTAGTTGAAACGTCCTTAAATTAATAATAAATTGCATCGTGAAATTTAATACCGAGCATATGTTGCCGCACTAAAAATTCCAGCAATCGCTCGTCGTAAAGAATTTAATGTATTGCCGATTATCGGTTATTACAGAAGCACATGAAATACTATTAAATACCGTAGGTTAATTTTCTTTAAAGTCACTAATAAACATTCCCTTGTATACAACATCGAAAGAAGACGAAAGAGACCAGACGAAACAAATGAAGTTCGACTTTCTAACTCTAATTTCTAACTAAGTTTTACTACCCCTAAAAAAACAATATTCACTCGTGAAAGTAAGAGCCTTTCATTATAAGAACTTCTCACAGTAGGTGAACTGTTCTCGATATATAATTAGTATTAAATTCCTTGAAAAGTAAATGATACACATTCGCAAGATTTTTTATTGCAAAAGGTGAGAATAAAAATTGAAAAACAAATGTATGGTTTTATTCAAATAGAAAATAGCGAAATCTCATAAAACCATGATCATGGAAATAGAAATTATCCCAGTGTTGTTTGCGCTCCTTCAAATAGTATAAGCTTATTCTGAATAATATTTTTATAAGAGCAAAAATAACAGAAATATTTAGATATTTTTATATAAATGTCTGCATAAAGTTCCATTCTTTTCGACATATTTGACACGCAAAAGAAGTAAGTAACCAATGGCCTCCATGTTCCTGCATCTACGCAGAAAATTCCACAGCTTTTCTATTTACAGTCGCATCAGAGCAGCTCCCTTCCGGTGTACCCGATTTCCGACTATCAGCAATCGAATTATCCGAGTGAAACCGTCGGTCTTTCTCCTGGATTCCAACTGAATCTGCTCGATACGCTGTCCACGATATCCAGCCACGATGACTACAAGTGTGTGCCCAGGATACTCTGCGAGATGGCCAGCGGAAAACTTCCTGGAAGATCGTTAGGCAAACAGAGCTTCAGCTCCTTTGAGTTGTTTGGTCGAAATGTTTTCACGGAGTACGTTTCGTGACACGAAAATCAATACAGTGATAGTTGCCGAAGTAGATATTTCTTCTTCAACGAACTTCGAGAGCCTCTCGATCGATTTCTTTTTGTGTTTTCAGCTGGCTAACGAAAATCGATGTCGATGGAATGTCTCCATTGCTGAACTTTGGTAGAGCGATGATTCTTGGGTATAGCAATCGTGGAAATTCTGTGGCCTGCTACGAAGCGTTTCCAAAATGTCCAAGAGACATGAATGGATTGATTTACTATCTGAATAACTATAATGGAGGCTTTTTCAATCTTTTCAACAGGATTCGGGGTGGAAAATATAGGATGTCTAACGGAGATCCTGGTCAGCCAGGTAAGAAAATTATAGATTCGAAGGTTGGGTATCTTTTGTCGATAATTGGATAAATTGTCTAATTTCTTGTTTCGTTTAGTTAATGATTATTCGAAGATTGAAGTGAGGGAAAGAATAGTCGCTGGAAGCTCGACGAAACACATTCGGGATGAACCAGTACGAAATACGGTTCAATTCCCATCTATAAAATATCAAGAATATTATGCAAAGAGAGAGTATCCAAGATTTGATTCGATAAGAAATTACAATGCGATTACTTTTCCTGATCAAAGAGAATTAAGCATCGAACCAACGAATAGTTTACAGGATGACGTTCCAAAATCGGAACCGTACGTTTGGCAAAGAGACAACGTTGCATTTTTTCCCAAAGTAAATTGCATAAAATATACCAAGTACAAATTGAAATTCCCTCTGTATTAATTACATGTACATTATTTCAGGAGAACGAAGACAGAAGATTCTCTCAATTTCGATTCCCCTCGAGTTTTACAATCGCACCGTCGTAATCCCAAATTGTAGATAAAACATTGAAATACGTAACTAAATACCTCAGTGAATCCAATCCATATAATTAAATAAAGGCTTCCATAAAACACATAAAATTATAGAATATTCTAAACTCCTTAACTCGTCTTCGGGGGATTACGACCGCGATAAAATATCGAATTTCAATTTTGCATCGCATAAACCAGGCGCCTTCCGTCGTGCGTTGCGAATTTGCGGATTATCTGCGGCGAGAGAACCGCTGCAAAGACGCGATACAGGTTTCCGCGAGGCAACGTCGTTTATTTCGTCAGCGTTGCTCCCATCGGCAATTTTCTATCCACCTGTACGCGATGTGCTCATAACAGGAAGTCCCGAGTCGCCGGTGAACGCGATGTTACTGGCGCGGACGCCATTTGTGGAAACAGCATGGGGCGCCGTTAGAGTACCGACAACTTGTCCAATGAATCTGTGCCCGAGTATGAGCCGCTTTATGTCTCAGTTACGCGGCACGATAAATTGTATTTTATCTCGATTCGATTTCCTGCTTGCTACCGCTGCATTTGTATGCGTGCTCGCAGGTGTGAGACTTTTTCAGGGGCAACGAAGGACGATGAAAGAAAGCACGGGCAATCTAGAGTAACATATAAGTAATATAAACGGAAGATAAGTTAATAGAATTATATATATAGGTAGAAGGAAGATGCTATAGTAATATTTGATTACTTGTGGAGTAAATTATTAATTGGTCGTGACGTTGGAATTTATTAAACTCGGCTGTTTAGGATAATATTGTGAAGAAGTTAATTACGAAAGAATGGAATTTGAAGAAATACAGATGCATGAGAATTTAACCATAGTAATGTTGACAATAGTAATTAATTGTAACAAATTGAGTTAGGATAATTTGGTGCGGCTATGAAGTCACAATATCGAGTAATAAATGAATTACCATTAATTACAATTTTACGTGGTAAATGATATTATATTATCGATAACTGCTACAGGCACTGCTGTTTCTAAAAACATACATTTAAGGTAATTAATTATTACTCTTACCTAAAAAAAAAAAAAAAAAAAAAAAAAAAAAGAATGGTAATACACAGTTAATTATTCACTTCGAGTTAGGTATATTTCACCTGAAATATTTTTAAGTGGATTCGTTTTTACTATTTTCGTTTTATATGAGAAATGTCAACTTTCTAAGTAATAATAAACACGAACGAGCCTATTATCATGATGTTTCGAGGGAGGAGCTGCGAACGATGGCGAATATGTTCACAGACACGCGAATGGTCCCGCTATAGTCTACTTCCACGTTAAATCCATGTTTTCGAGAAGTTATACTTTCACGCGTATCTTTCATTGCGATTATTTCGCGAGAAAAGCGATAATTTTCACGGTGTAGATAGGAGACAGGTAACAATCAATAGCGACGGTACGTATTTATCGTAGCTTACGCGCGAGTAAGAATTAAATTATGCAAAACCTCATAATAACGCGTTATAGTCAACCCTTTGCTTCGCTAACCAACTAAGGGGTTACTAGCGTTATCGTACGCTCGTTAAAATCGCACATCTCTCGCTAAAAACTATCCTTCATCCATCTAAATGGCACTTTCGCGTTTACCGTAATTATATCTCTCTGTTCCCTTACCTATGTCCACCATCGTTTCTATCGTATATTATATGTAGAAGTTCTGATAAATTGTTCAACGAAACCACTCTCTCTCTGTATAGCTTCAAATAAATTCTAGTAATTTATGACTTTCGAATTTTTACATCTCAATACATTCCTTTCGTTTCAACGCACAAAAAGACTTTCGGTATATGAAGCAAAACGTTAACGGTATATACACGCAATATGTATAAAACCGAGTAATGATATATATTAACAGAGTGATTCTTTTAGATTTCTCTCAAGCTCAAGAAACTTTCTCAACTAATATCAATAATATTATCAACGAAACTTTACAAATCACAGATTACATCTTACTTTCGCGTAATATTGGCAAGTTTAGTAATAACATTTTACAAGTAATTCTGCACATCGCAATTATTAATTATCTCACTCGAAGAAAAATTAGAAAATCGTAAAAAATAGATCTATAACGTACACCTTGTAATTTATCAATTGGCTGATAATTATTGGTTGGTGAATTGCTGTGCACGAGAGCTTACGACTAGAAACCAACTATACGTCAACCTGTTAGACTTACTTCGAACCTCACTGCATCTGACAATTCTACGAACCGATCTGAAACTTTCAAATCCCGAGTCTTGTACAAACCACGATCAATCCTAAAACCGACCACACAAACGAATGTATAAAGGAAATTCCTTTCTCCGTATAGCACCCATTTCTCTCGCGAAATTCGGGACGTCCCCAGCACGTGTTCCCCCAAACTTTTTTTCACCAGATTCACGCGTATAGCTTGGGCTGTCTCGTTCGGGAAAGAAAGAAACGAAAGGTACGGTGGTGGAAAAAAAAAGTAGAAGAAAAGGGGGACGACGTGTAATTATTTTATCCTTTCCAGCGTGTAATTCGAGGCGTGCTCGCGCCCAAATGTCGACCAATGATCGTCGTAGCCCGAAGGGCCGTGTGCTTCGGACAAGGCCAAATAGGGTGCAACTGACAGCGAAAAACAATTAGCCTTCTGATACATCCGATGTCGCCTGGTTCGAAACGCGGAGGCGCGTTGCAGGCGTACGCAACACTTTAGGGTGTGCTTGATTGTTCCTGGCAACCGAGCGAGTCCTTCGACACGGTTTCTCAGCCGTCTCGTAATTGAAACGGTGATTTTTGTATCGCCGGTTCGATGGGGGGTAATTTTCGGCCCGCTTTGTGGCCGACGTTGGCATTTAATTTGAGAAATTGGGGATGAGGGATGGGTTGTTCCCGCGGTGGTTTGCTTAAGATGTTATAGAATTAAAGGGTGTTTGATGAAATTATGGTTGAAACGTAGACACATCCGAGAATATGCAGAATATGCAAAATTATACAGGACATCTGAACTAAAGTATTTGTTATAATATTTAAGAGAAGATCGAGAATGAAGAGTGAGTTCTTGTAGTGGTTTACTTAGATACTTATGTAACAGAATTAGGAAAGGAAGTTTAATACAGTTGTATTTAGAATATTTGTGCATTTGTACATATTTAATATAAAATTTGTTCGTAATAATATAAATATATATAGTTTAGTTATACTTCATTGGAACTTTGGAAAGGTCTAAAGGATTTTGGATTTATTGACAACAATCTAAGAAATTTGTTGGATCGAAATAGTCCTACATTTTGTGCATCTGATGTCCAAACTACATACAGAATAAGACTAACTAAATATTTACCTTGTTTCTACTAATGTTAAAATGTTTTGGATTGCGAAGGGGAAACAGGGGGAATATTTCAATCTTATTTCGTATTATTCCAAAAAGTCTTTGATATATTTATTCAATTTCCTACATTATGGACATCTATATTTTCTGATTGTCCCGTACTCTTAAAATTCCCGCCCCACTGCAAAAGTTTCGTCACTTCGCGAAACTTGCAACCCCTAAAACCTAATCGTATCCCTCTTACTGGTCGAAATTGAACACACAAATCAGGGGTAAACGGTTACCATTCCGTGGCGATGGTCGTTGCGGAGGAGCGTCGCGACGCGCATGACTCCCTTCGTCGTCGTCGTCGTTGTCGTCGTCGTCGTTGACGTCGTTGCCCATAATCTCACTCTATTAGGGTGGTATTATTTTCCGTAGTAGACATCAAAGAGGATTTCCCGCGGGCTCATTGTATCGCAGCGATAATTCCTCGTTATTAGGAGCGGCGCCGGCAGCGTTGGTCTCATGTCGGCTTACCACACCCCAAGTGCCGAAACAAATCCTCGCCAAATTGGAGCCGATGCAAAGGAGCAAAGACGCCACCCGGCGATGACAAAAGGGGGGACGCGGATCGTCGCGACTAATCCCCGTGAAAAATGCGACTCAGGTGAACCAGGTGAGAAGCTGACGAGAGAGGGAAAATCGAATTTTCAGCCAGTGGATCCGATCAAGTGTTCCTGATCGGATAGAAATAATTAGATACGTTTAAGGGTGGATACATGTGGGGATCTCGTGGTAATTCGGTGTTCGGGTTGTGGAAGAGCATTTTTGTTGCTGATGGATGAAGAGTTTTGGGTCGGTGGCTTGGAAAAATTGGCGTGAAAATGATCGTAGGGATTTGATGTTTGGGAAGGGAACATGATTTGGGATTGATTTTCTATTTATTGTGAAATACGATAAGAAATGCGAAGTGATATAAACCACGTCTTGTTTGATGTTTGAAAGAATGAATTATTTCCTGGCAAGTATAGCTTGAGATTAGTTTCGTATTTATTGTGAAATATTCACATGGTTTATTCGAAGTTGAAAGAATGTTTTTTCTTTACAAAAGAATCATGACTGACCTCTTGTTCTGAATTTTTAGTATTCTTATAATTTTTGTGGTTACCTGAGTGAGAATCAGTCAAAAAATTTTTGTATAAGAACTCATATTCAGATTCTCAAGCTTGTTAAATAAATCAATAGTATTTAGAGTACTTCATACTTAAAAATGTCTTAATATTAAGAAAAATCGCATATATCTACGGTTTATTAATTAAGAAATTAAAGTTATTCCCGAACGTTGGAAGTTGGAGAAAATTAAAAAGATTCCAGGGTCCGAGTTAATCAAGGATCAATAACACGGTAGACCGAGTTCGGTCCACGGAATAAGACATAAATTTCCTCACATTCCTGCTCTCCGTTTAACCATAAAACACCGCGTCCACTGTTCTATTTAGCCATATATTTTTCTCCACGAGCGTTCCACAATGGTCCAATATCGTCCTTCCGTAATACTCTCTACGGCTCTGTAATGAAGCGAAAAAAAAAAAAAAGAGGAAGATCGAAGAACGAGGAAGAAGAATCGGAGTCGAATTCTGTGCAGAGTCTCTCACATTCTTAACAAGAAACCACTTCGTTCGTTACTTTGCCTGATTCTGAAATATCCAATCAAGTTCCAAGCGAAGTTGAGCTTCTTTCAACTGTTTGTTGAATTTGAAGTAAACAGCATTTATATCATTATTTCAAGTTTGATAGTTCAAGTAATATTATTTCAAGTTTCCCACTTTCAATGCTCAATTATACGTCATGCTCATATTATATACAACTATATTTACATTTATGTACAAAGTATGACAATAAACACATATGCAATTATAATAATAATTATAGTTACAATCGCATTATTCTTTAACATTTTCCATTACTATATTTCGTCACAAAATTTCTCACAACGTTATATAATTTCCTTTAACGTTTTTTATATGCACTTGAAGTAAAATGCAAGACATTTGAGTTCTTAGCTAATCCCAAGGAGGCTTTAGACGCGAGAACAGCGAAGGTCAGGTCAAGAGGATACATTTGTACAGACAGGCCAGTTGAACGAGAACTTTTGAGAATACTGTGTCTGTGGTGGATCTCTTTCTGGTGGCGATTGCAGGAGGGCGGTCACAACCCAACCAGAACTGTCCTCCCGTTTCACGGATGGATTTTTCAATTTAGAGGCATCTTTGTCACGGGGGGATGGCAATTCGAGCGGACAAAAGAAGCCGGACGGCCGTAGATCTCGCTGAAAACTGGCCCTCTCTCTATCGGTTCCCCTCGATGGACGGAATAATTCGAAGCGAGGATGAGAATTTCGCGACCCACTCGCTCCTTAGGATCGCGCCACGGGATCTCGTGGCCGCTACGGATAAGTGGATATCACGGGGATGGAAAATATCCCTGTCCCGACCTTTCATTGTCGTGGCCACCGAGATTTCCCCTCCCTTTTAAAGCGTTCAATCGAGACAGGCCCTTTGTGGACCGAGCGTCGAACCGTGGATGTGATCGATTGTCCCTTTATTCGCTGCTCTAAACGCTGTTTTAAATGCTCTTAATTCTTCTGTTCCGCCTTTATGATTTATGACTTTGTGGAATATTGTAAAAGCTTTCCTCGTGTTTGTCGAATGATGTCCTATAGTTGAGAGTGTTTAAGGGTATATAGAATCGCGTGTCGAATTTCTGAAACTCAGAGGCACAGGTAGCAGGAGAATTAATAATTCTGACACTAATAGACTCTACATAATACTTGTGAGGATTGAAAAATTCATTCGATAGTAATAACAAGGAAATTAATAACTTTGACACTAATAAACCGTGTATAATACTTTACGAAAGTTGAAAAATTCCAGAAAATTAATGATTCTGACACGAATGAACTCGACATCAATGCCCACGAAGCTTGAAAAATTTATTCAACGGTAAGAAGGAAATTAATAATTCTGACACTAATAAAACTCTACACCTATACAATATTTAGTCGATTTAATTTTACATCAAAGCAACGGTGTCCCGTTTATAAATTCCCCTGGAAGAGCGGCATTCAGCTCGATTTCCCAATTTCGACGCCGAATAAACACCTCCCTATCTGTTTATCAGCGAGACCGAGGCGACATTGCCGGGTATTCCCGTGCTCATTAAAAAAGGAATCATCGATGCCCTTTATCGGATCGTCAAACAGCGATCCTCCCTTTAAAACGGCCACGGACCATCCAGATCCAGCGGATAGGCTTTCAAATCGTTCATAAATAAAGCATCGAGCTGCGGGTCTCGTCTCGTGCAACGTCAGTCAGCCACGTTGATTGCAGCATTGAGGGCACGTGTCGCGGATCAATCCTCGGCCGCGTGTCAGTATTTTCGTATCATCGCCCAAGGGTGCCACCGACTTGCTCCCCGTTTCCCTTTCTAACTCTCGCGCCTCCTAGTCGCATGTTTTATCCCTTGCAAACCGCACTTTTGTGGCTGCTTTAATTTTCTGGCAGCGTCTTTCTCATTTTCGAAGCTTTAGACTGCGTCCAAAGAACAGAGAAACGAGAATATAACTTTCTTCCTCTTTCCTTTCTTTTGCCAGTCATATCCGCGTCACTATGTTTATCGTCTTTATCTTTTTAATTTTTTTCTTTCTCTTTTAAACGACTAGACGACGCTTTGATGCGACAGGATTATGCGGCCGGTCGAAAGCTTCAGATTTTCCTCGAGATTGTCACGGATAAAGAACTCGAGCAAACAGGGGGTAAAGGACACTCGCCGATTATCGACACCTCCTTTGCTCTTCGCTCGGTGGCTGGATTTTTAATTAAAGTATTAACCGAACGGGGCTGCTGGCTTCCTCGCTTGGCTGTTTTCTGTCATTCGATTGGTAAAACGTGAAAAGGCGTCTGAGTGTATTCGTGGAGATTGGAGTGCAAAAGGATTTAGAGATTGGGGATCAAAAATTCATATAAAGGAGTAATCTTGTTGTTTGAACTGATTAACACGTGTACCAAAATCCTTGTGGAAGATAATTTATTATCGAAACAAGAAAAATTATTATTTAAAAACGATCACTGGTTTGGTTCAATAAAGTAACTAGTATTTTTAGATCTTTTGCTACCTCTAATAATATTAACTCCCTGAGAGATGCTGACATATAGATACACGTACATCTTGTTCAATTGAAGCATCATTTTGAAACATGCAAATATAAAATTTTTTTTTTAGTTTATTTTGGTTTTTACAATTTGTCCTGAAGGACATTTGGTAAAGTATTATATCTTGTTTATTGGTAAAAAAAAAAAAAAAATGAAAATAAAATATAGCATGTGGGTGGCTACCCCCAGCGGGGTGCCATCTTCGTGTTTGCTAGGTTATATCTTTTATGTCAAATATAAAATGTAACATATATGTGTAATTAGTTCTCTCAAACTGTTTTCTTCGAGTTACCATTCAATATTTAGCAATATTGACGTTCGTATTACTACGATATAAGTAATCGTATCATATAAAGTATTGTTTGAAATATAAGTACATAAATATAATATAATAAATCATACACATGTATTGAATCAATCACACACATACTGTTGAACTGTCCAGTTTTCAAAAGTTGAAATCATCCCACTGTCAAAAGCCTTCTTAAGCGTTAATGTTGTTAATCGTAATCGCTGTAAACAATAATTTTTCTGCCCTAGATCCAATATTGACTTCTTCATTTAATCGTTCCTCGTTTCATAATAATTGTAATTGTTTAACTTAAAAAATACGAGCTGCAAACTGCAAACTTTCTCCTGTAATAACCTCTAATGGTCCAAACAATAAACTCGATTCAGAATCGGAACATAGAATCCCGAAGTACAGGCGCCATGGTGTTCTTAGAAGAACAGCCTACTCGGAAGCGTTTTATGTCCACAACCAGAGAAAGAAGTGACGCGTTTTACCTAGCCAGCGTCTGTACTCTGTGGGCTATCCGTTCCAGCCTCTCGGAGGATCAGAAGCGTTCGTTCCGCACCGGCGAGGGCTAATTCGTGCTGGAGGACGCGAGTACAGCTACTTTCGTCGCTTTTCTTGCGACGCATCACGCGGTACGAGATGCTCGTTTCTGTTTGCCGCGGTTGCGGTGCTCCGCGAGCAAAAAGCGGAAGCGCGGCGATGGCCGCGCGCGGAAAACTGCTCGTTCCTTGGTTTTGCAGCGACCCGTGAAACGCGCCGTGCCTCTTTGGGAATTACGCAATTATGTAAAGCGGAAGGGGTTAGCAGACGTTTTATACGGACGCTACCATGCCATCTTCTTGCGCGCCATGATCTACGCGATTGAGTTGTAAAGAGGAGCCGCGTTCTTTTAGATACGATTATTTCATTTAAAGTCGTGTATTTTTTTTAGCAGCAAAGGCAAGGAGTTGCGTTTCTTTGGTGATTATAGCGGAGTTTCAAGTGTTTTGATAATTAAGGAGTTTCTAGAAGTGGAAGATGGAGTGAGATTGAAGAGTAAAGAAAGGGAAACCCTTCTGCCTGTATATTGAATAAAAAAAAAGTAAAACACTTATCCAGAGACAGGTCATAAGTCATGGAGTTGAAAAAAACTAATTTTTAAAATTTTATGTGTTTGTTTATTTCTCATCGTGTAAAAACTACTCAACGTATTTTGATGGGATTTTTTCTGTTTCATAGCTTAGCGTAATGAATTCTACGAAGATAAGTTTGAAATACTTACAGCACACATTTTAAAGTTAGATTGGCACAAAATTGAGAAGGGAAGCAAATTAACCAACTATGCGAATAAAAAAGCAGAGCTGTTACAAACATAATTTTTACAGACAGATGTCACACATCATAGAATTTCTAGCGTACACGCTCGTCGAAATCGCGTAACGATTATCCGGAACGTTGCCCATGCACTTGAACCAACCTCATCCCCTTCCAAGACGTCAAACTTCCTGTCGACACGAACGTCCATCGCCAATGACATCCTGAAAACCTATAATTAACAAATTTACGGATGCGCTGGTCGATGGAATACCGCGATGTTTGCCCCGGTTTCCCAGTATTTGATATTCGTAACGCGTATGAATCATGGCCAGAAGGTGTGACGGGATGTGATTATACGGTGTCAGTGGCGTGTACGCGCAAGGAGTCCCGCACTTTGCGCGTTTGCCGTATTATTAAGCCGACAATACGACCGGTTGGGGTGGTTCTGCGGCTTTGCCCGTCGGGGGTCGAAATTCAGCTCCCGTGCATCGTAATAAAGAGACGCGCGTGCGGGCCCGGGAGCTTTTAAAAAGTGCCATAATTACACGGTCAGCACCACCGCTGTCAATGGTTACAACGACGAACATCAGCCTCCTCGTTTGCCTTTCGTGCATCGACCATCGTGTTTTCCTCGTTTATTTTTTCTTTTTCCCTTGCTGTCTCATTCTACCGGTAGATGTAATTGCAACGTTCGAACAGTGACACCTGGGTCTGCGACCAGGCTATTGACTTTACGAGCCAGGACGTTTGAACACTCGTTTCCGCGGCTCAAAAGGAGGAAGTGGCGTGTCTCTGTGATATTACACCGCTGCTGGTGGTTCCAGGTGAACAAAGTGTGAAGTAGGTTGGAATTGCGGTGGGCGAATTGGGAAACTCTGATGGGAATTTCACGGTTTGATTTGTATATAATATTATTCATGTATAATATTTAATTTACATATATAACATGTATAACAATATAAAATAATAATATGAAAAAAATATGTGTATAAATGGAGAATATTAGGCGATTTAGATAGTTTTGTAATCTTCGATTATTGGAATTTATAATTTTTGGAGCTTAGAGCTCTGTGTTATCTACTATTAATCAGAGCTCAAAGTTCTAACACTATTGTCATAACTTGGGAAATTTTCCATATTTTCATCAACTGGAATTCACAATTTTTGGAGCTTAGAGCTTTGTTATCTACTATTAGTCAGAGCTCGAAGTTCTAACACTATTGTCATAACTTGGGCAATTTTCCGTACTTTCATCCACTGGAATTCACAATTTCTTGGCCTTGGAATTAATAATAATATTTACTAGTAATAATCGGTAACTGTTGTTTGTAAAAGTTTCGACCTCTGACCCGCACATTTTCCAATATATTAATAATCTCTAATTTATGAAAATCGCTTGACCATTGATCGCTTTAATATTTTTAAAACATTCTTAAGTAATTCTTGCAATATTCCAACAAGCGTATTCACGTTCATATCTTAAACATTATATATAAACAGGAAGCAAGGAGAAACGCATCGTTGGTATCCCTCTAAAAATCACAATATTACGATCGCTCATGAAGAAGCACGATTATTCGCGTGTCATTCAGCGGCAGTTCATAGCGGTTACTAATTAAGCGTCTCTATCATCGAATAATGCATATAACACAAAGTGAAAAGGGACGAAGAAAGTTGAAAGACGGCTGCAACGAGCGCAACGAGCCACGAAGGATAATCGGCTTATTTGCTCGAGTCGAACGCGACTCGCACGTTTGTCATTCGTGCCACGTGCTGTCGTGCTTTTAGAATCGTGCTTTTATTTGGCGAGCACGATTAAGCGGTCTGTGCTTGATTCGATCGTGGCCCTTCGTCTCGAGATCATGACCTCCATCGACGTTCTCGTGATTAGCGAATGATAAAAATCATGAAACCATGAATAAACTCATATCAAATCTTCTTTTAAATTTCAATCGTCCCCTATAAGAATATTAAAAAAAAAAGAAAAGAAGTAATTAATAGACTGCGGTTCCTGGTGTAATTTTACATTTTTATGAACCTAACTAAAATGAAATCTACACAGCGATTCGTTTCACCTACCAAATATCACAATGAGTAGCACACATTCAATGTTTTATACATTTTTGCCTATCATGTGCGTTTAGGAATAAGAGAGTTACTATTCTTAGGTTGATCCATACGAAGCGTCCTTTCTCTGAAATTTTAAATTGACAAACTAAACTTGAGAAACGCTTAAAGATGGATAAAGCGTGGTAAAAATTGGCAAAAAAACAAGGTTATATACTAAGTTGCAGCGAAGCGACTCGTCTCGTCGACGTGAGTTATGGCCGAAAGGGTTGAATTATGTACGAAATTATTCGAGCGTCGAATTTATGTGCCGTGGCCGCGACTTGGCCGGGATATCAAGTGATATTAATTGCCGTGATAAAAAGCGAAGCCGGTCGAGGGGCTCGCTAGCTATAGTTGGTCCCGTTGCCTCGAGCAATTATGCGTGACGCTCGTGTGCATTAGACGCTTCACGAATTTTGTTTCGAATGGAATTGTCAGGAGCATAGTCCATTCTTAACTTCAGAGGGTGAATCGAATATCAACCCTTTGTGGCTTGATACATCAAGGAATCTGTAACTAAACCAAGCTTTAACCTTAATACTCTGTAACTTCTCTTCCATGCAAGCGAACTAAATATTGAAATAAAAATTCGATTAGCTAAATTATGTTTTCTATGATTGAATAGAGCGAAACATTTAATTGCAAACAAAACATCTTTCTCTGAATTTCTGTGTCTTTATAATAATTCTGTAAATCTACTATGTAAACGAAGTGGGAATTAAAATACGACTTAAATTACAATCAAACAGCAGTATCATTTATTACGAGACATACTAATTAATTTAATATATTTATACGTTCTCTATGTCTAATTTAATATCTCCGATAATTTTAAGTAAACAAGTAAAAGCAACATATGAGACATCCAACTTTCCTCATTTTTATCATCAGATTTTATCGTCGTTGTTTGATAATGAATATCCCAGATCAGAAGATTCATAAAATTTTCTATGACACATTTCCTTTTAATCTTTGTGAATCTTTATCTTCACTAACGAACAACCGACATCGGAATATCTATAAAACGAATTGCAAACGATCAATGATTTTTCTACCCGCCACGCCGCGCCGGAAGATCGCTCGACAGCCTTGACCAACGATGAGCAAACAGAGTGCAGCGGGTTATTCATGCCTGCCGGTCTTTCGCAGCTGTGCCAATGTTCGTTGATAGACCGTGAAGAGTTATATTACTGTGTTATGCAACGATCATTGCGTGACACGATTATCATACCTCGTTCTTTTTTCTTCTTTTTTCTCGTTTCTCGATCGAACGCATCCAACAACAATTTTTTACTTCCAACGTTTCCATTTTCATCTACCAATTGCGTTAGGTCAGAACTCTTCAGGCGAAATAACAATCGGACGCGTTCACGCGAAAGTATGCAGTCAACGATTTATGGAGTGTTGTGGCAATAATGAAAACAACTGTAAAGCTGTTTTTACCTGGGAAACACGCTCGAAGCGATCTGATCTTTTATTTATTCGCAAGGTAATGCGTTTGAATGACGCAATGAACAGAGAAAATGGTTTTGTCGCTAATGGTGACATGTACATACTTAAGACGCAACGAAATGCCACTTCTTTGAAATACGTCGAGGTTTAATACGAATGTTAATAATAGTAGTATCCAAGAAATGGCCAAGATTGATGGTAAACGGTGGGTAATGTCTGGCTAGTAGCGAGATAAACCAAGAGCGTGGATGCTCGATATCTCACGTACTTATGGCCATCGTTTCATAACGCTCTATGAATCACTACAGATTGACGGTCGGCTTTTGATAAGAGCGCGCCGTATCGCGACTCTTTATTACACTTTTTCCTTTCTTTCACCTGAAAGAGATACGTTATAAAATCTCATATAAACCATCAAAGCTTTAAAAGCTTTTACCTTCAAAATATAATTTACAATATAGGTATAAAATCTCTCTGGAATATAATCGATCAAACTATGTACCAACTCTGTATACGATTCTTTGAAACAACAATTTTTTCCTACGCTCGTATTACTTCCCTTATTTACACAGAGAGAAACCCTCCGTGCTAACCTTCCTTTCAGATTACCAATACATCTGGTTGATTGTTTCCAATCGATTGAAATTTCTTTTTCTTCAAAAAGCGTACGATTCTTCGCAAAAAGAGTCCTTTACCATTTTTGCATCATCTCCCCTATTTGCACAGAATGAATGGAATTCCCAGTAGAATTTTCTTCTTGATAAGTCAATATATTTAATCAATTATTCTCAACTGTACATAATTCACAAGAAACAAATATCCTTTACTACCCTCTCGTCATTTCCTTCCAAATAACCAAATACCGTATTAACGTTTCCTTCGAAAATTCAATACATTAAATCGATTAAAATTGCATTCCCTCTAAAAAGTGTACAATTCTGTATACAATTTCTTAATAGAAAAATAACTACCCCTGCATTATCGCCCCTATGTGCCCTCAAAATATTCAATCGTCATTTCAAAGCATCTTTTCAATGACTAATACATTAGATCGATTAGAAACAATCGAAAGCCAAAGAAACAGCACTTTAGAGAAGCAAATTCTACCCCATGAATCAACACCACCCACATGTTTCTCGACAGCCCTCTCGGCTCGCTTTAGGCATTATAAATCATCCCCCGGTGCTGTGGTCGGTCTCGTGACGCGATATTCGGGCCATTTGGTCGTCGATCGACGGGGAAACGGCCTCGAGAGAAGTCGAGACTCCGATACGCGTTTCGAGAGCACCGGCGCGGCGCGGCGCGGTGCACAGGTGTGACTCGCGCTGGCACGCGCGTGTCTCTCTGTTTACGCTCGCTCCGTATCGCGCTAGACTGCCTGTCGCCACGGCTTTATCGCCTTTTTCTCCGGCCCCTGCTGCCTCGCGACGACTATCGTCGCGGCACTCGCCCGATAATGTGATTCATTCCGCTTTGCTCGCTGTAAATCAACTAGTTACGTCGTCGCGAAAAAGTTCAGCGACCAGAGTTTCAATGCGGAACCACTTCTTATTTCGTGATGGCGATTCGTGAATTTTTTATTGGCGTAGCTGGATTTTTGTAGAAAAACAAGCAGAAAGTTTCGAACAAGTTTTTAGCAATGACGCGAAGTAGATAGGAAATTGATCAGAGCGATGGATTGGTTTCAAATAGCGTGAAATACAACGATGATTCGGTGGATGGATTGGAAAGGGAAAAATAGTTATTTCTTTAGATCTGTATTCAAAATTATGTGGTTTTCATAGTTTTTGGTTTGGGAAGAATTCTTCCTTTATCAATTGTGAAGACACAATGCACTGAAAGTAGGGATGTCGTTACAAAGAATAAATACATTTATCGTTTAATTAATCATTAACTCGTTAAGAATTGGAAATATGAAAGCGTTAAGAGCAAACTGTAATCTATTCTTATTTTTCGTATTACAAAATCGAGCAAGTGATACATATATTATGACTGTACATAATTTTTCCCTCGAACATAAAAATATCTTATCTGAAGAGATTGAATTACTATCGAAATGTTCAAATCTGGTAATCGATGGGATCGTTCGACGATTCTCTGAAATTTGTTAGCGTGCAAAGTGAATCACAAATACCCTTCGCGGAAATTTGTCTGAGAACCTTCTGCGACGAGAGAAAATCGATATTTTATCAAAAGCTCGATAACTATCTATCGCGTACATATTTTCTACTCTATTTACCATACTCAAAGACACGTAGATACTTGCGCGTGTCTAAAATTCATATGACTCACGAAACGATGTTATCTTGTTACATATTTGATACATTCTTTTCCCATGATTCGATTATTCTTATCGATCCATTTTTAATAAACCTATCTATACAGAACTTCATTTTTCTAGAATTTATTGAATTTCGTCACCGTACGCGAATTTTTCTGGGAATTGTAGTGGGTTATGAGTAATGAGCACAATAGTAGCAAATAAACGCGCAATTGAGTAAAGATCAAAGTTGATCCCACGATCCCGAGGTGTCTTTATCGACCGACTTACTCACGCCGTTATATTTTAACGTTACGGCACGTTCACCACCTTGAATCACTGCTCGTGCGTGACCGAGTTTTCTGCTGTGTGATTGAAACCGTCTCCACCTGACGTCTGCAGAAACCAGACAATGAGACGCGCTTTATGTAAACAGTTTAGATAAAACGTGGCTTTATTGTTTGCTCGAAGAAGCGTACAACGTTTATCCGGGATAAGAAATGGTAAAAATGAACAAGACGTCACGTTTATTTACGCGTTACAGCGTGTATCTTATTTGTTTGAAATAAATATAGAATACGCATAACATTTGAGACGAGGAAGCTGTAGATAAATATAAACTCTAATAGAAAAATCTGTTTGCTTGCAAACATTAAAACGCATTATTATAAGCGTGTAAATTTATATATCAAAATCTTTCTCATATTCTCCGTAATTGTTGTAATTAATTACTTTTGAAAAAAGAATCGCGAATATGAAGTATGATATTTTATTTTAAACTTGATTTCTTGTTAACGCAGAAACGTTTGAAATCTCTAATGATTTATACGATAAAATAATAATATTCTCTAGCATGATCTTCATAATGAATCTTTTATTTTATTTTGCAATTTTATGTCCCAAGACTATAGCAAAGGAAATTATTGAAATGTTTCGAGAGAACTAGCACTAATTATCTGGAATACGAGAAATCGAGGGTGAACACGTTTCTTCGGCTCGTTAGCTCGGAAAACTCTGGTCGCGAGAGAAACAAAACAGAAAAATAATGTTTTAACATACGCGAACTTCTCTCGCAACTTTGCAAACAGTGTCCTACCACGTCGAAGAAATAGAGCCACGTACGGGAAAGCGCTAAATCTTAATAATTATCGCTCGACTAACTACTCCTTTAAACAGTACACAACCGAACAGTACAATATCGCACCTTAATTCACGCAGAGCTTAAGACCGTTTCAACCCTCCAGTACCAGTCGTGATCCCGTTCATCAATTTCTTCAACGTTCCCACGAACAAGAAACAAGAACGAAACAGAACAATGTATTTTTATTTCACAGTGAATTTACCTTTGTATTTACCTTGTATTGAATTTACCTGGTCATATTTAGCGGCGGAAATTATTTTAAGATTTCAAAACGAAAACTCATCGATCAGCCCGTTTACAGTAATAGGGTACGGATTTTAATCAATTTTTGGTTACTCAGGGTAGAACGTTGAAAAAATCGAATATTGGGTTGGCAATTAAGTAGTTGCGGACTTTGTCATTATCACCTAATGACAGAAGTAAGAGAGATATTTGAATCAACTGAACTATGACGTCTAAGCATTTTTTACCTTGACTCGATGTGACTCAAATAATTCTACTGTAAAGGGGAATACCAATGAACATACAGATCGAATAAGAGTATTGTAGTATTAGGGAAAATCCCTGGAGAAAATCTCGATGTACTATAGGTAATAAACAACAAAAGTGGTGACAGGCCAGGGAAAGATGGAAACTCTGGATGGGCCTATAGCCGCGGCCCTCTATGACACGGGGTAATTAAAAAAGATATACTTGACCATGTGTCATCCACATCTGTGTGCATGCTAGGAATATCAATACCGCGATACAAAAGGTAGCTATAGGTCAGTTGCGAGTAGAGTTGTGAGAGTTGTTAGAGAGTTGCGAGGAAGCAGAATTGCGGAATTTGCGTCACGTTAAATAACCATAGTTTCCTGCTTATATCATTAATAAATAACTCTGTAGAGATCATTAACATTAGAGAGAGTGAAATTTCTACAATATTACCAAGTGATCGAGACTATATCCTCGGCAGTCGCGTATGAATTCTGACCACCTGAATTTCCCTCAACATTGTTGAAGTGGGTTTCACTTCAAGGAAAACTCCACATCTTCTCTGATGTTTAGTTTTCTTAGTCCTCGAAGTCACTGAGTATTGTTTAGCACTAAATCAATTTGAAGAGCCTCTCAGCCTTATAGCCTTTTCTAGGAACATGCCTTGCACAGATGGTGCAGCGAGGTACAGACAGGCCAGTTTTTCGTAATTATATAAATACCCATAGGCCCATGGCTTCAGAGCTCTTTCGTAAAGTAACGTTACCAGCGTACGGATCTGGTCTAGCATACACATTGTACTTATACTTAAACTTACTTAAATATTATATATTTCTATTATACATCCATCCACGCATTTCCTCTCTCTATTCCGAGATAAAACCTAAATAAACATTTCCATGAAGGAGAAGAAGATACGAAAAATAAAAGAGAAATAAAAGCAATCTCGACTATATCCATCAATCCCATTCATCATTCTCCTTGACATTTCCAGAGAGAAAAGATTAAAGATTAAAGAAAAAAAAAAATGTAAAAAAGATAGAGGAACTTAATGATATCACAAAGACAGGTCAATAGAACACAGGTGTAAAAAAGGGAAGGTTCTCCCACGCGAGTCAACGAGGCGGGCGACGTTCAGGTTGCGCGAGGAGCGGAACAATTAACGCGACGCGGGTCCCATTCTTAAATTCCAAGCCGTCGAACCGAGCAGGCCTCATTTTCCACTTGGCTCGTCACCGCAATTCGCGACCAGTCCGCTTAATATCCGCGACGCGCTCGTCCACAGACAATACCATGCATGTACCATTGCGCGCGTCCATAATTCACGGGCCAGAGGGTCGCCGATAAAGGGCTAACCGAGGCCGCTAACGCCTGACACGCGTCCCCTTTTGTACGTTGTACGACCATTGTTTCTTCCGTGTGCCCATGGCGGGCAAAGAAACCGCGAACAGACCGGATCCGCTTCATTTCGCCCGCGAATTTCCGCGACGCGAACGAGGGTTAAAGAGAGGGTGAGAACTGTAGCGATAGACACGGCCGCGTGCGCTCAATGGGCCCTCGATTTAATTTCTGCCCGCCGATGATTATTCTGTGGACGGATTACGCGTTATTGCGTGTTCCATTTACACCGGCTATTATATCGTCGGTTTTAAAATACCGTGGTCCACGTTGTTGTTAATAACCATCATCGGTGATCATCGAGACACTTGGGGTTGGTGGTTGAAGGGTACTAATCTAAGTTGCGCGTGTAATGTCGAGTCTGTGTAACGTGCTTCTTTTTCGGGGTGATTGAAATGTGCAACAGTTTAGATTTTTATTTGTTGTAGTGGAGAAAGGTGCTGATGGATTGCGGAGATTTTTAGAGGAAATTTAATGAGCTTCTTTTATGCGAGTAATATTATAGAACTGTATATATAAATGAGTTATTATATTTGTAAGAAATATATAACTTTTAAAAGAATATTATCCTTGAAAGATACTCTGCTTTGAGTCCCTTCATCCTGTTCTACAACCTTCCTTGAATTATAAGCAGAAAACTTTGGATATTGTCAGCGTTGTATAATTTATCCTATGAACAGTCAAACTTTTTACAGAAAAGGAGATCGTTGCTGTAATCAATGCATGAAAAACATCTCGTTTTTACTCGTAACTTTCGTAAAAATACAAAAATTTCGATCACTTGAATAGCATAATTCTCACCATATCAAAATCATAGCTTTGATACCCTTCACTTCTCTCTGCATCGTTATCCAGCAATTAGAAACCACTTCGTCTCCCCTATATTTCGAGACAATCCTGGTTTTTACACGATGCAGGACAAGGCAATCGCGATGCTGTCATCCGACGATCGTGTTCGTTCCTCGCGCGGAAACACCAAGCGGAAATCGTCGCCCCCGCAATATGGGAGGTGGCAGACGGCAAAAAAAAAAGACACACACACAGGTCCATAGGATAAATATGAAGGGAGATTCGCGCGGGATCAAACTGGTCCGCGAATGTATGCAAATAGAAATGTAATCTGGTGTCAGCGGCGCGACCAATAATGTCAATCAAACGCACTGGTGGCCGAAAGCCAACAATGGGGAATTGGCGAGCGAGTATATGGCCCAGAGCGAATATGCAGTATGTAAATGTTGTCATATCAATGGGGATCTGCATATGGATGCATGCCAGATATACCGTGGCTAGCCGGTGACACGCGCGCTTTGGCGACATGTGCACTTGGTTTAACCCGTCCTCGGACCCTTCCCATTTCTGCTCATCATACTTCGCGTCCTTCTACTGCCACCCACTCTGCCACCCTCCGTATCTTCCATCCCACTTTTACTTTTCATGCGAATTATGCTCGCTAACACCGGTTATCCCGCAATTTTGACGATCGGAGGGGTTGTTGCATTAAGAAAATGCCCATTTGCCACTAATGCAAACCAATAAAAATCAAATCGCTTTTTCGTGTTTAAATAAATTCATAGTTCCAACTTATTTTCATCTCGAATTACTGTATTATTAAATAAATAGAGGAATAAGAGAAGAGTCAGAGGGTTTCACAAAAATAAAGGAAAAGCAAAGGAAAGAAGAAGAATAAGAAAGACGGGTATAACGAACAGTAACGCACAGTTTTAGTCGATTAATCCCAAAGTGACAGTTATATTATTATTTTCCGCTGTCCATCATTCGTCAGCCGCACAGTCGACCATCGCAAATCTTCCAATAGAAGTATCAACCTCCTTACCTGTTCCCATCAGTTCTGATCTACGTCGACAGTTTGATAGGACCAATTTGTTCTTATTAACGCGACTCGATGTATTATACGTAGCTCTCACTGGCAGCTTCTAATCTACGAGCACACGACAGCGTCTTACGACCACCACGAGACCCGGACAGAACGTCGGGGGTTGATTGGTTTGCGGTCACATCCGTTAGTAATGAGGTTCGCAGATGGCACGTCTCAGGAAACCCATTAGGCCGATTCTAAACACCGGAACTGGTTGCCATGCTGATCGATACAGATTAAACGGACTGGCTACCCTCTGGAGGCGGTCAAAGATTATCGAAATAAATTATTGATGGACCGTCGATCTTCGTAATCGAATGTCACGGCGATCTTAGTCGATCTTAAGACGATTAATATTGTTCTCCGTGTCGTTGCCCGTTTCTGGTTCGCGCTTGGAGAATGCCATTCATGCGAACGATGACCGTTATCTATGAGTAACGCTCATTAATCGAACAAGCGTAAATTTTTATTAAAAACAGAAGTTTCGATGTCAATGTTTGCTTTGAGAATTATCGAGTGATTCATTTGATCGAAGCTTGGCAGTTTTTCGAGATTTTCAGATTGTACAGATTGTGACAAAGTACACGATAATGATCCTCTTAGCGATAGAGCTACTATATTCGATTACGAGTTACATTCGATTACGATTCGATTGGAATTAGATCAATGATAATTGCACAAGCTTCCTTACTGTTAAGTAATTACGTGTAATAGGTAGGTTTATCGATTTTCATCTATATTGGATATAATCTCTGATAATTTCTAACTAGAGAATTCCATGTTAAGATATGAAGGTTTAAATTTTGCACAGATCGATACGTTATCTGTCGCAATCCTTTTTGAAGATCTCCGCATAGTATTTTGTGAAATTTACGCTTAACCTGATGCTTTTCTTCAATTTCTTACGATTTACTTATCTTCTACGTAATATGCTGAAAGAAGGATGAAAAGAAGGGAACGGTGTGGGAAGGGAAAAAGAGAAATCGAACTGCGCTCGAAGAATCACCCGAACGTCTCCATATACATTCGGTGTGTTCACATTTATTCAATAAAATAAAAAAAATATCAAGTACAGTAATAATACGGCGACACATAATGACACCGCCGCAATCAACGTTTCATAACGTTACGATATATTCATAACTATAAAAGTGAAAAAATCTGTACAATGAAAGACATGCGGGTAGCGAAGAGATGCCCCCGTCCCTTTGCGAACTCCTAATGGTCGACACTACGCCACACGAAGAGCGTCAATCCGAGTGCGTGCGTGCGTGTTCCTGTGTGTATCCACGTACACATATTTTGCAATACCGGAGAAGAAAACGAAGAAAAGACAAAATAAAAAAGAAAGGACGAAAGAGGAGCAAACGCGAGAGAAAGAAGGGAGCGAGAAGCGTCGCGACGTCTTCGGGGCGATGCGTCGACCGGCGATCGGGCAGCGGACGCGAGAACAATTATTGAAGTAACGACCATGGGGAGTGAATAATTACACGATGTTAGGATTATAGAATAATAATAATTAATAATAATATTAATAATATTAATAATAATAATATTCGGATAATAATTCAATCATATATAATAGGTAATAATAATACATTCTCGTAGTACTTAAAATTATACTCAAATAAAATTAATAACATAAAAAAATTGTCATAAACTAAAACCAGAAGTAATCAATAACATAGTTCGGTAGTGACTTAAATAACACAGCATCGTATGATCGGGCTTCGGTTTGCTTATTCTTCGTTGATTTCTTGATATCGATGCTCGGTTTGAATTTTTCTTAATAAAAAGCGATATAGAAGATATCGTTTCTTTATTTTAGTCGAGGAAAAGATCCAAGTGGTCAACGATGAATGGGCAAACTCGTGGCCGTACCTTCGCATTGAAGAGTAAAGAATCTTGACGGAAATGAAGGAAGGAAAATGAAGAGTGAAAGATGCACGACAAAAAGAAGAAACAGAGCTCGAGAACGCAAGAATAGAGAAGTGAAATGTCGCGGCGTTTACGCGCCCTCCAAAGGGATGCGTAAGATTCGTAGAATACGGCGCATTCCTTTTCTTTTTCTTTCTTGTTCTCTTTTCTTACCGAGAAATCGATGAAACGATCGGACCGTATAATCTTTCGATTTCTCGTTTCGCTCGAATAATCATTTAAGAGAAAACCAAAGAAGAAACAAGTTAAAACAAAAAAAAAAAAAAAAATGAGTGAGAAGAGGGTATGGAAACGAAAATAGGATGAAAGAAACGTAAAGAGAGGCAGGAGCGAAGTAGAAAAGTAAAAAGAACAGAGAGAAAAGGAAAAAAAGAATTGGAAGAAGACAAAAAATAAATTAACGGTAGATACCGTACTTTTCTCACTTACACGTGATATAAGGGGGGCCTGTTACATAATACGATATTTTACGCTTGTAAATAACATATCACGTTGACCGCCGTACGTCTTCCGTCCAATCACTCGCATCGGGACAGTCGTTAAGCGAAAACGCAAAAACTCCTAAAAAGGAAAGAGAGAAAGAAGTTCTCCTCTTACACACACGTTTACGGAGTTACAAGTTATACAGAGTACAGAGTAGAAAAATTTGTGTTTGTTTCATATTCTTTTGTCTCTCTTCTTTTCCTGCCTTTCTTTATCTTTATTCTCATTTTTATTCGTTTTTTTTTTTCTTTTGTTTGTTTTGTTCTAAGCATCTCAAGCGTTATGCAACGGCTCGCATCGTCATCCCTCTCCTTCGTTTATTTGGTCGCTTCTTTGGATTGGTCAGCTGGACGAAATTTCGTTTCAAAATATATATATATATATTTCTTTCCCGCGTTTCGCAATAAAACGTTTTCGCGCGCAAAACACTTCTACTATACGCATCTAAGCATATACAATATATATATTATATATATTATATATATATATTTCTCTCTGTTGTCTCTCGTTCATTGTTTCGCTGCTTTCGTTTCTTTCTCCCCGCGATCCCTTTCTCATTCTTTCTCTAGCGCGTACACGCGAAAGAAAATCGTCTTCGTTCGTCCGAGCCAAGCGAGAGAACCCAGGAACGATCGAGGAACGACCGTTTTTCCTCTTCACGTTTCTCGCTTCTTCGCCTCTCTCGAGCAGGGGGGAAAAAGAAGGAAAGTAGCAAAGGTGAACAGGTTTTCTCTAAGTCCAGACTCTATCACAAGGTTGCTGCGAGCTTTACAAACGGCTTGAGAGTCGCCACGCCTCTTTTTATTCCTCTCTTCGTCCTCTTTATTCCTTTCTCGTACGTTTTTCTCGGCTCTCGTTTCGTTTCGTTTTCGCGGATTTTTCTCAACGTAGAAAGGCATCGCGAAACGCTTTGTTTCGCTCGCCTCGTTGTCTCTCTAACTTTCACGCAACTCTCATACGCACTCGCGAACGAGGGACCAAGGGAGAAAGATTGGTCCCTCCGCGTCTCGATCACACGTTTTCTAGCCCTTTCTCTCTCGCATATAGTGTTACGAACAGATCGCGGCGGTCTATATGGTCCACGGGACATTTGGCTACAGGTAACGTTATTACTCTTTTTTTTTTCGTGATTTTTTTTTACTTTTGTTTGTTTTAGGTTTAATTAGGCGTTTAAGGGGTACGAACAATCATCGTCTTACGTTTAAGTGGGGCACATTCAATTACGATTACACACGGTCGGATATTACAGGCTAAGTATTATTATGTCTCTTAGACGTGACTCCATTGAAATCGAACGTTAGTTTTGTAGAATAAAAATCATGTTGGAATTTTCATAATTAGACAGGAAGAACTTTGTTTCTTTTTCTTCTCTGTCGTTTATTTCCCTTGCATTTTGTAGATACTATACACAGAGTAAATAGAAACTGATTTCTTGGCTGTATGAATAAAATGAAAATAACTGACAGACGGTTTTGTGAGTCACTTCTAGAGGGAGAGAGGGAGAGAAAGAGAGAGAGAGAAAGAGAGACAGACAGACAGACAGACAGACAGACAGACAGACGGACAGACAGATAGATACCATCGATGAAGCGGAATCGCAAAATGGGCGAATATCGATACGACAAAATGGCAACGTGCTTCGCTTTTTAGGAGTTACAAAGAAATTCGCGGTGGCTAATTTGCCATCGTTGGCACCTGAAAAATACGCAACACGCATTATAAAAACGTTATTCTACGAGACTCGCGAGCTTTCGACCGCAAAAAATCGCCAAGTCTCGCAAAATCTTAAGTTCTCTTTCTTTCTCTTTTTCTTTTTATGGCAAACTTAAGGACAGTCTGAGCAAATGAAACATCTCCAATTCTCTCTTCCTTTCTTTTTTTTTTTTTTTTCTTCTTTCACGTTCGCTCGATCACACGCGCGATTATGCAACACTTATGTCATTGTCTTTGTATACTCGTGTATGTGTATGTACGTGTATAGGTGTATACGTGTAAGTATCCCCTAATTTCATTCATTATTTGCAATTTTCTCTTTTATTATTCTCTTCGTTAAATACAGTACGCTTTACGATTTCTCTTCTTTTTTCTTTGCAATTGAGTCGGGGCTCGCTCGATAGCGATTCTCGGATTTTAGATAAAAGTCGTTGGAAACATCGTAGGGCACACGAGCAACTCGAGAAAACCTCGGCTTAAATACTGGCGGGAGATTCAAGTTTTATATATCGTTCATGGTGCGCTACGTCGATAGGTAAGAAGAATCGGATGAAATCGAACATTGTCTTGTTCGAGATTGAAGGTTCTTGTCAAATAACGATATGCTCGATCTCGATCGACGAACATCGACGAAATTGAAAATTATCCCACGAACGAACGAAACGGAACCGGAATACCTTCGAAGAAAAGAACAAAACGACAACACACACGCGAGTCAAAGTATAAAAGATACAAATAAACAGTAAATACAGAGGAAGAACAACAGATCTCCGTATCTTAGTTCATTTTGTTAAAAAAAAAAAAAAAAAAAAAAAAAAAAAGAAAGAGAAAAGGACGAAATAAAACAAGAAATAGAAGAATCTCAATGACTGGTCCGATAAAAGACTAGTCTATCACCTATCAAACACCGTGTTGTAACCTCGAAAGCTTACAGTTATCACGATGCAACTGGCGGTGGTTTGATACGCGCGATTAATTAACCATAATGAATGATCGATACAAGGATAAGCTCGCGGGCGTTTAATGGAGCGCGGAACGTACAGCGAAATAATCAATTTCCGTTGTGGTAAACTTAGCTTAGAATCATCGGGCGAGATCATTCACCGATCTAGCCCGCAACGTAGACTGTTTTTGATGATTTTCCACGCTTTCGTTTTTGCCTTCTTCGAGCGTCCCTTTGCTCGCCCGCTTCGTTCGTAGTAAAAAGTTCGGTGGCGCGATCAAGAGAGGGGAAGAGGAAAAAGAACGAGGTGTCGATATCGTTTGATCCTGACGACGAAGATAAAAAGTAGAAAAAAGAGAGTCGATGAAGACGATAGAAAATGAAGCGAATAAAATTGCGAAGAAAATTAGAACACGCCAGCCGTTGATAGACCAGTTTGCTCATCTTGGAGCGCGCCACCGAGAGATCATTGGAAAGTTTCGTTTTACAATTAACGATTATGATTACGAGCTAACACGTACAAGAGGGAATTAATCTTTCGATTCACCAATTCATTTGGTTGAAACGAATTAAAAAAAAAAAAAGAAAAAAAAGAGAAAAAGGAAAAAGCAGAGAGTAGTAAAGAAGGATAGGGTTTATATAGAAATAGGAAAGAGAGCGAGACGAAAACGAAACGAAACGGCGAAAGAAACAAAATACGAGAGGTATAGGATGCTCTCGATCCCGATACGAGAATCGAACACGTTTTCTTTACCCTTAAACGGGGTCATTCTCTCTCTTACTCCTGCGGAGAGTTAGGGGGATAATTGGGAAGGGGTGAAGGGAACGGGTACATTATAATATTCATACGATTATTCGTTACAATAATCAGATATTTCATTAATAATTACGAGATCACAGTGACGCTTTGACGCGCGGGGATCTCGGATAGGCGGGCTGCTTTTGTTCGACTTTAGCTATTTGGTTGGCCAGTTACTCGTGAGACTAGCCTTTCTTTTTATCTTCGATCTGATTGAGCTGATTGATTTCTGTTTGAACTCTGGACTGTTTTTTTTTTTTTCTTTTTTGTGATTTTCTTCGATGATTCAGAAAATTGTTGACTCGACTTATGAAGAGTTTATTTCTTTGTTTCTTCTGTCGACTAAAACATGGCTCTCGGTTAAGATCAATCGAAGAAATCGGCCAGTGGTCCTCGAGTAAAATTTATAACAAGGTCGAAAAGGAAGAAATTCGTAACACAGCCTGCCCCCCACGATCCACATTGTCACAGTTACAGCTTATATTTCAGCCTCGGCTGTCATTTTCCGATTTTTATCAATCTCAAAGGAAAAATCATCGTTTTCAAACGAGAAACACCTCCACATTTCTTTCTTCTTTCCGATTCTTTTTTTTTCCCTCGAAAATCCTTTCTTTTGTTTTTCAATCGTTCATTCTCTCTCCGGGCTCACCCTTTTGAGATACATCACTACCATTATATTTTTTATGTCGCACAATATGCCTCGAAATAGCATTTCGATAATAATATATATCCAAATATACCATTTAAAATATATATATATATTTATATATATAAGTGTTTTCCATTATAATATATATACTTTTATTCATGTTTATTTATATAATTAATACGTTCTCAATATGGCTGACTACTACGCTACGTAAAAATGCTTCTATTAAGGGGAGGAGGATTGTTGGCTTTTTTTACCGTTTTTCTAAAGCGTGGTAAAGTTGAAACCAAAACATGAAAAGGAAAGTAATACGAAATGAACAGACGACGGGTGGAAAGGATACCGTAAAGAAAACGAAAAAAAAAAAGAAAAAAAAGTAGAGAATTAAAAAAAAAAAGGGCTCAGGGGACAATAGCAAATCGTAGACAGTTATGGTACTTTACGGCCCCACGAACAAGCGGCTATGTACATGCATTTTTTCTTATTTCCTGTGGTCGCGTTTAATCTTAATCCCATGTGCTTGATTGGCTTATCGTTTGCTCGACTGGTAGTAATAGCTTCTATTTCGTTTTACTAATCGCGTTTTCCTCGGTTTCTATTTTATCTCTTTAATTGTTCTCTTTTACTCTGACTCTTAAACCTACAACGGGGCTATGTTTTGCATAGGGCAAAAATTTGTTCGTGTTTTTCGGTGCTCTATTTCATTTTTCCCCCTTTGCGCGTTACGTTGGCTAACGTACGCGCAAAGAGGATATAGGCAAAAATTAAAAAATGAAAGAACGCAAACGAAAAGAGAGAGATTTCATTAAGTATAGCCGCGGCGGACTCAAAGGCCATCTCTTGGCGCAGATTTCACCGCGATAATGCAGGGAACGAACAGGAAGGGAAAAAGATATCTAATAAAAACGAAAAAATATTTTGTGTTTAACTACGTGCACACGACGTTCACGTTCAAACTACTTCCTTTTCCTTTGGTCGGAATGCTAATATAGAAAGGTTTCGCGAGCGCGATGAGAGCCCTGTTCGCCGGCTCCCTTCTCACGACGCCAATGGCAGTTACTATCTTATTACATCACAATTGTACGACGATCCTGCTCACTCTCGTGTTTACCCCCTCCTCGGGTAAATAGAGAGGAGAGAAGAAAACTCGATCGACAAAGAACTTAAACAGATTCTAGAAAACAAAGTAAACGACGAGAAAACCGGAGACAAGTTTCTGCTGAACCTCTAACCAAGTTTAACTACCATGGAACGAGGAGATGATTAGGGCAATACCGTGAAAAACCACGTCGAACAAAATGTCACTCAAGCTTCAAACGATAATTCTTCATCGATCTAACGGAACACGATTAAAGATACGATACGATTTAACCACCTGTCAAACATACTATCGCCAATTAATTCAACCAAAAGAAAGAACAAAAACGAACACACGTCGGACGAAATCACAGGGTGGAACGAAAGAAATGCTCGGCTCAGCACAGAACTTGTGCTCCCCAGAAACATGTTCGATGATTTCTGGCGACGAGTAGTCAGTGCAAAATACGTTATATTAAATTACTATTTTTACGACGAGAACATCAAGAGACTCTAGGTAATCCATCCGTCGAACTATTTCGAATTGGCCAGACGATGAAACAGCAACCAACGGTTTCCGCGAATACGTACTCGCGTTCACTTGGCTCACCTATACGCGACCAATCGAAATTCTTCCTCGGAGAATCAATCAAACAATCATCCTTCCTTTCTGCACGCTTTCTTTCTAAAGGGTGTTCCCTCTCTATGCAGTGGCGTGTCTTTACTTTTCTCGTTTAGAGGGAAAAAATATACACGCTACCTCGAAGAAGCATTCAGGCAGAGCTGACAGCTTCTGTTACATCTCTGTGCACTCGTTCATTCATTCAATAAACGACACACATCTCTCACGCGCGTTTCATCATTAGGACGAATGGCAGTATTAATTATCTCGCGAGAAGTACGATTAACGCGAATATTCGTACAATCTTATTTAGACTTATATGAATACGTTTTTATCTATAAATAAATACTACTATATTTTCTACACAATGGAATACTTTGACGAAGAACGTCACGAAATCTTATCATTTATCTAAGGTGGAAGAAAAAATGGGCAAACAAACAATAATAAAAAATAATAATATTATTATCAATAATAATATAATAATAAGAATTGTAATAAAAATGTTAATAATTATATGTATATTATACATAATTATATATGTATAATATGTATATAATTAAAAAAAAATAGATATATAAAAAAGGAGAAGTCTTTACTCGGGAGATAGAGACAGAGAGACAGATAGAACGGTCCACGGGAATACACTATCGTATCGACAGCCTTATGATGATTTTGGTTTCATCCCGTTCGAGACTCTCAGCACGAGGTTCGAAACAGGGATACTCTAACTATCCTTTAATTATAAATTCCACTTTCAGCTTCCTACGAACGTTCGCGCCAATTTTGGCGGGACGCGGCATGGAATCGCGAATATATGAAACAACCAAGACCTAAATATATGCTAATTAACGAGATCAAATAAAAAATGATCGTTCAAAGAACACGGAATCGTGAAAATCGATGAATAACAAGATAGAAGAGGAAAATAAGAGCAAAAGCGGAGAAAAAAGGATAAGTGAAAGAGAGCGAAGAGAATGAGCTTGTTTAAAAAAAAATGGAAATGACGAGACGCGAGCGTCGATCGTCAAGAAAAAAGCGTGAACGTTACGGCGAAAGACACTGTGAGCAGAAGAAGAAGAAGAAAAAGGAGAAAAATATGTGGAATATGAAACGAAAGATAGTAGAGAAAGATAGAAAAAAAATGACACACAGGAGCAAAGGATTTCTCATCCTTTGTCACGAGTGTCATGAAGGGCGTCCTTCGTGGAGGAGGGCGCCACTAAGAGCTAAGCTACCGGAGATCATTTGAAAACTGTGCACGGGACACGCAGCTAGCCAATTAAGATGCTGCGATCCTCGATCTATCGATTATCTACTTTAATTATTAAACGTCGACTTATTTACTGAATTTTAATTATTTTAGTTAAATCCTCTATACAATTACAATACGTTGCTCCCCTCTTCACGTTACATGTCCTCGTCCGTTTCCCTACCTGCTCAATCGCACATCTTATCTTTTCTTCTTCTCTTTATTCTCTTTGAGTTTTTCTTCTCATAGTATCATTTTTTTTTTTTTGTTCTTTTACTTTTGGAATATACTGAGAGAGAGAGTTAGAGAGAAAGAGAGAGAGAAGCTCCCCTTGAAAATCTTTGTATATACAAATGATTCGACCATCGCCATGAACGTCTAACGATATCGATCTTAATCCACGGTCGTTCTTCTTCAAAAATCGTAATTAATCGACCCTTTAATCGATCAATTCCGAATACCTTAAATCGCGTGAATCAAATTGTCGACAAATGTGTCTTGGCACATTTCTCTATCTTCTTTTCATCTTTTTCTCCTTGAGGATCATTGATCGTCCGCGAAACGACATGGACGACATGGCGCAGTATCATAATATCTCAGATAGAGTTCTGCCTTGCCTGTATCGGCTAGGTAATCGCGTTATCTACAAGCCACGTCAAAATACTTCCTACCGACGGGAACGGAACAGAGAGATGTCTTACGAGTAACGAGAAATTAAGCAAATGCATAATAAAAAAAAAGAAAAAACACAGAATAAAGGAGAGCAAAGTAAAATTGTACGGAGAAACGAAAATATGCATGTCTACTCTGTTTCGTTCTCGTGATCATACTACTTTATTTAATTTTTTTTATTTTATATCTGTAATGAGATCATCATTTGATTATTGGGTTAAGTCCTCTTTGGATCTCGTCCTTAGCTCCCCGTCACCCTCACCAAGACCAGTGTCACAATGCGATCGTCACTTTCGCCATTCATTCTATTCGAATATTATCTGTAAATTCACCCGGGAGAAATATATATATATAATAATATATATATATAATAATCAGTATATATATATAATAATATATATATAATAATCAATACATATATATATGTATATATTTATATTATCTTCCTAACTTTCTACCATGCAATATAACCTGAAGGCGAACGATCGGCATGATCGAACGAACAGTCGGTGTTCGATAATACACGTCGATCGCTGCTGCGGGCGAGAATACACCTGGGAGTCGATGTTGTATCCAGAGTCCATCGCGCGACGATCACGCGGATGATGAACTCTCTCGAGCAAGATGATACTAACTACAGCTCTAAGTAACCGTGATCTTGACCGATGTCGATGCGGAACATTAAAAAAAAAAGACAAATCAAAAAGAACACGGACTCTGGATGCGAGTCTTTGATCGTTACTCGTCGTCGTCGAGGCAGAGTTACTCGAACGTACGCGACATCGGTCTCCTTTTTACATCGAATCATCGTCAAACAACAAACATCAGAGAAGTATGAAATGGTACTTGTCTTCAGATAACTCTGACTCCTTGACAAGTAACGAGTTGACAAGCTCCACCCTCGTCGTCCTCGTCATCCCCGTCGTCAATACCGCTATCTATACCTCCGTATTCGTCGAATTCTTCGACTTCCTCCTCCTCGTCCTCCTCATCCTCCGAGTATTCATCCTCGCTCGAAACATCACCGTCGACAGGACGAGGGCGATATAGCATTAGTGCATTCTCGACCGCGGAAGGCGATAGACACGCATACATAGAAAATAAATCATACAAGATATCGCGTTGGATATCCCGGTAGGACGTCCAGCGGGAATCGTCCAAGCAGAGCCCTTCCTGCTGGTTACCCATCGGTCTTTCGACCTTCGAATAATCGATACCGGACGATGGTATCCGGACATACGTAGTGCGTGTAACGGGCCAAGAAGGAACAGTTGCTGGTTTACCAAGTAGCGACACGTCGTACTGGTTGTCCCTGATGTGGCTCCAAGCTTGGGTAATCATTCTTCGAGTTCTCGAAGCATCGTAGTCGTTCGTCGTGACGACGAAACGACAATTCTGTTGCGCCTATCGAAGGCGAGAGACCAACCTCCATCCGAGATACAGGGCCACCGTCGTCCACAAGGTCTCGCGGAGAGGAGCTGGGATAAGCAACGACAGGAAGCTGTCGGTGGATCCGCTCGTGTTGTTCGTGTTTGCGAAGCTTGGGTTCATCGCGCTCAGTCGAGACTTCTCGATCTCGGCAGCCTGGAACACAGCAGAGAAACGATCTGAGTATTCCATCAGATTTAGTTTTATTGCTGTATAGTTTGGTACAAGTACTATATTGATAGTACTATATGTAACTTTTCCCTGTCAGATCCTAAAGTTATATAAATACAGTTTCAAAAACTGGTAGGAAAATGGAATCATAGTTAGCAATAAGCAAAAGTAAAAAAAATCGCTGCAATTAAGCCGACACTACTACATAGCAGTACAGAATTTGAGGAAGGAAGTAAGTTTAAGAAAGACACAACGTTTTCCGTAGAACCTCGATAAGAGGAACTCGACGAGCTGTCGTGTTTCTGTTGGAGCAAGAATCACAGGGAAATGGGGTGGGCCAAAGAAAGACGGGGTTCAGGCTAAGGCTCCTCTAATTGGGAGTGTCCTAATTGGACGGAATTACCGTCGATTCGACACTCCTTGCGGCTAAGCCTCCGGCGTAGAGAAAGCACCGCGCTCTTTTTATCGAGTTCTCTCTGCCTGATCCCTTCGAATTTACACGAGAAGACGAGAGACGCTCGGGGGGAACACGACGCCGCGATTAAGGTCCACCGAGCTCCCTCGGGAATAGCGGCGCCACTTGCGCGAAACACAAATCGCGGCCAGAAGCGCATTAATACCGGTTAATTGTCAATTAATTTCCGCTTTGAAGAATTTCCACTGAGGAACAATTGGCCTGCAAAACTTTCCTCGCTTAAGAATCCGTGTCTCCCATCCCCCTAAACCCTTCTCGAACACAAAGGTCTTCGTTATAACTTGCACGGAACGCTTCATTATGCAATTAGTCATTAGGGGGTGAAATCAGCACGACAAAGGTTATCGATATTCTTCTAGTAATTCAGTTCACTCTTTTTCCTTACGATGAATTGTTTCATCCAAAGGAAATTTCGTTTTATTGAAATATTAATCACCTCGAGAGATCAGAGATTCGCGTCAAACTCTCTGGGTCTGATAAGCACCACGATAATATATCCCGCCAGCGATAATTCCGCTTTCTCCTATATCTGCTGGGCGAATATTTGCCGGCCAGTGTATCTTCCCCATTCCAAGAGAGTGGAGGGTGAAAGGGAGATTTCCTCTCTGTTTCCTCGATCACACCCGCAGTCCGCAGGGTGCGCGCGCGCGACTTCCGATCCTCGTTTCGTCTTAATCCACTCGTGGTGGCCGGACGTGCAATAATAAACGGCGAGAAACAGGGGGTGAGCTCAATCTCCGTGAGCAGAGGCTTTTATGGGGGGATGGCCCCATAATATCTGGTCATCGTCGACTTCGATCCGCCCCAATACAACTCTCCTTCGTCCCTCTACGTGAACCGGAGGATAGAAAAACACTCGGGCCGAATGTTGCCTCGTCGCGAGGAAAGAGATTACGCGGCGAATGAAGAGGGTGCGAGCGAGAGAAGTAGAAAGGCGTCGCATTAAGAAAGAATTATGGTCTATGGACTCTTCTCGTGGGAGTCCTCCTCGTCAATTAATAGTATCCCTCCCCTTCCCCCTACTCGTTCAAACGTCTTCCCCTCTTTCTATCGCGATCTTTTCTCGAGCTCTGTCAGCTGAATTTCCTTTTACTTCGAATCGTCTTAGGGAAGTGTGAAGCCGAACGAACGTTTCACGCGTCTTGTCCGTTATCATCGAGCCAGCTGCGACTCGAAACTTTCTCTCCCAACGACTATACAGGCATATGGAAAGATGGCGAGCAGGTTTTATTGCTTCGGGCCCGGAAGAGAACGCCCTGAATCGCTTGAGCAACGTGCGCGGTTTCGCTCGAGCTTCGTTCACCGTTTAAACGCGGAATTTATGCGCGACCCGGTCGCCAGGATTACGTTGTCGGTGTTTATCGTTGCCGGGACGGTAAATTTTAATTGTTCGTGGCAGCCGGTTGCGTAACTGGCTAAATATCGTTGCTGCAACCTCCTCTTTTCTCCGCTTTTCCGTTCGTTCGGGAACGCGTTACACCGCGCGGTTGATTTAATGCGAGGATTAGAGAAGGCTGGCAACTTTAATTCAAGTAGTGCGATGATTAATAATTCAGCAAACAGGAAACGCACGGACCAACCATTTTCTGTGGATTTAATACGCAAGACGATACCGTCCATTCTGAAGGAACGTGATACAGATTTAATTAAACTTCCTGTTCTGTTGCGTCGCACATCTTCTTTGACGAAGCTCTACGGCTTTGGAAGAACGGTTTTAACAAACATAAGAAACTTTCTGTCTCGCTACAGAAAAAAAAGTTGCTTTACTTAATGACCGATCCACGAGTTAATCTAAATATGCATGTACTTATACCTATGTACATTCCACCAGATAATATAAATTAACAAATGGTAGAAAATATTAACAAAAGAGAAACATTCGTTACAAATGGAAGAAAAGAAAATTCCTTTACCAATGCCATGATTTACAATTCAAACTTGATAAACAACATTTCTCGGTAAAAGAACATTACATCTACCTGTCGCCAAAAAATTCATCAAAATTAGATTAAACCCTGACGTCCGTGCCAACGATACAATAATAACCTTTCAATGGAAAACGAACAGCAACGCCATCAACTATAGGAGATCAGGATATTGAGCGACGTAATTGCGCAGCTCACCATGAAAATAGCCATTCGGATGGACGTTTCGGTAAGCCACGTAAGAAAACGTTCACAGGCAACTGAGATTTGCGGTCTGAACATCGAGGCACCCTGAATAGCAAATACGCAACGCACCGTGGACGATAAAACCCTCGCTACGATTCGATCTTGGCGAATACTTTGAAAGATGGTGGAAATATGACGTGAATCGTAAGACGAAGCAGTCGATCGCGTGCTTCGGAAGGAACCTATCGATTATGTAGCCAAGAGCAACGGCAAGAAGAGTGGACAGAATGTTCTTGCTAGATCGACCAAGGGATCCGTTATGCCACCGAGTGTCTAATGTATCAATTTGCGCGTCTATCGTTTGAATAACTGATAAATACCGACGGGACGTTCCATTAACTGCGCCATGGTTAAATCAGACTTCGAGGAAATCTAAGCTAAGCTAAAAGCGGGAGGAATATTTTATCGTGTCGATGAAGCAATTTTCTTGGTGCTACCGCGAATGGCTTCGACAGGCTTTCTAGGAACGAAAGATTGCGGAATACTTGGATGTCTGGCCCGTGTGATTAACCCTTGGAATAAAATTGCTCCATATTTGTATCTCTCTTTCTTTTGTAACTTTTTAAACTTCCAATATCCGGATTCGTTAGGGTTACCAATGAGAATTTCGAGATTCTTCCTTCTTTAAGGAGTAATAATTGATATTTTTCACATTTCTGTAAACTCGTATTAAGAATTCATATTTTTATGCGCTAATTCACAGAATAAAGAAATAGTTTCCATGAATAATAAATCACGAAGAGGTTGGCGAGTAATGCGAAGAAGAGATCGAGAGATCGCGAGGAAAGGAGAAGAGAGCAAAGGAGGCTCACGATTGCACGAGATAATTGAAGATAATTTTCTCGGCCCGTGGCCACGGCTCGTGCTGCCATGCCCACTTAACTTTCACGTAAGGGGATGTGACCACTTAGCCGTTACATGCTCGCTTACTCTCCATGCATATGTAAAACGTTGCCTTCGCATGACGAATGGGGAACGAACGGGGATCGTGTTTGTAAGTTACATTAGACCACGCGTTTCTTCGATCGACTCAGCTTCCTTCTGCACCAAGAAACCCGCGAAAGGTCGGAGGGACGCGATGACATCCGGTAAAAGCAATTTCCAAGGGTCGATAAGTCAATGCCTATCAAGTCGTGGATAAAAACGTAGGTACAAGCATGTCGTGATTGAAGTTACACCAAGCTCAATTATGTTATAATCACTTTTAAATCTTGAATGTTGTTTCGTACCGATAAAATGACTTAAGATTTGCGATAAACGAATTATCGAAGAGCAATGTATAGATAACGGAACAACTGGCCTTAGACTTAGAACCAGTCATTTAAAACTAGTCCCTAAACACTTAATGAAGAAAACATAGTGTAACCTTTTCAGCTACGATTCATATCTATGTCAGCGCCATCGTATCATAAAACTATCATAAAACTATAGAAGAGACATCAATCTCCACGAGCAAATTGAATTACTTCAACGTAAAAGAAAAGCCCGACAATTTCACCACGAAGGGAAGAAAATTTGTAATTAAAATCAAGAGAAAACAAAATAACATTTACCCTTTAATTTCATATATCGAAAACGCGAGACTTCATCACGTCGTAGTGAATATCGCTCGATCCAACCAGGCAAGAGTAAACGAAAAAAAAGAGAGCCAGGTCTATAAGACACAAATAAGACACGAATCTACTCTGTACACATAGAACAGAGGAGATACAGGAACATCTCATCTCTGCCCCATCGACAGATTAATCTGACACTTCGATTCCCCAAGAGGGAGGAACGCAAACACCATGCCGGAGATTCCGTAGAGACAATTCCCCGGCGGAGAATTCGCCACGATTCGTATTATCAACAAGCCTCGGGTCCTCGAGTTACCGAGCCGATCGGTATCCGATCCTCGAACGCGACGCGCAAGATTTCTTCAATTTCACGGATCCGTTCGCCCCCTTCAATTACCACCACTTAACCAGCAATAATTAGACGTTGTGGGATTGGGTATCACGCTGACGCGGACCTTTAAAGCGAATAAAATCGAGACGAGGGATAAAAGAAGGGAACGCCCTTCCGGCTTGTTCATCTTTTTCTCCGTCTCTCTGCTTTTTAGATGGATCGTTCTTTACTGCCCTCGGCTCCTTCCTCTCGATCGGCCGCGGCAAATCACGGGGAATCTCGTAAAATCGTGAAAGGCCTGTGCCTCTCCTCCGAGCTTCGGCGACGTGCGTAAGTGAAAAGAACGACCGACCGTAATAATCGTTGCCGCAGAAACCATTCTCTTCCTCTCGCGAGAGACGATTCGATGATTACTAGGGTTTAGATCTGTTTTTATGTTCGTTTATGCTTGTCTATTAGGTCTAAATCTCTGTGCTTCGTGTCTAGACTGTGAAGGAGATTGAGTACAGTAAAACTCCGCTAATGTGAAGTTCATTTACTCCAACGAAATTCCAGTTAGCGCGTGATTAAACGAATTCTTAGATGAATTTACTCATCTAAAAGGAAAATAACAGGATTGGTAAACTTTTATTGTATGAACTCTAATTATATGTAAACTATTTATCCACTGAAAGTTCATACAAGTGAAACCTCTGTAATCTAAAGTAGTAATCTAAGTAATGTAGTCTGCAGAGAGAAAGAGATGACCAGCACTCGTAAATATATTAAAACTATAAAATGCTTTTTTTTATAAGAGTATTCCTTCGACAGGAGAAAAAACTACTCCCAGAAAATATTTGACGCGGATTACATGGGACGTGCATCGATCGTGAAATTCAATCCAATTCTAATAAATCTACGATGGACTTTCGCATCGATAGGCGATCTTCCGTAATTCGTTTGCGAGTGTCCGCGAGCAATTTCATCTGGGCTGGGTGTAAAAATGGAATTCTGCCATAAAACCGTCCGATGTCCTATTTCTCTCACCTGTCTGTCCGGGACAAACAACCGGGAACCACTCGTAAAATCAGTGGGACATCGTTCCGAAGCCGTCGATACATATTAGATCGAGTGATCAAAAGAGACAGGAAATGGAGAAGGTAAAGCGGGTGAGACGGTGATGAAGTGGTGGCTACACGCAGGGTCGTACACACTGGGAGCAATACTAGACGTCTTAACGGTAGCGGGCAGATATTTATTGCGCCCATGGGACGCCGTCGGTGGCACCGATATAACTAAATTCGCGTTTATGACTCTGGCTTGACCCACTCCAGCCGCCAATTTCTCTCCTTTCTTCCGCAAACCAGCGAGAAAGAGAGGGAGAGATAAAGAAACCGCGACGAAATGAGACACTGAATCATTCGTGGGACCATTAAATCGTGGATATCGCGATCATGGCACGGGGGATTCTTTCATCGGTCAGATCAATTTTCGGGAATTGACGTTGCTCCACGTAAGTAGAAATGTATCGAATTTTATATGAGAAGAAAATTATATGGGCTCCGCAGCAAGTAAACCGATCAACTACTTTTTGTTAATTTCTTAATTTCATAAAAATGTTTGAATTAACTCTGCTGTCATCCTCGTTATTTTTTCATGTTTGCATCTCTTCAGGGATCCTCTCTTCTTGGACTATTTCACCCTTAAAAAGCGTGGAATAGGCAAAAGGTACAAACATTACATCGAAAAGTAAAACCAAATATTTAAAAATTATGTATATACAATTTGCTAATATTTATTGAGATATAACGTCCATTTCCGGTTATGTAGAACCGTGGGCAGCGGAGTTAAAAGACAATTCTGTTATGAAGGATGGTCTCTGAAGAAGCAAGCCGATCAACTCTACTTTTTATTAGGTTTCTAATGACATTGAAATTTCTAATTAAAAAATAACCCCGTTAACCGGTTGAAGAATTTAGCATTGCGTTGAAATATGGTTAAATTGAAACGTTAAATATATAATACCCCGAGAATGTGAATAGAATAGTAAAAAAATGTTGGAGATGTGTACGGTAAGCTACGAGAGGGTGAATAGGATAAAATTAATTTAGGAATTGAGGGCGTAAAAATGCCGAGGCGGTAGGCGAATTTTATTTTAAGGCATCCCTTTTTGGCATCTGCGTATTCCGGCGGTTTTATAACAGTCACGCTACAAGGGTGACTTTATGACGAGTGAAAAAGTATCGCGCGGGGGTGGATGGAATTGTGACAGGGATCGCGCAACGCAATTATTTTTACGCCGCGTACTTCGCACCTGTACTCTTCGCATCGTAAACACTTGGCGTTACGCTCGCGTTGACGATAAGCTCGACATTCAACCGTAAAAACTTGAAAACAATAGAGCCATCCTGAGCTTTCCCTTTTTTTAGCGTCAAAAATTCAATATTGCATTTCGAGCTTCTTGATAAATATCTTTCTTTAGTATTTTCAGATTTTTACGAGATGTAATTTCGCAATACTGCGATTGTCTTCAAAATAACTTAAAAATATAGAAAGAGTAAGAAACGAACATCTTTTATAGATAGAAGGAACTTAATTGCGCAACTCCATCTTTTCACAAACTTGTTAATTTTAGTGTCAGGGTATGTATCGTACTGAACTTCTCAGAAATCAAACAATTTATCTACACGAAGTTCATCGGTTTAACTGCAACGTTACAACAGTACGGCTCTTACGTAACAACTATGACACAAAGATAAGTTCCACGAAAAGATTAAGTTACAGAACCTTCTGAACTATCACCCCGATTCGGCTAATCCACTGACCTTGGTCTTTGACGCGTGGAAATCGTCGGCGATGTTCCTGAGGTTGGCGCCTACGGTCGCCCAGTAACTTCCATTGAAGGCCTGTCCAATGTGGCCGCAGCAGCACTTGCAAATTGACTTTACGGTGGATGTCTTCTTCACGGCCGCGGAGCTACCACCCTCTGAGGCAAGTCTGCGTCTTCGCGGTCGTGGCCTTGGGTTTGGCACCGGTGCCACGCCGTTCTCATCATTGCTGGCTTCCGGAAACTGAAATGTCGCGTCCCTGGTTGGGCTGCTGGGCGCAGATACGGTCACCTGGGGCGCAGCGGGTGGAAGTTGCTCCACGGCAGACAACACCAAATCCGGCAGCGGCATACGAGCCAAATCCGAGTCCACCAGAACCATTGGATGCCGATCGTCGCCCATTCTTCGTGGCAACCGATCTGAAGAACACAAGAAATTCGTTTAATTTCATTCCAGTTTTCTGGGTCCAAAATTTGTCAAGTATTATTTTGAAAAGAATTTATTTATGAGAAAAATTGTGTTGCTTTCTTTAAAGATTAAATTAACTCTGATCTGGAGAGTACAGGAAATTCGTGTCACTTAACTGAAGGTTTGCTAGCCCACAAAATATTCAAGAGTTAAAGTGAATTCGCCAATAAAGAAGATTGTTTCTTCTGCCTAGAAATCTATATTAAGTCTGATTTAATAGAAAAGGAAAATTCAATTTCAACAAGGCAAATTTAAGTGAAAGTTTATTAGTTTGAAATCTATACAAGCTATCTTATTTTTGAGAAGACTGAAGAAGATTTATCGGCAAAGAATGGATCGTTTCTTTTCTCAGGGTTGATATTAACCGCTTCGTTCTAATCGATGCTAAATGTCTGTGAATATTACTATGACCTTTACAAATAACTACAGAATGACTTCGACTTTTTTGCTTCGTTGAAGATAAACGTACGATCGAAGATTAGACTTACTAAATCGTGCTTATCTCACGATCTACAAAAGTATTTCTAAAATCCAACAATTCGAATGAAATGCCAACTTCAGCTAAATTTCAAGATATCGTGGCAACTGTCTAATCAACTTCGACCGCAATTTGTCAACTTTGCGAACCACATGCGCGCGTCGGGTTTCGTCGGCGTGTCCCATAAATCTCGCGTAAAATTCAGCCGGATAACCGAGCGCCGTACGAGATCGCCTTACGTGCGAGCGTAAAGTTCAAACTTTCCTCGATCATCCGATAAGTACAAGCTCGACGATTCATCATCGCCGTTTCGATCGCTCCGAGCGATCTTTCCGACTGCCTACTGAAAACAGATGGCCGCCGCGATATCGTAATCGACGAAATACGCGGTCCAGCCGATTTGTATTCAGCGTATCTGGATTTACCATCGATAATTAATCGTGGCACAAAGGCAAACGTTGCGTCACACAATGGAAATGCTACGATCTACGCACGCATGACGGCCGCGCGCCTTGCTTATAAGGTTTAATGCCACGCTCTGGCTAGACAACGGTAAAGGCGACCACCGGGTTGCCCTGTAATGGTAACTAACGACATTGTTGGCTAATGATTGTCTGAAAATTTACAACGCTCCATACGATAGCCTTCGTTCCGTGATTTCGACATATCTAACCTACACACATATAGATGTACACGATATATACATAGAAAGTGCAAGGATATTGTCAACACGGATTATATATGGTACTGTACGTGATCGAGCGTTTCTTTGAAAAAACGGCAGAATTCAAAGGAAGAGAAGAAGTGGAAAAACGAAATAATCGAGGCTGAGTATGGTATCTGGCGGTCAGGAAACGCTTGATATCGGACTGCCGCGCGGTGCGCCGGGGTACGCGTGTGTTTCGCCACTTTTATCGCTGCCAGTAAGCCCGAAGAAGCGTTTTCCGATTGATAAGTGGCCACGCGCGTTTTACGTCTCTCGCGTCGACGCCAGATAAACGCAGTGTAATTCCGGCTGAGAGAACCGGTAAACAGAAATACACTCGTTCGGCCGCTTGACTCGCTTTTACGACGCCTCTGATAATTAAGAGCGGGACACCGGAGAGGGGTCAGGCCCCGTGGTAATTAGTTTTAACGAAGCCTTTTCGCTGGCTCGGCGGTTTCGTCGCGAGAGAGGGCCTAACGGTTTACTGTTCGCGCCAACTCCGAGACGCAGTAACGCGTTTTACGAACCGCGAAATGGTACTCGTAAACCGAGTACAACTGGTTTTGAAATTTTCGGAGCAGGAACGTTATCTACCGCCGCGGATACCGAGGACGTAGTTAAATATCTTTGAGAAACAACCAGCTACTTCGCATCACGGAATCAGGTAAGACGCTTCGATCGCACCGTATCATGCGAACGCGTGAATAATCACGTTTGCATCAGTGACGTATACTCCAGCTTCGTTTTTGGTTTCTAAAAGGCGCTTGTCGGTTAAACGTATCTCTGTTCGCGAATCTTCCTATGGTAGATTTTGAGTTAGAGCAATCAGAATGTAAAACATAAAACCGACGATTAAAAGATAATTCATAGAATACAACGTTAGCTCTTCTTCGATCTTTCTCTCTCTTGAATAAACAAAAAAACCTAAAATATTTTCAGGAAACGAAAGCAAGAATCTTTTACATATCTTTTTCGAGCTTCAAAGAGTATCGAATAATAGACTATACGACCGAAGAGAAACATGATTCAAAGGTTATAACAGGGTTACAGTATCAAGAATCCGATGGCATTTCAAGCTAACAAAAGGAAAGACCAGCAACCAAAGACTAGGTACATAATCTCAACTTTCAACAGAGCAAAAATTTGCGAAAAAATCTATCTTTTCACGTCGATAACCGATACAATCATCCACCGACAAGCTATGAAATTCATCTTTTCATAAGCGAAGAACAGTTCGCGCCTGTGGGCTGCCAGAAACATTTAAGCGCGCGGGTTTTTCGCGCGATGTGCGCCGCGTGCGCGTAAATCGAAGCCATGCGTGACAAAATAACAATTCCTCCGCGCCTCCGGCCGCCATTGTCTCAGGGACCGGTCGCAGTAGCGCGCGCGCGTGCGCCCTCGTGCGCTCGCGCGGTTGCATCCTTGACATTTCGAGTAAACGTCCGCGCTAGCATTCGCACGCGCACCACTATACTCAGGCCACACTCTCTTGAGGCTCTCTTTCGCTTGTGCAACCCGTACGCGCGCGCATCGGCCACACATCGTCGCCTACTCACATCGAACTGCTCGATCGCGAAATCTCTAGCAAACGACAGGCTTTCCACCGCTTGCAAAACAACCGCTGCGCTTATCCGAACGTATCGACGGTCTCGCTTCGCTTTCTACCTCGCGATTTTCCTCGTAAAATGTCACTACACACACATGCCAATATGTATATTGGATGGAACACGAACCTGGTGTGAACGCCAACCTATTCCAAAACCGATTTATGTAACGATCTGTTGTAATTATCAATGCACGCGAATGATTATTAGCACGGATTCTGTCAGCTCGCGATTTACGACCGCCTTCAGCATGACAAACGGCCAGCCTAATTCTAATTTATGCCCCGGGGAAGTTCGACTATATCCGACCTCTTACAACCGTGCAATTTTCGCGCGCTTTCCTGTGAGATTCAAGGCGACCCGCTTTTACTCGCGTTAAGATTTCATTCGCTTTTCCCTTGGTTCCACGGTACGTAATATAATGGCAAGATATTAAAAGTTTGTCGGTAACTTGAGTTCTCGATAAGCCAGTTCTTCGCGATGTGGTCGGAAGAACTCGTCTTCGTGAGCGGAGCAACTAAAGGGGGAACGAGAAGAGCACGGCTCGCGCGTCCCATAAAAGCGTTCGGGGCAAAAAGTGCAGCGCGCACGTGGCCAACACCCGCATGCACGCTGCGTTCGCGGTCTCGCGCGCGGACATTGGATCCGCGTGCATCAGAGAGGACGTGCACACGCGGTTCGAGGGCGGGGACGTCGGGTTGGAACCGACGAAAAAGACTCGAGAGGAGAATGGTTGTACATAGAGGGGACGTGGAACGAGTATATAAAGAACAAGAAGGTTGGGACAAGGAGGAGGATCGTGAGCCAACGAAGAGAGGGGAAGGGCGTTTAGACAAAAAAACGGGGTTGACGAGACGAAGCAAGGAATGTACGGCTAGAAAAAAAAAAGAAGTTCCACGAAGAGATAGAGCGGTGGAGATAATACGCGGTGGAAAAAAAGGGAACTCGAGAAAGCAAAAACAGGAACAAGAAGGGAAAAAAGAGAAAAGTGGCGGAACGAGGGGGAAATTTCGAGTGTACACGGACCAGCGGGAACACGCGAGAGACAATGTACATTATGTACACGCGTTATGTCAAAGAGGCAGAAAGAGAGACGAAAAAAGGGCGAAGAGTGGGAGCAGATTGAACGCTGGCAGCATATGCGAGCACGTGACTCACATGGAGCGCCCTTTGTACGCGTAAGTGCAACGCAACTTGTTACAGTATACGTGTAACGTCAACCCTAGCAGCGCGAGCGCGATCTCCCGCACCTATGTGTGCGTAGGTGCGAGTGTACGTGTGCCTGACAGCATACGTGAGCAGTGGTGAACGCTCAACTGCACAAAGAACCCCTCTCAAGGCCGCTGCAGCCGCGATACACACCAATGAGACGCGTGCGCGCGCGACGACGACTCGCGCGTGGAAACACTCGCGAATCGCGAGCGGTGTCGAGCGTATACGGGCGAACGCGCGCTCAGTTTTTATCGTGTCACGCTTTTGCGGCTTTTCAGAGACAATGAGACGGAACAGTCGAACTGCGTCGTTCCAATGATCGGTTGCTCGTTTCGTCAGAACCTCCTGCTGAGGCTGTAATGGAAATTAATTTTTACGCGATTTGGTAGTCGGTCTTGGAGTTCCTATGGAGTCACTGTTAAGTACATTCGGTTGATGCATGCATATGGGGCGCAGGTGGAAATACAGGATCGGTCTATTTATGACGATCTTCTGAGTTTAAATGTCACTCGGTAATTAAAAGGGTGAATTTTGAGATTCTTTTGCTAGACTTTTACCGTACAGAAATATTTTCTAGAAATGACAGGCAACATTCTCTAATCGATTTCTGTAATTATTCCTACAATACGTCTAAAGAACCAAGTCAATCTCAATGTTTATACATTATAACGTAATTGTTTGGTGCAGTTGCTTTGTCGTCAAAATGCAAATATAACATAGTTAAAGTCGTCAATACAAAATTAATTAAAGGCATACAATGAATTTTAAAGTCGTTTCCTCATTAAAGATAGGAAACATGGATTATATTTCTCCATATGATCTTCATTTATGAAGGAGGTCGATAAATCTTCAAGATATACATATGTATACGCCAGACACATATTAAATATTATTGTCAGTTTAATACAATAAAACGTAAAACCACAAATGAGTCACCACGAAGAAAGGTCGAACCATCCAACCACACTTACGCGTGCACGACATTTCTCGTTCTGTAATAGAAAATATCGCCGGGCCTATTCGAGAGAACTGAAGTCGTAAATACGCGATGATTTCTCCAGGATGTGGACGATCGTTCAAGTAACGTTCCTTAAATCGCACTACGGTGAACGTACTGTACAAAAGCAGCGGGTTCTGCGTCTTACTTGAAACCTTACTCCGCTTGACTTTCGAACGCTTCGCGGAAATCTCGTAAAACCTCCAACTCCGATATAAATGTTCCCCACCAAGCTGCACTAGCAGTGGACAATCGATTCGCGGCGTACTCCATTTTTTTTCACCTGAGAATCGAACGATCTTTCGCTGTTTCGAGTAATTCCCTTCGACGAGGCAAGATCTCGTGCTCGCGTTGTACCAACGCGATTGCCCGGCATAGAAACGGCTACGGTAGATACGTTATCGCGATACGGGCAACGAGAAAATTGTAAAAATGAGGGAACAAGGTTGCGCCACGACGCGGCCGGCCATCGATTTCCTACGACTATCTGATTACCCAATAAATTCTGTCCACCGGTTCGCGAGCACGAAGCCCGATCGGATTCTGCGGTGCAGAAGTCGTATCGAGGAAACGTTCCGGAGCTCGCTCGACCGATTGATTACACTCTTATTGACTACGTGACTCGCGATTTCGTTGTCGGCGGAATTAATCGAGGTTCATAGTTGATTGCTTGCAATGTCCCTGCGCTCGACCTACAATGTATGCATGATGAGGAAATTCTGGTGAAACAGAGAATAGAAAAATCGTGAATCTATTTTAAGTTTCCAGCATTTCGGTTAATTCGAATGTTTTGATTTGCTGCATGCGAAAGTAAATGTGTTGGAGGAAGGAATATTTTCAAAAAAGTCCCTGCGCAAAGGTACGTGCCTCTAGTAGATGCGAAAGTATTTGCACACCATTTACATGTCGTAATAATTAAGTATAGTAAATTTCGTATTATTTAGTAATACTTTTATACAAACTATATTTTAAATAACAAAGAAGAAATATTATGAAGATGAAGTATAGAACTGATCAAAGAACATTTCATCGAAAAGTACGTGGAAATATTCTTCGCAACACTGTAGATCTGTAACTAGAAGTTATACGCTCGATCCAATAGCTCTACTTGTATCAGGCAACGACAAAGCGATGCATAGCTTTCGTTTGCGGTATAATCACTAAGAAGCTGCACACTGCTGATTATATCGTTAACTGGCGAATCGCCACTGCAAGTTGGTCACGTGTTGCCACCGTTATTCGATGATTGTAATTACAAGCGAATCAAGCCTCTCTCTTTGTTTCTTTCTTCCTGTTGCATCGCGGCCAATAATCGACCGAGAATCAAGCGGAAACCGATACCACTAAGCTGATGGAACTCGAGATTCCACGAACATGGAATAGTCTTAAGCTCCGGAATTATGCATGCGATAAAATATATTCTCTGATTAGAAAATATTCAATTCAATAGAACATTCTATCGCTGTAACGTACTTAAAAAATTCTCTACTTCGCTTAATACGTCGGTTTCCAATATATTTTATGCGCCTCTACAATGTTGGAGGTATTATCGATAAGTTTTATAAGTGAACAGTCGCAACTTCCATCGAGAGAAACAAAGAACTGGTTTTGCGAGCTTTAGCTGTCTGCGTGGAACGCATATTCACAGTTCGGTTCAGTTGGTTTCAGTATATACTTCGCTTCTTTCGACGCAGCCATATAAACAGTATCGATATTATCATTTGAATATTTCCCATGAATATTCATATCGTGATAATGAAAGCAATATTCATTAACCGAGATGAAACTTTAGAAAATTTTCTTTTTCTTTTAAGCAAAAGAAGGAAACTTTCAACAAACGATTATAACGATTCGAAAGCGATCAAATAATGGAAATCACTTGGAAAAAAAAATAGAAGCACACTTTGTTTAGAGATTGCTATAATCAGGATATATTTTGGAGGAGTTCGTGAGGAAAAACAGCGGTAGATCTTCACGCTCGATAAAATCACGATGACGAGCCGCGATAAGCGAAACCGTACTACGAAGGGTTGAGGTAATCGAAGGAAAAGGGTTGCTGGGCAGATAAAATCAGCCGAATTTCATGTACGGCTGGAGACGCGTGCTCGAGCCGCCTACGAAGAATACGCTCAGGGGAGCGTAAAAATGTATAACAGTAAAAGAGCGGGGAGAAGACAGGAGTACGCTCACCGCCTCGTCTCAATGAATATTAATGATTCCACGGGGCCAGCTCGCGCGAACGACCTCCGAAATCCGTGAAAAGCACGCGGCGAGCGGTACAATTAGACTTTTAATTAAAAACGACGCGACGCGACGCCGCGGATAAGAATCGACCTGGCAAGAAGAACGTTAATTGGCCGAAACCACGGGCAACTAGCTTGTTAAGTCGAAAACAATCCGTCATGCGAAAAACATCGTTTCGATATATGTTTTGGAGAAAAATATTGTGACAAATATTGCTGTACACTTGCATCGATTAAAAGTTCATTTAAATCTGGATAACGATTGACTGAGTACATTTTAGTGGTTTTATAAAAATAAAAGAAGTAGAAGTCTTACTAAAGTATACGTGGAATTAGGATTTTCTGTAATTCGTAGGAAGTTCTATTTGTGATTACTCTCTGAATTTTTAAATTTAGATATTCGAGAACTTGTGTATAGGTTTAAAATTGCGTTGCATATACAATTCTGTGAAACCCTTATGACTCTGAAAAATGTTGTAATACTTGGAATTCAATTTCTTAGAAATCTTCTAAGGATTCTACGACGCTTGCAATCGTATATGATAAAGATTTTGAAAGATATTAGGAAATAAATTATCCGCTATCTACTACGATTCATATTGTGCAAGTTAACTTCCGGAAGTAACGGAATTTCCATTATGCATTAATAAACATGTTTCCACGAGAATTGCGTAGAGCAGAACGGGAACATCGCCAGGAATTATACTTATACCGTGTTGATCTGATTCATCTAGAGCTAACCCTCTTTCGTGGACTGGGACGTCAACCAGAATCTTGTGAATATTTCGCTTCTATCGAAGCGAAAAAGGCCAGAGATAAGTGAGAAAATTCAATAAACCTGGTTCTGACGGATAGATAAGGAAGATACGGCATTGTTCTGCTGACGTGAAGATAAAACGCGACTCACCGGTGACGGTAACGAACTATCAACGAGACGACCACGAAAAAAGAAGGAAAAAGAAAGAGAAAAAAAAGAAGGAAGGTACTGGTACGATGAATATTTTAAGGGCTCCGCCAATAACGCCAGGCTCGTTGGATGAATGGAAGGAGACGGCCATCGAGGACCGGACGATCGTCAATGACGAATTTCTTTCAATATTTCATCAAGTCTATAGACTACGGTCGGTGCTTTCGTTCTTCGTGTTCCGGATCGATCGTCTTCGGGATTTCCGCTGGGAAAACCGTGATGAAGTAAATTCAGAATGCAACGATCGATAGGAATTACAATCAGAATTCGATTCGCATAACTTTTTCGAGTAATACCTAATCGAAAAATTCCTTTAAAGGAAGCGTAGAAAAAGGTAAAGGAATTTTGTATCCATGTAAGTAATATAATGGTCGAAATTTTGGCGCATCAATTTCTCAGAATTCTTCCATGCAATTTAAGACATTAAAACATTAATTGCTAACATATGGACTATATCTGTTTATGGCTGAAATAAGACCAGGCAAGCTTGACGCATACGCTGCCACGGACGTACAATTATACGCAGAATTCACTGTACTGGTACCAACAGGTTTTTGCGTATATCTCGGAAACTAAGGCCGAGTGGCGGTTATATGTATAGGAAAAAGTTGTTCAGAATCATGTCTCCGACGACATATTGAAAAAATTAGCGAAATCGGAATGATGTGGATAAAATATCGATAATTACCGGTAATTGTCAGTTGTATCGAAGAGAAGCAGAACGTCTTACATCAATTTTAATTATTAATTATTACGTATTCAAAATTGAACATTTCAAATTCTACTCTCTATAATTATTACATAATTGTATAAAATTACCCATAATAAATATGTTAATATACAAAATTTAAAAAAAAGAGCAAGTTCGCAGTTTAAAAAGAAAAGGGCAATTCTACTGGTCTTCCGGGAGGACGGCGAGTTCACTGTGAAATTCAGTGCACCGATACGAGCGCAGGCTTTACGACAATGTAACATAATACGAAGTTCAGTGTCGAAGGGTTATCATTTTACGGACGATATCCGATCTTTCTCTTACCGAGAAATTAAACGCCTCCGATTAGAGCGGAATCGCGGGGCATGAACAGTTCGATTCTCTTATCAGTTCGCGCGATGGGAAAGGGGCGCGGGCGTCATGGTTCGTAGTGAAAACATTAGCGAAGGGGTTATCCGTAACGTTGAAACGTAACGTCGACAACAATAAGACAGGCAAAACGAATCGCCGAGAACGAGAGTGAAAACGGATAGGCGGAAGAAAAAAGAAGCCAGCCGTGATCGAGTAACGCGGCGTAATCGTTATTACCGTGGTCGCGTTTACGCGAGCACGATGACGAGGTGGAAGTTTTCTGCAAATGTCACGGGAGAAGACTCGGAACGGGGCTGGCCACAGCTGTTTCTATAAATAACCAACCCCGACTCGATGCAACGGCGCGCTCGCGGTCCGCCAGATTCTGCATCTTCTCTCGAAACCACGCTGGCAAACTATGGTTATTGACCCTCGCACATACACCGTACGCCACCTATTTTCGTTTGAAAAATAATGAACAGACGCGTAATTCAATTTTTCTAACAGTAATTTTTGTCAATTTCCATCTAATTTTCCCATGGCTTTTGGTAGCATAGAACGTCTTTATCGAGTCCGAGAGGGTTGATATTACATATAATATTATCTTTGGGAAATCGATGAAAGAAAAAAGAATTTCTTAAATCAGTGGGGAGGATTCGTGATTACTGGAAAAATACATACGTACATTGTTTTGAGGAGCGTGATATTTTCAAGGAATGTTGCGTCACTCCAAAACAATAGTAACACACTTGCAACGACCGGATGCAATTTGTGGTTTCTTTCGGGACACTTCCATGCGCTGTTCGGCGAGATCAAAGGCTCGTTAGCGACGTATTGCCGTGAAACTGCGGCAAAATGGATTCAGAATGCTATCTGACGACGTTTCCTCGCGGTTAATCGCGCATTTCGAGCGAGCAGGGTGCATTGACCCTCGATCATAAGCATTTTATAGGTGGTTTATAAAATTACGGTCGCTACGCAAGTAATTCTGAACTAATTTGAAACTAAAGTCTGTCTCAACTAATTGGCAGTCGCTTTTTTGCTCTCTGAATAAAACTGCATTTATAGCTATTAACACTACTTCAAAACGAACAATCAATAAATGATCCGTAAAACATCTACTATGTAGTATTAAAATAAAAAGAAAAAGAAAGAAAGAAAAACAAATTTCATAAGATTACTTAAATACTTAAATAACTTTCAAAGTTCAACAAATTTCCATTAAATTACTCTAACAATCATCTCAAAATTTATAGTAAAAATTATTTCATGGTTGATGAACTTCTTCAGAATTGACCATACACCATATACATACGTACTATTTGAAAGCGTGTAAGATACGATATCGAGGCACTCGTCGAGCAATCGTCGCGGCACGGTTCACGGTTCGATACTGCAATCTCTGGTGGACGATCGACATCCGAGATTCGGGGAACGAGCCGTTGCATCGCGTTTTATGGCGCGTTTTACTCCGGTGTGTGCCTGACCATCGGTCTTTTCTCCTCGCTCCTCCTCTCTGTCTCTTTCCTCCTACTCTCCTGTCGATCCGAGCGACCGCGCCGTCTCTTTCGCCGTAAAGGAGGCTCGAGCAGCGGTGCAGGGTCATGGCCGGACATCGTCTGCCATACTCTCGCCTCTACACCCACGCTACATCTGTTATACTCGCCCCCTTTCGCTCGCTGCACCCTCGTAAAGCCGCGTTTCATTATGCGCCGAATATAAGTTACCGCAATTTACGCCTCTGGCTCGCTCCTCTCCTTCTCTCTCTTCTTATCTTCTGTTTTCTCTTTGCGCCAGTCTTTTGCGTGGTATGTTCCAGCAAAATTTCCGTGGTTATTGTTACAATGAAGAAGGATTGCATCGAGAAGAGACAGTTGAGAAACTAATGGACAAAGTTGAAAGCAAGTGCACATGATGGTGAGTATGAGAATTGTGATTAGAAGGATTGAAGTTTGAAAGTTTCCTTCCACAAGTTTAAACCTTTTTACACTATTGATGTTACAGCCAATGATATTGAGGCAATTTTTATATGATTTTGTTTTCATCGATGAAACGACAGAGAAGGGAAGTTTTCTTCCAGAAACTAAACTTCTGGTTCCAAAAAGTTTCGCTGCAAAATGTATACTAAAATTTATTGATCGATCATATAATAAAAATTGTCGAAGTGCAAAGAGTCAACCGCAATCTACACGCAGCTAAAAATAATGAAGCAACAAAGATGACATTTTTTAGTTTTTATCATGTTATATTCTAATCATTCTACTTGAACAAATAAATCTACAATCGTCTTACTAAACAGCGTCATTGCTTTCGTTAGTTGTAATTAGTTCCAAGCAAAGAGAACACTACTGAACAATGCTATTTAAAGCGAGCACAAATGTAACAGCAAATATAAATTACAAAAAATTCTGGGAAAAAGCGTCAGAGCATTAAGGATCAAAGACCTAAGAAGACATTGAAACTGAAATCAAATTAATCACACGAAAGGACGGGCAAATGTAAATCATGCGATGACACGCGTGTTTCACAACCTACGTGTCCTTTTTCTCTCGAACGTTCGCGAAATCACGGCGAAAGGTGTCGGGATATCTCGCAACCATCGCGATGGACCGAAATTTTTCGACGCTGACTCATGGGACAACGACCGCTGTCAAATGTATCAGAATTTTCGACAAATCGTGCAACAGCCGACGCGAGTCAACGACCTGGACGAAACGACGATCGCTCCGCGACTTTACGAACGTTCGCGTGCGTCGTGAGTCCTACTAAATAATACAAAGCAAACTTCCCTATATCCTACGCCTTAATTTTGACGAATTTGTTGCGCCTTCGATAGCGATTAATCGTTTTTTTTACATCTGGAAATTGATTAAGAAGTAATTCTTTGTTGGCAAAGAATTTATATATCGAACCTCCGAAACTATAATTTATATATTTGACGCTTAATTTTTATTAAAAGCAAATTATAATATGCACGGAAATTATATTCGATTTTTATTGTTATTAATGCTATGTATATTGAAGCAGACTACTTAATTCTATGTCTTGTTGCTGTCAATGACGAAATAGAACGAGAATTGCAGATTGATCAGTACATGTTTTAGGGAACATACAATACTTAAAATAATGAACAAAGATATATATCACTGAAAAACTTGATTTTTTGTCATTTTTTGTCGCAACTCAAGTATAGATTTCTTGTTGCAATCAGAAGTTACAACTACCGAAATATTTTACTAAACGCGTGCTATAACCCACTTTCTCTCTTTTCCCTGAGGATCAGTAAAAAAAACTAACATTAGAAATCGGTGACATACTCATGCTCCTAGTTACGTATAAAATTTCCAAGAAAACCATTTCGGATAACTTCGTGTATGAAATGAATATGAAGCGTGAATTTTTGAATGATCTATGATTTTTTATAGGAACTCGATGAAAAACATGATTCTAAAAGTATCTTTCAGGTTTGAAAAGGAAATTGGCTGCAGAGTCGCGTTGTTCCACTCGAAAGTTATCCGCGTTGTACCGCGCGACAACCACGTGTTGCATTTCTAGTGGATATGCAGCGTGCTGTCCTACTCTCGAGTGTATATACCCGCGGCTGCAGCGTGTGAGAAGTGGAAATTAATTGCGTCGCACGTATTATAAATTTTAACGTATTCAGAGTTTATTAAAAAATAACAATTTTCAATTGGTGTTTACAAAATCAATAATTTAAGGGAAAGGAAACATACATTTTTCAATAAATAAATAAATAAATAAATAAGGTAAAAAAAAATAGCTACAAAGAAAAAAACAAAGATCAATTATACAATGTCAGATAAAGATCATTTGTGTCATATATGTCATATATAAGTATCAAAAATTCACAGCATCTGTTCAAAAAACAACAATGACTGAATTTATAAAGCCTTCGCGTCGCAGCAATAGCTGCAATATTGCGAATAACTTTTAAAATTGATCTGCATAACAAGAATTACGTTAAGCATTTTAATATTTTTTTTTGCATTTTGCTTAACTTTTTTCGAGTGTCTATATTTCTTTTTATATTCTCTCGACTAGATCCACCAGTCCCCGTGGACGATCAGAAAACGTCTGGTGGACGGTATTGTCATTTTCACATGCAATTGCCTCTATTTGGTCGCCCTTCGAAATGGTCTTCGAATGCATCTTTCTGAAAAGCCGTCGGAAGGATATCGTGGTAAGACTGGATCTATCCAATGTATAAATGGATACATCCTAGCCATGAGACCGGGACCAAGTGGAAAGAACAAGAAAGACGCGGCCGTAGCACGTGCCAACGAGCCACATGACCACGCAAAGTACGGTGGTCGATTGTTCGTCCCTTTCTATCAAAAGATAAACTAAAGTTGACGCCATAAATGCAACATGTTGTTCATTGCGCTGGATAGTTCGCCATTTGTACAAGAACGCGTAGGAAAATCTCGAGAAAGGTGCAAACCAATTTTAATAAATCGTTCAACTCACGATTTCGTGACGGATGCTGGTCGTTCCTGTTTCGGAGGACCTGTTGCAGAGCGGCGTACAAAGCGAGCATCAGTTGCTCCAGCTCCTGTCCCTGGACCTCCGCTTCGTCGTCGGACGGCAATAAAAATGGAATGGCCATATTTGTAGCAGGTGCACTACAATTTTCAGATCTTGAATACTTTGCTGCTCTCCTCTCGTCTCGGCACTGCAATCGAACCAATGTCAGTGAGTCAAGCACTACCACTTTTTGAAATTTCTCTCTCGATTCTGTCTTGCGCTACTCTCTTTTCCCCGCAGACACAGAATCGCCGTTAAATCGAAAAATATCGATGGTTCAAGAGTCAAAGGGGATCGCGAGCACGAATTTTCCCGAGTTCGACACAAAAGGTATTTTCGTGGCGACACACGTGCCTTCGGGCTTCGACGGCGCACGCTCAATGTTCGTCGCCGCGGTTACGAAGGTCTCTATCGTCGTCACTGATTGTCCGTAGAGAAAACGCACGTGGCCAGAGAAGAACGCAACGCGCCACCAGTTGACGAAAATCGTGATCCGCGGATTTACGGCGATCGAGCAAATGAGTAAGTACACGATCGACTGTGCGTGCGATTGGTCTGATTTCTTTCTCTATCCGACGCGCGTGTCTTAATCACGTCGCCTGCAACGCCTATAAGGTGGATCCTCGAATGGATCACTTTCCATGAGTGGGATCTGTCCGCCGTTGAACTCAATCGATTATCGAACTCCGTTTCACGGACGGTCGAGATTCACTGGAATATCGAAGTTCGAGATAGATGGGGGCGCGCTCGCACGTCCGACGATCTCCACAGAGAGGCACGGATAGATGACAGTTCGAAAATGTTTCGTGAGACGATGGCACAAAGTTCAATGTCCTCCGGTCAAATGTACGACACACGATGCACTGACTGAGTCTATTGGCAAAAGCGTCAATTTGCTTTCCTCTTACACCGAGCACAAGCGAAATATCCGCGCGAGAGCGAATAAAACAGGGAAAATTGACTTCTTTCGTCCGTTTCTTCGATTCCCACACAAGCACACGGTCGATGCTATATAACACGTTGCGTCTCGCGACTGTCCTCTTTGACGCGACTATCACACGTGTGTACGTAGCAAAAGTGCAAGAGAGAAAGTAATGCGACACGAGAACTCTCGACTGAGCTTAGGTAACGAGAAACACGTCTACACTCCTCGAGATCTAGCGTGGTAATGATTCTGTGCTTTCGTTTCAGCCACTCGGCCCGCACGTTCTGCCTCGCGGCGGCAACCGATTTACCCCACTCCGCCCGCCTCGCGCGGCCGGTTGCCCCAGCAGTGGGGGAACGATGCGCGCGCATCCGGACTCGAACGATGCAAGGAAAGGGAGAAAAGAACAGTCGCTAGTGGGGTTGTGTGTGTGTGAACGTTGCGAATGTGTGATCGTGTGGTTGCGCGTGGTCCGTAGCGTTGTAAATTTACCGGTTAGGGTCAAGTAGGGTAAAAAAGATGGAAGGAAAATCAAAACTTTCGAAACCGAGCGTGGCGTGATGTCCCGTGTTTTACGCGTCGACGAAACATCGATACGATGCACTGACTCGAAAAAGTCAACGAATGCAGCGCGGGCAGAAGATTTTGCGCGCCATTTCTCCAGGTTTGTAACCTCTCCTAACGTTGTCGCTTTTCTTTTGTTTTCTTTATTCCGGTTTTGTATATTAGTCGTATCGTAAAAACGATAGTTCTCTCAAGGATAAAAGATTTTCCTTTCGAGCATCCGACGCGAAACGCTGGCGAAGGCATGGCAAAGCAAAGCAAAGCGTGTAGCACGTAGCAATGCGATCTCGACAGGAGAGAGTGAGAGGGAACCCATACAAACGAGCGGCACGGTTGTATGCACTTCGGAACGGTTCGTAGAGGCGCGTATGACACGACGGAGCGACACTCGAGCGTAACTGCGTAGTTTCTGCGAGCAACTTCACGGGGGTAGTTGATGGAGTTTTACCAATACATTCACGTTTTCGGGAAATGGAATTATAGACTCTGAAAAGTTATCGAGAACGACTTGCATTATCACGATAGAGTAACTCGAGTAACATCGTTGTATAATTTAACTTATGAAATACGTTTCTGCTTCCATTCTTCTCCTAATAATTACTCAGTTTTTCCATCGAAACTAAGACACGAGATAAAACGGACGTGAAAATACCGATTTTGAACGATGAATAAATCAAAGTTGCGACGGTGTCTTAATTTCGTGATAATTTGCGGAGATGCAACAGATATCTCTGGGACCGTGATGCTTGGCTAAGCGACAATTTTTTATGCGACCAATGAATGGGTAAACAGGAGGAGAAACAAGAATACAATGTGCTCCTACTGTGAGCGCTGATTCACAATGCATACGATACACCCAGCGCACTGTACAATGAAACCACATAAATAAGTATCGGCATATTACTCTGCACGGGGACAATGGGATCAAACAAGAAGAAAAAAAAAAAGGAAAAAATGTAGGATCAAAAATTGACATAACTAGATGCTTTATATAAACAATCTTATATTATCACGTTCAACTTGTAACATTTTATCTACGATATTGACTTATACAATGCTAATACTACGTAATATAGAATAATTAATGATTATATATCTCTTAATCTAAGACTGGCTTATAAAAAACAGAAACAAAAACAAAGATAAATTTACAAATAATCCGAAATTACAAACATTTATAGCTAAGTATTACTACATTCATTAGGAAAATACTATCGTAAACGATCGATTAATACGTTAAATCAAGATACTCTTTATCCATACAAGTTTCCAGAATTACGCATAGTAGTCACACAATAGCTTGTTGGCACCGAATAATCATTTTTCGCGATCCGACTTGCAAATCCGTTCTCGCGAGACAAAGAGTCCAACGAAACCGTCGAACGGGCAAAGTATACGTACACGCATTATCCTAAGTACGATGCACCGATTCCAACATGATCGAGCAAGCGAGTCACTCGAATCGACGAACGATCGTGGATTATCTGCATTCACCGGGGCAGGTTGACGACAAGGCACAAGAGGAGAATAGATTAATGGCGGGAACGGCGCCGAGAGACATTGTCATTGGATATCAGATGAGAGAGATCAAGAGAGAGAACACGAACGAGAGAGAGGCAGTTAAAGGCCAGGTGAGTCCTTCGTGTATCGGGGATGGCGTTACAGAGAGATGACATTACTGCCATGGACCATAGAAACTGGAGTCGACGAGAAGAGAAGCGGGTCTATCCTGGTGGAGAATGCCACATCGATATTGACAGATCGATCCTTAATCCCAGCTACAGTTTATAGGCAACAGTTTCACGCGAGCCACAATCTAAGTCTAGGCAGATGCACGGATTGTACCGTTAATCAAATTTTCCTGCATGGATGCAGAAATATATTAATTGACTGAATCGGCGAAACGTCGATCGAGAACGCGAGCACGAACTACTTCTGCACTTCGCGAACCCTTTCATTCGTTTGTCTGTCCGTACGGTGATTTATGACTGGCGCGTAGATTAGATTTTATTGGGATCTTAATTAGCTGGTAATCTCGAGATGCGGCTACCGAGTTACCTTCGTAACGTGATTGCTATCCTTTCTTTGATCCTTTTACGTTCAAGCGAAGAGAGGGAACGATTATATCGCTGGAAAACTTGATTTCCCAGTGAAACGGTAAGGTAAAACATTATCGAGAGCGAAGATAATGATAGATACATGAAGCAATAGTGCTACTAACGTTTTGTTTCGGCCGATCTTTCTTCCACTTTCCTTTTCTTCATAGGTTTTTTTCTGAATACCAGCCAGATACCGTCCGACGGTCCAAGTTTGTTAGTTAAATGTGAACTGAATGTAAAGGTAATTCTTTAATTTTCATGTAGTGTTTAGTATGATGATGAAACGAGTTAAAAGATTGATTTTGTTCACTTACATGAAAGCGATAAGATTCACTGTTTTATCAAATTGTACTCCAGTAACTTCGATCACTACTAACTGACTCCTCTCCTCTCCTCGCGTTTATAAGGAAGTACAAGCTTATCTTATCTTCATCGATCAGTAAAACAGTATCAGTAAGTAACGAAGTATTGAAGGAAACTACTATGCAGAGCTGGAACGAAGACCATACATGTATATAATATGTACACGAGATAGCACTTATCGACTGACCACAATCCTCCTAATCTATTTTAACCAATTGGACCTGCATTATTTTCAGCTCTGCGTAATACTTAACTAATTTATCTATAAGTTACATTTTTTCAAAAATGAGAGGTCATAACTTTAAATTACCTATCTTTGTCTATATAATATATATCTTAGTAAGTAAAGAGTTATCAAATTATCAAAATCTCAAGTCCGAAATCTCAAATAATCCTCATATCACTACTTGTTTATTGCACAATTCTACTTAAACTCTTACATAACATATACTTTAAAACATCAAATTCTTCCTTAATTTTATCCAATACATTTTTTTAATAATATTTCACTCAAACCATCTTGAATTCTTCTAAACGCTTGCAAGATCATTTCTATTTCTATTTCTTTTTCAATTAGGTCAAACTATTCTAATTGGTGTCTGTTTAACAAAAATCTCAATTTAAATATATAGTTTATTTTTCAAAGGTATCATCTCTTCAGTTTTATAATTAATTATGTCGCAACTTAGTGTCACGATACATTTTCATCGCTTGAAAGAATTTAATTAGCTCTTTGTAATAATAAACGTAGAACATTATTTTATGAGAATTCACAGTGGCCTTACACTACTGTGATTCTCAACCTGCAATCGTCTATCGAATCGTATGATATTTAGCTCAGCGATTCTAGTCGTCTAACTATCCTTATAGCGATCAATGTTAACGATCCATGAGTTTAGCGGCTCGGAAGTGTCCCTCTGTCGTCGGTGTGGCCCGGGTCTTTCGTTTTATTTCCATGGAAAGCATTGAATCGGTTCCTGGCCGGTAGCAGGCGAGATTTAAAACCGGTAGCACCGTATGCTCCGACTGGATTGTATATTTTTAGAACGACCGGCATCCTCGCGTGGGCGGACACGCTGGTCACCGGTCCAGGAACCTGCACCACGTTGTTTCCAGCGCGCACGATGATCCCCTTTTGTCGGCGGATCACGCTCGTCGCAGATTTCTCAGCGTTCGTTCTTCTGGCAACATGCCGTGAAGCAAGGATAATTCGTTGGGATTTAGGGGGACGCCACCGGTGCTCATTTTTCAAAGAGAAATCTTCGATCGATATAAGGGTGTTAAAAGATCAGCCAGCCGTTATTTCTGTTGTGTTTCTCCGATTTTGATTTTATAAAGAAGTTTGAGGTCCGAATAATTTGATGGTAGGACATTCATTTATTGCAAGATTTGTCACATTTTCTATGAACTTTGGAACTTTAACGGCGATATTATGATATGGTAGGATGTAGTTATTTGGGTCAGCTATGTTTTAATATTTTTAAATTCAACCTTGAATTTCCCTGGAATTTTTTGTATAAAATAATCAAACTAGTATATCATGAGACACTGCTAGTCTGGATAATTTGAATGTAGGAAGTTTCTCCAAATAATAACAAAGGAATGAGAAAACGCGAAATCCATGGAAATTCGCTAAACTTCATCAAACCGCAATCGAAAATTTATTTTACTTCATAGTAACTCTTCACTTTCAAGCATTTGCACTCGAAAAATTGTCGATAACTCTCCAACGGTACTCCCACGAGTAAATTCCTTCTAAAGATTACACACACGAGTGTTATAATCAGTCGATACGTAACAGAAACCAAATAACAGAGATAAAGGAACTGGCGTACGTATTCTGCGTGATTATGGTAACTCAACGATAAGGCTCTACGTCATGCTCCAAAAATGATATTTTCGTGATGATCCTCGTCGATCGACAACGAAAACACGTTTTTCGTCCTTTCTACCATTATACACACGCTGCTGTCGTTTACGAGGTTAATAGTAAGAGCAACGTTAGTAAGCGTCTTTCATACTGGCTGCCAGGCAAAAACTCGCCAGTTGGACGAGTAATTGGCCACGATGCAAGGATACGAATGAAAGTTCTCAGCGAGGTCATTGAAGGCGGACAGGGTCAGGAAAAATCGTGGACGAGAGTTACTTTAATCGTATTTCAACATTTCTTAAACGAATCGTTAAACATGCTATTAAATGTATTCTCCTCTTAATTATTGTTATATTTTATGTCAGACTAACATTAAACTCTTGTGCATTTCTATTTATCTAGAATGCTGTACTGAAATTGCCGTAACCTGTTACAAGATTTAGGAAAAAGTGAGTCAGAATTTTATTGGATTAATTATACTTAAGAAAAGCGACGGTGAAGCTTTATAAATAATTATAGAAAATGTGAACTAGAGTTTTTGCAAGATTTCTGATATTGCAGTTGTTTTTAATGAAAACAAGTACATATGCAATTTCTTTTGTAATGATTCTTACATGCAGTGTAGATTTAATCTACATCCGTTGTCAGGTAACTTAATTTCGCGTAAAACTTGAAGCAACGAAATTAACGTACAAAAAAGCAGCACGATTGAGAATCACATCCGAAAGGTGATTCAGCTTATCACGTAGATGGTACGAATTGCATTTCTTATCATTTTTTATCGGATTATCGAGTGCATTCACCCTATCCAGCCGGTTCATCGAACTAGATTTATTGCTTGTTTTGTGCAAATGTCGACTCGCCGGACCGGAAAGAAATTATTAAAACGGCGTAATGACCTTACGGCGACGTGCCACAATAAAAAAGTCAGTAACCAAGCGCAGTAACTAAAAAAATATAAAATGAAGCGAATAACAATAGCCGGAAAACTGGCCGTGCATTATTTGTAATTCACGAGCGAATCTCGTGTCTCAAGCTTACCCTAACGATTTCATTCCATCGTCAATGTCATCACGTTTCAGAGCCGCAAGAATTATCGTTCCTTCCATCGAATTTACAAATTGAGTGTTACAAATTGTCGTGTAAACAAAACGAAAATATGAGATCGATTCGTGTGAAGATCTTAACCAAACAGCAATAAAAACGGTTCTACCTCTCGGTGTCGAAACAGGGTCGTTCGATAAGCATCAGGAAAAAAACCCACTTGCATCTATAGTCATCGCAGCTTAAAAGTTACAAAAGATTGCAGTGAGTGGTAATCGAATGATCGGCGAAAACGTAAGAACCGGGTATCGATATCCAATTACGTGTCCCCTCGGTTTTTCCTCCTTTTTCTTCTACAACGAGCAACGTATTTGCAAATCGCGTCAGAAATACACGTTTTCACTTTTATCAGCGAAAAGCGTGATAGAACGACGAGAGAAACACGTGGAAAATTGTTGGATTTCGTAGCGAAATGGAGCGCATGGAGATGGATTTATAGAGTGCGCAGGTGCGAAGACACGACTAATATCGGCAATTTTGTAATTCTGAAAGCGTCCATTCGGTAAACGCGTACCGAGCAGTCGAAGTGAAAGAACTCCGCGTTCCGAGAAGTGCACAAACGTCAGTCACGAAAGCACAGAGACACGTGCACGCGGGCACACGTAACGCGATGGGATTTCTCGATAAGCGAACACCTCAATGTCAGAGGAAATTATTTCCCTCGTATTTTTAACATTTCAGAACGATTTTTTCGATACGTTCAAACGATCTGAGACGATGGACTATGATCGTGATAACGTTATATACCGTTGCTGTTGGTTGCTCTTTGTTTGAGACCTATCGTATTATTTAGTATGTTGGGAAGAGAATGAAATATTATTTGTTCGTTGGTGATTTTTCTGTGTTATCGATTCACTTCCTGTGGTTTTATGAAATACGTTTACGTCGGGCTAAGTTTCGTCGAGCTAATTGTCACGCTAATTGTTCATTGGGTTTCATTAAAATTGCCAAGGCGTCAAGCCTTCTACAAAGTCTGTCTGTCAGATCACCTTTATCAATTTCCTTATCGCATTCCAATATATCTTAATCTACATTTATTTTTAGCTTCTTGCTCATTATCGAATCGATATTCGTTGCAACACTAGAATAAAATGAAATTAAAATATTCACTAAGTATGTTAAATATATTTTTTCCGATCTTCATAATTTAGCTTAAAACATCGCCAGCAAGTATCAGAAATTTCAAAATCTTCTACTTCACAAAATTAATAGCCATTTCTATCTGCATTATTACACCATACTCGCTTATTAGGGTCTTTTATTTTATAATCTCCATGAATCTCAATATTTTCTTTTTTACTAATTTTTTTTACTACTACTTTATTTAAAACTGAATTTTGGATACAAAATTTTATTCTTACACCTTCCAAACTCCCAAGACTTGATTTTTAAGAACATTTTAAGGAACATTTACATATAATTTCAACCTTTTGCTTTATGAATTGTTTTCACCTCTTTAGCATTAACGATTGTCAAATATTCTTTCCGCTATCTCTCAGATAAATTTCATTAGAATTAGTACATATGAATTCGAAATATTTCTTTCTCAGTCTATCTATTTTCCCATAAATGTTTCAAATGTTTCAAGGACAAGCATAGAATAAAGTTTGGCTCGACGTAGTCGATTATGTAAGTTGGTAGCACATATTTGATAGCAGATCGTTCTTCTTCACGATAAGCAATTATATCAATCATGTCTGTGAAGGACGTGACTATTCTGCACGAGATTCGTAAATCGAACAGCGGAAATGGAGAACTCGCGAGGGTGTTTGCGGATGCGATAACGAGGGGCCGCAAAGTCAGATTGTCTGTCGCCTTTTGTGTACTAGTAGCAACAAAACATCGAACCACTTTGTCGTCATCACTTTGTCATAATTGTGAAATGACCGAAATTTCCTCGCAAAGGCTGTTTTGATCGCGAACCGATTCACCAAGATACCGGTTCTTTTCGCCACGCGCCGCGGAACCAATCGACATCTTCGTAAACACAGCGTGACTCGCTTAAAATTGTGGCGGGTCAGTAGCACGATCGCGTGCCACGCTATCGATACTGACTTTCCTTAAACTTTCAGATAACCGACGTTGATTAACGTTACACTGATACTGGTAAAAAAAAGTGTAATCAGTAGCTTGGTAATATTTCTGTTTTATTACAACGAAAGCTACGTACGAGAAGTGAAAATGATTCAGAAGTGCGCAGAAAATAGAAATTTTGGCATGTGATAGAATTATATGGCGGATAAACGAAGAAACAGATGTTATATACGTAAATATCTCGTCGATGATATTTTCCACAGAATCAGTTAATCTAACCGAAGAAACAAGTAATTGCTAATTGAATTGATTGAACGAGTTATCAAAAGATACATCAACATCTGGAAGATCAGTTTACATATCACTTTACTTCAACCTACAAGCTTCTCAGAAACTTCGACTGGCAACAGAAACGTTCCTAAAAATGCCGGACGCGGTGCGGTCATCGTGATTGGAATCCAGGTCGTATTCGTCGAATTACGCTACTGTAAACCGCAGCGTCGACATGGCTCAAGGTCGTACGCAACTTTCCAACATTGGAAGCTTTCGATTTCCTTCTTCCGCAAACTTCAACCACGATACGAAATGTTTAGAATTATTTTAAAAATTGCGTAAAAAGAAAAAGAACATTTGAACTTTGCGTGTATAAAAAATCGGAAAGGAGAAAAGAAGCATAAGAAGTCGAGAAGCAAGAATTGGCTACAAAAGAAGAAAGGTGGAGAAGAATCGGATGAGAGCAAACGAATGCTCGCGCAGTGAGTAAGCCTGGTGCGCTTGCAGGTGTATGGACGTGCATTCCCAGCTGTGAGGGCGTAATATGCAGGTAGACGCGCGGAAATCGTAGATAACCAGTGAACGTGAGGTATCATCAAGGTCCGATAGATAGGAATATAGTTCGTTTAGGCAGGACAAAAAGAGTATCATCAGACGAGCTAATCGTGGGACACGCCGGCCTCTAACGATAACCTCGGGAGCCCAGAACCTGCCCTTGCAGGCTAATAAAACGGTATCTGTTTCAGATAAAGCCATGTATACCGAAGTTGCATGCACGGTTCGCGTAATGTTGCAACGACGGCGATAATCGTGCGTCTTCCCCAAAGAATGTTCAACCACGCGTCAGATAACAATTTCCTCGACCTTGTCTAAAACACTGATATAGACATTTGGTCTCGCGTGTTTTTCCATCTAACGGTCTATGACGTAGTTTCGTTATAGATATTTATTTGGTGCATTCGACGGAATTTCGCTAGTTGTCCTTGAATCGTGACAATCGTTTAACCGCTAATACGAAACTTTCCTACGATGACTACGTGTTATACGTGTCCATTGTTTTACCGCGATAATGTGTTTTTACTCGACCTTCAATTCAACGATGACGAACAAATATTCGAGATCTGTTCAATAACAGGGAACATTTCCTACGTATAATTGTCTAAGTTCTCTTATTTTACAATGTTTACTCTATTAAACGGTATTGTAGTATTTTTTCGTACTATTTCGAAACGTACTATCTTAGAATGTTTTTGGTAAGCGAAGGTAGACGTGATTTTCGAAACCCGTTAAATAAAGTGGTTCTTATTTGTACGAATGCAAACTGTGTGTCACGTTAAACGAGGAAAGGTAAACTTTATCATGCGCGATCGATAAAAGAGAAATGGCAACTTGGATACACTTACTCACCGAAATGGAAGATTCACAAAACAGTACAGTCGGATTATTTTCAAAACACGCTGAACTGTTTCAACAGGTTGAGATGATGTCTGGACTAAATCTCGAGTATACGATGATTTAACGAAAGCACGCTCTCGAAGACTAATTTTGAAAATGTTGGTCGCGTCGGTGGCTAGCTTAATCTCGACGAGATTTATGGGCTGTGACGGAGGGGTTCGGGACACGTGGCTCCGCTTGTTTTCCACCAATCACAGCACGCTGCTTCGGGTCTCGCTACGTTTTACTTGGCCAATCCTGGTGTAACCTGCTCGCCGCCTCCGTCACCATTGGCAGATACCAGGCTGATGACTCCTGCGATTTTCACCAAGAAACCAAACAGAATCCCCGATCACTAGCGGCGCGCGCCGCCTGTTATCAATCCAGTAAAAATTCGCTATCAGGGGATGATACCATCACCAAGGAATTCCTCTATATTTAATTAGTCGATGTATTTTTTCCGCTTACGTGATCTTCTACGCACTTCAACTGGCTCGTACGAGTTTTAAGCTACATACACACATACGCATATTGTCATCGAGAATTCCTTTTGGACGACGAATTGCAGTTACAATGTGTACGAAGTGTTTGCTCTTTACCGAAAATGGGGCCATACGTGTTGACTTTGTTTAAAGAGATTTATTAGGTTCTTGGCAATGATTAATGACACTTGTTGATCTAGGCAATTTCTCCTTCCATTTGCTTTATGCGCTTCTCGTTCATATTGCAAACTGATCGAAGAGAAGGCAATCACAGAATAAAGCTTTGACATGCTTACGTAACGCAGTCCTCGAAGAATACACTTAGTCTGTTTCCAATTCGTTTATCGTTTCCATTCGTTATCGCGGATCAAACACAGGTGACAATCTATCTAAATACTATGAACACACCGTGGCTATCGACCACGAGTGCAGGTAGTCCCACCAGGTCGCATTGTTTGTATGTACACACAACGGGCCGGTGTTTGCGACCATTGACTCATCAAGGCGAAAGGCATCGAAGGGATTCAGCGAAATATCAGGCAGGTTAGTCAGAACCGAGATGAATCACGTGATTTTTCGAAAGAACAGGTTCGTGCCTAGCAACCGTCCAATCCCGGGCGGTTCTTTTAAGGTCCAGAAACACAGGTTCTAACCCGAGGGACCCTTCTTCCGCCCTCCGAACCCTCCCGCGTCGCACGATCCCGTCAGGTTAACTCGAACGCGCTATGACGGACCTACCAACAGCAGGAAACGAACCCGATGACTCACCCGTCTCGCTCCGAGGAAACGAAACGACGAACCGGCGCGGCGCGCCGTGCATAGAAACTGGAACGCAACCAACTCTTACCGCACTTACGCGCATCGCATAATCTTGTTACCGCGCTTCTGTTCTCCAGCCACATGCAGTCACGCGATAGTCCGCCAAATTCACGTGCATCGATCTTCGTAGATAGGAATAGCGATAACACGTACATTTTTTTCTGTTACGTGCTTGTTAATTCGTTACCAGAAATTACCAGTGAAAATTTGAATTTTTTTTTTTTTTTTGGAGTGAAGGTTGATTGATTCGTTTTCGGGTTACGTAGTTTTCTCTATGGAGATTTTACGTAATTATTCTTTCTAATTAGTGTGTATACGAGTATTAACAAATATAGATATAAATTCCAGTAATTCTAAATTTTATAGGTACGAAGAAAGGTAAACTGTTTCTGATCTAAGTGGAGGTCGATCGACTCCTAAATTCACCTTGGGATTTGGTTTTCTTTTCTGTATAAGTGTTTTGTACAATGATCGCTTCGAATTAGTAGCAACATAGATATTAGTAGATATCGATCTAAATTTCAATCAATAATTGATTGATATTAATTAAATTAAATTTTAAAAAAAGCGAAATAACTGCCGCGGAAGTTATAAATAAAGATGAACTTTCGAGTACTTTAATCTCTTATTTCGCCCATGGCTAACTGCAAGTAGCATCTCTTTCTCCGCGGAAACGGTCGTCAGTTTCTGCTCGAGAAAATGCTTTCAGATGGAGAGGAGTGCTTCGACCCCAGGAAGAAGCCGTTTTTCTTTGCTGAACAATCACATGTACGTTTCGACAAAGTGGGCCGGAAGCGACAGTGCGCCGAATAATTTCGCAGTAAGGTGTTTCTAATCGCCACGCAATCTCTTTTGTCGGCGTTTTCGTACAACATCTCGTGTAATCTCGATTAATCGGCGCAAAGGGAGGAAGCGGCCGGTCAGGAAACGAGATGACAATTTTTCACGCAGGATACAACCATTGGCTGCGATAAAACTGATAACGCGAACGTTTTTCACGAGACGATCTTTTTCGTCCGGAAACGAAGGGAAGACGAACGTAGCAGCGGTCGACACTTTGCTTAAATGGAAGCCAGAGAATTTACTCATTTATCAACCGTTATGGCCATCGTCGTAACGCGTGCCGCGATCTATTGTAGAAGCCATGAGAAATTTCGTCGTATTATGGTGCTCTCGCGTGCTACGCTGGCCTCAATCCTTTTAATGGCAACCCTCTATGATTTAAAACCCTCGCCGTCATCGGGAGTGGTTTGTGGACCTTGCTAAATGTTCTATCGGGTCTTGAATTTGTAGATTGTTTTTCACTTTCATATAGTGTTTGATTTATAAGGATATTATCCATCCACCCGTTTCAAAATTCGCCCTTGTTTTTAGTGTTAAAATCGGAGAAAATAACAAGAGAACGTCATCCGTATTAATGTTTTCGTAGTTGAAATTTATATGTATCTAATGCAATTAAGGATACAGATAAATTCTAATCTTGGAGAATTTTGCTAAAATATTAGAATATGTTGGGCGAGGTCAGGTTCGTCTCCGTGCAACTCGTTGATCTATCTAACGATATAAAAAACTTTTAAAATCTAGCGAAAGATAAACTAAAACTCGTTGATATATTCACTCGTCCAATGGTGTAAAGAACACCGTAGAACTGTGCTAGCAATTTCAAATGTGCTTTATCCTTGCAATGATTTAACGAACACCGAATTGTAGAAAATTCTATCAAAATAATCAAAATAGTATGACACAGAAAGTATTTAAAACTACGCAATAAATCATATTATTCTATGATTCCAGTCGATTGCGTGGAAAGAGTCGTGAGCACAGAGATCCATAAATCGCTGCGACAGCGTAGCGGCGCGACTCGCAGGCCGGACATGCATAGAGAGCCAGACAGTCGCCAGGCAGACGGACACCAGACGGAGACGGTGAGAGCATTTTTTCCTTTTTTTCCACCTCTTTAAGGCAGGCCTTAATATTCTTATTGGGCATCGGCGGCGTCTCCATCCTCAGGAGCTTGTTTCTTTTTATTTTTCCAGACTCCGAGTCCACAGAGACCCGGTTTCGAAATTGTACTTTTTATTAATCACGCTCTCTAAACGAAGCAAACCTCACTTCAATGTTTACGATTATATATGTTAACGAGATTTAACTATGAATTCTATCATAAATAATTCAGTTCAAAATTTTTAATCAGAGATTCACATTTATCTGAATAGTCGAACGATTGTATCGATGAACTGACTGAGCCAAGGTGTTGAAAATTTAGTTTCATTTCAAGTTAGAGGTTTCATTTTTCGTCTTGAAACGTCCAAGTGACAGTAGGATGATCGTTGATGCGTTTCGGACGGACAATCGAGGCGTCGAGACGAGGAACGGGGAACGAACGATTTTCAACGACGCAAAAGACGTGCCCACACCTCCCTTTTGTCCTTTTTCTCGGTCGACCTGCGCATTATTTTCTTCCACAAGCCTGGTCCCGGATCGGACGAATGCACCTGCAAGACGGAACAGGTCCCAACAGGTTCGGATTCCCCTGCTTCGACGCTTCTTACCTGTCCCCTACTCGTTGGTCTGATTTCAGGGGGTCCCTTATTTTTTCTTAAAACGGTACAGCGAAGTTCGTATATTTTGATCTTTTTTTCGTATACAATTTTTGGCCTGCCCCGCATAATTTTCGAGACAGCGTTTGGGATTGCAGTTTTTGCGATTTTCATGTTATTGTCATATTTGAATAATCATAGATCAACAATAAGATAAACATAGTAGTGATGTAAATATTTGACTATTGCGAAGAGTATTATATTAACGTTATAATGTGTTCTTTAAATTATTTAAAAAATATTGGATAAATATTCTACAAAAGAATAAACATTAACTTTTTAACATTTCTTCTTTTTGGAATAAATTAGCTATATGCTTTAACCTTCATACTTTGTTCTACATTTCCGCTGCATCAATTCGACGTAACTCCAAGACAACGTTATACCGTTTACGAAATCGTGCCAAGAAATAGTTTCCACGTTAGTAATCGATCTTAATCTTCCCCATAATCGCAAGTCATTTTCGTAACCGCGGTTGCTAACGATCCTCTGAAAACCTTGACTCACGAACGACAAACCGTGGAAAGAATTGACGATTCGACGTTTGGGCGCGTTCACCTTGAGTTCCCACGACCGGAAAAATCGACGACGAGAAAATCGAGAAGCTCTTTTCTGTCGCGACGGGTCCGGTAGCGGTGGAAGGTCGCTGAGATAAAGCTAATCTACAGATAACAGTGTAAATTTGCGGCCTCGAGAGTTATGGAGTTGGATCACCGCCAGACTCGGCCGCGTCGAATCCTCTTCGACCGACCTAGTCCGAAGAATATTCAACATACGCTATATGAGCAAACCGCAGAAACAAGAAGATCACAACCACGTGTGACCTATCGAAAAATCACGTCCGCGTTCTTGTCGTCGACGAATGTTCGAACAAATGTTCGAACAAGTCGTTAGCAGAAAAATAATCCTGCACGAAACATCCGTCAACGAGCACAACAGACCAGAGCATCCGAAGCTTTACACGCTTTCGATTTTTTTTTCCGCGCCCTCGAACATGCTGCAGCTTCGCGCGATCTGTTAGGGATCAACACACTTGTGTAAACGTGACCCAAAGATGACCATAGGGAAACAGGAGAGCACAGTGTCCCCTTGCAGAAGAAGAAGGACAGGCAGAGGTAGATTTTGGTAAAAGCGGAGGATTGCTCCAAGCAGGCAGTTTCACATCTGGCCTTGCCTTTTCTCCCTTCGTTTTCGTAGGACCCGTCCGTGAAAAGATCTACGTCTCGTCACGTAATAAATGGCATAGGGCCCCGAAAACTGGTCCCTCACCACGCCAACGCGTCGCCCCTATCTTCATGGGATCTTCTTGTGAAGAGGGACAAAAAGGTTCCCTGCATCGAAGGAGACCCTGTTTCCTGGAATTCTTCCAGCTTTTCTGGGACTTTCAGGTTCTTTACTACGAATCGCATTTGTCACGAACCTCTTCTCCAGTCTTTTCCAAGATACGGAAAAGTACGAAGTTTACTTTTGAAGATTTTTTCAATTAAGTCTGACAAACATCAGCGGTCAATTTTTAAAAGAATCATAACAGGTGTCGTTACAATACTTTGTCGAAAAATAGAATAGCGTACAGAAATGAAAGAAGGATTTCTGGTTACAAACCATCTCTGGTTTTCTGTGGTCTTCTTCTCTTTGTGAACTTATGGCTACTCGTCTTTCCGGATGATTAATGAATTTGGGAAGGGCGTCTTCGCTGATGGATTTCAAGTTGATTTTTCACCATACAAAATGGCTTCGAGTGTAACAAGAGAGGGGCAACGCAGCAACTGAGTGATTTCATCTCGATGCAATTTCACAATGCAAATGTTATCTCCCTTATCTTTTCATACTTGAAATTCCACACATTGCTCTTTTTTTCCTGTCGCCTGCGTATATTCACTGATGGATTTTAAGTGTTGCTTTTTGTATAACCTTCCTATATTTCAACATAGTTACGTGACATTCTCGACTCGATCTACTCGCTTCTTCCTATTTCTCGACGTTCGAAGTAAGAAGGGAAACGATGTCGGTTGTTATGCTGAAAAAGAGACCATGATAGTCCCCTACAAACATATAAACTAGTAATCCTATAGATGTTGCGATTGTGTCTTAATGCGTCCATGTACCAACACCTGTTATTAAAATCATTCGTCTGAAATTGGTCTAAAATTGGTCGAGTTCTACGATTCTTCCATGTCTAAAATGGCAGAAATGAGAGACTGGCGGGGACCAGTTCCCGGTACGGTTCGCACGAGGGCAAAAATTAGGCTATTAGAAGGGTCCATCGGGTGGAGAGGACACGAAGTGAGACGGTCGCGTTCCCGGTAACCTTGGTGCGTCGCGATCAAAAGGAAAACAAGAGGGAGAAACGGTGCGTCGCGGGGGTAGAATTAGGGCAAGTTAGAACGGTGGTTAGCGTGGGAGGGTGAACGACTAATCACAGTAATTTCGTTATGGGAGCCACTATGGAACGGTGTCCGCCTCGATGCTCCTCTGCACGGTGCATTTTAATAAACGTGAGAGAAGAGGGCACGGACGATGAAGAAGGATCACGTGACGAAACAAAGAGTAGCAGAAAAGAGAGAGAAAGATACTGAATTTCTTTTCTTCGACAAGGTAGAAGACGAAGAAATGATCGAGCAAAGAATGGAAGAGAGAGAGAACGAGGTAAGGGAGAATCGAGCCCTATGGTGTTGCCGTATGGGAAATCGCCCGCAGGCATGGTCAACGCGCGCATAATCGGTGGGCGTTGCACGGATTATTACGGGAAGCCAAAAAGTAATGATGAATTATTCTAACTTCGCGCAGCACCCGCAACAACCAAACCCTCCCTCGACACCCTTCGCTTCGAGGGGCGAGCAAAAGACGTTCCTTGACCCCGAATTGCAACGAAGGAGACGCAGGTATAAATGCATACTGTGGAATCGTTTACCGTGCCTCTCTTCTTCTTGGTCTTTTCTCTCTCTGCTTCCACGTAGGGGGAAGTGGCACCCTCCAAAATTGCGGGTTTCAGATCTTACGATGATTCTCTGGATTTCTTCTTTTTGTATACCGTTCTCTTCGTTTTGTTGTTTCCTAGAAGATCTCTGGGTTATATACGAGCCTGATCACAATGATGGTGTTGCAGGATATAGGTAAATTTTTTCAGAGTCTAGGACTTAGATATTTATTGACAGTGTCGAATCAGAAGTCGGAACGAGACCGATTCCTTATCGTAATAGGTATTTTCTGTTGTATCAGTGCAAATATTGATAGTGGTTATCGCTTGTACTCTTCAGTGCGAGGGTAAACGAGCGTAGAAGTTTATCTATGTTAGAAGAGGCAGAAATCTCGCGAATGCAATATCAATATTACATAAACTATGTATAATCGTAACGTTGAGACAGATCGTTCACCGTTCGCCAGGGAGGGTGTGTCGATTATTTTTCTCTTTCGAATCTTTCGAGTCGTCGACCGAAGAAAATTGATAATCCCGGCTGGTGTCCGCGAGGCACGGAGCGCGGACGACGCGTTTCGAAGCGGAAAAAAGAGTCGACGGGCAAATAAAGTGCTCGTTAATCCAGGCCTGTGGTGAAAGAGCGAGCGAGACAGCTGGTAGAATCCTCTTTGGATGAAAGTATGTATTAGCGGAGAGAGAAGCGGCCATTTTTGTTTCTCCCGTCTGGACACGATGATGAATAATTAGAGAGCTACCCAGCTTCGTCTTTCTTTTTTCTTTTTTGTATTCCTCCCTCTCCTCGTTGCCACCCCCGCTGGGATTTGCGAGAGATACGGACGCGAAACCGAGAGCAGAAGCGGACTGCTGGCCGCCTGCAGGGCTGCGTGCACTCGTTATCTCGTTGTTTCGGGGCCCTGTTCGAGCGGGAAAAAAATGTGTACCGGGGAATTCGAGTGGCGAGGCCCGCGGGACACACCGGCGACCGCGATACAAGACACACGAGGAAACCTTATCGTGGGCAAACAAGCTCGACGGGGACATTATTTTCATGAAAGTACAACGACGACGACTTCGGGACGTTCTCTTCTGTCTTTTTCCTTTTACTCTCCTATTTTCTCTCCCTCTCTCTCTCTTCTTCGTCTTCTTTTATTGAAATATTTATTTATGCAACACAGAAATCCATTTATTGGAACAATATTTTAATCAGCGAGTGATTAATTGGATTCCCGTACATTGAATTCATTTATCTGAACTCTTATCAAGTGATCGAATGATGAAAAGAAATATTAGAAACAATTATTTCTTTCTGATTGTAATAATTTTTCCCTTGCCGAGATTAAGGGAAATAATATTTGAATTACGACGAATGCAAACGAAGAGATAAGAGAGAATATAAATATATGCGCAGTAACACGAATTAAATACTTGACTTATTCAAAGAATCGGTATAAAATTGAGCCACTGAAAACGTCATAAATATCGTTTCAGCTATTTTTCTTAACAATCTCTTAAATATTAAGTTGTCCAAAAGTGTCTTTCTTCCACAGACATGTCTTTTATAACGACGCATTTTTATACAAACATAAAATCTAATCCGTAAAACGTTGTGATCTTTATCTTGATAGAACAAAATGAATCATACGTAATTCGATAAAATAATATAAAACGGAAAATGTTGTGCATCCATTATTTCCTTATAAAACGAAAGAAACTTTTCGGGCGACCCAATACATCAAGACGTTCATTTACGTTGTAACAAATTCTTTCTATCTTCCCTTTTTCTTTGATGTCTATGAACAACGATTCGCTAGATAGCAGTGGATTCCATCGGCAAAAGGGTTACGGATCAAATGCCGAGCGTGTGTCGCGCACACTCGATAACCTCGATCGTGAGGTGTATAAATATTTAACGCGGTCCCGTTAAACTCGCCTTCCCGATTCGTAAACCGACTCGTGTGTCGACGACTGATAACGCCGCGTTTACGCGCCTCGATATAAATAGCCAGTGTAAACAGTTTCCATGAGATAGACTTTTTTCGAAGATGCAACGAGAGAAAATGGGGAAAAAGATGGGAAAGAAGCGCAACGATAAACTGGAGCGCGACCTATATTCACAATAGCAACATAGATGCTACTGCACCGATGTTTCCTCATTATCGCCTCTCAGATAAACCTCTGAATCAGTATCGATGAATCGACAGCCTTCCGTTTTCTATTAATAGATTCCCAACGTTCTCGGATCATCTCCATCTTTTTCTTATGATTATGGATCTGCGCAAATTCTTACGATTATTGTTTCGTAATGAGTATTTGCTATAAATAAATCGTCTTGATCCACCTTACGCCTTATCGATAAAAATCACAAAAAGAGAATAACCGATGCTAAACCGCGTGAATAACCGATTGTGAGATAAAATAAAGGGGATACCCTATACTGTAAATGTAATTAATTTCTTTTCCAGCCGCGATTAACGATGTGCTTAAGTATATTTAATCTTGTACCTTCCACTGATACCGCTACAACGATGTTGACAGCTTGAAGATCCGTACTTTTTTGAACAATAAAACGAGGAAGAAAAGAAAGCTACCGTATAAATAAATATACAAACACTTTTAAGGCAGAAGCTTTGACCTTCCGATTGTATCTCTCTACAAACGCGTTACAATGCTTCTAATCGCATAGAAATCTTCAGAGTACAGTAAGTTTATCAACTGCAATAATAGCCTTCTGAAAATAACATTTGTGGCGACACATGAGATAGAGGACAACTGAAATCATGTTGTTGTTTTGCCTCGGAGTATCAACATCGTTAGGACATACATAACGTAATAATAAATAAACTCATGTCAACAATGTCGCTGCTACGTGCAACAGTCAAACGAAGACGAATTTGAATTTTCCTGTACTCCCTTGACTAGTATAAATAGACGACCATGTTCTCCAGAAGTCAGCCAGTCGTGCGAATCAATACCAGTTCATCAGTGTCAGTCTCGAGCGATCTTATTAGCGATTTATACATAATCTTTAGCGAATCAGTTGTACCAAGCGTCTTAGCGAATATTCTCTGTATCTATTATTTTAAAATATACTTGACAGTTTTCAATATCAAGATATCTCGTCATTTAAATAACAACTCAACCAACCATTCTCTACAAATTTATCAATTTCCATGATAAAAGTATACTGAAGTTTCGACGCAATCTTATCATAAAAATTGTGTGCGATGTAATAGATTAATTAATTAAAATACCATAGAAATGACAGGATCACGCGATCAAGGTTACAAAGTTGCGATTTTCATTGGTGGTCGGCCACCAGCGGATCATTCTGGAATTGTGTCACCTGCGCCTCCGGTCGATCCGCTTATGCGTCACGATTCGGTTGTTCCGTCATGCCTTCTCGAGGGGCCAACGTCTGATTGTGCAACACGGTCCCTATTTTATTTAAGAGGCTGGAGAGCATGCTTTCGCCAAACGAACGGCCGTTCCCTCTCTCCTCTAGTAGTCCCTCTTGTGCGTCGGCACTGAAAACCGTCGAGCTGCGGAGCGCGAGGAAAAGGGGCAGGCAAGTGGCGACGAACAGGAAGGATAGGATAGTGAATCATACCTTGCTCCACCGACGGCGACGTCAGAAGACACTGTGGTAATTCCTGCAGCGGTAACTCGACACGTTGCCCCAGTCCCTCGGTTTCGCAATTTTGTAAAACAGTGACGCGGGGGCGGGTATGAGCCATTCGGAATTTGTCACTGGAATCGAAGGCGGTCGAGAGAAAAAATCTATTACACGCGTGTTTTATGATACGATGAAAAAGAACTTTTTATTGGAAAAGGATTTCCTCACTCATACACGTCCTTCGTTTCTTTTAATTAATTTTGCCCTTGTAAGATCTACGTAATAGTAAGATGTCAATATAATGGAAGGAGAAGTGGTTAAGACCGCATATTCTTTCTTGAAAATGTCTATAAAAATATAATTTTTGAGCATTCGGATAGAAGATTGTCCACATAAAGATATATGCAAATTATGTGCACTGCTTTCGTTATTGGATAGACAGAAGATGCAGTTCCAAACGGTTTATCAGATTATTGTTCCGTAATGAGTATTCGCTATAAATAAATCATCTTGATCCACCGATTAGGCGTTATCGATAAAAATCACGAAAAGAGAATAACCGATGTTAAAACGCGTGAATAACCGACTGTGAGATAAAATAAAGGGGATACCCTATATTATAAATGTAATGAGTCTTAAGGAACGTAAAGAAACAATTGCACTCTGAAACCAAACTCTACTGAAATTAATTGTCCGCTTTTCAAGAGATGAAATATTATTACTCCCGTATTCTAATACTAAAGTCATAGTAATCATAGTAGTAGAAATCTTATACCAGAAGATTATATGGAAAGGAAATTAGAATAAGAAATGTCGAATGTGAAGGTAATTAGCATAACGTCTAACGTCTCGGTCAACCTTCATGTTTTTAAATCGACTAACGGATAGCGATGTTTCTTATAAAGAAGAAGAGTCCAAAAGAGGGTCGCCAGCTTCCATCTGAATCATTCGGCGGTACTGTCGCGAAAAGATATTAATTTGCTTCTGGTTCGCTCGGAGAGCAGGCGTGTTTCGTGGAAAGGTACTTTCGGTTAGTTTACTACTCTTGCCGGAGTACACTCGAGCAACGGCTATCGGGGCAAAAAAACTTTATCCTCGCCACTGGCTTTGGCTTTCCGCGGGGCCCCGTGCACCGATGAACACGATTAACCAATTAGCGATACCGTTCTCCTTGTTCTACGCGTGGCAACTTTATCGTCGTCGCTGTATTTTACGACGCGTTATTTGGGGAACCAGCTCTCGGAATTTCAACCGACGAGCCGACCACCTTTTTGCAACTCTGTCGTCGCTGCTCGTAAGATGGAATGCCACTCGCCATAGTTCTCGATCTTACGTAACCCCTTCTTCCATCTCTTCTCACAGGTCTTCATTCGGTGTTTCTCATCGTATCGTGTTTCTCGAATCTTTTATCCAACCACTACTAGCCATAAAAACTCACTAGCACCAACAGTAAGGTAGGATTATTTGGATCAGAAGGACGTTTGACTCAAACTAGGTATAATTGTCCTGCAAATTCGGCAAATTCGATTATGAACAATTTTTAAACGACCTATGCCTGAAAGCAGGTTACTCGTAGTTCGTAGCGTAATATATACACAGTGAAATATATCGTATAAATATTATAATAAACATCTTTTGATTATTCTGTGTAATGTGACAGATCGCATTTCAAAACGCTGGAGCTTAGACTGATTCAAAGAATGCCAGGAATCAGGTTTTCGAAAATTGCTATTCGCGTGTTAAAAAATATTCCCAGAATTCTCTAATCCTGCTGGAAGTATGTAGAAATTAAATATAGAATATAGAAAGTGTGCAGACAAGGTCGAGGTATCATCGACCTCGTGTCCCGACCAAGAGACGATACCATTTAAATATTCAAGATTCTCTGGCCAGTCCAGACTATCCAAAAAGGATTCGCCGATGTGAACGGACGATGAACGATCCGCTGCAGAACAGGCTATTAAACCATAAGGTGCAATTCGAGCAGGAGGCCGCGGAACAATGTGCACCGACTCGAACGTTCATCGACCCCCGCGATTAATCCGCATTCCGCGGTCCGAATCCCGGCGAGTCCAGGATCGGCCGACGTCGATGACTCATACTCGTGATCGGTAGCGAATTCGTGCGGTACGTTGACCTAGACACCGGTCTGTCGACTATTTAACACGTGCGTCGATCAGAAGCGAAACCGCGTCGACACACGGCAAGTTTAAAGAAAGGGAGGGAACTTTAAACGGGAATGGTAGAAAGAGAAGCGAAGGTGGAAACGAAGAAGTGGGGAAAAAAAGAGCGGTGACTAAGAGACGTGCACGTGGAGCAGCGCGATGCACCGTTAACGGGGTGGTTCTGGAAGGGGCTGGTAACCACCATCATCATCGTCGTAGCCACCAGCAAGGCCCCGATGAGTCATCCGACCGTTGGTATCCCCGGCGAAGAAACGACGGAAGGACCCAGGGACGCCTCCTTCGACGTCGGGCCCCTGCTGGCCAGATTAGCTAACCTTGTTAGAGCCACACATACTTTGCGCGTCGCCGCTAATTGTTTCGTGTACAGGTCGAGTCACGTGTTTCGTCGACTGCCTACGCGTCGACAATCGTTTGGTTACGATGCTTGTAAACATTACCGAGAATTGAGCTGTGTATTCCTCTAAACGCGGCTATCGTGAATAGACGAAACGAAAAGTTTGTAGAAAATATCTTGAAATTTATTATTATTCTTAAGTATATGCTTATGGATAATTAATTTGTGGAAGTAAGTTAGGTGTTTCTTAAGGATTAAAATTTATCATGCGTTTGAGTAATGAAATTGAGAAAGTTATAAACAACGAGGTCGAAGATAAATTAATTATCATTTGATTATTAAAAAAAAATTATATAATTTGAGATCGGGAGTAAGAGCTTCAGACGTTTATCCTGGAAATATGTGATTTCTGGATTGACAAAAGATTTTATAATTAATATAATTGTCTAGGTTGGTCAATTTTTCAGACGTACGGCTGAGTTCGTGCGAATGCCATGATACTGAAGTAATTTATCGTTCGGAACTTGCTCAGCGAAGCTTGACGCGTCCACGTCACAGTAATGCAGAGGGCATTTTAGGTAACCTCTGGATTAATCGTTTCACACTTAAACGGTGAAAGGATCAAATGGTCTTAAACACTTAACAAATGTTCCTATAATTGAGCGTAAAAGTTCTGTTAAAAACACATGACCTTCATAATCATAGTCGTCGATCATGCAATCAAAATTGATCGTGAAAATCTCTAATCTTGACTTTCTAAGTGACATAGGCGATAACGGGATAGGAGGAAACGAGTTGGGATACAGGAATAAATGGGATAAGGGAGGGCTAAGATGCGATCTGGTGAAATTAGAAAGTACCTCGAGGCCCGATAGCTCGATAAACGCTGGCCATTTTTGTTTCAGGTAGTTTGCTGCTACCCGGCGAACGCTAATGGCCGCGAAACATGACTCACTATGTTTACCGTTCTATTATCAAGTAATGGATTGTAGATCTATCACTTTCTATTTGAAGTCGATGCGTATCTAGATCCAGTGTACTTGGCTCGTGTTACGCGTTATCATTCTGAATACACATGATGCGATACGAGCAATAAAAATCTACAAGAACGAGGAAAAGAGGGAAAATAAGAGACGATAGAAATTCAGCAAATTTCACGATCGTATCGTTCAAATAGCATAATACGTACATCCTTGTTCGCAAGCATTATATTGGGCTATTTACTGCTCTCGTACACGCTTAAAACGGTTGATCATGCGTATTCATGTTTGTTCTCATGTCTATCCTATATGTGTTCAGTAATGTAACATAGTACCTGCAAGTTTGTGAACATTACAGGCAGAAACTATACGTATTGGCACCTATGAGTTTTTCATCTAATTAAGAAGAATTTAAACGAAGAAGTCTATTAAAAATATGAATATCGCTTGTGATATTATGTATTAACACTAGAACTATCGATAGTTAACACGAAGCTATTTCTACCAAAACAAGTGAAAATGACTGGTCTTTAAAAAATACGTAATAATAGAATATTTTTATATTTACTGATTTATCATTTTCTTACAGAAGCAATTCCATGTTATGTAGTAGATTTTTTGTATTATTAATCCACCTGGAATCTCTAAATGAGTGTTGACGTATTTATAAAATTGTAGAGTGAGTCATTTTGGCTGGTGTGGTATTTCCAGTATTATATATCCAGAAATTTCCTGATAACTGATATCATCGTATTGAATGATAAGCAGTAAAATTTTAAAAACGTGTGGAAAATTGTACAAAACGAGGAAACTGGTTAATTGGGGTTCGATAAACAGATTTCAGCATTCTTTTACACCTTGACAAGCCTTGATACAAAATTGTTTTGAGTTTGAATACATAAAAAACAAAATAAAATTCATTATATTATTCTCTTACTTATCGTTGCGAAAGTCATTACATCATTGCAGAAAAGAATATAATATGAAGTAGGAATTCTAAAATAAAATTGTAAAACCAATCAATTCGATTGGTGTGGTAGTTCTAGTGTTAAACGTATAGCATCAAAGAATGTCAAATACGATGAAAGTCTGAAATTCTCTAAAGTAGTTGCCGGCAGAAGAAACTTTAATTTTATTATTTATAATTGGTATGATCTTTATTACGTGAATGTTCCAAATGAAATAACGATTGCTTTAATATATACATATTTATATTGTTAATAATTCTTTGTATTTATCTTATTTCGCTGTGTCTATTTTAATACTTATAAATAGGGGTGTGTTTATCGAAAGCTTTCTTCTGCAGTCAGTATTGCGAAACGTTTTTACATACATATATGTATTCTCACAAGGATTATTGAGAGGCAACAAATTCGCAACGATCGACGTCTGGAGGATTACGTAAATGGCGGACGACGACGATAGCGGGTCGAGGGAAAAATCGGGAAAAAGGAGGCCGCAGTCATTCAACAATGTCACCGCACGGCTGGTCGGGAAATAAATGAAATGCATTTCCATGGAGTGCATACTTCGATACTCGCGGACTATTAATATCGCTATGACAGTTTGACTAATGATCCTCAATACCGAAGCACGGCTTTGACATTACGAGATTAAAATCCTGCGGATGAAGAAAAAAATTGCCAGGCGTTGACAGAGAGAAACGCGAGAGGACGAGGAAGTTTTAGCACGCGACTTAATGCGATTACATTTTATGTCGATGTCATTTTGCATCCTCACGGATTCACAGAGATCCATATCTAGTTCGATCAATCAACCTTCGCTATTCGTTAATATTTGTATAAATATTTATAGACTACATAGAGCGAATAACAACATTCTACGATAATTATAACGCGTTGGTAATTGTTGCCATAATTTCGTATTTTTCTAAGCTGCATACCGTTAACACAAAATCACATCCTTTTATAAGAAATAATAAGGATAAATAATAGGAATAAACATGTAAGAAACTAGTGTGAAACTCGGATCTTAGAAATTCGTCTTTAATAGCCCTGTTCTAATGTACTGTGAAAATCTATATAATTAAAACCACTACACATATATTCCTTATTTTCTGCAACAGCCTATTCTTTTAGTCGAACTCACCAAATGTGATACTATTCATTTTTTATCGTTTCGCTATCATAGACAAGCTATTCCGCGATGCAATACCGTTCGTAGGATGGCCACGGCCGAGATGTCTATTTCTCTGTAATTACAACTCTCGCCCTAATAAACAAACAGATGGGATATCTCGCCCGTGGTCAATATGGCCATCGCATGTACGAACAATATTGTGTCTCAACATAGTAATGATATCTCGCCCGAGATTCCTGGTAACGAAGCGATTAATACACGCTCGTGAATTTATAATATTCTCCAAATGTTGTTCATTGTTTAAACAAGATTTAATTGCGATCGGGAAGCAAACAGAGTCACTTACTTATTTTATTCACCAAGTTCGTACAAATGTTGATACAATTTCAGCTAAGCTTGAAATCTAGTTGTAATTTACAAAATATATTTGTATATTTTAACAAATTTATCAAACAAGACAAAACAAGAGAAGATAATACGAGATGAGACGACAGCAGAACTAAACCGGAAACCTGAAACGATAAGGAAACCACACGTAAAAAATAGGAGATTGCTAAATTCTCTGATTAATAGATTAACGAAGTAGAATGCAGACAGAAGAAAAATAAAAAAAGCACTGTTTTCTTTCCACACGACGATCGTTGAAAAACAGCCATTTATTTGTTCAGAATAAATATGAAGAGAATAAATCGCGTGACCTGTTCTATCGGCCTTTCGGTAGATCCTGCCGACATTGGCAGAGAAATGACAGGCGAAAAACGAACGAAATTACCCTGGAGTTGATCACCGCGACAATAAGGGGGTAGTTTAGCCCCGGGACCAGCGAATTCACTGGCGTTCAAAGGGGCGAGCAGGGGATGAGACGGGGGCGGAATAACAATCTCGCAGAGTGTTTCTGGATATCAGCCTTAATGCGACCTGTCCGGTCAACCAGATGCCCTGATAGGCCGATACGAATTTTTTATTCATGAGCGGCGTTCTGATGGGATTTTCATCGGCGATCTCACCTGTCTGCCCTCCCGTCGATCGCCGTCCGGTGCAATTGAACGCGAACAACGACGACCGACGAAATCCGCCTCGTTTATTTATGCAAAACGCGATCCGCTCGACACTCGTTCTGTTGCCGTATCGTGCGGAAAAATCGGTAGGAACCATGGCAATAATTGACGCGACGCGTTAAAGAGAATGGACAATTTCGAACTGGTCCAGTTAGATTTATTGTCACAGGTAGAACACGAATTTAGGTGTTTATAACTTCTGACAGAAACGTTGATTCTGTTTAACACAGAGAATATTCAAGCTGATAGTAGGCTAGGATAGTCATGCATATTTATAAAGGATGCACTGTTTAAACAGAAATATATATGAACGATGATATCAGATCGTCCAGTAAGTTCATACTACAATGCATTCGTACCTTTCACGATGTATTTTACGAACTAAGAACCTAAATTTCACTAGACATATCGAATAAGCAGTAAGTTCAGCACGTCGTCCGATGAAATGTCAAAGTTCGCCTGTATCTCCTTGAACATTCTTCCACTGCCAATCATCGACCTCGAAACCTCCTTATGCATTCAGCATGAAACAAAAAAGATCTGAAATAGCAACCGTAGCAGCGAGCATCTCGATGAATCATTCGTTGGTAGCTCCTCGCGCGAGGTAGCACCGCGCGCTACTCGCCAGGAAACCACGTTTCCTGCTGTCTTCGCGCACAAATACAATTAAATCTCGCCCGTTAAGGAACGACTGCAGCGAGAGGAATCGAACCGAGCGATCACGTGGAGCGCGAGAAACGCGAAGGGTGAACCGAAGACTCGGTTGAGGGCAGAAACGCGCGCCACGGAGAAAGGGAATCCGCCGAAATTATCGTTCATCAGGCGAGTGCTCGACGCTGCTCCCACGGGAATATCTCTCCGGTTCATCCGCCCTTTGTTGCGTGGCAATTAAAATTAGCGCTGTTAATTACGCGATGCCGCGACGCTTGTTAGCGACCGTTAGCCGAAAACTGCCAAAATTAAACGCGGGATAAAATGTAACGCGGCGCGTCTAATGGCGTAACGCGCAACCCCCTATTTTTTCTCGTTTTTTCTTTCGGCTTTTTTTCCGTGCGCCACGGCTGATTTAGATAACAGTCGGCGCACGAACGAAAACATTTTTCGAAACGCGCCGGATTTTTCGGCAGGCCGGTGGTTTTTCCTCGCCGCGTGGCTCACGTTTAGCTCGAATTAATCGGCGCTCGTTGCGTGAAATTCGCTCGCTAATTGCGTCCCGCGATACCGTTTTCTCTTTTCGTTTGGCTCGGTTTGGCGAAGCTGGTTCGTTCGTGATGTTGGGACGAATATTTGAGTCCAACGGTTGAAGTACATGGGGCTTTACGAGGACGTTGTTAATCGCCACTGGTTAAACTTCCTTCTATTTCGCACCGTGAACAATTAAAATGGACGAAATGTTACGTTATATACTACTTTATGCGAAAGCTTTGTTCTCGTTGATTTTTTAATTTTGACGTCGCTTAATGGCTAAAAGGCAGAACTAAAAAAAAAAAAAAGAAGAAATAATCTAGGTATATACAAGGTTCAAAGATAGAAGGACTTTTAAAAATAGCAGTAAATGTAAAAAATCAGAGACAATTGAAGAAGATAAGAAAATCAAATATAAACATAATCTTGTTGATATAAAACTAATTAATAGTATACCAAAGTTCTAAGTTGTTCTGTAAACGATGGAAAATATAATTTGTCATACCTTCGTCCTATGACCTTCATATGCTTTAAATACATCAGTAGACAACTTAGAAAATTGGTTGGATACAAACATCCTCTATTACCTCTGAAACCGTTCTATTGTTTGCAACGTTAATCTGTAAAATCCCATGCAGAAGGACGGAACGGGAACGCACGCCCTCGTATTTGTTAAACAGTTGTGTAAGTACCCACAAACTGTGCGGTGATTGCGGTCACGTGGCGGCTCGCATCGCTCGAACGGAAAGTAAAACAGAGACTGTACACGCCCCGGAGGGTGGTTTCTCTGAATGGGCTGTTGATTGTAATCATCGGGTGTAAGTAATGCCAGTACTACGCGGACGTATATAAATCTACTGTGACTGGAGAATGTCGGCCGAAAATATCATCAGGGAAGAGATGGAGGCCGAGAAAATTTGTCCAGCCCTCTTTCCTTTTCAAGTGCATTTACATCGATGAGCATACATGATTTATTGGGCAAATTCGCTAAGTGGGCGTTGGAACGTGACTATTCGATGCTAACATACTCTTTATTCTAGATTGTCGAGCGATTAAAATCCTGGTATTTAGTATTTTTTATATCTTCTCTTCTCTGAAAACATTCATGTTAAATAATAGTTCCTGAAATTCCTCGATTCCCCGAAGCAGAGATACTCGTACTATAATCGCAAGTATAGAAATTGGGAGGAATTTTTTCTATAATTTATAATCTGTAATTGAATATCTTCCCTACAATGTAAATTTTATAACAGGATTAAATGCGTTTCTTATACTTCGAAACATAAACATAGTTTAGTGCAAACAAGCTGTAAACATAGAACGACTCTGTCAAATTTTCATCTCGAAACTATTTATGATAAACTCATTAACTTTAGTCAGTATAAAGACTTTCTTCCCTATACACATGCCAGCGAACCATCAGAAATTCAGCAGCGTACCACTCAAACAAATTCCAATCATACCTGATAGGTACACGGTGTACACCCTCGTCGATAAGGAGATCGACGCAGAGGTTGTTTTCGCACGATATGACGTTTAATTAATAAAAGGTTCGCCTCCCAGCCGCGGATGGATGCGATATCAAACCGCGAGATGTTTGAAGACGAGTGTCTGAGCGGGTTGGAAATGGATCGAAGCTGTTTGTCGGCACTGGAGACCGCGTTGTCAAACGGAGGCACGAAATGGCTCGCAACGTATACACAAACGCTCGATTCTAATTGGATGGCGGCGTTGTGTTTCTGAACCACGCTGTACTCCTTGACGCTTCTCGGCAAATTGAACGTGTATGCTCGCGCGGCAAATTGAGGAATTGAATATTCATACGGTTCCAACCCTCTTGCACAAAGGTGAATTCAATTACGCATGATTGCCCGGCTCTAAACCTAGACCTCCTCCACTCTCTTTCGTGGCATCCTCCATTCGCGTCTTTCCAGTCTCTCTCCTTCCTCTGTGCGTCTTCCTTGCCACCGTTCCATTCTACCGGCTTATCTGTCTGTTCATCTTCTTCTACCACTCCGTAATTCCTATTCCCACCTTCGACTGCCTGTCTCAGAGAGTAGTTAGGCCAATTTTACGCTTATTGGTACGTAAATACGGATCTACCTGGTGGAAGCTACCAGTGGTCCGTAGAAGGAACTCTATGACGAGAGTAAACCCTTTCGTGTCGCTTTCCTTGAGGGATGGGGGCAGAGAAGCTTCCTCGGTGCCTAGCACCCTTCTGTGTGCCATTAATATTGATCAGAAGAAAGGATCTGTCTTGAGCTGGTGACGTGCATGGTTCGTAGCCTCTTACAAGATTTCTTAGTTATTTGTTTAAATAATTAGTTGATTATTATTTCTTAATTGTATACTTGTATAGGATATAATACCATAGTATGGTGTACTTTGTTGCAGGACAGTATACAACCAAAGTTTCAATAGTAACTAATTTTCCTGGCAACCTTGCACGATCTTTCTATAGCTTTTACCTCGATGGTTAAAATGTGCAGGTATTGTGTTTGCTTGTGGCTGAAAGGTAGTATAATAGGGTCGTATTTAACGACGCAGGTATCTTTGTTATTGACTGAAGTGGTTACACCTGCCGATTCGAAGAATCTCTTACCCTCCATCTCACTAGCAAATATTCTAGTCACGTATACTCACGCGTAATATACAGTTCAATTATATATGATTTCCGAAAATCTGCAAATAAGTTCGTAAATACAAGTAAAATCTACCAAGAGAATTTTCCAACCAACATAAACACTTGCCAAGGAAACAATTCTTTCAAGAATTAATTACATTCACTGATTCATGCTTTGCACCGAAGTTACCCCAATCTCTGCTTTGTTGTAAATTCAAGCGAACCAGAAATCTTCATTGTGTCACGCACGATCTCTCTATAACGAGCAAGAACCGCATTCGGCAAGTATCTCCCAGTCGATTAAAAAGCAGAGCCCTCGATTTGCGTCACAGGATCCCGCATAGAGTCTCTGGCGGTTGAAAACCACCCCCTGTCGACGGGGTCTCCGATCCGGCGAACAATACGTATCGAAAATAACCGGACAGACCGCTCGTTAACGGGCTAATAACTCATCAGTTTTACGAGCGCGAAGGTCGACGGGGGTCTCGATTTTAGGGCGATATGCACTGTTGATGGCGCAGGTGTGGTCGCCGGCGTGAAAATCCCTCGTTTCCTGATTTGCCACCCTTTCACCCACACGTCTTTCTCGTCGATTCCTTCGAATGCTTTTAATCTCCGCGTTAGCGCAACACATTTTATTTGCAATTTTCTTCAATCAATTTACATTATCGAAATTAGATTTCCAACATCGCGGCGATGGAGGGAATTTCAAAGATTTGCTTAATATTTTCTCGTCACTATGCCATATTGTACAATTGAACTTGAAGTATTTGTTATATTAAGGTAAATTATTGGTATTTAATGAGTTGCTAAGAGGAATTGTAAAATTGATTCTTTGCTAGTTATCTTCGTAATTTAGTAGATTAAGTTACAGGTGTATATTATATATATATCATAGGCAAGAGGGATTTTACGGATTAATTAATTAGTTGACTAGGTATAAATAGATGAGATAAAGATAGGTGAGTCAACGAACCTCCCAATTCTCGATGAAATAAACAGGGAAAGATTAGAGTTATTGGACAAATTTTACCAGTTTAGCTATGTATGTAGTTATGATTCATCGACACGTCATACGTGAGCCTTGGCACAGTTAATAACGTGGCGTCATCGCGATCGATACGTTGTTTTCAATAACAATAGAAGTAGTAATTGAATAGATACTAATTCTAAAACCGTACGTTCTACATCTTTCTACCACGCTCTACATATGTATAAAAATTGAAAAAATTACGAAATTCTACAGCTCTGTAGACAGTACATCGTAAATTATAATATACACCGGAATGTCAGACATTAACTACCCGCCAGGTTCGTGAGCTGCGATTAAAAAACTATCTCAAAAGAAATCGCCGGGAATAAAGTGATTTACGGAACAAATCCAGTGAACGATAAAATGCCCACTGTGAAACGATGTGCCCTGATTACACGTGCACGAGTATCTTGCAAATTGATGAATTAAACAAGACTCGTATAATATTAAGTTAGTCGAAAACCTCCGAACCCTCATCTTATGAGAGTTCACTGGTGGTTCATTGTTGGTTCACTGGTAGTTCACTGGTGGTTGCAAGATGACATGATATTGATACATTATATGTAATTTGTATTTGGTTCAATGACTTGACGATTGTTCAACGATTTTGTTAAAAGGAATTATATTTCAATTAATTAAAATACTGATGTAAAAACTTCAGACTATGTTGAAAAGGCTTTGATTGTTATTTCTATGTTTGTCATGTATTGTTCGAAATTGTCATATATTATTTTTAGACATTGTAACGTGATTCTTTCACAACAATCTCATTGTTCCCTGTCATGGAAAATATATCTAGTCTCTATTAATTTAATTTAATGATGAGAAAATTGAAATAAATTTATTTCTGAATGTAATCTATCTTATCACGAATGGCTTTCAGTATTATTAGGCAAGGAGTTAATAATATAAAATTTCCTTCGAAAATTATATCAATTATCACGAATGGCCTATTATTCTTCATGGTGACACATATAAGATAGATATGCAAGAATGGAAAGATAAATCGTCGGTGATTCGCAGGAATTGCCTGGCACGCGACAATATCGCGAGAGGCAGCCCCTTAAATTTCAACCCCTAGCTCGGTGCCAAAAGAATCGCGGGCCAACTGCCAACGTTTAAGCGGGAATTAAAATTTCAGAGAAGCCCGGATAGGGAAAAATATACGATCGAATGTCGTGCGCGTGAAACGACACGTGAAATCTGTTGCAGAATGCCACGATTCTAACAGAATCGGCGTGGTTATCGTTGTTTCAACGTCGTTAAATCGGCCGCTTCCTCCACTTCCATGCAATTCCCGGAACAGGACGATTTAACGTTGAGAATCGAAATCCTTTCACCGTGATTTCTCTGGATCGCGAGATGATTTCGAGAGAATTGGTAGAGATTTCAGTCGCAATATCCATGTCCGATGACTCACTCTACTTAGTCGCTGGAAGGAACTATTAGTAGAGGTGATAATAACATCAATTATGGTACGTATAGTGAGTCATTGATTATCGATATTAAGTTACGATTATTAACAAAATAATGATAACGGTAATGGTATACAATTTTGTAAAATAACATGATGTACAAAGATCCGTAAATGACTGTTTTATGGATTTTGAATTATGACAGAAAAGTAACCTAGGTATATTAGAAGGATAATTACAAAGTAATTTTATTTTACAATGTTTAGAAGTACTGTTCAGATTGTAATATCTTCGTGAAACAGCGGTCACTTTTTAAAAACTGGATTTTAAAAAACACTTTAAAAAGTATACGTAATTATTAATTATATTTAGGTTAAATCTCAAATAAAGAAGTAATGGCTTCCTAGAAAGACAAGAATAAAGATTAACGTAAGAAATAATAGTAAAAGTGCTGAGATATTAATTACCTGCAAAAATCGGTGCAGCAAAATTTTGCGCAAATCAATAAGTTTCCAATTGATTCGGTGAATAAACCTGGCGATAGCGAAGAACGAAGAGGCGAAATGAAAGCGGAGGTAGAAAAAGGGAGAAGAAATACGAGGCGCGTTTTGCGAGCGCTGAAACATCAGGTCTGTGTAACACCAATAGAAGCAGGGTCAATAGAAGCGACAATAGAAGGGAAACGAAACAGAAACGAGAGCATAACAGTGGCAGTTGCTTCAATAGTGCGTGTTGCTTCATACACTTTCATCGGTTTCATTTATCGAGGAAGCGAACGAATTACTCATCGATTTTTCGCTATGCTTCAGCGTCAAACAAAAAACATAAGACAAATTAATTAAACAAAAATTCCCGTGAAGACAAATAATCATCGTGTCATAATATAATCAGTAATTATCAAAAATAATCAAAGTCAGATTAATCCTGTGCAATCAGAGTTTCGTCTTACATTTTATTTTAATTGTTTCGCAGGTTATTTTAAGAGATTGTTTACAACATGTAGTGTTTACACTTATCATGACTGATAACTAAATTACACGTGTCTACGCAAATTCATATTTTTATGAACCGCTTGAGAAAATATCTAAATAGAGATTTATTTCGTTCTTTAAATATTAGCACAGATATCTACTTTACTCTCAACAAATATTTGTGCATTTTTACATATTTGTATTTAGACATGTGATCTTACAAAATCAAAGAAGACAACGATTGAAAGAAATATCTTAAAGATCCATTAAATACAAATATTAGGTTGTCCGGAAAGTTTCTTTCGTTTTATAAGAAAATAATAGACGCACAATGTCTTTTGTTTTATGTTAGTTTATTGAATTATGCACGAACGTGATAATAGAATTATAAGGAAATGGATCATACTAATTCAATGAAGTAATATAAAACAGAAATTGTTGTTCATCTATTATCACTTTACGAAACAAAAGAAATTTCTCGGAGAACCTAATACAAAAGGGAAATTTCTTCGAATTAAGACACTGGAACGCAATTCCACGAACATCGAACCATCTGCAGAAAAGCAGCCTACGATCGAGTTGTCCTCCGCTTCGAAAACGTCGATCACGATTTTCGTCGAGACACAAGTATACCTTGTATCGTATCGATAGGCATTCCAGGCTCGAAATAAAGGCGAAAGAATGACGCTCACCGTTCGGAGGATTTCGTATCGGTCTCAGAAATGCGAGGCATTTCCTCGTCGCGGACAAATTTCTATTACGAGCAACGAAGACGTCGACTGGTAGACGACAGGGTTGGAAACGGGCGAGAAAGGAGGAGGATCGTATACGAACGAAGAGAAAAGAAGTTAGATAGTGTTTTGTTTTGTCCAGCGTGTAGGTGGACATCATGATGACAGGATAGAACATAAACGTGGAGCTCCCGAGGGAGTTACGGGACATAAAATCCCGCGTCGCCCCTTCCATGCTGGCGTCGAGATGTCGGGACTTCCCCGTTTTCCCATATAAAACGTGCCACTGTTGCCCTGCCCTTTCTTGGCTCTTCCTCATCAGCCTGTGACAGTCGATCCTCCCTTTCGTCCTCGAATTTTGTCCCGTGGATCGGTCCAACAGATTGAATCCAATATCCTTCCTCGATTTCCACGGAGGACGACTATCATCGAATCCTTTTTTCGTTTCTTCCATCGAAGTAAAGGAGGAACGTTTTGTACATGAGTGTTTTGCATGCAAGTATAGATAGAAGTCTTTTGTTGCTGACAAGGTAGGAGAGTATTTCACGTCGAGATACGAATATCGATACCATGTATCATGGATAAGGATATGTATTACCTACAGCGACATTCATGTAGCGAGAGATGCAGTATCGCGATATTGATTTCGTACACTCTGCATTCGTCAGTCAATGGTGACTCTTTTTATATACATAGATATATATACGTACACTATCGTCTATAAATATTAAGCCAACTATTCGTTACACATTTTATTGGAGATTTCTCACAAATTTTTCTTCTCCCAAATTTGGCAATTTATATTGTATTAGGTTGTCTGAAAAGTTTCTTTCGTTTCGTAAAGTGATAATAGATGAACAATTTCTGTTTTATATTATTTTATTGAATTATATATGATCCATTTCGTTCTATTTCTATTATCATATTCGTGCATAATTCAATAAACTAATATAAAACAAAAAACATTGTGCGTCTATTATTTCCTTATAAAACGAAAGAAACTTTTCAGATAACCTAATAATATATCTGATACGGATTTATGGCCGAACGTGTACACGTGTATGTGAAAAAAGGTTAAGATGGCAGAAGGAAACATATTCGATAAGAAAGTGCGTAACAGCTACTCCCTCTTTACGATTCCATTTCTTCAATATCTACATACTCACAATGTATCGTTGGAAGCTGTCCCAGCAAGCTGGTGAAAGGTCCTCTAGCTCGTGGTCCGTAGCCAGTGAAATTTCTTGCGTAAGGTGCGCATGGCGATTACGCACTCTCGACGCTCCGTGCCAGCTCGCCGATTATTTATCTTATCGACAGGACGGGCACCGTTGCAAGACAGCTCGGCGACGTGATGCAACGTACCTGTAATACGCGATCTCAGTTGTATACTTGTGAAATACGTCCTGTTTTACGTCATTGTTCGCGCATTTATCACGAGACTCGGCGGATTGTGGATGTTTGCCTATTTTTTGTTATGAATGTAAATAAAGAATATTTCACTATCTTGCTTTCACTATCTTGTTGTATCTTTTTTAATATTATCCACACATACATAGTACATACATATTGACATATATCTGTTTTGTTGTTACAATTAGTAGAAGCATATTACACCTTTCGATAATACCAATGTTTACTTTTATTCAGCCAGAAACTTATTTATTACTCTGGCTAGGATTAACTATATGTAGAACATATTCAGATACACGTTGAAAGTCGATAGTTTTCACGTTAAATTTTTAAACCAGTTAGAACGAAGAATGACATGTAAGAAAAGTTAATCAACTTCAATGTTCCTTAATTACCACGCCATACTTTGTTGATTTTGATTCCATTTCACCCTATTAGAAAAAAGGGTCGACTCAAAGTTCCACGTGACAAATGACACGGTTCACGCCCTTGTCTAATCATAAATCAACGAAAACAGAGGTCACGGCAACTAAAGTAGCGGCGTCACTTATGTCAGTGGGGTTAAACAACGTCGAACCTTGATTTGATTTTTCGATGACTGGGTCACCTTATGTTCACCCTGTGTAATGACTTTGTTTATCACGTCATAAGGTGTCCAGGTGAAATATTGCATCGGATCGACGGTGGCCGAGGCTTAATCGAGCCGGTCCGCCGTTTCCAAACGACTTTACGCAATAACGATCATCGGTTCCCCGTGCACAGGTGTACGCGCGAACGCATGAAATTACGTAGTAATACGCGTTTCCGTGTCCCCGCGCGCCTCTCACAAGCAAATTGAGATGACTCACATGTTCCCGTTACACTGCCGCGTTTGTTTCCATTGCTCTTCAGATGCCATCGACTCGCTTCTTTCCTTTTTCATTTTATCTCTTTCCACTGTTTTATTTCTTTCGTTCTATTCCAACGGTCCATGTTTATTTATTAAAAAAAAAAAAAAAAAAAAAAAAGAAGACTTGTGGAAATTTATTAATTGAGCCTCTCAGAAGCCAGACTGATCATCTTTGCTTTTTGCTGATTCATTAACTTCGTTACGTAAGTTTAATGTTCAAATTCAAGAAACAAATATTTCCATAAATTCGCTCGTCGTAAGAAGACGACATAAATAATGGTTAATTCTAAGATAAATTCAAAAAAACTATGTTTTATATATTTTAAGTGATACCTTACGTGTTCAGACGTTAAAGGAGCTATCGAATATTCGATTGCTTTCTATATATTTCGTCGAAGCCTTGAGTTAGTTATTTAACCCTAAACTATGGAGAAGAAACGTCGATCTAGATACCCTTTACGCAGAAAAACACATAAACGCTAAACAGTAATAACGATGATCACTCCCAAGCGTCAGACGATGCGTTCGTGGGGAAAGTGAAGACCGAAGCCATAAAAGATGCTTTTTATTCGCCATTGGCGTTCGTTTCTGGTTCTATTGCTGATTTCACCGAGGTTTCCGCGGTGAAAATGAAAACGTTCCGGGCCACTGTAGATCCGGTAAGAAATAAATGGAAATAATGAGATAGCAATAAAGATAACTCGCGCGAGTCCGAGCAATCGAGAAGCGTTCTCGAGCAATTTTCGAGTCGCCGATAATTTCTAAAAAAACTGGGCAAATGTCGGTACCGTGATGTACCGAGAGATGCAATCAAATTCTATTATCGTTTTTCACGCGTTTTAGTTTTCGCGTATTTCAAACATACTCGATCGACATTTTCCAAGAAACTTGATTTCTTCGTGGCTACGTCTTTCAGGTGATTCAGTTTTTTCCAGTGACTCGACTATCAATGTTTTCAAGGCTTAGTGAATACGATACGATATTTCTCGAGCCAAGAACCATGTCCTCCAAATAGGAAAGCTAGCCGACACGTGACGAGTGAAAAGTGAACGCTTTCAGCGATCATAACCCTTCCACGTGAAACAACAATAGAGAACCGAACTTCCCTTCTGACACGTTCAGATCGTGTAACGTGTCACACTTGCTCTTGTCCAAATACAAAACCAACAATCCGAATCCTATAACTAACAGACGCGACATAATCGTTCCCGTACTGCAACCCTCCCTTATAGCTCTTAATGCTAATAAACCTCATTAGTTTCATCCACGATCCGTAACTATTTAAATTGACATTTCACGTTCGAATTTACCCTTATGATTTCATGGATTGATTTAGAACCATTCGAGCCTCGTTCCGGAGAATCATTTTGTTCCATATTGACCAATTATTCGACAATAAAATTATTAAATTGACACACTTCGTTGAACAGCGTTATTCTCTTAATTCGAATTAATTTTTTTTAGAAATTATAATTACGTATTAAACGATCGTTTCGAAACGAAATGTAGGGCTTTTGAGAATATCAAATACGTAAAAGGTACCAAAATTTCTTAGTAAAACTTGACATTTTCTAATAGCTCCAATGGTATTTTTAACCAGGAACAGAATCCTTACGTTGGTAGTAAGACGGCTAAAAACAAATTTCCAAAGTAAATTTAGAATTTCCTATCGCATCTTTAGCCAATTGAATACACCAAGCGGTCAAGTTAAAAAGGGAACGTGGTGGTGCAAAATGCGGAGGAAATCGAGCGAGGATCGAGGAAGCAACGAGCCGTGAGTACCCTTGACAGTGGACACATCGCGGCTTCCTGGTGCTCGCGAAATCATACTCGGGCCTAGGACTCGTGAAAGGATCTAGGATCGAGCACGAACAGTCTGCTCTCGCTCGATTACACGGTAGCCCGGCAAACCGATCGGTGGACCCTTTCCACGCCAGGATTTCTGTTCAACGATCCGTTTTATGAGTCAGCTTGACTGCCTTCGCGGAAGGGACTGAGAGCAGATTCGCTGCTTCGTAGCATCGTCGGCTCACGAAACACCGTGTAGGAAGAGAAATAGAGAAGAGAGAAAGAGAGAGAGGGAGAGAGAAGATGGCAACGACGAGCAAAGGGAGGAGACCATGAGGATCGATCGGTTCGAACGATCACCAAAGAAATTATTGCAGCTTCGTTCCGGCCTGATAAACGACCTCTACATACTATCATTTCGACGTTTATGCTTTTTCTATTTTTTTTTCTCTTCTCGTCTTTTTTTTTCTATTATTTCCCTTCCTCTATTTGGGGAACTAGATCATCCGAAAGATAGCAAAGGATGAGTTAGTAGGAACGACGGTAATATCGGTGAGAAAAAGTGGAACAACGTAATAAAAGCGCTATTGGGAGGCGAATATCTGTATCGTGGAACATTCAGAGGACTGACAAGCACCAGCTCGTGCTTATGTTTCTTTCAAGAACCGATACGGTCGACTTGGAATAATCTAACCCTAAGTGCCGACTCTAGAGGAAATCGAAGTGGACTTGGGGAATATCTCGTAAAAATTGAAGAGCACAAAGATAGGTAGGAAGAACACGTTACCCAGGCTATACTTTTTTTTTTACAGGAAAACGAATTTAAGATTCAATATATTGTCAATCAGTCTTACCTTACCGAAATTGTCTGTATATTTGATATTGCTCGTCATACTATTGCAATAATGAAATTATCAAAGTATTGCTTCTTTGGCTTCCATAGAACTTCGTCAACTTATCGTCAATTTAATTTGTAAAGACCTACATCTTCGAAGTTGGCGCATCATTTTCATTTTCAACTACGTCATATTAAAATTCTCCCGTTTAATCATAAAGCGGCACTAAAATCAGAAACTCAACAAAAATGTACTTATCGCATTTTTCTTCGGTGTCTTTTATATCCTATACGTAGTCTACTATGCAGCGGATGATATTCTTCGAAGATTTCGAAATTTCCTACTACATTTTCCACGAACGACTCGACCATCTAATTTGCATGCTGGATATGACGGGCACGGAAATCGAGCAAGGAAATCGGTTTGCGAATCGAAGCGCGTGTTAGCTCCGCTCGGTTACTCATACGCGAATTTATGCTCGTTCCCTTTCCCGATCGTAACTCGGCGGGTCACGATGGATCTATGCTAATGGAAATCATTAATGCGTCCACAAGGATCCTAATCGGCGGTGATAATCTCGCGCGGGGATCGCGAAATTAAAATGCACGCGCGCACAGGTGGGCACATCGCGTGTTGCACTGATGGTTCACCGGACCAAAATACGCGCACGTTACGTCATCAGGACCACACGGTATTTCCGGATTGTGTTTTTCTTTCCTTCCCTCTTGCACCGACTCGTTATCGTGCAACAACTCGTGATAATGGAGAAGGAAAGGGAGGGAAGGTAAATGAATATTCATCAACGTATCAGACAAACATCGAGCTTTTTAAATTTATCTCCGACCGATTGCTGTTTGTAATTTTAAATTACACGAAAGCGAACGAAATATTAACGAGACATCCGACTCTTTCCGATCGAATTCGCCACGCCTGGACTTCGGCTTGTTTACGCGTATCGAAATGAAACGTGGATTGCTAGGATGACCGAGCTCGGACCGAGTTCTTGATTGAAATGCTTGTGTTTGGAGCGGAATACCGCTGGGAAAAATTATGCTTTGCAGAATCGAAGCTTAATTTGAATCGAATAGAGGAGAACCAGGAGAATCGCTGAGGGATGCTACGATGAAACTACCAGAAACATTAAAAAACGGATGATTCGTGAAATCTATTTTTACAAATTTCCTGAATTTCGAAAATTGGACAGGAAGATTCTTAATGGTTTGATGAAAATATGAATATTCAAAGATTTGAAAATTCGAAGGTTTAAATACCAGATATTCGATACGTCAACCACAAAGGCAAATGTAATGCACAGCTCAACCTCTCGCAAGGCATCTCCTCCCGATATCGATGAAAGAATTCGTCTCGGCTAATCACCAGCGTATCCGCGTTGAAAATCAATCTCCATCTCCACGGCAACCAATGGGCTGCCGGTCGTGCAGGTAACCGATCGCCTTATTAACTATCCGCTACCTGTTCCCAAAACTGACGACTCATGTTGGAAATAATAAATCCGGTAAACGACGCAAATCCCGCGGAGCATTAATGTAAATTCATGCGGAGCGGCTCTCCTAATCGGCTTCGAGTACACCTGCACGCGCCATATGGTGTTTTCTATTCCAGGAGCAACGTGTTGTCGATTGGAATAGTGCGTGTTCTACGGGGTGGCGAGGCCACGACCCCATCGTAGGTGAGCTTCGAAGCGACTACGAACCCTCGGCTACTCGATCATTATGTATCGCCGCCACGGATTACGAGCTATTATCATTCCAAAGTGGAAAGGGACGTGTCCACCGCTGGTGATCCACGAAAAACAGCGGCATATGTTTGATAAGTTCGTATGACGTTCTTTTCCCGCACCCCCTTCAGTATACCACCACCGTGACCGCCAAGAGGAGCACGAATGTTGACACGCGCGATAATTAAATTTGAATGGGAGCAATTGGGAAGTGCGTGTCCCTTTTGTAATGGCTTTTTGATCGGCTGGTGGCAATTAAACCGACCGATTTCGCAATCGAGTTAATCGCAAGTAAGCTGGCGGTGGGCAGCTACTTTATTACTCATCTCGATAGATTTTGAAACGTTTGTTTGTACAGTGACAGTACCTGCGATTCGATATAGGTAAGGCATAGATAAGATTGCGAAGTTTTATGTCATTTTTCTTAGTAATTTTTATGTGTGCGTACGAGTCAATGCGTTAATTATTTTTATTCCTACAAATATCAGAGTTTAGATTTTCAGATATAAAAGGTATCATTTTAGAGGAAATATTCTAACTATTGTCGTATGAGTATGTTATTTGATAATTGATGGAACTCCTTCCTTCTAACAGGTATGAAACATTGCGACTTTCTTTCAGAAAGACACAGTTTGAACATAGAAGCTTCAATTTTAACGATCACATGACCTTCCTTTTTTTAAAATTCCTATACTTAAAGGGAAATAAAAAGTTAGAAATTTCAAAACACAGATTTCGATCCTCTTCTACTTAAACCGTCTCCTGAAACCGTCTCAATTGCAAGATCCATAAAAAATCTTTTGTGACTTCTGCGTTTCACCTTATTCCCGAAAGAGACCAAGTTTCCACGATAAGACCGTACAGAAATTTTACGTATCTTCCTTCTTCCCATTCTTTAGAGAAGCTTTTTCCTCGAGATTCGAAGGAATTTCTATTTTCGTCCCGACCACAGATATCTTTCTCTCTGCGGACTCGGGAACAGTTTGAAGCTCGCGTCAAGATTTCAGAAGGCATTACGGACCGCGACAGTTTATTATCGCACATGTGGGTTTAGTCTGAGAGTTGTCTCCAACTCGGCGAACAAGTCGGCCGATCGTCTGTCCGCAGGACCACCGAATAAAATCAGCTTCTTCTGACCGACGCGACGGCCCAGGCTTCGAAAAAGAAGGAAAGATGCGGACCAGATTTGACATGCTACGCTCCGATCAATCTTCTTACTTTCATCCATAATCCCGCGAAATATTCTCGCGATAAGACCAACAATCCCTTTAGAAAATATTATGAAAATAAAAATTTGATTACGATGATTTCAGAAGGAAATTCTCACAAACCTGAAACAAGGTATCAGGAATTATATCAAAGTTATTTAAGCAAGAAATTAGCTAATTTAACTGTAATATTAGCAATCGGATTTTCGAGTGTCAGGTTTCTTTTAACAATTGGGATTGGTGCAATAAGGAGACTTCGTTTTTTAGTAAATTGAACAAACCAATAAAAACTAACTCAAAATTGATCAAAATCAAATCGCCTTTTAAAATATACTGCACACATTCGTACTAATAAACTTTCGCACTTTTCAATACCTCTCTTTCTCTTTCGATAAATACAATTTCAATATTGGATATGTCTCTTGCAAATCGTTCAATTTTAGATTTCCCAGACTAAATATCCACAAACTATTTGAAATCGTCGTTCCTTGGATATTTTCATGTCGAAGTTTGCACAAATATTTAAAATACTAAAACCCGAAGCTGGTAGCCAACAGAATTTAGATTGTTAACTAACAAAATTTAATCTCGAGATCCAACGAACAGCAAATAGAAGTATAATTGAATGGATATTCAAAATCGAACACAGTCCAGAAACACAAAGAATCTTCGAAGCAATATGAACGTGAACGACGAAATAGGACAAGCTAAAAATAAAATAAGGAAGAAGGCGAAACCACAGTGGAGGAAATCCACTTTCGAATTTACATCAAAAAGGATTTCGTACGTGGATTAACGCTCGGTAGAGGCGTTTCTAGAATAAGTCTTTAGAAATTCTGATCGTCGCCAGAGCGATAAATAACGAAAGTCCTCCAGAGTGTATATCTTTCGAAAGATCAGGTTGGGATAATGAGAGGCAGGGGCTGACCTGCAGGTGTGGGATGGGGATCTGCTACCGGGCTACGCGTCATTGGCGTAGCCACCAAAAAATCGTTTCCTGCCCGTTCTCTTCGACGCCTCTCCGCCAAGTTCCCCATTCTTCCACTTCCACGGTCCCATTACTCCGTTTTTTTACCGGAAATTTTGATTTGCTGCCATCGCTATAAAAACATCGTTCCTCAATATTCGATCCTCCATTATATTATTGAAGGAATGGCGCAAAAAGCACGACAAATATCTGGCCAACGGATGAAGAAGCTGGGACAAAACGAGAAGAACGAAAGGCACTCGACGACAAAAAACTCTTGTGAACACTTCTCGAAGAGGAAAGGGTTTATTTTGCCAAGTTGTACGGATTTTGTTGCGATTTCGTCTGGTCTCGATGTATATTAAATCAAGCTTGTCCAATTGTTTCTTCGTCTTTTTCAGATGACTTGTTTCTGTCCTGTATTTTTTACTTGCTTGGTATTCGATGGTTGGTATCGAGATTTCGTAAGAGTTTCTATTTTCTTAAGTTGGTGGACGTGAGATATACCGTGTGAGGCTTTATCTCGGGATATACCTGTTTCCAGCTGTTGTAAATTAATGATGTAGAAGTAGCTCAAGGATATGGTGTAGACGCACGATGATGAAATCGTGGAGTAAAGTGTTTCATGAATATTGTTAGGTTGGGATGATTTTATTGTCGAGATCGTTAATTACTGTAATAAATAGAGGTGGATTTGTACTATTGTTTCTTTGACTGTTTTATTTATGCGAATAATTAATTTCTCGTTATTTAATAATTTAATGAGTTAATAAAATTGATTTGATGTTTGAGGTTTGATTAATCTAACCTTCGAGCTTCTAGCATGAATTCGAGAAAACTATGACATTGCAATTGTAATGCCGTACGTATGGAAGGTAGGGTAATGAATAATGACTTTCAGACGACTCGGCATTTTTAGACTCGTTCAACAGCCAGCTACCTGTAGAGACAGACCACAAGAATATGTACACGTTGCATCAGCAGCTCATCTTCTGGTAATATGATCTAACGTGAAACGGTGTACGAGATTAATAAACGACGATAACTATGATACAAAACACATAGTATACATCGAATCTTTAAACCAGAAACAGACATTCGATTTTTATTTTAATTGTCATAATCGATGCTTAATGTAATTTCTTTTCGCTACAATAGCGACATGAACCTTTCGATTTGGAATATTATTCCGATATATTATATAATTTTATATATGAACCTGTCTTACCTAATCAACTCGTTGCGTAATTTCAATCAATTTCTATTTTAAATCTTTTCAATGACATATGCAACGATGACACGACACTTCTTTTACATCGAGCGTCAAGCTACAAATCGCGATTCGACGTTTGTTCGAGCGTTTGAACCTGCCTGAAAAATTGCTTCAAAATATCCATATTTATATATTTTTCTGGCATAGAAAATAACAATGTGAATTTTTCTATTCAGAATAGAACACTTACATATCCTATGTTCATTCTATTTCGAGAATTCAATCTGTCCCACATACTCATCGCTCGATATAACGACAATTAATTTTGCATATGATTCGACATATATTCCATTAGAGAATCCAATTTGTCCCATAGTCGGCACTTGATACAATTCCAATTAATCCTAACCTAAGCCAACGAAATCTTCCCAATAAGCAACAACGACACGAATCTTGCAATTCTACCAAAGACCCCAAATACACCCTAATCTCTCGATCCTCCAGTTCGTAGCACACAATTATCCGGCCAATAAACGCACCTATCGAATACCTTGGAAATCGACAAATTCACTTTCGTAGCGAGTGGCAGGGGACAGAGAAGCATTCTCTCGATGGAAGCTCGGGGGATCACGATTTACAGGCGAGTCGTTCGCGGTATTCGAATAAATTTGCCGAGGCTATAGCCCGGTTCCGGTTACGCAGGGCAAGCGAGAGCGAGAGAGGGAAATAAATTTCCGGGATCGACGACGTCGCGACGCGACTCGGAGGAAAATCGAGCCAGGGGCTAATTGTGGCCGAGAGGAGGGGTGGTTTTGTCGTGGCAGTACCAGCTGGAAAATCCTCGTCCGCATTCCACGTGGACGAACGCGTCCACGACGAAGAACGACCGGAAGCCCATTGACCGATGCCGGAATGTAATTTCGTCTTGGCTGAAATTCTGCCGCGAGACGTGGCTCGCCTTATTGGCCTTTATGCGGCGTGCCGACTGCTGCTGCACCTATAAAACTCGCTGCAGACCATTATTGTGAGCCCCCGCCACCTAGACACCATCCTCCGATCCACAGAACATACGATGAGATTCTGTTTCTCTTGGCAGACGCGTATGAACACGCAGAGAAAATAGAGGGTGGGAGGAAGACGAAAAAAAATGAGCAAGACGAGAATTTGAGGGATGGTTTATGAGATCTTGCGGAACGTTTCCCTGCCTCCGGCTGGATATTGAAAATTTATTACCGATATATATACATATATATAGACAGTCACAGGTGTTCAAAGGGAAAGATCGAAGAGCTGTTTTATTAATAAGGGTTCATGGTGGATTGCAATTTGTTGCGAGGAATTATAGGTGCATCGTATTCCGTTATTCAAGATTACGTGCAGGTAGGTATAATGATCCAATTAGGACGTACAAGATATCTCGTTTAACTGTATCACTTGGATCATCTTTTATTTCCGGCATTTTCTGCTATGCGTTACGGTAAATTCTTACGCTTGGTTAGAACATTTTTACGTGTGATAGTGTTTAGTGCGTATTAAGAATCCTCACGGGATCGTTTGGTCGAGTATCGCTGTTTTTATTAGTATTTGATAGTGGCTCTTAACGTGAACTCGATAATCTGTCTATTCGTTGTATAAAATAAAGTTCCCGGTGAACGTCTGTATATTCGGGTTAATCCTATGAGAGAATCAGTGGACAGATTTTGATACCGGTTTTTACCATTTTAAAGATCCAGGCGTGGAAGACATTAATTTATGATAAAAGGAAACAGGGGTCGAAAAATATGAACCAGAGACAGTTTATGGATATTCGGAAGGCGACAGCGACTTTCTTCACTGCGATCACGTTTTATAATCTCTCCCTTCTTTCTCTTCTCGACGTGCGGCATGTCAGAGGCTTGACGACATCGCTGTGTAACCATCCGTGTTGTTTCACGGATTACAGAACGTTTATCGAGCCAATAGGAAATCACCAATTCGTCAGTTGTATTATTAAAGAAAAATTACGTATATAAGATCCCAGGTAAAGATCGGATTTATCAGCTAATTATAAATAATACAAGATTCCTCGGTTTGATGTTAAACCTCTTTGCTTTATGATTTTTTATGATTATTATCTTTCTATATCTAGCAGAAGATACTCGAATGATTTATAGAATTTGTATTCGATACCCGGTAGCCTTGGGATTTGGAATTACGATTTTAATTACAATCCCATAGAAAGATTAAAGGCAAACCTTGATACAAGTATAGCTTCTCTTCCCTGGTTTTCATCCTTAATCACTCAACGTTCATATTTCTCTTGTAGCGTAGCGTGTTCTCGATATCTGCTCTCCTACCTATAATTCTGAACTGAACCGATATTTTGTTATAATAATTTTGCATTATAAATCATTCCTTACTGCGCTACTTGCTAATTTACAGTTCTTTTATTCTAAATCCTTTCCTCGAATCACAATGCATAATTTTCCTAATGACTGAAGATTCAGCGTCTGAAATACAGATAACAGTTGCTTCTAGATTCAACTAAAAAGATGGATATTGCACGACTAAGATCGTCAGGATCGATTTATCGAAATATAAATGCTAAAGCACTGCGTTAGAGGAGACAGCCAGGTCAAATATCGATTTCGGATGTGGTTTTTCAAGTTAATAATCAACAATCGTAAAAAGATATCCACTTCCGTGGCCCATGCTCCATTCTGCAACCGGATACGGACGCGTGCATGCGCTCGAGCACCGGTGTCGAGTCATGGAAACGAGTTTTCTGCGCGTTGAATTTCAGGGTGAATCAAGAGCGACGACCCTCGACGACGACCTTTTAAGCGGCGTGCACAAGCGTGGTGGCGGTGGCGCGCACGGTTGTTTGGCCGCGTCGTCTGGTCATATCAGCAGGATGATCGGGCGGGAGGGGCGATGACGGGCCACGATGATGATGACTTTGATTCGCAAACACGCACCCCAATTACACCGGGGCTCGGCTGCTATCCGCGGTCCGACGTTCGATCGCCTAGCTGACCGTGCATTAGCTGCACCAACAATGCATTATTCAGTGCATACACGTTCTGTTGACGTATTTGCCTGTTTCGTAATATGATTGCCGCGATATTATTCTCTGTGTACGTATACTATCCACCGTGTTCCACCTACAGACGAATAACTTGCCTTTTTACAACGATTTCGTCGACAAATATTAATCCGACCGTCTATCGTTCACCTGCCACTTGAATTTCGCCTGCTTGCGTTTTCAGTTTACGGACGACCATTCGATGTTAATCGATCGTTAGATCGATGCCGCGAGATCGAAATTCCATACGAAAAGCAGGTATACAATTTTCATGATTTTCCGACGTCGGTGTTATTTAGTGCGTAAAAGGATGTGCTTTGATATAACTGGGTTAAAAAGAGGAACAGATCATTCCATTCAAAGATACGTGACTTTTAGCAAGAAGTGGCAGATGCATGAAGTTTTGTGAAAAATCTAACGGTAAGTCTGATGTATATTAAATATGACTGATAGGTTTGAAATGAATGTTTTTCAAGGTCATAATTTTTAGAAAAATTCCGATAATCAAATTTAATAGGAAGACAGTTTTAGTAATACGTGTGTAATTGGTTGACAAAGTACTCGATGTTAAAATTGCTCTCATACGAGAAACAAAAGAAATGACTTATATCTCTGCCCTGTGGTCTTCATGTAGGAACCGGTTATTACAATCATCATTAATTCGTCTTGTTATTACGTTATGTAAGTAAAATTGAAGAGAAAATCGAAGGTATATAATAATAGTTATACGAGAAATCTCAGTCCTTGTTGCACATATATCTTGCTTGATACTACGTGTAATTACAATCTTTGTACCAATACCTCGTGAGCTTTTTCTTACCCTAGTTACAGTTCCATTATTACGTTATCCATCATTTTTTACCCTTCAAGTAATCATACAGATAAAATATTTTCCTGACAACTGTAGAATTGTACCACTCGTCGTACACTCGTTAATATTTTCCTCCTATTATGACATAATCGTGAAAACCACTGTTTTATCAAACTCAATCTAATGATCAGTCGGCTGATATTTTTTCCTGTATCGTGCTCCTAACTTATCACTATATTTATTATTAAAGCACTCAGAAGTCCTTTCGATAACATTCACGCTATCCATTTCGAAACGACAGAATTGTGAAAATGATTCGTCCAAACCAATTCGCAATTCCGTTACGGAAACTTTTATAAATCTGCGATACATTTTTCGAATTTTTATTAGCAACATTTAAGCGATTTTTTATATTTCTTTCTCGCGTATCTCCATTATATCCAATCCATCCATATCCAATTTATCTCCATTTTGACTTCTTTTTGATACGTATGGTATTTCTACTATCAAGCGATCAAATGCCGAAAAAAGATTCGATTAGCTTTTTTGGTAGCGCGATATGATAGGTTTGCGAACCGTGAGAAAACGATCGACGAAACGGATTGGACGCCGCACCGCTTGAAAACGATCACTGACAGAATTTCTATAACGCGGCCCGTGCGGTGAAAGAGCGAGCGCGAACGATTCGCGTTTCGCACGTATCCGATCCGTGACCGTCCTACCGATGCACATGCCTCTATTGTATTTTTGCTGCATGTGCCATTTAGCTTGCTATTCTTGGCTGAACTTCCGCGTACCTGCCTCGATTGACACGGCAGAGACGAGCAGCGTGTCTCCTGTCCGCCGATCGCGCACGATAGCTAGTAAGTAGACGAATCGACGACCTGTTCGCGTTTCTTGCCAGCGTCAATTAGATGCTCATTGCTCACAGACGTCGTGGCGATCAGACATCGATGATATTGATGGAGTTTCTGTGGATCGTGAAAGTGAAGGAAGGATTTTACTGGCAATGGTCAATTAAGAGATTGAAGTGGTAAATGATGTAAATATTGGAAGAGAGATTTTTGGTTTAGAGTAAGCAAGAAATATCGGATTAAATAACGTTACATAATTTTAAATATATTATTCTTACATCGTTGAAATATTCAGCATGCAATTTACATTATGTTTTCATTGCAAACATTGTTACTTAGACTGTGAATTATATTGAAAAATTGGAAATGTTCGTTTAGATACCAACATCGCATTATCGTATCGCTATTATTTGTATAAGACTTTTTATTAAGATTATTTATTTTTATTTTTCCTACATAATAGGAAAGATATAATATTATGTATAAAATCTACCATTTTCGAGTATCCCATTGTTTTACTGTCATCGTTAACTAGATGTTGAAATGCCCATGTGAAACAGCGGCCGCTGCAATTGAAACGAATAAACCGGAACCGCCGGAGAAAAGAAATTGAGACATGAAAATTGCAAATGGTCCATTGAGCGAAACCCCGCGCGGCCGTAGCTTTCGCCCGGTCAAAACGCATCGATGGTTTAATGCGATTGGAAATCGAATTGTCTCTATCGAGGCTTGCGATCGAGTACCCAATAGTTTGTTTGAGTTTTCATTTTCCCCGTAATTACTTTAGAGCGTTCATAGGCGAAACGAAAAGCACGGAAAAAGGGGTGGTGAGTAAAAAGTGAGAGAGAGAGAGAGAGAGAGAGAGAGAGAGAGAGAGAGAGAGAGGATGGGTGAAAGGTGGAAATATCGGCGAAATTCTATGGGGAGAGACGAGTTCGTTGTGGATGATATGACATTCCCGCGAGCAAGCGCAAATCTGTCGCGATACAAGCAAACAAATGCAAAAACGCGCGGCCGGAAATACGCAGGCCGATGCGGCGGGCGCATCAAGGTCCGGCCTGGCCACAAATATTTGCGTTTCAGAGTGCTGTCCGTGGTAATAACAAGGGAAAATAGAGCGTGGAACGGACTCCCAAGTTCGCGCTGGTTATGCATTCGCGTGACACGCCGAGAATACGCCCTTCCGATTAAACCCGGCCACGCTTCTGCCAGTTTTTAACGTTGTATAACAACACGCCACGCGATTACGAACTGGTCGCGCCGATCCATTGCACGCGACACACCAAGGAAACCCTTTTTTCCCTATTTTTTCTGTTTTTCGTGGGAAGGAAATTCGGTAGAGGATTTGTGCTCTTCTATGTTTGCTTCGATTTTCTAGTTACTATATATGGGTATGTACGTTAGAAAGACTAGAGTAACGGACAGTGAATAGAAAGTTACGTGTTTCTTATGGAGTTAGAAATTTTGCGTGGGAGATTTTTGTGATTTCGTTTGGACTCGATCTACTGCGTCTTGCGTAAGCTTCTCAGAAGAGACTGATCGACTCTTTCGTTGCACAGATTTGTATATGTCGAGTTCTCATTGAGATTAGGGGCGTGTAACGAATCTTCATTTGGACCAGCCATTGTTGTTATACAATATAGATGATATTTACTGGTACAAATATGATTATTACAGAATTTGAAAGGTAACCGTGGCGATTAGACACTCGAGATGCTAATAACAATGATCTTTGACTCAATAACGAACCCACGATCAATGGGACGACGAATGCGATTTCTTCCACAGTCTAAGTCGAATTCAACTTACTGATCCACGACTCGGATGTGACTTAACATACTTGTCCACGGTACAAATAAAACTTATCTGACTGAATCTCAGTCCAAGTGAAACTGCACTTATATACTTTTCTCTGAACTTCCCCGTACCCCTCGGGTCAATTATATTTTTAAGGAGAGCTATACAACTACTTCATTCCTCTATTAGGTAGAAACGTCCATACGTTTAGCCTACTGTGGCCTACTGTCATAAATCTCGGGCAAACATAATCGGATTAAATCATAAACAACTATTTCTAAGTTTTATTATTTAAGTACAGCTATAATAAAAATTGTAGACTAAAGTATTGGGGATCTTCCCAAAAATTCGAAAAGAAAGGCCCCGATGTTCTTTCATCTCCGACATACATAATTAATATTCTATTATCAAGAAACGAGAGAATTAAATTAATCAACTACATGTTCTAAAAGTTCCTTAATTTTACTTCTAGAATAGATGTATGATTGATATCTAATTGGGTCAGAAATGATTTAAAGAACAACGTTTAACGTAATAACAATATTTAAACAATATTATCACCAGTGCCTCCCTGTAATTTCCATTCATTTCAAGTAGATCTCACCCTCGTACAAACGAAGCGAATAGAAAATGATAATCGTGATAATCAACCTAATTTTCCGCAAAAGTGAATCTTGTCTCTCTCTCCCTCTCTAAATCTCTTTGTTCATTTTCGATAACTATTCGAAAGCAGCAGAAGAACGATTCTATGGTCGTTAATGCGTATCCTGAAACTCGGGGCTTCTCTATTCCCGACATTCGTAGTGGTGCGCGGTCGATTTAAATTAATAAAGCTAATCGAGCCATAATCTATCGGACAGAGAGAGCGCCTAAAACAGCAGACGGAGTTCGCCGGTCCATTGTTGATCGCACGTTCAAAATATGCAAATGAACGGGGGATGAAAGCGTCCCGACGCGCTGTTCGGTCGTCATCACTCAGTTGCGCGACGCCACCTATACAGTTTTCCCTTTTAACTGTGTGTGTATATGTGCGTGCGTGTATTCGCGTGGACACGCCGGTGATAATGAAAATACCGCGATGCCAGCGGGCTCGGTGATCATTACGGTCATCAGCGGAATGACCGGCTCGATAGTCGATCAATTAAATAACCCTGGTCGAGGTACGGGCGAAATCGATGCGAAGCCTGACTGACCGACGCAATCCGGCTTCGAGTCCATAAGCGAGTTCTATGGGATTGGGAAATATTTTGCTCTCGTCGATGGGATAATGGAGAGTAGAGTTGTTTGCCAGATATTAGCATAGACGGGCTATAGAATAGACTTGTCGCCGCGTACGACTTGTGTCATATGTAGTCTGCGGGTATTTATGCAAATTTATATTTTTATAGACAGAGTAAAGATATGGAAATTAAGCAGAACGTCTCAGTTACTAAGAGAAGCATGAGTACTCTACTTTGAATGCTTTAAATATCCTTGTATATTATGCGAATTTCAATTTTCTAGAAACGCATAAGAATCGATAGATTACGGTAAATACTACGGGACGTTCGCAACATTGTTTTACAAGGATTTGTACGTTATCCTCGTGCGCAATTAATTCCATGGAAAATTAATAATGTTGGTATCATATTATAAGAAAGATTCGTTATGTGATATCGTTGATCTAAATCGATCATTCGTTGTTATTTCGACGAAATTTATTCGTACAATTAGTTCGAGCCATCGATAATATTCTTAATACTTAATTTAAAGCGACCAATCTGAGCCTCTTACTAAAACATTTTCTTATTAACATAAAAGACTAAAAGGTACTCGCACTTACTTCGAGATAGATCCACATATTTATTAAAATCCGGTCAAAGTAACAAGTTCCATTTCGCGGTAATACGGTTCTCATCCGGCTCGAAGGTGCTCAAGCTCCGCCTTTCTTCCTCGTTAAAGTAGCTTTTTCTATTCAGCCAGTGTATATCAATGATGATACTCTTTTAGCCCGCCAGTTTTTACACGCAATTTGTGCCCATCGGGGTAAAATAATCCTCGTGCGCGAACACGATCAAACGACGAAGCTACACGCTGTATCCGCGGGTTTGCTTGATTTTTATTTAACGACTGGTTGCGAAACGGTGTTGAGCGACGATAAATTACCAAGCTGAACGGCCGAGCTTCCAGTAAATAATGCTTCCTCGAACGGTTTCCATTACGGCTGGCGCGAGCGAGCGCGCCAGCACAAACGGCGTGTACTTTTTCGGTGTAAATTATTACACTCTGCCGAAGCCATCGGGGATCCTAGACCATCGAGCCTTCGATTGTAAAAACCGGCAATAAGGGGCCGGCCACAACTATCGCTCGTTTCTATGCAACTTCTTCGGCATTACCTTGAAATACGAGCGAACGGAGAAGCAAGCCCGAGCTGTGTTGCAACCGCGATTGTAACGGGCCACGTGGCCTCCTCGTCGTAAATATTACGCCCGGTAGGCAAACGGTCCGCGCCTTCCTTCCGCGAATTCGACCAGAGAACAAACCTCAAATCGTCGTAACCGCGAATTCGTAGTCTGACCATCGCGTCCAGTTCTACTTTTTCATTGCCTTTTCTTACGCTCTTGTGATACTGCTAGGTAAATGTCAGGTTGCGCGCGTCAGATCTGCGCGATTCGATCGGCTAACAATCCGGCGAATTAATTAGACTGCGAATACTTATGCAAAGTCGTATCTTTTCGAATACGGTTAGGAAAATTGATCTATCGCGACGAGTAGTATTATTTTCTATACTTTATATACTTCTTTTACTTTGTTGATTTTCCGCCTTTCAAATTTCCTACGAATACCATAAAAATCCGCGGTGTAATTGTATCCGTAAATTCATTGTCTGGTCATTGTATCTGTACTGGCGTTTCTACTTGGTCTTTTTCTTAGGCTTTGTTAGTACGCATAGGTAAATGTTAGGTCAGCGACGTGGAAGGGTAATTGAGCTGGTTCGAACGGAATAATTAGACTTGTTTGGTAGCTACTCGAATATACGAGCTTCTATGATACACGTTTTGACGTGATAGTAAATTAACCAGGAGATTTACGGTGCTGATGTTTATCGTCGTATTATCTGGATTGAATATCGTGTATTTCATTTCGATATTCATAGACGCAGCTAGCAATGAATCGAGTATCAATAATATCTATCAAATAAATTATAATGCCAATGGATTCTGTACAGACACCGATGGGCAATAAAATTTCTAATTCATTTTCATACGTACGACGGAACGATACAAATTTTCATTAGAAATTTCACCTTTCCTAACGAGAAGATTCCAAGAAACTAATCAGGAGAACCGCATCTCCAATTTCCACATGTTTTCAAACCACCTCAGACCACATCACCGTTCACCCGCTGAGCGGGCCCACCAGTCTATTTCCGTAAAAAACTAAAAAGAATGAAATTTCCTCGAGGTAATCGTCCCGGTAGGAAATCACCGGACCTGCAACGGTTATCGTAGTGACGATCGTGATCCATTCGGCCGTTCGAAGGGGCGTTTATCGCGATCGTCGACTTCCAGCGACGCGTCACCGCGCAGGATATAGGCGCAATTACCAGCGCGGATAGGGACCTATCCAGACGACGAAGATGGCCAATTCGCGGAGAAGGGGAAGAAAACGCGTCCGCGAAAATCGCCTTGCATCGTGTTCTGGATGCTTCATCTGCTGGCAGCTACTCGCGTTTCTTCCTCGAGAAGTCTTCTCCCGACCGTAGCTTTATTGGGCTAATTTAAATAACGACATGGAAGGGGTGCCATCTCGTGCCTCCGCCCCTTTCTCCAACTTTCCACCTCCTGGCTTTCTATTCGACGGGCCGAATATCTCGTCGCTTCTTTTTCCCCCTCGTCGTCTTTTCCCAGCCCGCAGTAGTCGCGATGACTGAAGGATTTACGGTCTTTTATTGCGCCGAGCGTTCATCTCGAGCGAATGCAAATTAAGATCTTGCTGCCCTCCACGCTCGTAGACACGTACCCGCGGCTGCAGTGCATCGCCAACCGGGAGAAAAGGAGCTTTTGTCTTCGGGCTTCTGGCCCGTTCCAACGTCTACAATGCTCGCCTTTGTGGCGGCTTGTTACCGAGATGTTGCTCCTCTCTATCCTTCGCCTCTCGTGTTCCTTCATCTTTCGTGGCTGATTTTTACCCGCATTTTCTCTTCGGTAATTTTGAACCACTGAATAAGTTGTTTAAATCCCTTAATCCCCTGTTATTTATCACACAGTCTGTTTTGTGATTGCTTAATCTCTATTCATGCTTCTTGTTACTTTGATACATTGAAAAGAATATAAAGTAGTGGAGCATCGTTCGGAACACTTATGGAAATTTTATTTCTCTATTTTCGATAGAATTTCCAATCTCATATCTTTTTATTTTTATTATATTAATCGTTTACATCGACGCAAAAATTAATTTTAAGAGAATGAAGAATTCCCGAAGGAATTGCTCGATAGGAAAATATTTGCACGTTGAAAAGCCATCGAAACTACCCATTGGGTCTTCAATAATAATGCAAGAGTTAATCTATCAAGAATGAAAAATAATACTACAAATTCTTCTCGAGTTTGTGCTGGCGGAACGGCTACCAGTCTCGGTAAACTACGCCCGAGGAAGCAGCGGTGCAACGTTTCTACGTTTCTGCGAGATACACCGGCGGCAAGGCGAATAATTCACCTGCAATTTTAGGCTCGACCGAGCCGCGTAATAAACCAGTTTATACGCGTATTAAAGCCGTGCTTTTTCGCCGGCAGACTGCAAGAATCGCAATATGATAATTGCTGGAAACCAGCGTGCACGCGCGCGCCTTTACCCGACTAGCCTACTTTCTAATTCCGCGTCGCGTAACACGCAAAAGCCGTGAACTTTACTCCTGTACTCGTTCTTCCTTTTCTCTAGATCTTCCTCATAAATCTTTATTTTGTAACTGTCGCAGTCGACGCGCCATTTTATTAGAAAGTTAGAAAAGCATAATTATCCTCTCAACGAAGTTTGCAACTGTAACATTTCAAAATTTTGCAAAACTTTCCGATGTCAAAATATCCGAACTCGCAGTGGTTAGGATATTTTCATTGGAATTGTAAAATTTAGAATTCGATAAAGATTAAAATTAGAATTTATCGTAATCTGAAAAAACGTATGGTTAACGCACATATTTTCTTCGATCGAATGTTTGAAAAGCTAAGACATTTTTTAAAGTAGAATTTTTTACCATAACGTTACGTCTTACATTTTCGGGATAATAAAGCGAGAAGGGCGATAAACAAAAAGTAGTAAAAGAAAATAAAAGACAGTTTCTTCGTAAAAAAACATGATTTCTTGTTAATCTTAAACCGTTTTGCTTTGACTCCGAGCGTATTTCTAATCCGAGACTTGGTGGCAGGAAGAAAATTGCAGAATTATTGTGACGATGTGAGATCAAAGGGGAAGGCTGAGAGGCATTGCGTTAAGGAGAAATTGGAGGTTAAAAATGTAGAAAGCTCCCGGAAACTTGACGGTTGAAAGGCCGTGAACTGGACTGGGGGCAAGATTCGCGTGGATTAAAAAATCGTGGGAGAGGAGGATTGAAGCTTCTCTAGAAAGAGACAAGAAAGATGATTTTCAAAGAGAGGAAGAAACTCTGAAGATGTTTAAAGAAGATTGCAAAGTTCCTTGGAAAGCAGATGTTCAAACGCTGGAAGAAGTTTCAAATGAGGGACAAGGATCCAAAAAAAAAAAAAAAAGAGAGACTCTTCAGACAGGTTGTAGATTAAAGAATCTTTAACCACAGGGTGAAAATAGTAGAACGCAGTGTCAATGTTGAAATTCTTTAAATAGAAAAAAAATAGATAGACTCTAAAATCTCTACAATATAAAAAAAATCATCCAGATCGACGCAAACAAAGGAGAAGAAAACACGGCGCGCAGAAGCAATCTAACCGCAAGCGAAGCGTAAAAAACTGTCGCATCGTTTCGATTTCATCAGAAGCAGTCTCTAGGTTGCCGCAGAAATTGTCCGTAATTACGGTGTCCACGCGCATGACAATCATAATGTATGCATCACGGTCTTTTCTTTTTCCGTGACGCGTTCGTCATATGTTTCTGTTCGATTCGCGAACTATACGCCATATGACAAGGTACCGACGTAATGCAATAATATATGTATTACTTGTACGATGTCCAAGCTGGTCACGAGCCCGACCCTATATTTTCCAAAGGAATGTGCGTTTCTCTGGTGGCACGTGGCCGTCGATTGATCAGTCGTTGCATATGGACGAAAGGATTGGCTAGGAAAATTAAATGCAACTGTCGAAGCTAAATGTGGCGGGGTGAAGAGAAAGAAAAGAGAGAAAGAGAGGTAATTTCTAGTTCTGACCGCGGCTCTGTCAACGATCACGTCAGTTTGCTGGGTTTCAGAGGGTCCGGTTAAACGCATCATACGGCTTCCAGGATAAATACTGGCGCTGCACGCGGAAAAGGGGTGTCACGATTGGGGATCGAAACGAATGTGTCATCCGGATCGTGCTCGAAAGCTTCCGAGGGATTCCCGACGCTGACCGATCGCTCTTCATGCCTGGATAATCCCGAAGGTTGAAACGGGGTAGAAACTCGGGGCTGGACGCGTGCATGCCGTGCGGCCAGAGCCTCGATTAATGCGTTTCCCTCCGCTCCCGTTGTAATTCCTCGCGACTTGAACTCGTCAAACATCGGACGCTGTTTAATTAACGGGTTATCGGAGAACCGGCCTCTCGTACGGAGAGATAGTTTTCGAGGTGATATAAATTCCCGAGGATGGTTTAATGAAGGACAATGTCGAAGCACATGGTGGAGAATGTTACTCGTTGATGAAGTGCGATCATGCATAAATATATTAACTTTGACACATCTTTGGAGGAATTTTGGTCGGTCGTGTTCTTCTATGGTTATCAAATCTATTATGTTCGAGCGAGGGATAATAAATTTGTATCAAGAAAAGATGCGAAAAAATCATTTTAATTATATGGTGAAGATTTTCTTAATTTTTATATTTTCGACCTATATAACCCGAAATGTATATTATATTTCTCTAAATGCAATTGAAAATTAGCTGTCAAAAATATTTGGTTTTAATACGCAGTACAAGATTGCAAGGTTTTCTATGTTACACGCTTTTTATGAATAAAGTATTCGAGAAGAGAAAATATCTGAAGAGATACACGCGCGTAAAAGAAATGAGTGCGACAGTACAGTTATAAAACGTTGAATGTCGTTAAAACGAGAAGAACATTGAGAAATAAAAATTCAAGATCCGTGAAAGTCAGCTGACAAATTTTGCTATGAAAATTCTACTAAGCAACGGGAAGATGTAGCATCGCCGGAAACCCTGTTCCGCAATTTCCCGCAAACTCTATTACCACTTAACAATTCTGATGAATTGACAACTAGCACTCTTGCTATGACAGTGAAACGCGATCCAAGAGAGAAGTAACGTTATTTGGAAATCGTGAAGTCTGCGGACGTCGCCCTCGAGCGTGCAATTATCGCGATCATTGTGGAATTGATAGGCGAGCGCGTGTCGTGCGACGCGCGGAGGCACGTAATTAACGGGGCTCGTTTCTTGCGAAACGCGGGACGATCCGGCGAGGCGGGGACGAGCGTAAGAAGGTGGAAGTTACGAGTGTTGCACGCTGAAACGGTTCCAGGGAATTCATTGGTTCGCCGTCCAGTGTGCTAATGGTTTCAATCCCGAGCACGAAGATTATTACGCGTAGGTAGCCGGGGAAAGAGCGTCGTGTTGCGGCAACGATCGTCGCAGATCGGACGTTAACCAGCGACGATTAACGTCGCAACGGGGCGTGCGCGCCATCACGCCTCCTCTGCAGAAGATTTGAAACGAACGACGATTGTATTTGTCTTCGTGTAGCGACGAATAAGGACGAAAGAAACGCGGTTACAGATACGATGATTTTCGATGATGGACGTAGCTGGTTTTAATGAAACAGTAAATTCTTTCAATAATTAATTCTTTCTAGTACGATGGTATAAATCTTTTTAGTGCCTCGTTTGTTTCACAATTATCGTATGATGTATAACCAAAAAAAATTGTTTACACGAGTAGTGTTGAAACGTTTCTTGGCTTCTGTATTTCGAAGCAATTAAAGTAAATTTATTATTCCTTAATGTAGGTTTGCTATTCGTTTAGAATATTAATGAGGTAGGAAATTGTCGTAAAACAGAAGCATCGTTTCGTTTAAAGCATTAATGCATTGATTAAATTTTGTTTAGTACCATTTAACCTGCTTTGACATTTGATTTATGAGGTACACTAAATAATATACACTTTGTCTAATACAGTGTGCGCGATCAAATAATAACATCGTACGCATCGTATTAACTGTATTATTAAGTGATCTCTATCGCTAACAATGTTAAATTTAGTGCGTAGATGCATGCGTTTGATGAACGCCGATTCGATTGTGAAAAGTTGCACGGTGACTTCGTATTCATCAAACCACCGATTAAAACCTCATCAACTTATCGATTTGCCCGGTGGTTAACCCTTCCAGTCTGGCCAAACATAACAGAGAGACCGGTAAGTTAAATCGTTAATTTATATTCATTAGATACAAATTGAATATTGGGTTATACCGTGATGGGATGGAACAAACCCCCCAAGGTTCTTCTCCCCCCTATCGTTTGCACGGACCATCGCGTGAAATTTTGCCACGATCGACGACTAGCCTCGTCGAGCTGACGAATAGACCGTGTCGCGACGATAATGCATTTTAGCGACACCGGGGTTGTCCGTTTATCGGTAATGCGACATCTAAATTGCCACGATAATATAGTTGAGAGAATCTGGTGGAGTTGGCCGAGGAAACATTGTAGATTCGTTTCGACAGCCGATGCTTATCATCGAGCAACTTTCAGAGAGTTCGAAACGATCGAGCGTTTGTCTCTGTCCCGAGTTAGTCGACGTTTTGCGGTTGTCCCTGGGGAATACGGAAAAATAAAAAAACGACATGTCGATATGGCTCGTCTTTTATCATAACGATTTATTCTTTATGTTCTCCGGAGAAAAAAAGTTATATCCGTGCGTTAGATAGTTGTATGAATCATAATAATGATAAGTGTGACGATATAGCGTAAACAGATACGTTTTTACGCAGCAATATACAGTAAACGATAGACAACGCAATTTCACTAAATTTGTTGAAGTGCAGAATTTAGAATTTGCTGTGAAACAAATGCTAAGTTTCATTAAAAGTATTTTATGATTCAATAATCACCCAATTAAATAAGAATGATACACTAAAAAATATCTCATAGCTCTATAGCTACAAATTTGTTTTTCTACAAATCTCCTTGGTTAAATACCTGCCACGGACATTCAAATTAGAAACCACAAAGTAATTACAAACAATATCACAAAAGTCGTTATATCTTCCACCAATCTCTAACCAACAAAAAAAAACCCTAATATCATCCCTCTTTCAATAATCCAATATCACAAACTTAGTTCAATATCATAAAATAGTATCCAAACTAAAACCAAGACAAAAGATGCCAGCAGAAAAATCAGCTCGACAAAAAGCAAGTTGCATACTTACAAACAGCTGAAGCCAGGAACTTGGACGACGAAGGTGGTCGACTCAGCGTAAAAGCGCTCACGATGCTATCAGCCACTGACCCGGGCATCGCGGTTCGTTTGATTATACCTTCCTCGCAGAGATTGTAGCACTGTTCGTCCCTTTCCCTCCCTCGTAGTGAAAATTACGGCAATATACGCGAGTGCCAAACCCCCTACGCCCCCCATGAGCGAGGCGGGACCAGCTTTTGTTGCGGTGGCCAGCAAGAAAAGACGTTCTTCACGGGTGAGCATAGGTTGCCGGATAATTTCAGCCCTGTTGTATCGTGCGTACGACTCGTGGGCGTGCGTCACCCTGGCAAGGAGCCACGCGAAGAAGAGACACGCTCGTCCTGGTCGCGTGTGCCCATGCGTGCGGTGCAACGTGTTATGAAACGCGAAACGTCACTGCCCTCACGGACTACCTTGCTAATGAGAGGTTCTTCCGTCTCCTCGTAGCTCTTCGTCCTCACTAACTTCTCCATTTGCCTCGATCTTCCTTAGTCCCAGGTACTCTTTTACTCTGTTCCTCGTCGTTTTTGTCACGCACCGATGCGTCGTGTCGCGAACTTCAGCGAGCACGACAGCCACTTCGTAGAACTATGCGTGTGGAGACTGTTTGGGGTGCAAATTGGATCGAGAGATCGATGATTAACTCTGCTATTGATCCTCGAATTCTTTGCGTCTCAGTCTTGCTTTCGTTTCAATGGACGAAAAGAATTTTTTTCATTTTTGAATCAAATGTTTGATACTGAAAATTGTTTGAAAAGAGCAAGTAAGCGTATCAATATTCTTCTATATTTTCTTCGAACCTCACTTTTATATTATCCTCCATGCGTACGGTCGAAAGTGATTCAAAGAAGGTAAAGAACGAAGATTCAAGGAACCTTCCTCTGTGCAATATCTGTTTTGGGATATTCGTTAAACGATCTGTTAGGCGTTTTGCTGTATCGAAACTGCGTGGCTGTCGTTATAGGGAAAGTGTTTGCCTATTTAGGGAAGAATTTGGAAGAATCCTACCGTGTCTGGTAATCGGGACTGGATAATGAGTGTGGTACTCGTATTATTTCTCCTGGGAATGAACGCTAAATTCCTGTTTCCTGGTTTTTTAAAGGGCAGAAAGAAGCGATACTTCAAAGAATCCTTCAGTGCCTTTGGCGAAGGCAATGCCCTTTTGTTCTGGTTTTGTTCCATTCAGCAAGGGTCGATGAAAGGATTGAAAAAAAGGGCCCGACAAAGGTGGTGGGCGTGCACTGGTCGTATCCGCGTCTTCGTTTTCAATAAGACGTAATCAACATTCGTAAACATGCAATCAAAACGAACGCATCTTGAATCACTTCGCGGTCAATGTCCTGAAGCCTGTCGAAAATCGTGGAACGTGTTCATCTTGACGTATGCAAATCCTTCAGACCCTTGAATTCTTTCCTTCATATTGTGTAATGTCAACGACCACATTACGTGCAGTAAAGAATTATGAAATTGAAGGGTACAATGATATTACGTTAAGTATTGTTGCTGCTCTTTTAACCGATTCTTTCATACTGTCAAATTCCTAATCAGTCGTCGATATACGAAACATTCATCGTTATTTACGACCGTCTTTAAGCTGTCTGACGATTCATTTATCCCGTTGCTGTTGAATTTTTCATTTTTCTTATTAAATTACTCTCGCCATGGCTTTACGACCCGATCTTCAGAATGGAACATCTTTTCTCTCATGAAATATCATCAGAATCTAAACAAACTATCAAACCATGTGAAAACGACTACGAAACATTGCTTAGAAATTGTTGTATCCGGTACTCGTACAAAATGCAACGTTTAAGACCCATGTTTTTGAAGAACAACTGATTGATCACTATATCGCACCGTATTTTTATACTTTATATCCCAACTCTCAAAACTATCTTCAACTATCAAATAAGCTTATGAAAATATAGGTGAATCTTCTGACGAACCGAATTTTTCGCTCAACCTGCTAATAAAAATAAATCTATCAAATCCTTTAGGAAGAAAAAAAACACGAAAGCGATCGAAGTCACAGAAGAAGGGAGGAAGAAAAACTGCAAGTGTGCGGGCCTTCCCTAAGAAAAAGAACACGAGAGCAGGTCTCTCGATTCTATTTGTATCACCGACAGCTTTCTTTAATCCAGATCCCACACGATCATCCTTTCTAATTAACGTCTGCTGGCTCGGCCGAGAAAAAAGTCTGAGAATCAGCAGACAAAGGGGGAAGAAGGAGCCATCGGACTCGATAAGGGAGAAAAGCTTTCGTTTCGAACGGTTCGAGAAGGTTTACCCAGGTGGCCGTTCCGACCTCGAGGCGATCCTAATTGAAGGAAAGTTGCAACCATTGCAGAAATGATTAAACTCTTACGAGGCGACCGAGGCCCGGAGAGTGGAAATACGTGCCACTCGGCTTAATGGAGCCACGATGACGTGTCTCCACCTATCTGCTGTAATAATTATCCGGCATTACCGGCCTGATGATACCTGTACTCGTCACGCGTTACCGAATGACACTGTTCTTTACCGTTTTACCCCGCCACCTTCCCCTCTGTAAAGTTAATTACAGACGCAACCGGACTTACAGCTTACCGCGTTCGAAAACGATAAACTGTGCGCATTGCCGACCCACGGACTGTGTCGATTCAATTGGTTTCTCTATGTTTGTTTGTCGCGACAGCAAGTGACGCGACACTTGTCACGAATCAACGAATAAGTACAGGGTAATGGGTAAATTAGGGCGTGACGAGAATAATTATTTATAAGTGGTGATTCGATAGTTTGGTTGTTCCGACGGTTGAGTTCCAGTGCAGTTGATTCTTTAGGCAGTTGGTGTGATTATATTAAAATTTCTATACATATATTTAAGCACAATTGCTTTCATGTCCATAACTTGAAGCAAAGTCACCGTAAAAGTAAAGTCGAATTAATTTATACAACTGTTGAATTTTCTGGACAGATTCTCCTCCACAAAAGCAGGAAGAAGCTAACACAAATGAGAGGGATAAACGTGTTCGTGTTTAATTTGTCAGCATAATAATTTTATTTATTAAAACTGTCCATTGTAACGTGGTTCATTAGCATATCCACCTATATTCATATTTCTATGAAGTTATTTATAATATTTAAAAAAATTCCAAAATACTTGTTCATTTAAAAAGATTCCCTTTTTTACAAGAAAACTATATAATCCACACGTTCGAACAATATCCCGTCTGGAACAGTTACCCGAACAATCTCAAGAAGAGAGATGAGCAAGAGAGAGAGAGAGAAAGAGAGAGAGTTTTGGATCGACACACCCTATCATGTTACGATACCAAGTAACGAGATCATCCTTGATCTCGGATCGGCAGGTTTCAGAGAAAAGGCCGGAGGCGTCGTCAAGTAACCAGTTGGCAGCGTCGAAGACGGACGCCCCCACGGGAGGGGCGCAATTTCTCCGGATCCGGGGCTGGAAAACGCTACTAATTATAATCGCATTAGGATCGTTGGCGCCGCTACTCAAGTCGAACCGAATCCCCGTCGCTTCGCGTTTCGTATCTGTGAACGATGTTTGCTTTGCCAGTTTCCCGTCTCCTCCACTCTCCTTTCCCTCTCTTTCTCCCTTCTACGTACTAATTATGTATCTCGTGTACCCGTTTAGTTCTCCACCGACGAGCTTCTTGCTTGGATTAACATTGTAATGGTAGCTCGGTCCGTTTGCCAATGTTCGAAGCGAGTATCGCCTCTGGCTAGACGAAATCAGAGAAAATGCAAGTGTAATCGATTAGCATGGATACGTAATCGGTGTATGGTTATGTAGAAAGTAGAATGAATGTGTGAGATAATAACTACAAATTGTTGTAATAGTAGAAGGAGAAAGTGTCAGCATGTTTGATGAAGCTGCTTTTTTAGCAGCTGTGCTATGGAACAGGGAAACTTTGCTATATTTATTTTTTTTTTTTTTTTTTTTTTTTTTTTTTTTTTTTTTTTTTTTTTTTTTTTTTTTGGAGAATGCATTTATAAATTCGCTTTCTGAAGTTTGGAAACTTCGTGTCACAAGTTGTGCGAATTTAGAAAGACACTGTAACTTACAGTGTCTTTTCGTCGTTCTTAGCATAATGTTTATTTTACATAGAGGAAAAACTTTTCGACGCTACACTGTCCTCGACTTGCATCTGACTTCCACTATTCCGTTGTCTAAAGCGTCTCAACTTGCTTGATTGTGTTACTGGCGAAATTTTCTGTCTTTCCCTTCCTTTTCCTAAAAAATTTCAAAATGTCTCTCATCTGAAAACGGCTTACGAAATAACAGAACTTCCAAAAATTGATCTATCCTTGTCTTCCACTTTGCATGCATGTACATCCTCTCTTAACAAGCTTCTTAATCTTCTAATAAAATACTATGTTCCTATTTAATCACTTTTTTTTATCTATTCTTTCTCGTCAACTTTCTCTATTGATTTCTTTAAAAAATTATTCTTGCCTTATATAGTTACTCATAAGTTACTTATACTCCAATATTCTATTGCATCGTTCCCTTATCCCTTATCATAATCCGTCACCGCACCCCAGGCCGCAAATAATCTTCCAGAGGATCGTTTCGAGCGTCGGCACCGATTTTATTTCACCTGTATCGATGAAACTCAATCTCGAGCGTTGCCGATCGAAATCGAAGAAGCTCGCGGCTCGATCCTCGAGGCGCTCCGTTTACAGGAGCAACCGAACCGTGTCTCGTTCCCTCCGCGTCGTTAGTGTTTCGCGTGCGCTTTGACCGTGACCACGAAGCGTGGCGGTCGTGCGTGTGTCACTCGATGACTCCTGGCCCTAAGGATCGCTCCGCTACTCCGCCCAGAACGTGCACGCTTCAGCTTTGTTCCCTGTGCAAAACGCTCGGAGTTTCCCTCGCGCGAGGACCGAAGCTCGCGCTCGCAGCGACCACGTCAACTGCAGACCACTGGCTACCTTGTCCCCTTTGCCCTTCTCTTCTTTCGTTTCTCTCTTTGTCTTTGGTCGAAGAGCGCATTTCGTTGCTGAGACAGGTCAGTGGAACGAGCATTCGTGCCTCACGCCGAGAAAACACCATCGCGGATACATTCGTCTAATCTCTTTGTTCCGCTGGCGCTTATGATCGGTGGCTGGTGCAAATTTCACGCGCCAGTTTACTTCGATAGATTAACAATTTTTCAAATTCTAAACCAAATTATCTACTCGTCTTGAGGCAAATTTTCATTGTACTTAGTCTGTAAAATCCCACTTGATCTCTTCCGAAATATCTATGGTTCATTTTAAGACAAATTCCAGTCTACTTTCAGATATTTATCTACACTACAATTTGCATCTAGCATCAAACTAAACGCAATTTTCACATTCACGTTTCTCCCTTGTTAAATGCATCGTAGAATTAAAATGTAAATACGTTTTTCACATTCGTGCTTTTCTCTCGTTAAGAACACCGTAGAATTAAGTCCCTCCAGTAAAACTGTGTCGTTACATGTAGAACACCCTCTTCGCACCGTCCAAACATCCAAACATTCGAATGAGAAGCATCCCACGATCGGATATGCTTAAAACTCGTCGACTGGGAGCGCGTTGTAAGCGCAGCAGCGAGGCGCAGGAGAAAATTAGCTGTCGATTTGTGCTCCCGTTCTTACCGCACCCAATGTTTCTCTTTCGCGAGGCCACTAACACTACGTGATGGGTGCCGTGGGTGCCCTTCTCCTCTCTCGCTCTCGCCTTCTTCCTTTTGTTCTTCCACGCTGCTCGCACGTACGATGTATCAGCTGCAGCCAGAGCTTTACAGCGTAGCGGTATTGCTAACAGCTACTGACGATTTATTCAAGAGTGAAAATTAGGGTCGGCTCCCATCTCGGCTTTCGGCCATTACCTCCGACGATTCCAGCCACTGGTCATCATTAGCTAACCACGCTTCCACGCTTCCATCGACGAATTTCATGCGAACCTTCTGTAGATTAGGTTCTCTTGTCTATTCTAGTTTAACGAAGGTTCGCAAACATTGAGGCTTTCATGGCCAAGTCAGATTTTTACTGTGGGAACCGATGATTAATTTTCTACTTTCACGAAGCATTAACTAATACAATGACAAATATATTTGCTTTGAATTTGCATAGAAAAATCAGCAAAAATAAGTTTACACAAAAGAAAGGTTATCCATGTAGTTTAAAAAGCACTCGATCCTGAAAGAATCCTGCGAACATCATTTAAAAGTAATTTCCCTGATCGAGTTCCGCAAGAAATGAGAAGACCTCTTAAAAAGAACGTAAACGCGTGTATGGACCGAAAGTTCTCAATTAAATACATCAAAGTACGAATTATACGAAACACAGTCGAAAGAAAAATGTCGAAGCAAACAATTCACCGGCCAAGCATTCGTCGAACGCTCGTGCACGCGGTCGTATAACGAGATCGAATTAAAAACGGAGCAGCGAGAGATTAGATCTCAACGAGAAACCTCCTAACCGAGCGGTCGCCTATCATTTAATTTACCATCCAATCCCCTCTGCAAAGTCGCGGCGTTTAACAACCGGTGCATCGACCACAGGGACAGAGACCGTACGACCGTGCCAGCGCAACGAGAAAGAGCAACAAAGAAACGAAAAGGGAACCAGACGCGGGTAGAAGCGGTAGCAACGACCAACGAGAAAGACGACTGCTGCAACATTTACCGTCGACTTCTATCCTTCAGGGGTGGATGACTCGAGAGGTCGCCTCCTCTTCGTGGGCCTCGACACACAACTACTGTTCGCCACATGGCCTCCTCTCTTTGCTTCTGGTATCTTCCTTCTTCTCCTTTTCTCTTTCTCTCTTTCTTCTTCTCTCTCTTTTCCTTTCATTTCCTTTCTCTCTCCTCCTAAGGTTGCCTTTTTCGCTTGTGCTGCTTCTCTCGTGTTTTCCATCGGTCCGCGGCGTCTCGTTCGCTGCCGCGAGCCGCAATTATTACCAGTATTCCTGGGCTGACGTGACGTGACACGCTCGGCCTATGCGCGCGGGGTCAGGCGCACGGGGTTAGCTGAAATTACGCCGACCAGGCGCCTCCGACACGAGGAACGAGTTACATGTACGCGTGCCGCTGTTTCCCTGCCGCTACTGCGACGCTTCTTGCGCGCGTGCATTCGCAAGGACGTCAGATTCTTCTCTTTTATTCGTCGATCTTCGATGAAAAGTAGCTTTTTATTGGATTTATTTTGATCTGAAGTAAATAAATATGGGACTAATCAGTCGTTGCAGTCATTTATCATGTACGCATGATATTTTTTTTTATTATGATATTTCCTGTATACAATTCTATGTATGTTTTTTGTATCCCGTTTTTACATTTTTTTGTGAAAGTAATGTTAAGATGAATAGTACACTACGGACGAAACACGTGGAATCATTTCGTCAATTGTAAGGAATCTCCGCTAGTTTGAATAATAATGTCGTTTGATTCAGGATGCAGTTAAAGGACTTTTTCCACAGGGCTTCCCCAGGGTAACACGGAATTTCAAGCTGATTTTCGTTTAGATTCTACAATCTCGTGCAACAGGTAGTGAATGCAAACTTTCATTTGATATTGTATAGGTATGTATATTTCAGAATAGATGAGACTTTTCAATGGTCATGGTAAAAAATGTATAGGTAACTACAGAAGTTTTTAGCATTCGCACACATAATTACCAATTTTAAATCTTCTGTTGTTAGCTTCTGTTGTGTATATGTATATGTACAAAAAGTAGCATAAAATTGTGTATACGTCTCGAACTTACTCCAGCGATTGTATGCGTTCAAAAACGTAAGAAACTTTGAACTGTTGAAAACTCTGTGTCGTAAAAAGCGATGTACAATCTTCGAAGTAAAGAAGATAATGCAAGATATTACAATCCAGATAAAAAGCGGCGATAGAGGAAAAGCAACGATGCCCGCGGTTTATTTGTTGGCGAGTAAAGACGAAGCGGACAAGAAGGAAAAGCAGAGAGGAGATCGAACAGAAGAGGAAGAAGAAGAACGAGGGCACGTCAGGAGGAGTATAGGACCGTGACTCGTCCGTGACATCGCGATTACGCTCGCACACCTGTGCCCGACCCCGCTTCGACTCCAGTCGGCCACTTACTTTAGCAATCGTCACGTGCTGCAACGAGCCAGCCACGCGTCTCGCGCTTAAATGCACTAGCGATCAACTTTCTCTGCTTATCTAACCGATGATGTTCCAATAACTAATGATTCGGGAATCGAAGATTCGAAAGCGATGAATTACAATTACGGAGGAAAATTTCAAATTGGATAAGGAATCGATTATATCTCAACTTACGGAAGAGTTAAACGAGTGATTATCATGGTTTTTGCAAAGTTAAATATTCATTGGGTATTCTGTACTGTACGTAAAATTGAAATAACATTTAAAGAATTTCAAATTGAAAAATTGTCGATAGGTAGAGCGTTGTGTATGATTAATTTGATTTTTGAGTGAGTCGTATGTGATTTCAAGATCTTACAGAATTCTTAAAATTTATTCAAATGCTATGTACCTTTCCATGTTGCGTATAATGGCACGACAATATAAATTCCTTGTAATATTTAAGAATATTTAATTTCCATGTAGTTATTACAACAAAACGAAATATAATTAAATTAAAAGAATACGTAAATATATTCTTGAACATCGTACGTAGGAGTTGTGCATCTGCAACTTATCTGCATCACAGGGAACGAAATGAAACTAATTCTCTGAACGCTGTAAACCGCCACTGGAACATATTCCGCGAAAATAATACCACAAATAGCCAAAACCGATTAACACTACGTAAAACATATTCATCCAAAATGAACGAGCAGCGTGGAGTTTGCAAACTACGCAAAATCCGAAAATGTACCAGCGTCGAACTCAACGACGCTCGAATATGCCTGGGAAGCGTTCCCAAAGGAACAACTGCATTACTCCGACCGCAAACCGAAGGCTCTAAGCGCACGATATCCTGGATTCTATTAAATTACATACAGTCTTGACTTCATCGTCGAAGCCACGTGGCACGGTACACGCTAACAGCATCGCGGCGCAACGATTCAAGCGGTTTCCCATACACAGCCGCGACAGAGGTTTACGTTGCAGCCACGCGTCCACCCTGTTTTCTCGCGAGCCGCGGTATAAATTATTCTGCCTACCGTTCCACCACCCCGTATTGATTAATTCCAACTGCTGTTCAAGCGACGAGATTAAATCTCTGGATTCGCGGCTTCTTTAACGGTGTATTATGTTCCTGTAGACTGTTACTCGACGCTTATAATCTCCGTTTGATTCTCGTATTTTGCAACATCGTCGGATTATGCTCGCTAGATGTTCTTATTGCTAATTTTATTTCTATTTTCTTGAAAGCACAGAGATACTATCAAACGAGAAACATGCGGAAATATTTGTATAACAACGATGTGTGTTTGACGATTAGGTGTGTGAATCATACCGCTAGTTTGCCTGTATTTTAAAGATTGAAACTTGCGATAGTACACGATCGTGTTGATAAAGTGGAACCTTTAATCTTTCAATATACTCGACTGTAATCATTTATGCGTCAGCGTGTCGAGATAATTTATTTCAAATCTTTGATTCCACGTGGACCATCTGAAACGTTCGCCATGCGAGTTTCTACAAGACCATCGTTGTAATTCTGTGTGATTTCTTCTGTGTGATCTTTGGTCTTCTTTTTATCTCTTCTTACGTGGGAGTCATGTTTCAGGACACTTTTAATTTAGTTGTTTTGAAGATACTGTCTGTACTTGGTTCACTTTGCATGCTTTTTGTAGCCTGCTCCAGTTTTCCGGCTAAACTGCTCGTTAATATTCCTGGGTAAAGTGTCGTTGACGCAGATGTGACAGAATTAAGGGAATCATTAGTTCAATGGAGCCTAGCGTGAAAGCTTGATTGACGTTAACCCTGCAATACTACACCTATACGTAATATACTGGGGTAGTGCATATTTCAATCGTGAAAACGACTAAAAGAAAGTAGAGTTTAGAGCATCGAAAAATCTAATTTTATTAACACAACAGAAACAAATTCAGATCTCCAATTGGATAAATTTCCTCATACTAGAAAATTACCAAAAAACGTAAACAACAATAATAGCTGTGACACAAGTAGAGAATACCATTCCATGGACAGCAACATTGCAATATTTCAATTCTAGTAAACCACACAATTAAAGATCTTTCGATAAATCTCTTCGAAAAATACAGAGAAACGTTACCTTTCGATATTCCAAGATGACGAGAAAATTGTCGCGAATCCCCGAAAATCATCGTGACACAAACCTAAAGCAAATCCGCGTGCAATATAATTTCTAGTCAAAACGCGTAATCTAACGAAGCACCGCATCGTGTAGAGAAAAACTGGCAAAATAGAGGGTTGGAGAAGATGGTAAAAAGAGAGAAGAGCAGCGAAGCTGGCGCATGCCACAAGTGTGCCCAGCACCGTATCCTATTGGGTTACAACCCGACGTTGCTTCTCTTCGTCTACTGGTTTAGTGTTACCACGTTCTCTACACGAGAAGTTGCGCTATGGAAGCCTTAGGCCCACTGCGAAATGGATGCACATTCCTCGTACGCTCGTCCGTGAACTTCGGAACGTCGATCGGACAAGACACCTCGACGAATTAATCTGACTACAACTCGTTGCGCACCGTTGTCAAGCTAATTAAGAGCAGCCTTAAAATCCGAGCTCGGGCAAGTGAAAGAACCAAGGAGCTTGCCTTCTACAATTTTTTACCCTTCTCTTGCGAGGGTACTGGAAAGTGTTTGGGCTGCTGTAATCTGGGTATACACGATAGGTTAGGGTTAGACTGAGATATTGTGTGGTTTGGTGAAGGTACTTTAAAGATAGGGACAAGCAGTTGTTATATTGTGGAAAGGTTTGTGCTTTCTTATGTCAATTTTGCGGACCAAGTTAATGGTAGGTAATTTGAAACTGTTTCGAGAAGAGGATGCGGTAGGAAAATGATATTAAAGAGTAAGGAAATATTGTTGTTTATTTTTAGATAAACCAGTTTGGTGCAGTGTTGCAGATCGGAATTAATTAGGAACTAATTATTGGCATAAAATCGCTATTATATTTCCATCTATTTATGCTCACACAAAGCTATCCTTCTCTAAAGCGTTAAATGTTTGTAATAAGGCGGTGTTACATCTGCCGCAATATCACTTCCATATGTTTTTGTACTATTTAAATTTTCATTATCTTTTTCGTACTTCGAGTACACGGTTGACAAAAAAAAACTTACTTGTTTTGATCACAAAGTGAAGCACATGCTATTCACAAACTATTAAACTACAAAACATTCATTTCCAACGAAATATCTATTTCATTATATGAATATCATTTCCTGGATTCCACGGTTTATTATCAAAGCATTAAACATAGATGAGTAAAAAGCCATAAAATACGGGGTTTATAACGGAATAATCGGAAATGAGATCTGAACTGAAAGACCTTCCCGGCACGATTCGTTCCGCGGTTAAGCGAATTTCGTGAAAAATCGTCGCGGGGTTGCGCCACTCTCCCTTTCAAAACAGCTTGGCTTCGTTTCGCCGCGTTACCGTATTATTTCGCCTGGCTTAATGCCTGCATCCGTACAATATAACTGGTTGGCCGGTTACGCAACCGGCCATAAGATAAGAAATCCCGTAGGGCAGTAAAACTCGTAATGCTCCCGATCGCTTTTAGTTTTCCGTTCGTCGGCTTTCGACCGTGGTGCTCGTTACTTCGCAAGCACGCTCGATTTCTCGAGGCTTCCGTTCGTAACCCACCTCACCTAGGAGAGAAATAAAAATTCAAAGGAAAGACCATCTAGCCATAAGTATACACGTAGACTATAGACAAAGACGCGAGAACAAGGAGAAGGAGAAGGGAAGGGAGAGAAAGAGAAGGCGTGTTTCCAGTCCTATCAGATCACACCGGGTCCACGTTTGCCTCGTAAATGGCTAATAGATAGTAGCTTACGATGGAAAAAATATTTCCACGAGATCTAACCGAAAAGAAAAATTATTAGTCGTTTACCAAGCCATCGTTTAATCTGCAATTTCTGTAATCGTATAATTGAACGTATTAAATAATTACTTTCAAGTAGATTAATTTGAGTACCTTCAGAATTGATTACGAGGAAAATTACCTTTTTCTTTTTTCTTTATCAACAATGGAAACAGATCGAAAATAATACGTTTCGTTCTTCGACGAGGAGGAAAGAGAAAAACGTAGCCGATCGACTTTGATGGCACGTCGCGAGCAATTGTTACCGAACACAGCGTGGTTGCTCTCACCAGAATCGGATCCAATGAAGTCAATACGAACAATAGCTCGATAAGTAGATAATAATGCATAATATAATAAGAGAGCACCGGCTGCTTGTAGCATACACGAGCCGTTGTGTGTTGGTAGCACGCGCCACATTGAGCCGCCAATTCAAGCTGCTTGAGAGACCGGCCTTTAACGACTCCTTTCTACACGGCTGTGACTCCGCCGCGTGCACAATGCCGTTTCTTAAATTTTATCGTTACTCGTTGACCGACCGGTGCCGTTGGATTTATGTAATGCGAGGGCCTTAACTGTGTTTGATAAGCCTAAACGATCTCTCGACTCTAAGCCTACTCCCTTTCTTTTTATTTTTTTCTTTAAGTTCCTTATAGCCTTTGTGTTCGTTCCTTATATGGGCTATTACACTTGATTTTTCTTGCCTGAATAGGCAATATTCGAATTAAGTTTTTTTGTACGATGGTGTTCGGTATTTAATTTCGTTTCCAGCGTTTCCAAGTGGAAGATAATTCTGGGTATTGTCGGTAGTAGAATTAAACAAATATTTAGATAAAGAAACATACACGAACCTCGTTATACGTTGCAAATTGAATCCTCGATAAAAGTAATCGACGTCGGGGATGGCTTTCAGTCAGGGTGGCCGTGTCGATGCTCGATATTTAATTTGATTCGAGCATCTCCGAGTTGAAGATGGTTCATGGTATTTTTCTCGTCTATTCGAAGATGGTTACTGACGAAACGAGACGATAAAAATACGCTATGAAAATTGAATTAAGAGGAGTTATTACAAAGTGTTATACCAAACAGGATTTGCGAAATGTATAGCTATGTACAAATCCTTATCTCTGCTCTTTATATAATTTTCCAACAAAGATTGAATCGAATTCGTGAAAGTGAGCTTTGGTTCTTTATCAGAAAAGCTTTCCCCTTTAATTTTTCTTTCTTTCTATTCGCTTGTATATTTCTGTCATCCAGTATGTAAAATTTGATTGTTAACTATTTAGACAGAAAATATTTGAATTTACGTAAATTTCTCGGAAAAATTTTCAGAAACTTTGAGACTTCTTTTAGTTGAACGGTTGTGTCTACCAAGCTCGCAAGGATAAGCTTTCAATCAATTATTCGGCAAGCTTTGATGTACACGCGTGAGTTAACGGACAGTTTACGTGGATCATAATGGGGTCTTGTTTGATCACCGAAGTTAAGCTGCGTTCGACACGGCTTTAGCGCTTACAACGTGTTGTAAGCTAGCGTTGGATAATTCGTAAGCTTCCTGTGCTCGTATTAATGATTCGCGTAGCATCATAGATACTGTTTAACCGTCGGCAGTAATCAAATACGATTCGTAAGGCGATAAAAATATTAAATTTTCCCAAATTGAATTCTAAACAGAGAAATATCAGATAAGGTTCCTACAGATATAAATTCGATAGAAAACACGAGGCAACGTTATCGATAGACACGTACGAGCTCGTCTATCGTCGTAGACCAGTTCAGTCGCCTTTAACAACCCATAACTCGTCACCCTCGTGTTCACGTATGTACCGACTTTATTTACATTGCTCCCAGTACATCCATACGCTGTATCTCGTGTATTTTCCCTTCTCTGCTTGTTTCTCCTCCTACGGTCTCCCTCCATCCCTTTTCTTCGCCTTCTCTCTTCGCATTACTTCAACCACGTTTTTTTAAGCCCAGTGCAAACGAATGATGTGACGTTGCGATATCGATGAGATACGATTCGATCACGCCGTGCTAGTCGTTAGTTTATTTCTATCATTAGTGATGCAGTGCCTATAGGCGTGCAACGTCGGTAATGGAAATATAAAGCTATTGAATCGTACAATGTCAATCGCTGCAAAATAGCGACGATATTCTGTCGAGTCTTAACATCTTAGTTAGCAGAAACTTTTCATCCAGTGAAAATGATTAAATTCTTGTTATTATGAAAAGCAAAGAGGACTGGGAATGGACGACGTATCCTTTGTAAAATATGTGTTTTAATAGAAGTTCCGGTAAAATAAAGTGCCAAATATTCACCAGTTACTAAAAGAGTTGCATTCCAACGAACTCAATCAAAGCTCGTTTTCCTATTATCATCTCTCCATTAACTAGATTTATTAAGAAACGAAAGAAAAATATATTGCTAATTTAACCGAGGGAGGTAAACGCTAAATTCCTACTAGTCTATGCTCCCATACAATGTTTAAAACTAAGTTACTTTCCTGTCCTTCCTCTCATTAGCCTAATTCGCAGCAATCTTAAAAGTGTCGCATAAAAATAAACCGATCGACGATTGAAGATACCTTCGAAATCTCTCTGCCTCTCACCTTTATCTCCGATTCCACCCAGAAACTTCGCTTTTTCAAACGTTAGCAAACGCTCATGCCAACTATCTTAAGCTAAGAAGAATAATTAGAACCAAGACCAGAGTGCTGAGAGAAACACCGACGAACGAAGGAGATCAAAGCTAGAGGAAAAAATGCGAAAGGGCTGCACGAGAAACCTAAATCAGGCTAGAGAAGGGGGTGGACGTAAAGGCGAAGTAAAAAACACGGAAACGAATATAGAAAAGTAACAGGCGGCATACGCGGACAAGAAGAAAACGTTGGCCAGGTAAAAGCGAGAGAGTGCAATTACCCGCTGGCAGCAGAAAACAAACCAAAGGGAAAACAGCTTGGTTGCCTTGGTAGGGGTGGATGAGGAACTACAGCAGAGGGGAGCAAGGGAGGGAGTAACAGAGGAGAGAAGCAGGGAATAGGAGAAACAGCGTGACGCGTATGCTTCAACGAGTCAACGAGGGAAACAGGGAAACCTATGGTAGAAAGCCGAACCGGAGAAGCCAGCCAGCGAAGGAACAAACAGAAAGATAGAGCGAGACAAACGTAAAAGACTCGATATAGGGGAGATCGAGAAACGAATAGACTCGGTGAACGAGTGAAAACGAGATGGTTGTCCGATGCTAGGCGAGAGGGAAAGAAGGAGATGCAGAGATTACCATATAATGGTGCCCTGAGGGCGCATAAGCTGCGCCACAACGTAATTTCTTCGTCCCTTTTCAACGAACGGTGGCAACCGTACGTATACACGTACATAAGAGGATCGTTCTATCCTTGTTTTGTCTGACTTCGATGGTCTCACTCCGGTGTTCGCGTGTTTCTGTAGTCTCTACCCTCACCAACGTTCCCCGGAGAACTTGTTGCGAGTCGCGCACATTGCGTTGTCAAGTCAGTCAAACGTAATCCACCTACTTACGCAGCCCCTACCCCTTTCTCGTTGACAGATATCGTTTTCCTTCGCGTAGGCCATCGAAAGCACCGGCAACGCGTGATTTCGCGCGGAGGTGTACCGCCTTGTCCGCGTTACGAATTACACGTCGCTCTCGCGACGTTGATAACAGCTATTCTGAAACTGATATGGCTGGGAAGATTGGTACGATCGCGATTGAATTTATATGTACCATTCTTAATTTTAATTCTCTCTACAACTATTCCCTTTGGGAAACATACGATTCAATATTCAAAAGGCATGCGGAGTATCGTTTGGAATTTTTTATCCTATACTCCCACCAACTACCTTTCTTGACTTCAAACTAGTATCATTGACTCTCAACCCTTAAAGAGTATACTCATATCAAACGTACGTATCTCAACAATAAACTAAGAACAAGCCTGTCGTTAGAAATTATTTTTTTACTCTATACCGCTAACTGTAATCTTTGATCGGTTAATAACTATTACGTTAGTATAGTGCAAACTAACCATCGACACTCAATTTTCAATTTTTAAAGAGTATTATCGTATCAGACACGTGTCAACAATAAATTGAAAACAAGTCAACGAGTTATATTCTTAATTTTTCGCCATTAAAAATTATTCTCCTATCGAAGTTGCTCGTTGTAAGGACAAATCCAAGGAGAAGAAGACTCGAGCGTCGAGTACACCGATCACCGGAGGATCCCGATCGCGTGGGAGTCGCCGGGCACCGGTCGTCCCCTCTGCAGCTTGAGTTACGTCTCACATTTTGACGTCTTCAGGCAGCACGTGACTCGTGTATTTACGAACGACGCATACGCGCTCGCGGAGGCGTGCGGACGAGGAACGACGCGCACACGCACATCGCTCGCGAAACGCGTGTTGCGCGAGGATGCAGCGGTGGCCAGTGCACGCCACGCATACGAGGAGGCAATGAACTTCACCTCTCTTCGCGTACGAGATACGACGACAACGACAACGAGGACGATGCGGCTTTTACGTGTATATAATGGGCCATGTTTATGCCCCTCGGAGCGGTACGCACGACCGGCATATACACGCGTGCACATGCGTGTCCTGAGTGTCGCATACGCGCAACTTTAAGCGTTTAACCAACCCACGAACCTGATTGTCATGAAAATCTCGTGGAGTTAAGATCGTAATAAGCATCGTGAACCTAGTCTACATTATCCGCTACAATACATGTTTTGCGAAATCTTTCGAAACTTTCCCTTGTTCCTCGTTAAAAGACTGTTAATAACAACGTATACTCTCGCAATAAATTAACCATAGCCTCAGGCAACTCGTTAAATATTAGCAACAAGACATTATTCAAATTTGACACGCCGTATTACGTGTCTATCCTGTTTCGAAGCTTCACGAAGATGCCAACCTAAAATCAACCGGTCTTCTCGCAGCACGAATTGCTTTTGTTCTATAATTACCTATGGCTAATACTGTGAACCAACATTAGTTTCATCGAGATACCTGAAACCGCGACGAAGATTTTGCAAATCGAAGACCACCATCTCGTCAGTCCTTTCGATCATTAAACGTGAACAAACTGTCGATCTTTCTACGAATACGCTAACTCGGTTGTGCTAAACGAACAAATGGAAAACTAGGGGCGTCGATCGATCGATAACAAAAACAATCGATCCGCGCGTAACGTCATCCACTGCAACGGTCAGTGGAGCGAGCGAGAGATACGAGCGAACGAACCGAGCGCGGCCGCAACGCGCACGGTCACAGTGTACCGTGCAATTTTCTTAAGTCCAGCCACTTATTCTCATTTACGTTCACGTTTACATCATCGAGGCAGTAAAGTGTTACTGCTGGCGCACAGGTGCGCCCTGCTTTTTCTTTTTATCCTCGGTGTTGGTTCGTTCTGTTCGTCGGTCGACCGGTCGGTTGGCGGTTGCCTCGGCTCGGTTGCTTCGGCTCGGTCGTACTCCTTTTTGTTCGTGGTCTACGGGCACCTAACGAGTCAGGGCCTGTCATTATCCGCTCTTGCTACCTCCCTGGCTCCTAGGCTGCTCCATCTACGCGCAGATTATCCTGGAAACTTATTGCGGTAAACTCGGACAATAACGATGGAATCGAATGCGTTTGCTGAATGCCCAGGCCACTGGCCTCTCCGCTTTCGTACAATCCTTTTCGTGCGACTGGTCCGTACTGAGCCTCTATTTGTCGCGTGGCTCCGAGCTTCTCTGTTCTTTCCGTCTCTTTCATCCTTGTCGGCGTACCAAGAAACGTTTTAAGAAGATAGCGAAACGAGAAAGTTCCCCAGGCTGTCTCAATTTCTTCATCGAGCTTCTCTTCGATCCTGCAAACGCTTTGTTCTCTTCGTCTTTCCACTGGCATGGGGAAATTTAATTACTTAACCTGTGAACCTAATACGGCTACACATCCTTGCAATTGCGTCGTTTATCATCAGATATTATGTTTTTATTTTCAATAAAGATCACGCAGCTCTTTGCGGAACGAATTACATCAGTTTAGTTGTTACGTTAGTTCAGCTTGTTATTAATGTTCTTTAAACGTTCGAGGGAATGACAAAAACACTCATTTAATTCAAAAATCAATTACAAAGATAATTTTAATGCGAAACTGGATGATAATATATGGAACCTTGAAATTGCTCTTCTATAAAAGATATGACTCGCTACTACGTTTTGCACTTGTGGTCTCCAAATAACAGTGTTTCTTGTAACACTCTGCCTAATCATCTTGTGTGCGTGTTTTTTGAGCCAGTTTGTCGAAGCTTCGCAAAGATTAAAGGACGATATTAAAGTCAGCTTTACTTAACCAACATAATCGACGCATCAGATGAGTCAATAGAACGTGTTAACTGGAACAGTCCTCAACCAGAAACTTTATAATAGCGAAATTAAAAATCAATAAAGACAAATCGATTTCGGTGATTGCAAATGTAACGATTTTCTAACAAAAATAAAGCGAAGCTTCGTAACCAAGTGAACCGAAACCTTTCCAGTTAACAGGATAACAAATTTCACGCTTGGCCTCTGATATTTATAGGAGAAAAATCACCAATTCTCGTTCGACCCCTTTTCACGCTTTCTTTGAGGCGGGATCACGGTCAATCAACTACGCGGAAATAATTACGCGTCGATTCGATAAAGCGCGCCGATAAAAATCCACTCATAATAGCGCTAGTCATCTCTAACGGGAACTAGTTTACCAAGAGGTGTACCTGTTCTTCAGACTGCACTATTAATCCGGTGCAACTAGTACGCGCGAATTATCGGCCACATAAACTCCTCTTGCATCCTTGCGACTCAAAAATAAAGATCGTTCCACGTACCGAAGAGAATCGACGGATCGCACTTGGTTGTCCTCGAGCCTTTAACGATCTACTAGCGTTCGGCTCGCGGTCGTGGCCGACTTATTTCACAGAAAATTACGCGCTCCCTAAGCGACTCTAGCTGCTTCCGCGTACGCTTGCTTACGCAACGTACCTCGACTACCGTAAATTCAAGTAAATTGCATCGAATATACCGGTCGATCGAAAGAGTAGCAAAGAATGATCGAAAGGAAGAACAAGACAGAGAATCATGGAAAAAGCGAGTCCAATTACTAATCATAGCATCGAGACCTTTGCACGACGCACACGTCCGAACGGGCTAATTGTAAATATCATTCTCGAGCACTGCAGTTTCAACGTGTCTCTATTCGAACTGCGTCACGGAGCAAACCGCAAATCGAAATATCGTACGGCAGAGAAACGGCCGTGCAGCGGATCGTGAAAAAGAACCCGGGCAACGTGAATGGGCTCGTAATTTCAAAAAGTCAGCCGGACTTCTAGCGTAGAGAGGGAACGCGCGCGTGTACGCGCTGCGAGCAAATCAGACGCTCTCGCGTGGCCAGCCGCGATCTCTCTCCTCGCGTCGTCCAATTATCGCGGCCGCGCGCCAACCACCGACGGCTCGCGACGAATAGTAAATAATAGTAAATAATGGTAACGGGCTGGCAGTCTCCACGTGCCGGTTACACGCGCCTCGAACGATGTAATCGTGGCTGAGAGCGAAGCGTTATCTTGTCCTCTTCGACAATAGACACTCCATCGAGGTGTCCGGTATGGATGGTGCGTCTTGTTTTACTTGCTTCGACGTCATGTGGGATAAAATGCACGGTAATGGACGGACGTTTTAAGGTCCAACGAGATCCAGGTCGCTGTTAAGCAGCTTAAAGTGCTGCGTGATGGGCACTGGGTTAAAGTTTCGGTTATGTATTTGGGAAGCTGTTTTTGAATAATGATGTTAATTGGAGATTTGTTTTTATTGTCGTTGCGGGAGAATATTATGTATCGAAGTTTAACTGGACTTAATCGAAGCACTTTCGAGTATCAAGGAATTTTTACACGTAATAAGTAATATTATCAAAGTGTATGAAATTTTATGAGAGTCGCGAAACATGTACTGCTGTAGTTTATAAATACGATGAAGAATTAACTATTATTGTCGTTATACTATATCTGAGTATCGAAAGATTAATTGCACTAATCCAATACCACCTATCTGCATCCATAGAAAGTGAACGATAAATATGACGAAATTTCTACAGGGTTTCGTGACATAGATTGAAGCGTCTCAAATTAGAATACGACATCGGTCTCTCTATTTTTGCGCGAAAACGTCGCGAGTCATCGAACCCCAACGTACGAAGCAGCCTTGAGACTTTCGTCACCGGGTGGGAGGGGGCACGGCCTCTTAATACCTGACGTAACCGCACGAACCGCATCAGAAAGAAGGACAGAGAGGAGTGCAGAAGAGCGGCGTGGGTGCATGGTTTGTGCACATACACGTGCACGCACCGGTGCGTACTCGAGCGATATTTATGGCACAAGCGACACGCGGATGGAAACGAATGCCCAGGATTCTCGGATGTTCCGCCGATAATCGTCCGCCCGTTGCATTCAACAACGAGTAACACACGTGCGTTCTTCTGCCGGATAGTTGGTGTTTCTTTCATCCTTTCTTCGATTATCTTCAGCCTTGGTCCTCTACAAAGTTTGAATACAAAATTTCTGATCTAATTCGCGGGGTTACGCTTCTTAAAAATACAGACATACTATTCAAATAGATCATCGACTAAACAAATTGTATAATTCTACGATGATTGTATTGGTCTGTTTCGGAATCACACAACCAGTTGTCAGTTCCAATCCATTCAGAGTATAATAACGTCGACTATTTTATCTTCCACTGTATAATGATATAAATAAGTACTGACCAGTATACGAAAATACTGTATTTCAGAACTTCCTTAAGAACATGAATTACATAGAAGACTGACTACCACTCAACCTCGTCCAATAAACTTCGTCCGCCAACCTAACCTTGAAGATACATAGCACGCACCGTGCATCTTATCGATCGCTAAATTCTAATCACGATCATTAAAATCCTTTCTACCAACTATCTTAACAGCTTCAAAAATATCAACGAGCTCACTCGTCAAAACCAATCTTAGTCTGGGATCTTCATATTTAAAATCATTGTCTCTGCTCAATCTCGTCTATTAATCACCTAGATTATTAATGCGATCCTACAAATAACATTTCCCATACAATATATTCTCAGTAGATTCTATCTCGTCTCTTCTAATCATAAAAATTCTCCCCTGAAAGCCGCCAATTATTATCTTGCGAATATCGACTAAGCCGTTCGCCAAAATTACCTCCGATCTAAATCAATTCTCCGCTAAACATCAGCAGCCAACATCAGACATCGCTGCTCTTACAACCTTCATAATTCTCCGTCGACCTATCGAGGAAATCCGAATGAGCTCTCCGTATCCGTGGCACGGGTCGATGGGTGTGTAACCTCTGCATCGAGCATGGTTCGATCGCGCGTAACCCCGTGTCGTGGCGGTGAGGAAGCGAGAGGAGGAAAGATCGAGAACGAAGGACAGAAGAGCGGTGTTCCTGTCCGGACGATACGCGGAGGGGCCCCGTTTGGTGTTGGAGTCGGTGTCCCGGTGTGGTGTTGGTGTCGACGAGCCGCGTGGGTAACCGGTTTGGCGGGTCCTGCAGTTGCAACGCACGCACGTGTACGTATCGGCGCGAGCTGGCTGAGCGTGCACCAGGTACGCACGCACACACCTGCGGCCCCGCGTGTCCAGCGGCAGAGGATCCGAACGAACGAACGTATTATACAGCCGAGATACTGGTCTAAATATAGCAACGCATTTACATACGAGTCCTAAAGACCAGGGCTGGATTAATGTGTAGGCGAAACGGACAGCTGTCCCTCTCTCTGTCCGGCTTTCTTGTTCGTCGTGGAGACTGGATCCGTTTGCTTTGACAATCGAACGGACGATTTTCTTCCTGGCGACAGGTAATTCTACGTGGAAAGACGTGGTCGTCCATTTTGATAGAAGAGGAGATTCGATATACTCGTACGTGATTTTTAGAAGAACAAAAGTAGCTTTTTTTTTTAGTTTAATTTTTATTCGATATTTCGTGAGCGTTGTAATGTTTGGTTAATCCATAGTTAATTTTTGAAAGAACGAAGATGTTATTTGTTTCTGTCTAATCAGTTACGATATATTTCGAGTCTCGTTTTTAGATTTGAGATTGATTAGTAACTGCAAATATTACATTATATATTGTGTTTAATAAAATTTCGGAAAACTAGAGAATTACCATAGCACTAGCCGTAACAAAAGGTAGGTAAAATACTACCTAAAGCCTACTACAAAAAGATCGTACACGTGACGTTGACAACAATGAACGTCATTGTCCAAAAAAAGATGAAAAAGGGTCCCTTTAATTTGCGACAACTCTCACGAAAGGTCAAAGCCGACGGACCTCGTGTTTCTGGCGGTCTGGACGGATGATCCCCGGACGAACGAGAGATTTCCGAGAGAGATTAGAGGTTCCTACGAACTTGCTTCTGGAGTTCGGGGTCTGCAACGATCCTTTGGAACCGGCCCCTGTCGATGTCGATACGCCACGCTTCATCCCCCGCAGATAATCGTTCCGCATGGTCAGATAAAATCTCAGCGATTTACAATCAGAAAAGAAAATCCCTGCAGATCTGGCAAACATTTTGTGTATCGTAATTGTGTTTATAATAATAATTATTGTTATATTATTGATATCTCAATAGTTTACAACAATATTGATAATCATTCATTTTTAATGCGAGTCGACGTGTAGAGATGACTGCATCCTTGAAACTATTTTTATTCACTATTAATATTCGCAATTATATAACGTACACAACGTACGACCTATTTGTCTACACTTCGTTTGACTATAAAAAAAGAGAATTCTATTATAAAACTATATAAAAGGGAGATAATATAGTAATTGCTATTTTGCAATCACTCATCGGACTATTTCACTTTCCCATCACAATTTTAGATTACTGAACAGGGTAAGAAAAAGAGTCAATGCAAACTGGTAACGTACTTTGAATAATCTAATAATAATTACTTTGCAATGTACAGTTGCCAATCAATCTTCGATATAAATCGAAGCATGGAAACAGTTCCATCTCGAAAATTATTCCACTTTTCCATTAACCTCTTCAACACGGTGACTAGTCGAATTTTCCCCGAGTGCTCAGATTCGTCGTACGCGACACAGAAGTCTGTGGAACCGGGCTAAGGATTCACTTTCTCGGCCCTCGACTCGGGAAATAAATGATGAACTTGACAGGTCCGCTCGTAACACGGTAAAGAAGGAGAAACGAGCCGAACCAGAGAAGGAAGGTGAAATCCAACGAGGCAGACCGACGAGAAGGAGAATCAGATCTCACCTTCCTTCTCCTTCTTCACCCTCTCGTTCTTCCTCCCGCCCCCTTTCCATCTCGAAACAAATTATCAACGCATCAAATATAACTTAGCTCGGCTACCGTATTCTTAAGCCGTCTCCGCTTCGAGGCCGTCTTTATTATTTCTTATTTACTCGTCTGGTTTTATTGGCGGGCAGCTCGGTCCGCCACTTTTAATTGGCCGCTCGTACGTGCCACCGATGATTCGGTGCTTCAACGAGTTTACACGCGACTCGATCGTTAACGACACCCTTCGCATCTCGTTCGTACGTATCTTCGAGTTTTCGACGTTACCTTTTTCTTTTCTCTTTATTTTTTTCCTTTTTCTTCTCTTTTTTTCCTTTTTTGCTTCCTGTCAGATCGAGCGTTTTATAATCGCAAAGATATTCTATTAGTTTCTCATTCTAAAAACCTATTAGCTTCTTGGAATCTCATCTGCTTTCTTTGGTTGCTCGTTCAATCGGTAATATATTTCGATCTTAGGTAATATATTTACGATCATCAAGAACCACCGCATCAGTATTCCAGTCTTATTTGTTGTTAGCGAATGCTTATGCCAGTCAGTAGCGATTTTATTTATAACACGACTGCCACCAAGGCGACCGTGATCTTTGCGCGACAATGAAAATTATCGTCGATGGTAGACACGACTCTTGATCGTAGAAGATTGTGATTTACTAGTAGTGTTCGTGCCTTTACAGTTGTTCTTATGTACATACCGTCTCTGGCTGTCGAGTTATGTCCACGTGCAAAAGTTCCACTTCCCTAACTACGATGCTACGTTATGAATATCAATTGTACTTGTACACATTATTATTACATAAGTAGATAATCCATTTACATTCTATTTTCAAATTTCATCTACGTCCTATTCCTTTAAGAATCTGCATTTACACGAGCCTCTGCAATTCGCTAATCAATGTATCTGTAAAGTTCATTTGCGTTTTTACACAAAACAAATAAACGTAAAAAATGTTGAACAGTTCTAATTCGACGACTGCGGACGGCAACATCGATACCTAACCAAAACCTGTCTAACCTCACGGCAGCAAACAAATATGGAACGAATCGAATGCTGAGATCGTCAGGTTCCATTCGAGACGCCATAACAGCACCGTTACGCGAGCTTCCAACAAAACGATTTTCCCTTTCTTCTCTCCAACATCATCGAAACCTAACGTCCCAGGCAGAACAGCCTCGGAAACGGTGGAACAAAAGCGTGACGCTTCTTCAGTCTGGCGAAACTCCCATTTACCGCTGAATTATTCTATCCATCGCTCGTTTCAATCCTCTCCTCGTCTCCTATCGATCATCGACGATCAACCATTTCCAAGTATCTCTTCGCCTATTCCCTCTCGAAAGATCATGCAACCTTCGAACGGGCTCGCCGACATCAGACGGCGATTTCCGCGCCAATAAAAACCTCGCTGGCGCATAATTTAACGTTCTGTAGGGTAATACGCTCCTCCCCATCGGCAGCCACTGTGCTGCAACCCCGTGCACGGTCGAGAAACGCGCACGAACTGGGATAAACGCTAACTCTGGATCCTGGAACGGTGCCAGCCAGCTCCGTTCATAAATCCGCGCACGTCCTGCGCCGCTACTAGTCACCGATGCGCTACCAGCGCCTCTGCTCTTTTCCTCCTCTTGCCTCGCCGCAAGCCTTTTCGTTCCTAATACACTTCCAGGTGACGCGAAGTCACGTCTTCTACCAACGGGAAAATTACGTTGGAATCAGGGAAAGTTTCGACCAAGATTTGGGCAAACGAAAGGGTGAAAGTCGTTTTTGGGGAATGACAGTTGGATAGCAAGCGGAGATGGGTGCGCAGAATGATGGATTAGTTTGGGGTTTAGGGAGATTGAGAGATGGTTGAGTTAGGTGGAGAGAAAGTAGGATTTGCTGGGTCTCTATGCATTTATACTTAGTTTATTTCATGGTAAATTATGGGATTTGGTTTTGAATTTTAATGTAAATTTGACTTGGTATAATTTTGTTATACAGTTGAGACGTATAAGACTTACATTCGATTGAATAGGCTAGTTGGATTTTGGTGGACTGAGAAATAGTTGCTCAGTTAGGTGAAGAGATAATGAGATCTACCTGACCCTTTATACATTTATACTTAGTTTGTTTCATGGTAAATTATGCGATTTGGTTTCTAATTCTGATGTAACTTTGCTTTGGTATACAGCTGTAATGTAAGGGACTTGCATTCCAATAGATAAGCCAATTGAATTTTGGTGTATTGAGAAATAGTTGCTCAGTTAGGTGAAGAGATAGTGAGATCTACCTGACCCTTTATACATTTATACTTAGTTTATTTCATGGTAAATTATGCGATTTGGTTTCGAATTCTGATGTAAATTTGCTTTGCTATAATTTTGGTATACAGCTGTAATGTAAGGGACTTGCATTCCAATAGATAAGCCAATTGAATTTTGGTGTATTGAGAAATAGTTGCTCAGTTAGATGAAGAGAAAATAAGATTTACGTATGCCTTTATGGATTCTCACTTAATTTGTTTCAAGATAAATTGTAGAATTTGGTATTGAATATCGATATAAATTTGGCATAAGTTTAGGTGCAACAAATAGGGTAGCATTCTTTGATTCCCAAATCAAAAACTGATTTCCAAAAAATCCGAATTCCTTAAAACGGCTAAAAATGGCCGCGAACGGATTACTTCGCAGAATATTTGGCATCGTTAACGATGTCAAGAATAGATATAGAGCGGCGCGAGATTCCCGTCCGAACCATCGATGCTAATGCTCTCTTGGCAGCTCCTGTGCGCAAGATTCTTGCTGTGCGCGAAGTTAATGGAGCAGGAAAGACGCTAGTCGCCAGGAACGAGCGTCTCCAGGCTCTTTTACAAAGTGGATTACAAGTTCGACGGACACGTTTCTCGGCGACGAAGGAAGGTAAGGGGCTAGGTTGGCTGGCGAGCGGCCAAGCCGTATCGCGAGTCTCTTATCTGACGCGAGGAGCGTTATCGTCGGGCTCCGTTTGAAAGTTTGCTCGACACACCTTTCCTGGAATCGCATTAGCTGTCGGGCAAGGCCGAGGTGACGATCGTTTCAATCCATACAGCGTGTTATTGCGGCCGGCTTTCTGTGCGCAGAATATTAAAAGTCCTCGTCTCTCCTGCTATATGGCAGCTTTAGAGACGCGGCATCCTTCGAGCAAGGATTAAGTAAGCGACGGCCATGAAGCCTCGACGAGAAATTGCGTCTCTTCGGCCTGTGTCCAGTATTCATTGTACTATCGATGGGTCGATGGTGTGCTTATGCGAGTAACATCTTTTAGCGGAGGAGGACTTGATCCCTATAAAGCGTGATATAGTGGAAAGACTATAATTAGAATATTAGAACTACCAGTGACTAGAGCATGGGACCTGTATTGAAGAAGTAAATACAAAATGTTATGTAAGAAGAAACATAATGGAGCGAGAAAAATTATCTTACGGAAAATCATTCAGATAATTAAAATTATGCTGCGGTGAATCTATAAAATTTCTATGAGAGGTTCTGAATTCATCAGTTTGGTAGTTGGAATGACAATATCGTTCTTTTTGATACTAATGTTTATAAAAGAGTTATTGTATTTTCATAGAAGATTCTTAATTGGAAGGTAATTTAACCCTTCATAAACAAATTTGTTTTTGGCTTATGAAGAAAAACATGATGTTCGATTAATACTTTTACTTCTGATAGCGAAGAGAAAAATTAGTATTTGATACGAACTGATAACGTAACAATAAGAAAGAAGCAATCATAAGAAAACAAAGTAATAACCATTTAAAGTAATATACTTAAAAAGTACTAAAGTAATACTTAAAAAATATAAATATACAGCTATGTAACTTCCAAATCCTTGACGAAAGGAAAACTACATTCTGAAAAGCGCTCCTGCCCCAAGAAACACTTCGATAATTTGATAATTACATTGCATCAAATTAATAAACGCATTCGCAAACTTTCTTCCTTTTCGATTCTCATCTTTCCTTCGCATTCTGCAAAGTTTCAAACTTCTCTCAAATTCATGTTCCAAGAAAAGATTGTTTAATTAGTATCAGGAAGATACTGTCTAAACGCTTCAGAAACAATAGGGACGTTGTCGACGACGAGAGTTCACGAACAGTGCTGAAACTTTTGTGCGTGGAGAGCTTTTCGTTCGACCGCATCGCCGTGAAGTTCCGGTTCTTACGCAATCCCCACGTGTAGTTTAGCATGCAGAAGCGGGAGAAGGAAGAAAGAGGAAGAAGGAGATGAACGTAGGAAGGAAAGAATCGCGTGCACACACGCGTGCCGACGCCAGAAAAGTTTTAATGACGACCCTTCTATATTATGCACGCGATAGTTACGCGCAGCTTTCTTTTTTTCTCTCGCTCCTCAAATAGAGCCGCGTGGAAAAACAACCGCGTTTATACGACGCTCCTGCTCGCGCGACAGAAATCTTCCTTCCCCTGCTGCGCTATTTTTGGAGGAGCAATCAAAGAAACGAGGCTACATTTGCCGGAGAGATTGTACTTTGAAACGCGATTGCACTTGGAAAAATGGAACACTCTATGGTTTGATGGATGATAAGGTTTTTCTTTAACCGTTTAGAATATAGCGGTACCATTTTTGTATCACTTCTAATGTACGATTAAAATTGCTGCGATTGAAATCAGCTGCATCTTCCCATACTTTGAGCAAATCAACAAAGCGTGTTTATTTAAACTTTTAATTTAGAAATATGAATTCATAATCTACTAATATTCGTAGTAATAAACTGTCGTACTTTGAACCACTTGGAAATCAAATTGATCGACTTCACTTTATACAAAATTATCAGTCTCACATATTCTAACCGCTCAAACGTCATATTAAACATCTCCATAAATTGGAAAGTACAGATAAGCAATGAGATTAAAAATACTGTTTTTTAAATATACCTTAGAATTTATCGTTATTTTTGTCATCTTCTTGCAAGTTATTTTTCTGTCTACAATTGTATATTAATCACATACTTATATAGTGAAATGAAGAATTTAATAAAAAACAAAGTTGCCCAGTTTCGCCTCTAAGAGATTCATTTCACAGCGATTGATAATATTTTAAGTCCGCCGCTCTTTCTGTTTAAATAGTTCGATTGAACTTTTAGAATACACAAATAGGGTCTAACAGAGCGTGTAACGATCGCGTGCTGTCCAAAAACGGGTAACGTGAAATCGCGGTAGTTATAACGCACATGCAACGCCCTTTTGCCGCTCGTAATGCTCTCTGTCGCGCGATTTTTATCGTAAACGCGCAAGCCGCTGGTGGCATGGCTCGTTTGCGAGAGAACATCGCCACAAAGCGTTTTTCGAGGAAAGGAGCTTACGCGGGCGGATTACGCGCGGTTTGTTCAATCGATCGGCCAATTAGACGCGCGGCATTAGACCTCGTTGGATGAAAGCTCGATCGACGATCGACGATCGGTCTCGTTTCGATGGGTCACGATTAAAATTACAATCCCACAGCCGGGATTTCGCGCGCGGCCAAATATTGTCCCGCGATCTGTCGGTCCCAGGGACGAAACGATCGAATCGGTCCACCGGTTTGTGTTTAGTTGGCGCACGATTGTTTTGTTTACCACGTAGGTGTAATGGAAATTCGATTTATCAGAGGGAGACTGTTTGCTTTTGGTGTTGGTGGTTTTCTTTGATTATTGATAGAAAAATTTGAATTCAGATGCTATTTCGTCCGATTTGCAAATTTTATTACTGTAACTACCTATGACTAGAGTATTTCATGTGAATGAAACGAAAATGAAAAGCATGATCTAAGGGATAAAAGAGTTTTCATTTCTATAGATAGGTTTACATAAAATCAGTCAAATTTCCAAAAATACATCGTTGCAAGTTTGTAGAATTTATGTACGAGAGATGATGTTTCGATCACTCTTGCAGTCTATTTTGATCACTATGACACGTCTTCTAGTGTTAAACAAGAATTCCGATTTTAAGTTAAATAGCTCCTAACAGAAATTCGTTAGGTCCAAGTATATTTTGCCCATTATTTGGCAGTACATATGTTCATACGATTACAAAACTTCGATACTATGAAAATGAAACGTACTAGGTTGTCCGGAAAGTGTCTTTCTTTTACAGACACGTCTTTTACAACGATGCATCTTTGTACAAACATGAAACCTAATCTGTAAAACGTTGTGATCTTTATCTTGATAGAACAAAAAGGATCATACGTGATTCGATAAAATAATATAAAACGAAAAATATGCATCCATTATTTCCTTATAAAACGAAAAGAACTTTTCGGACGACCTAATATATACATAGAACTTGGTAAAGAGAATATTTCATTGGTTATTATATGCAAAAATCTATAAATGCGTGCCAATACCCTTTGTTATCACAGTATTTAATCAACACGTAAATAATATAATAAAACTAAAGATGTATCACTTTATTGACTTCTAACGTGTATCCTTCCTATTTCAACATATAAAAACAGAAAAAAGAGCGAAGCGAAAGAGACGAAACACAGACACGTGAAACAACGAGTGAACATGAAAGAGGATAAAGAAGGGTGAAGAATAGATATCGTCGTCGATCTGGATACGCTCTAGACAGACATACGATCTGATAGTCGTTGATCACGCGTACCGATAGGCCGATAAACAGACGAAACGAGAACGCAGCGGACAAGATCGAATCTGGAATAGCACGATTTAATGAAAATTAACACTGGGCGGATTATGTTTGACAAATTGCAACAAATGCGTGGTGCGGGCAAGTACACACGCGTCGCGGTGGCCCGTAATTATGCCAGGCGCCAGAGCCTTGAAATTTTTCGATACCGGCCACTGGAGCCACCGGTAACTCTGGTTCTGGCTCCCACCCCGAACACGAGACTAGGTCAAGTCTACGTGACTTGACCGCACGAAGGACAAGTCGTACTTGTTCCACGGGCACCGGCGACGTACGACTTGCCACACGGCCACGAAAGTAAAAGCCGACCGGGCAACGGGCCACCGATCATCTCCCGCGACACACAGCTTCGAGACACCTCTCCAGACTCTGCCTCCGCTGCCTCCAACAGGTTCTCGATCGTCTAATAATGGTGTATAGTCCGTGAAAGATGCATGATTGGCAGATATGGAATGTTTATGCATTCACGGAGAATTGAAAGGTGGATAAAATGCACAGGATGCACGGAATATGAAAAAATATATGAAATATCCAGAGTATAGTGCTGGTGATTAAATTGCCAACTTTTATGCATATATATGAAATTAAAAGATATAAAGATAGAATGCACATAATATACAGAAATGTATAAAATATGCAAAGTGAAGGGCTCATTATAATATTTAACGAATGAAATAAATCTCTGGTTAGATTCTATTTTCTCAATTTCCTTAAATATCCGCAGTCCACAGTCTGGTTATGATGTTCGGTTTAGTGGGTGAAACCAATCTTTATTCCATTTAGTCAGATTCCATTTCTTCAATTGTGTTCATAGAAATATCTTTATACTCAATGATTTTGAGACTTTAAATTAGAGTATGGGATTATAGTAGAGGTTGATACATTAGGAGGTAGGTCATGGCTCATAATAGTCTCAATTGTCTCGTTTACGATGCACTAGCGGCGGAGATTCGCTTTACCAGAGGAAGACTATTTGCAGAGGCACTGGTTGCTTATTAGTATGAAAATTCAAAACTCGATGTCGATTTTTTTAAGCCGAGGAGGAATGACCACACCACATGCAATGATTAAGCAGTGATGGATTAGGATACGAGGAAAAAGTTTCCCGCATTTATGTTCACTTAGTCCAGGTAAATCAATTATTCCGTGCGCGTAATCCATCTCCTGGAGAAGGTTCCAATTACACGCCGATTCGTAACAATATTACACTTAACGTTCCCGACCAAAGAAAATGCCAGGCTGATCTTTTACGAGGCCAGGGATAGCCACGCAACGACGCTCGAACAGCATCGTGACTCGATTCGAGCGCGTTTAACAGGTCTAATGAACACTTAACGTTTAGCATAAAACAACAAACGACTCGTGCCTAGATCGGACTAGCGCTCTATACGACAAATTGCGTTTCCACGTTGATTTTTCCAACTTGTCGTACATTAGAACCTGGAAAATCTCAGCTTAATCGTACAATTTGTTTCTCTTTGGAATAATGAAGTTGTTAGGATGCTAAGTGTTAGCGACAAAGATTTCTAACGAAAAGAAAAGAATCGCTTCACTTAATTTTGATACTTACACCGTTGATCGCTTAAACGCTATGAACTTTCAACGTTTATCATCTTTGGAAGTTTAATGAGAGGATAAATGATAGAAGCTATCAGGTTAGTTAGATTTATTTTCTTCAGCCACAATTTAGTTGACATTCTCGGTTGTAATCTATCTTGTTCTAAAAGATAAAATAAATTATTCCAGTACTTGTAACTTTTTTACTGTTTTATATATTTTCTTTTTTACTTTTTGTACCTATGTCGTTTACCATATCAACTTCTCCGTTCTATATTCACATCTTTTCAAATCCTTACGTATGTAAACGTATCAAATTTTTCTGCGTGCGAAATCTTTTGTCTCGCAAGTGTCCAAATTTTTCGACTCTGAGAATGGAAGTTACACTGTCTGGTGGTTTCCATGAGGCGAGTTCTTCTATTCAGAACGGAACACGCTGGGTATCGGAACCTCGGAGGCAGTTAATTAAGATTAGCTCAATTATACGCGTTTAACCCACTTTCGCCAGCGTTGCGCAAAACCGTTCAACGGCTCTGAAACACTGCGACAGATGCTAATAACGATTTCCACCGGTTTTAATAAGAGCAGCCGGCAAAAAGCGCGCAACGAACACAACCGACTCGTTGCCACGGACTCGCGTTACCGCCTAATGAACCGCAATTAATCCTACAATTCGAACGTGTATTTATTAACAATCCTGGTGACGATTACACGGAGGACCGTGATGCTCGATGAATCATCGTGACAGACCGTTTTGCTCTTAACACTTTTACAGACCAGTCGGTTAAATTTATATAAAGTAATCTTCCACGAAAATTTTCTAAATTATTGAAGATCAAAGTAATATTTTGTCAAGCACAAAATTAAAGTCTCCTCCATTATATTTTATATCTTGTCATATACCTTTCATCTTAAAAGTTCTACACTTTTATCGTTTAGTTTCAACTGTACAAATATTTTGGTACTGTCACAGAACTACCAACTCTTTATTCTAATTAACTACGGTGCACTTTCAGGAATTTGCGTGATTTTTTGCAAAGTATAAGGACAAAGTCCTTTATTTTAATTCCTCTATCGCAAGCCTTATATTTTAGACGTCTAGTATTCACACTGTGTAATTTTAAACGCGGACAGAGACGATCGGATCAGTGTGCAAACGTGTTCATTGAAAATCGGAGGATCACGGGCGCGAAATGTTAGAAACGTTCAGGGGCTGGTTGAAATCCCTCCGGTCGATGGGAGAGCAGTGATGCTTAAAAATAGTCGTTGAGTGCGATACGTTTAAGCGAAACAGCAGGGAAGGCTGAAATGAGCCAAGATAACGGTGCGTTGGAGACAGTATCTGGTTCAAGGGCTGAGCTCTGCGCGCTTTTAAGAAAGTCTTCGACCTCGCGAGAGATGTGAACATATGACAGCTGGAGAACGAGAGGAAGAAGGATTACAGATAGTATAATATCGATAGAACGAATCTGCAAGATCTTGTTCCAATTGAAGCTTTTAATCCGTGATTTTCTTCCCTTAAATATTTACCAAAGTATATGGAACATTAGTATAGAATAATTGTTTGATAAAAGTGTATATATTACATTCTCTGGAATATAAAATCATTTCTACCTCTATCTTTACTTATCACGCAAGGAATACTTAAATTTCCAAAAATTTCTTTGACACGTATACCAAGATAAACTTTCAGCTGTGAGACCATTGCAATGAAAGTATTAATATCGATACATTAACGCCAATACACTCAAAAAAAAATCACAAGACATCACGTTGACATATTAAATATATACGTACGTTTGCAATTGATCGACCGTAAAATTATTTGAGAAATTAATACTATAATAATAATAATATACTTTTGTATGTCAAACATCTACACGTCAGAAAAACAAGGAAAAAGAATTGAAATAAAAAGAAATCTTAATCGAATCGACTATCATATTCTCTCTCTTTGTCTCTGTCAAAAGAAAAACAAAAACATTAAAAAATACAGTGAAAGATAGAAAGAATCACGTGGCTGTTGGAACAAAACCGAAGGCGCATAACCTCGCGACACGAGCACCTCGATGGCACGAGTCCGGCGATCTCGGCGCGGGAGAGGGTGGGAGGACATTGGAGAGGGCACACACGACGTGCAAGCAACGAGCAGGAGGCAGGAGGGACGGCAGCCCGACCATACGTTTGAGTTGGTTGACCCGGCGCGGCCACGTTCCTACCTTCACCTCAACTTCGTCCTAAGGAATTGCCTTCACGCTTGCGATTTCATTCCGCGCGACCGCCGCTTTATTCCTGAATTGACCCCGCGCCGTTGAACTTGTCCCGGTAATTGATGGGTCGACCGAAGGAAAAACGAACGGCCAACTGCCAGGATAATCGATCTCTCGCGATACTTCCCTGCAACGAATATTTATCATGAATTACATTGGCACGGTTTTACTCGATAACATTGCTTGGAAAGTTCGATTGTACAAAGCAATAGCAACATAATCAATTATTCGTCACCTTAGAAACTCGAGAGATTGCTGCTAAGGACGATAGAACGATTCTACGATGTTTCTGTCGAATTATTTCTATTTCGCAAGATCATTGACAGGAGTTTTAGATTGATGATTACCTTGAATTTCGTAGCACGCTGTATCGTAGTTTACACAGAGCAATATTGGCTTCAACTTAAACGCGTATGCTATCTGCACGTTTCAAAAATAAACCACCGTTGACAATCGGAGTATACGGTGACAAACTCGCAGGATAAAAGTCTGAAAGGTTCAGCGCACGGCGGAGAGGGTTGGCCATCTTCGACGAGCACCCCTTACCGACATAATTCACAGGAACGGGACATTTTCCGGTTTCAAGGATCCGGGAGGAGGAAGCGTGTCTCTGCAAAGCTGGAGAGGTAGAAACGAAACGAAGATCCGAGTAAAGCCGGTATTACGAGAGGTAGCAGATCGAAATAGTGCGGAAAGAGGGAGAGAAGGGCAGTGGCTGTTGGCGAAGGAGAGAGAAAGAGGGAGAGATTAACGGAGGGCTGGCTAGAGGGAGGAGAGACGGAGGATGGGGGAGGGAAGAAAAAAGCAAAGGGCAAGAGGGAAGAAAGGAGACGGAAAGAGGGAACCTGGAGGATTGTGTGCCTCTGGCGCGATGTTCAGCTCGTGGAGGATTACTACCTCTCGAAGCGACGAAGAGAAAAGAGCGAAGGAGCGAGGCAGAGGGCAAAGAAAAGGGGGAGAAAACGAGGGAAAGAGCGAGAGGCGAGAGCAAGGCGACGAGGAGGGGCCGACATCACGTCGTCAATCATGGTCCAGTTGCTTCTATGTACTACATACTCTCGCTGAACGCAGAGAGCGGACCTGTACATGCTACTGCATTGTGGCGCACAATGTTCAATCATCTCTGCGTCGATTCCTTCGGCTTTAATTGAAGAAAGGGTCCGTCGAAACCACCACGCGGCCGCGGTGGGGCAAAATGTCCGCTGGAGAGACAAGGAAAGACACGGCGCGGTAAGAAATAAGAAAAAGAAGGAGTACGGGAGCAAGAGTGACGGCCGGCAAGAGGCAGGAAGAAAGAGAAAGAGAAAGAGAGAGGAATAGAAAGGAAGAACGAAAGAAACGGAACGGAATAGGGAAAAAAAGAAAGCGCCGCGGGGGTGTCGTTGACCCCACGACGACGATATTGTGTACCACTTGAGTGTTTAAGTCGAGGCCTCGAAGGACCCCGGCCAAGGAACAAGGACCTCCTCAGCCACACTCAGCCGAGTCCTTGGGGCCACGGATCATTAACCAGAGCGAACCGCGAAATACGAAATCACGCCGAAAATCACGGACCTTTTGATTCGCGTGCACGCCCCATCGCCATCGCCATCCCTATTCCCCTTTGCCCCCTATTTTTATTCCTCCTGTTGCGAAAAAAACGGTTCGAGTGGCGGTGTCGTTGGAGAGTGCACGAAACGAACGGAATAAAGAAGAAAAGGAGAGGAAGGAAACGCGGGAAACGCGAAACTCACCAATTTGTTGCGAAACGCACTATCGATTCCCACTGGCCGACCATTTTTTCGGCGAAAAGGGGAAGGGCAGGTCGTCGAGTGTTCTCCCTCGCGAGCACGACAATGAAACTCTCTCGCCGTTCTGGAGCCTCAATTATGATCCAGCAATAAGGAGAAAAAAATATCACCTAACGACCGCGACATTACTCGTAACAATTAACCCTCTAGAACCGAAGAGAGACCAACGAAGCTGTTCAAGGATCGGGCACACTTTTTTTTCTTCCTTTCTTCCCCGTTGCGTCGTTTCCTTTACTTCCGCCGGCTGCTCCTCGATACTCGTTCCCTACCGTAATGAACCGAAGAAAATTGATCCCGTCATGCTTGTTACCGACCGCCTTATTATCAATCGTCTCGCTGGCGATTCGCGATGCGAATTCAATTACGTGACTTTGTGTTTACGATCACCCCTTTCGAACAATATTTTAGACATAACGTGGCATCAAAGACAAGAATCAACCCTTCGCAGAATAGGCCGTATTGAACGAACCTCATCATACTGCCGACTACGTCAACATTACGAGGCTTTTGATAGAATATTACAATCGGTTCTTTGATTCACCTCATTTCACGGTTTAGATAATGCGCTACCGCGGATGAACATCACTTTGAGCGTGTATATAATTAACGTAAATACTCCTATTGATGTAAAATTGCCTCGAAATACAAACTTTTCAAGACACTTCAAAGCGATAGGATTTAACATGTACATAATAAATATATGGTCTTGGCAAAAATATAAAGCGACTTTAAAAAAGACGGAGATCTTAAAAGCAATTCTTCTTTCCACGATATTCCTCCTTTGAAACCATTTCCATTACGTTCTACACATTTCCCAGTATCGCTATAAACGAAGGATACCTATACGAGTATTTGGATACTCTGTTGAGTGTGAGACACTGAGTATGCGCGAATTGCAAATATCAGGAAGCCAATGCGAAGACACCAGCCAAGCGTATCTTTGCGTTTCGTCGCGTTCCCAAAGTGTTGCTGGAACAATGTTCCCCGAAGACAGGAGACACAAAGAGATTTCACCCTTGAAACAACGGAATCGACGTTTTGGTAGTTGACTAGATGCTGCTTGAGCAAACGTCGTCCGTACCACCTTCAGACACGACTTCTGTGGCCGTCGGGTTACGCGAAATGAGATCCATTACGCGATTTCCTGCGAACACGATCTACGGAGTAGAAAGCAGAAGTTGAGGACGATGGGAGGGGAGAACAGCCCGAAGGAGGACGGAGTCGGAGGGATACAATGGCGCGGATCGTGGCTGCTGCCGCGGCAGCCACCTCGTATGCCCTTCGGTTATGGTAAACGCACGGTAAGTCGAGATACGATGTAGAGGTATACGCCCTGAGCCGCTTAGGTTACAAAACAGCGGCGGTAATTAGCTCAGTTGGCGCCGGCTCATCCTACTTCGCTACGTTTTCTCTTTCCACGATCCTACGTCGCGTTTCTTTGTAACACCCGTGATGAAACGAAGAGGGGAGCGAGTCTGTAAGCTGGTTCTTGGCTGTACGCGTTAGGGTTGATACGAGATTGAAGGAAGAGAGATACCGTGTAAACTTAAGATGTTTAATCTGTCAACCTGGTCATCCCTTAATCGAAAAGTTTTCTAATTATGAAATTGGAAGCTAACAAAGACGCGTGAATTTCGAACAGATGGAGTTTAATTCTTTCAAATATTTTTGATGTATTTTATTTTCAATGCAACGAGAATGGAACGTTTACTGTCTTAAGCGTATCTGATAGATGCTTTTCGATGGTTTAATTTATCTCGTTATATCTTTGCCCGTACTGATTAATATCGTTCATGATTTAACTTGAAATTTTTCGTCGTTGAATCGCTCTGTATATTCGCCACGAACGATTCTTCTTCGCCTTCCATTCTGTTCACCAGACTGCGTAACCGCTGTTTATACAAACGTCCATGTTTCTTTCTGTATATCCTCCCTCGCGCCTTCTTCTTTTTCCCCGTCTGTTTCTTCTCTCCACTGTTTACCCTGCAAGTCGTACAACGCAGAATTCGCCCGTCCATATTCCACCAGACTTTCATCCGAATATTTCAAGAACCACCTTTTAACGTCCACGAGTAACCATAATGGCGAACCACTCGTCGACTTCGTAGAGAAGCGTTTCACTTCCCAAAAGCATTCACTTCGATCCTCCGCTATGATACGCATCCATTCTCCCATCGACAACCATCTCACCTTTGTAGCAGTTTACTTTTCGTTTCTCAGAAAATTCCAGTTTTGTATCCTTCGTTCGCAAAACCAACGACGAGACACACTCTCTGTCTATGAACGCTCAACAAGAATCGCAAACTCACACAAACGTTCCTTGCACAACACTCTGAAAGAATCCAAAACCAAATCGTCTTGCAACTCCATCGAAATCTTCAACGTCCCAAGCACAACGTCCACTCTACTAAACGCCTCTGTCCCGTTTCAATAGAATCTTACTCGTCTCTGTTCTCTTCTAACTCGTTCTCCTCCGACACGCACTTTATTCCCAATTCGAAACTCTCGAATTCTACGCTCGTTGCACCTTCCTGGCTCACTGCGATGGCGATGTGTCTCGCTCGTGACAGCCAAAGTGGATTGCATCGAGGATTATCCCTATGCACCGTTGACCCTCAGTTTACCGACACATCGTGAAATTCTGTATCGCCGGGCAGCTGCATTAGGATAATGAGCCTCGTGAAGCAATCGGGAGCCGAATCATTGGGAAGTTTAGCTTGACGACGCTAACGCGCCCGCTCGCGGTTTGAGAAAGACGCCTTTGAGCCGTTCGATTCGATAGTTCTGCGCCATCGACGTAAGTATAGGCAAGTGTTTTGATCGCGATCGTACTTTGCGAGATATTTGACTGGGAAATCTTTAGAGATTGAGAAAGTGACTTCTTAAATCATGATAAGCTGATCAACTCTAGTTTCTAGAATATGTAACTAATGTTTAACTTTCCAGGCTGCAAATGATTATTTTCAAAAGTTGATCAGTCTGTCTTTTGCCTAGTTTACATCATACGAAGCATTGAGAAGATCTTTTGACAGAAGACAAGAAGAGCGATAATTGGAGTGTTAATTAGAGTATTAAACCATGTCATCCGTATTTCTTATTTATTCATTTTTTCAGGCAGTTTGAACCTCTATGAAAAAATTATTTCGCGATGCATTGTACCTACGTAGCTTGTTTTTGTATCTCCTTGTCTGCACATATGATTATAATATTATGTATCATTGTCTCATCTAGCATAGCGTCTCGATTATTGTCACACTGTTATAACATAACGAATACTATATTCGACTTGAAGCAAAGATTCGATTACGTAGGCCAAAGGAGTAATATAAAAGTACACGAATCTTAATATTATTGCCATCAGTTATGGTTCAAGTTATGGTTCAGTATGAAGTTCAGTTATCGCATCCGAATCGAATCGCTCACGAAAGCCCATCACGTCGTATCCTATGTCACGTAATTGTCCGCTTCCTTGGCCGTGCATCGTAACTCCTCGCCTCTGCTCCGAATACTAAAGCCACCTAACTCGTTAATAAATCAAACGAAACATCGCGGTTCGACAAATCCGTCGTGGTTCCCACAATGAAATATCATCCAATGGTCTTCGTTTCTCGATCGCCTCCTCGCCGAAAGTTCAATGCACGAGCCATGTTTAAACGTGGTTCTCGATTAAGGGTGTAAGAAATCCGCTGGGAAATCCCTTTTGCACGCTGTTAAATCCCACTTCTCGCCCTTTTGCTTCCGAAGGGAAGCGTTCGAGGAGCTTCCTTGAAAGGAACGACAATCGAGCAGCGTACGCGTGACGCTTATACGTGACGCAGGTTCTCTCTGCTCGTCGCAATCGTATGTGCACGCTGAGATACCGTTAGCCGTACCCGTCACGCGCCACTCGATACGTCACGCCGCCTGCGACGAAACCCAGTCGATCATAATGATCCCCCGTCGAAGAAGGCTAATCGACCAGGGGATCGATCAAGCGTTCGTCGCAGAGGAGTACACGCTAAAAACGTTAATGCGTTCCGTCGTGGAACCGCGACAGGAGTCGAGCGAAGAACATTGTGACGAAACGGTACACCGTATAGAAGGATGTGATTCTCTTATAGGTTGTTAGAGTGTCATCGTCGAGGATGACGAAAGTGATTGATATTCTCCGCGAGAAATATCGTTTCGAGGGAACGATATAAGAAATACGGGGCGTCAGGGAATCAGCGAAAGCAAGCGTGCAACGTTTTAATACACCGATTACACCAGTTGGCAAGAGTTGCACTTCATAAAGCTATGATTCAGAAACGCTAAAATCGCGAGTCTCAGGACCGGTGAACAGCAACAAACGATACATCTCGAGTCTCCGATCGGAAACAGATCGCCAGTTGGAACTTGCCTGCGAGAAGAAATAAAACTTTCCTGAACTGAATCTCTTTCGTGCTGTAAGAGAATTTTCTCTTTATCGATTGTTATCACTTCTCTGGTGTTTCCGTGAGGAAGATATAATGCATTAAAATGAAAAGACAGTATTATGAAAAATAGATATTCGTAATATGAAAGCTTCAGCCTCATCAGTATCAGGGAAAGAAAAACAATGAAAAGTAATAGAAATTGACATTTATCGTTTAGTTGATCAACAAATTTTCCTAACACAAGAGAATTAATCAGTCTAACGAAACGATAAATTGACATCTTCCCCAAACAGACTCGCAATAACGACGATTAATCAGTTCCATTCAACTTCGTCGAGCTGACGCAACGAAACCATGGAACCAACAAATACAAAGAAGCCTGGTTCCACTCTGGATCGGGAGGATCATAGCCTAGCGGCGAATCTCCGAATGATCGAACATTCTCGATCGACAGCCCTCGCTACCGGTGGTACCAACGTCGCTGTTCGAGATAAAGCCGCGCAGATCGAGCGGTGATAGCGGCTCGTACACAAACTCGCAGCGTAAGATCCCGCGCGAGGTTCTTGGACAGACAGAAAGGAATACATGTAAAGAAAGAAGCAGACAAGAGAGGCAGAAAGAAAGAGAGAGAGCACGGTACATACGTACTGGGGAAGCCGAACGAAAGGTGAAGGAAGAGGGAGAGGCGAGAAAAAGGAGAAAGAGCCTCTACGGTCGGCGTCACGCTGTCGGGTACACCGGTTTCGCTCTCCTCCCTCTTCCCGGCGTTCTCCACCAGCGCAAACACACATTCACGAACACACTACACACGACGTGACTCTTAGCTCTCGCGCGCGCTACACGCGCAATATCGCGAAACGCGCGGCACCAGGGACTCGCATTGATGTGCCTGCGTGTCAGGTAATCGTATGTAATTGCCGGCTAGGATAATTAGCGATCAACAATAAACTTCTACCTCGCTCTCGACGCTTCTACCCGCCCCTTAAACCCGACGTGGAGTCGCGGTTGCAGTTGCACGTGTGCACAGACGAGGGACACATGCAGTCGAGGTGAGCTCTCTGTGGCATCTACGCGTTAAACGATTCTCCCTTTCTCTTTTCCACCATCACGCTCGTCCTCTTCTTCGTCTTCGATCCTTCACCATCCTGTCTATCTGTTTATCTATTCCTCTTCTTTCCTCCAGAGTTTCCTTTTAGCAAGAGGTTTTTAGCAGGAAGAAAGGAGACGGATGGCGTTGCACGGTAGCCTACAGGGCCGATCGAGGAGCCTGGGGATGCTGTTAATAATATGCTACGCGAGTAGACGCGTTACTCGCGCTACTACCAGCCGCTGACCAGTCACGGACCATGATACAACGAACGTAGAAGGGGTATGAAAACGGGAGCCAGTGAAGGATAGACTAGCTTCGACGAGAGGCTGCACCGATTCAGTCCTAGTACCCCTTTGGACTAAAGCTGGTTCGATCGATCGACGAAACGCCAGGCCACGACCTCCTGCTTTGACTCAGAGAGCTAAAGCTCCGGTGACGAGCGTCTCCGGATCTAACGTACGATATAATGCGGTCCATCGTGCAAATGGAATCCGATGAATGCTTCTGTACGCACACACGTGCTCGATTTCTGCTACCGCAGCTCTTTAATCTAGACACGTTCGAATTATTTTCTAATATCTTTTAAACAATCTTATTTTCCTTCATTTCACCGAATGTATAAATTAAATGTTTCATTAGCGATGGCTAATTTCCAAAACAACGTCTATCCTTCCAAATGGTACTGATATTTCAAGGATGGAAAAACAAAATTAAGTAGCTTGTAATTTTTCTTTTGGAAAGATGATAAGTATATTATTACTCCATACAACGATGCCGTGCAATTTAGCCATAATAGAATCGCATGTACGTTACGTTATAGGTAGAAATCTATCGAATGGTACATTGTCATCAGTGAAATTGACAATTTTGTTTGTTGTTCGATGGCATCTTGCTTGAACGTTACGAAACGAAGTCATCGTGTCCCTCGAAACGTGACCTGTTCAATAAGTCTAGAGATATGCGACGATTTGTTTTCTGGAGTCGAAAGATGTGCAGCGATTTGTTCCTCTAGAGTCTGGGGAGATATGAGTACAATTTTCTTAGAATCCTTTGATCGATACGTTTGAAGATGGCGACGAGAAATATCGTTATTTTGGACGTGGGATGGTGATCCGCGTGGATAGCGGCCAATCGAGTCTGGCACGAGTAGTTTCGAGAGCATTTTGAAGAGAGCGTTCGTGGGAACACGAGACACGTCTGGATCGTCGGAACATGCAGCGGTTAAGTAGCTACAAGTGCAACAGGAGCTTGTACGATACAATGGTGTCCCAGTTTTTCATGAGTCTGCCCCTGAGTTTCGTGTCATGTCGATGTTTCCAGACACGCGCGATCATTCTCTCGATGGATAATAACGGCGAATAAAAAACTTAAAAATGATAAACTCGAACTTAGAAACTACAATTATGAAGTTTAATCTAATTGAAGATTAGAGAAATACTTTGCGTCGTGCGTTACTCGAAAGAAAAGTACTATCTGAAAGTATAACAAGCTTATGGTAGTAATTAAGAATTATCGAATCTTACCATCATCAATTTAACATTAATGACAAAGTATAGAAAACATTTATACAAAATTTGGAGAAAATGCACAGAATACACGCAATACACGCAACGTGAAAACTATGCAAGATCTTCCAAACATAGTACTCTTTATAATATTTAGCGAATAAAATAATTGTGCCCTAGACTCCATTCTTCGAATCATGCTCGGAAAAATATGAATTTGCATAAACATCAGCAGTAATAAATAAATTCACAGGCACCTGAAACTCTTTCGTTCCGAAGATTTTCCGTTTCCAGCTACAAAACTAACTAACTACAAAGCTTCTAAACTACAGAAATACACAATTTGCTGATAACAGTATTGAAAAGTGCACGATATACAAAATGCAAAGGTATCAACAAACTACTGAAATGAGCGCAAACCGGTCGCCCACCGTACAAACCCAAACCATTCCGATTATAGCAATTATCCAGAATATCGTAATACGTTGTACATTATTCTCATTCGAAGGAAAGGAGGATTGTCTATGCACGTGAACCGATTGTCCACGACGACGTCTTAAACGACGACGTGCCGCGGCGGCCGTCTGCGTAATTAGGCGATCCAGCCGCGCACCTGTGCACTCCCATGACGTGTCTCCCATGTGGAATAATCGGACGACGGCAAGCAAAAAAATCTTCGACCCGATTTGTCAATACAGGATCTCGGCGGAGATTAGTCACGCGCGGCCGTAATACCTTGCGAACACGGGCCCGCTCGCTTCGATATCCGTGAGGCTAGATCGACCAGGGGGATGCGATTAGCTGATCGAAATCCCGGCGTCTTCGAGTCTGTCCTCGGGGATCCGCACGGGTAAACGATGGCCCGCGAGAATTCCTCTACACCAGAATTGATACGGTCTATGCCTTGTATATACCATAGTACGTGGTACGGGTTCGCCTGAACGTGATACGCTGAAATTTTGGTGACGAGCAACTGCAAAGGAGGATAATCTCGATGATGGGATCGGGAAAACTTTATGAATAAAGTGCAGGTTTTACGTATTGTAGATTTGTATTTATATGAAATTTATTAAAAGAGTAGAATCTAGGCAGATATTTGATTTGCGTATAAATATTACGACGACTAAATTTCTCGCAAAGTATAAAAATGCAGCAGAACGCTAATTTATGAAATAGACGAATAGATGGCTTGGATTATTATTCGGCGTTTAAGCAGCCGAGAAAGTGAAAGGGATTAAATCTTACATATAGTGATATTAAATATATCTTAATATGTGAATATTAACGTAATATTACTGTTAAATATAGAAGATGGATATTATTGTAATGTAAGCATATTCTGCTTCCTTAAGAGAATATCACTTTTCCTAAGAGTTATCACTTTCATTTGGATCTTTTAGTGCACAGTTTAATTAACGCATAGTTAATGCATACTTCTAGTTATATCAACTTTAAGAGTCGAATATGAATGTTTGGGATTGGGATTTGGTCAGAGCAACAGTCTGAGGTGAAACGCCTCGATGTTCGTCAATTCTGGACAAAGGAACACTGAACGATATAACACTGCCGGCCGCTGATGTTCCTGATCCGATGATGCAATTGATGCTTTGATGCACTGAGGGTTGCTGATCGTGAAACGGAGAGCAGATGGGCATAGAACATCGACGTGTACCCGGTACCGTTCCGTTTTACATTCAAATATTGCCACTCGGTAACTGGATCGAAAAATGCCGTATAAATTATGTTTCCGTGTTGCTGTAATTTCTTACTCATAACGGTCATCAATTATAGAACGCAGGTGCGAGTGAGATAATGGAGCAGTATCAGTAGGAAACGCGGGGTGTGGCGAAAAGGCGCGAAGAAGGAGATACCAGCGCGTAATGTAAAGGGAGCAACCGCGTGTATGCACATGTAACTCGAGAAAGAAAGAAGGAAAGGAAAAGAACAGATCAAATAGAAACCTACGCTATTGCCGCTAAAACTACCGAACCTATTAAAACTGTGGGTCTAAGATTTATTGAAAAATATATGTGTCTACGTGTTTCTACGAAATTAATATTCAATCTTATGCAGGTAGATATTGAATTGTATCGTCGGCTTGTCAGAGGAGTGACATAGTTGAGAAAAATACATTTTTCAGGAAATTACTTTCGAACGAGAAGTTCGTACTGGAAGACCATTTAGCAGTAAAAACTTTTCTCTCGAATGTAGCTCGTAATTTCTGAATCTTTTAAAGAACCGTGTGTAGAATTGCAACGTTATTCTCTTTAAATGCACGGTATAATTATTTTGAATTTCACTAAGTAATTAACACGCTTCTGTCCTAGAATATACTTCACTTTTGGAATTAATTTTTGAAATGTGTCTATCTTCATCACACATATCGTTTAATTTAGGCTACCTATATATTAACATATTTCGCTACACGTAAATTTCTAGTATTACCGTCAAATATAAAAACCTTTTAAACAAATTCTATCAATGAAGTTATAGCAAGAACTGGGAAATAGGAAACGGAAGAGCAGAGCGTCCGCTCGGAAGGCGACAAAAGGCTCTGTGGTGGCGGCGATCGGATCACGACCTACGAAGCTTTTCGAAGCGGGCCGCGGTCGAAGAAGCGTGGGTCGCCAGAAATAGAAGGGAAGATACGCGAATTCGTAACCGGCCGGTTCTTAGCCCGACTCTCGAAAGAAGAAGAGGAAGAAGAAGAAGAAGAAGAAGACGACAACGGAGACGAGGAAAGAGAAGAAGAAAGGAGGACGCGCGGAGCCGGCCCCGCGCGCGGTTTATCAACCTTATCTCCCTCCTTCTCTCGCCCTCCTGCTTCCTCGTGCGCGTCCCGCAGGCGAAAAACAAAGTCAGTAAAGTTACGGCGAAACGCAAGCAACACGAAACGAGGGTCAAAATCCTTGCGCTTCGAAGGATGCTGCTGCCGTTGCCGCTGCTGCTGCCGCTGCTGCTGCCGCTGTACGCTCGAGGGACGCTCTGAACCGGAGGAGGAAGAGAAAGAGGAGGCAAAGCTATGGTAGTAGTGGTTCTAAAGGAAAGAAGAAGAGGAAGAAAGGCAAACCGTGTACCGAAGAAGAGGAACAAAGCGAGTCGAGTGAAAGAGACCATTGCGAACGTGAATGTAGAAACGAGATAAATGTATATATACAGGTATATATATATGTAGATATATAGATATATGTTTATATATATATATATAGAGAGAGAGAGAGAGCAAGCGAGAGAAAAAGTTAGAGAGAAAGGGAGAGAAATGGACGCAGTAAAAGAAGCAAGAGGAACAGAACGAGGATAAGGGGTCAAAGGAAGGGAAGGGTAAAGCTACTGCGCGTTAGCTGTGCCTGTAGTACTCTACCTTCGCGGCCTCTGCCACCTCCACCTCGACCGGCTCACCTGAAGACAAGTTACCCCGCAATAAAAACACCGAGAAAATTATATGCCTCCCGGCCGCGCGCGCCAGCGCCAAGCAAAAGGACCACTTGGCTTTCCTACTAACGCGGGGAAAAGGAGAGCAGAGGACAGAGAAACGGACAGAGAGGTGAGGAGCTTGGGACCATGGGTAGAAGAAGAGACGAAAGGATACCGGACGAAGAACCGGGGTATCGGGAGAGAAAGAGCGAGACGCCGCGTTTGGCAAGAGAAAAAACCGCGACGCGAAGCGAAACGAATAGAAAGAGAGGGGAAAGAAGGAAGAACGTTCGAAGGAGATGATCCAGAAGGATGGAAAGGGAGAGACGGTTGTTCCTGTCTTTCTCTATTGGGCCCTAAGGCCTGCCGAGGAGCCGTTGAAGGAAAGGACTGTATAAAGGAAGAAACCGTGCATCGCCACGGAAGCCTCGATCAAGCCACTAAAGCCGGCGTTTCTCTAATACACAGGGTGTTCCACTTCGGTTGCAGCGTAAGGTCTCGTTCGGGACCAGTCTATTGTGCTCGGAAACGCGTCTTTTTATGCACTCGACGTGCTGGAAGGATCGGTGATCTTCTTCTATGGTGACGTCGTGAGCGGCCATCCTTCCAATCCGGCCATCTCCTCGCTCGTGTTCTCTCGTGTCGTAGGATGTTGTTCTAATAGAAAACAAGAGGAACATCGTTTATCCTTCGATGCGATTTTATCGTTCACCGATTAGAATAATATTCTAGTAGCCTCCAAGATCCTCTCTCTTTCTTTCTTCGTATCTAACCATCTGTTGTACACGTAGATCTTAATCGATTGTTTCAGTGGATTAAAGCGAACCTGTTAAACGCTGTTCCACAAGATCATGTACTATGCATGTAACATTGAAACGGGCGTTCGATCAGCATCGAAGGAAATCAATGGTCGTTTTTACGAGCGAGACGCATCGTCGAGTAAAATCGATACGCGTCCACGATCCACGCTCGAAGCTGCTCGCCCGTATTCCGAATAAAATTCAGGCCAGTAACAATCTCCCGGTGACGAACGGAGAACGACGACTGGTTTCATACAGGAGAGAGCGAGACAGCAACACAACAGACCAGTCCGGCCAGCTGATGAGCCGGTTCTCCGATATACTTTTGTTTCCTCTTATTTCCTCGCTCCTTCTGCCCCCTCCGTCTTTTTTCTTCCCTTCCTTTTTTTTATCGCTAAGGTTCTGGTTCGAGAAGGGACCCGTTCGTGGTGTATTTATACCCAACTCTCACTGGTTCCTCCTCCGTTCGCCCGTTTATACGTGACTCCGAATTTAAGGGTCCTCGGTCCGCGGCCAGCCGTCCCCGGGTGCGTTCCCCGCAGGAGGCAACGCGTACACGCCTTGCGACTTAACGAGCTTTTTGTATATTTCCAATGTACAAAATGAGGATATCTCGGGATCGAGCATGTTCGATTCTTTTATCCCCTTTTATTCGTCGTCTTATCTAATTTTCTTTTCGTTCTGCTTCGAATGCAATCGTTCGTTGATACGATACAACATATCCAACGAGTCTGGAGTAAGATTAAATGTTATATAATATAATTTATATAATATAAACTTTAACGACCAAGGTAGGATTGTTCGAGTTAGTATATTTTGTAGTAATATTTGGATCTAGCCAAGCAATTTACCTCGCGATTCGGCAAATTCAATTATGAATCATTTTTAAGCGATCTACATTTGAAATCAGAGTATTTAACTCGTTGTTAGTAAGGATATGATTTATACTCACCGAAAGGAAAGAAGTTCACCTAAATAATATTAATATTCTCCATTGCAATCATCATAATCGAGTAGCTTGAGAATATTTGTTTCTAAAAATTATTTTGTTTATTTTCATTAGATCTTGTATAATCTCGCGTCGTTTTCTCATTTTTGTTGATTCTTCTTGTTTGTTGTTCTTCGTTATCACATTAAAGACTAATCGTGTCTCATAATGTACAATTTCTATGAAAACGAAGATAAATGAAACACATATGATACACTGTAAATCGTTTCACGGTGCATCGATATTTCTTACGATAGTTCCCTCCGGCTCGTTGTTTACGTCTTTTCATTGGAACTGGGACAAGCCACTGGCAGCCGTGGCTCGGCCGAGACCGGAGAAATTACAGGTTTATCGAAACAAACTGATCTTTCCGCGGGGAGACGGACGATCGTCAATACACGACGCGTTGATACTCACCGACGTATCCCGGCCGATACATCGCTAAATACTTACACTTACGTTGGTCGACCTGATAAATTTCGCTATGAGAACGCGGCGAATTCCACGCTCCCCTGATCGACCGACGATCGACGTCCCGATATCAGCCAGAGCCGGCAATGAGATCATTGCCTGGAATAAACGAGGCAATAATTTTATGCCACCACGGCGGCATCGCGCGTGAGTAGCAGCACCCTCGTGCACTATCGCCTGTCTTAGCCACGAAGGCTGTTGCGCAACCATTTATTTTCCGTTGCGATATATGCGGTATATAGCGAGGACTGTAGTACAACTGGCCTTGGATGAGATAGGCATTACACGATGGCATAATGCACGAGACACGACGAGCCAGCTGCGTGCTCGAGGGCCCTGCATCATCATCGTCATCGTCGTCGTTGTCGTCGTCTTCTTCTTCTACTTCTTCTTCTTCATCTTCTTCTTCTTCTTCTTCTTCAGCTTCTTCATCTTCCCGTTCTTCCCCCTCCTCCTCTTCTTCATCTTCTTCTTCTTTGCCTTCTTATTCTCTTTCTCCTGCTCATCCTCTTTAACGTCTATACTTCTCTTTATCTTCTGGACGTTTTCTTCTTTCTCTGCCGCTTCTTGTTCCTCGTGTTTTTCGTCTTCTTCTTTCCTCGTCCCCGTTCATTCCCAGAACGCTACCGTTACACGGTGTAAACGCAGATTGGTCGACGTCAGAGGAACCAGCCAGAGGTTGTTCGCGTCGTCGCCACCGGTCAATTAATCCACGTGCTCTGCCTCGCTCTCCTCTCGTTCCGGCTTTCGGCCAAAGAAAAGGTGAGAGAGGAAAGGAGAGGGACGAAGGCGAGGCAGGCGATGCTATCGGTTATTAGTAACTCGTTTCGCGGGCCTCTCGAGCGCTCTAGCCGGCGGCCACTCGCGCGATCCGCGCGAACGGGAATTAATATCCGAGCGCGGCGAACGCGAGGATAGCTGTCCCTCTCCTCCCGTGTTTTATGTACTCGTTAGACGCGCACAAGACACGCGTACTCGCCGAGCGAGTGAGCGGGCAAACGCGGTGTTTTGCGCGAGCCGTGGATCGTTGCCCCCGCAGCCATTCGTCTTGGCTAACATCATTTTTGCCAGGCTTCCTCCGAGAAACAGAAGCGAGGAATCAGTTAACTGTGCTTCGATTTTTACCTCGTCGAGTGTTTGGTAGATCAAACCGATAGCGGTAGAAATATTGGAATACCGCGATATAATCGATCGAGCTTATCAAGCCTACAGTCAAGGCGAGAAGAAACCAGACTAGAATATCGCTTAATTAGATTCCTCTCGATATTTAGATATTCCTTTGGCAATACACCGAGACGATCTACGATCGTAATTATCCAGCCTCCTTATGTGTGCACGACCATGCCCGGTACCCATAAAATCCGACAACCTGACATTTCTATCCGCAACGAGAACGCACCGCTCTCCCGCTGTTTCCAGCCGCGCGTAATTTCCCGTGGCATCGGTTAACAGATATACATGGCGCGTTCTAGGCGCGACTCGGGTTTACCTTGATCCAATTAATACCGATTAACAGACCATCGTCGATCCTCACGGCAAATAGCGGCCGCTGTTAATCTACGGTTAATCTCCGACCTTGATCTATCTGGAGGTGCGTTTGGTCACGACTTTCGGCGAGTAGTATCGTGACGGGTCCAACGATGGATCTACATGACGACGCGCGATTCGACCCGTTGCTTCGTCTTGTGTGCCCTCTTCGTTGTGTACCTATCATTCCCTACCTAGAAACTACACTGTTTGCTTCGCTAATTAGACACGTAGTACGTACGCATTCTCCATGTTCACGAGACCACACGGTACAGAGAAGGAGGGAACGTGTAATGTGGTGCATGGAAGAGACGAAGGAAGGGAGGATTGAGTTGGTTAGAGCGTGTGAGATGGGGACAGGCAGAATGGTTAGAGAGATGGAGAAAGGCAGAAAGGAACGAGTGGGTAAGAGGGTAGGCGAGAAAGACGCGTATCTAACACCGGCTACCAGTATTTGCACGCATTCGAACACGTACACGGAATATTGATCCGGCTACGTGACTCCATAGATCAAGTCAAACATCACGGATAATCAGCGGGGCGGCTGCACGATCACCTTGGTCCATTGGCTTACTGCTCTGCCGCGAGCAGAGGGAATACGGCCGCGTGCTCCTTCGGACCTGTTATCAAAACTGGTACCCGGTGAATACCACGATCAGTGTTAGTCTCTGGGTTCTAGGAAGAGCCTGGCGTGTTTCTCGATTACGTGGCCCGTAGACGCAGCTGGGATACAGCAGTTGCTCGTGTTCTCTATTAGGGTTCGACACGAAAGCTCTTTGCTTAGGTCTGATGAAGTTGGATCTTCGCAATAGCGAAGACTTTTCGATTGTTTTTACATTTGTTCGTCGTCTGGGGATCTTGATCCGACGTTCTTACTGTGGAGACAATTTAATGTATTTATCGTCTGGCGACGAAAGCGTAGAAAATTCTGGATTTTGAATCGTTTTGTAAGATTCTCAGCATACATTTTATGGATCTTAATGTTCGACTTTGATCTGGCCGTGTTTCAAGGTATTTGGTTCTTTTATACGGTTCAGAAGATTTCTTGAAATAGCATGTACCGACCCATGGAATATTTTGTAAGTTTAAGGAGATTAAATCGCGAGAGGCAAATCTTGCTTCGATTCAGGAATTTTTAAAGGAGATATGACGTTTGCACGGAGACGTGTAATGTCATCTATTCTATTACAAATATCACCATAATTTTACTTAAATTATATTTCACGATAATGCTTAACGCATGAACTACGTACTGTTAACTCGTTTACGAAATATGTAAATGTCACTTTCCCATGTATCGATAATACTTTGAATATCACCACTATTCATAGCTTAGGTCTTAGGTCACAAACATTTCACTTTTCACGAACATTTCTATTGAAACCTACGTATTTCTATTTCGTATCTGCCTTTTTGAAACGAAAAATGGAACTTGGCAACCTTTCGTACAACCTGAGGGATTTCTTTACCGGGAATCTAAAAATCCTTTGTACTTAAAAAGCTCAGCGCGTTCACGGAAGCTCGAGGACAGCAAAAGAATTGCACCATTACCCTAAGTAAAATTCTATCCCCGGTCAACAGGAAAACTGGATTGCATCATTTCTCTAAGTAAAACTGAATCCCTCGACGTGATTCACTCGACGGTCGCCGAGCGCCTGAACGTCAGCGATTACGCTTTTGGCGAGCATGGCTACGTGATGCACCGACGCGCACCTGCGCTACGAACATAATCACGAGCGCACTTTTCTCTTCCGTGAGAATGGAAGAGACTCATCGGACAGGTATCGTTGTCCTTTAACAGCCTGGGAAGATTCTGCGTGTCACAGATCACTTTCGCAACGCCGTTCCAGGCAATTGAAACACGTTTCCACGGATCTTCCGCGATTTTTCCATTTTCCCTGCCCGCCACAACGACACACCATTTCCATTTGCCTCGACACGTTTCTCGTATTTCGCAAATTCCTTAATTTCATGCGAGGAAATAATAGGATGTTCGCGTCTTTCTAGTTTGTTATCCATCTTGTTTAACATCGTACCACGACTTTGTAGTTAGCCAAGAGTTTGTTCTTCGCTTGCAAAAGGTTTCGATCGGTTTTTGTTGCAATTAAGTGATCGTACGTAGCGAAATTCCTGGAATGCGATAAATGACGTGAAAGACAGTCTCGGTGTTTTATGCAGGTGTTAAACGAGGATATAAATTCATTTGCTTCGAGTTTCTTTTTTATTATGCTTGATTAATTTCAATCTACGACGGACTCACAATGTTTACAGATTATAATAGTAATTGTTTCGTAATTGTGTCAAGGCGACATTTGTCAACTGTCTTTTAGAGGTTCGTATTAGCCTGATCAACTATCCGGGATCGACGATGAAAGCTGCAGTGTTTCTTGTAATCATTCGATTATTAATTACTTTGAATCTTTGCCAAATCTTCGGTAATAAATTGCATATTTTATATATGTACTGTACACCAATCGAATTTCTATCGCCGCTGCCTCTGCAACTCCAAGTACACCTATAGCTATACTACACCACAAGAAGCGAGAAACCAATCATTCGATATTGTCTCATTTCTTCCAGCTGTTAGGATTGTCTCAAGTAGCATAATACGAGACACAAGCCGTGTCTCTACTTCTTTGCTCTTCGACCACGTGCATAGCCACAGAAGCTAATCGTTTTTCGTCGCTCGAACGCGCAATTGTTAATGTCTGCCGTGTCTTTGACTTCTGAATTTATGTACATTGAATAAAATTAATTCCAAGAGGAAGCTTAAAGTAGTAACATTTTCCGACAAGGTGAATATAATTGTGCTTTCGTACAAAGCTTCTGTATATCGAAATTTCGATTGTTAAAACTCTTTTACTTGGTTACTTTCGACTTATCGAAATTTCTATAACTCGAAGATCTTAGCTCTTCCCTTGAGGTTCGAATTACCCGAGATTCGACTGTATTATATGTTAGAATTTAATCTTGAAGTTAAGATTAATAATCTGTGGAAGACACAATGTTTGTGTTAAAATGATGTTCAGTGATATTTATTAAACAGAACTACAGAACCAAATGTATATAAGCGAGTGATATAATTAACAACGTATGGAAGAATTGTTGATTGTTGGCTAGTTACTCTCAGACTCGACTTAGGTAGTGACCCATGATCCCTTAAATATTTTGAACCCCACTCTCTATACACATAAAAGATATAACTTAGAAAAAACGAAGCTGGCACCCCGCTGGGGGTAGCCACCCACATGCGATATTTATTTTTATTTTATTTTTTTTCTTCACCAATAAGATATAACACTTTACCAAATGTCCATAAGGACAAATTGTAAAATAACCAAAATAAAATAAAAAAATAAACTCTATACAGTAATGAGTATGACCTGTGTAAGTGTCCTGTTCAAATGCCTGTGTGGGTGTCTGTGTAAGGATACTTATGCCTATGCGTGAAATATCGTTGTATTCCAACATTATAACGTAAAATATAATTCTATTTTCCGATACTCCAATAGCATAAACTCATTGGTACAAGACTCAATTTGTCGCATTCATCGACAATTTCAGTTTATCAAATAAACCAGATGACTTCTCACAATTTTTCTCGTTTTCACCTTCTCCGCCTGGGATCTTTGATCATCGCGATCTTCAATCGCAATGGCGAATATGAAAGCGATACGTAATAACAAAATTGCGTATGAAAATGATACGCAGCAAATTCCTTACGCGGCAGCTGTTACTCATTCGTGAATCATTGCACGGGAAACAACGAAGGTTTTTATTTAGCCCCGCGTCCATTTTATTCCGCGCGATAACAACCAGCGCAATGAATTTCGTTCGCGCCGGAACATAAACGGGAAAGAGCCGCCAACCGTTACAAATATAAAAAGCGCGTCAACATGCCGGTTCAGATTTACAACTGTATGGCCGACGCCGGTCCACGGCTACCGAATTTACCGAATTGCTTTTTTCCGTCGCCGGCAGTAGCTTCACTCGGACTGTTGCGGTCTCGCAGGCGAGAACGTTCCGGAAAAAACAATCGGCATGAGATACCGTCTGATAAATTGTAGGGTCATATTTTGCACGTGAGATTTATCGGGATAAGGTCACCACAGAAGAATCGTTTGAAGATTTATTCAAATATGAAGAGGTTGATGCTTATTCCATAGATTTGAAGTTGCTCGGCAAAATAATTAACTTGACGTGTGAGGCGTCTGGGAAAGCGACGATTATAATATCTTGATAAAATAACAATCTTGCTAGTAGAAACGTAAAAATAATCCTAATAAGAGTTGCTTTTGTAAAATTGGTCAATTTGCATTTGATAATAAGCGAAGGAAGTAGGTTTTGTATGAAGTCGGTTTTACTATGTTGCGAATTTCGCCTCTGAGAATGTATTATCATAAAAAAAAATCTCAACGTTTGATAAGGATTATTTCTGCCATGAGCCTCTTAATTGTTGAAGTAAGAAATAAAAGTTGGAGTAAAAACTAGTTATAGTGGATTATTAAAGTAAGTAGAATATCCACGCTCGTATCCTGGTCTGACCAGTTGATTAATAGTCTTATTCCCCTTACAACATAGAAGATTGCCCTTGAACTGAAGTGTCGTTTGAGTTAAGCACGTTTTCCGTGCAAAATAATTATTCATTAAAATATGAATAATCGACGTTAACAAAATCTGCATTGGAAAACCAATTAACAATAAGGTGTCTCGTAACTTGCCAATTTTATTTGAATCGTGTAAACTTAAAATACAATCTCATCGCGAAAGCTGGAAAAACTGCTACAAAACCAAGTACAGAATAAATCCAGTGGAGTTGCAAGGCTTTAAATTCAAACTCACTTCTAGTAGCCACTAAAACCGACAATTTTTACACAATCACACACAATGTTTATCATGCTATAAGAAGGTAACGTGGCGCGTAACACGGTCGTCAGACCGGTGGAATCGTCGCTTAAGCAAATCCGTGGTTCGTGACAGAAGGAAAACGACGCTGGCCGTCGCTGGGCCAAGCATAAACCAGCGAGGACCATCCACAGAGGCGTAAAAAGTACATTAACGCGCTCGTAGAAGTTTACAAGTATATTCTTTGTACGGGCGTTCCAACGTTCGTCAGCCGCCGGTCTGACAGGCATCGATTTACAGAGCAGAGGAAGCTTTCGAGTTATGCGCGTTAAACGGCCGTTAAGCAAAGCCCATGCTCGATTTTTTAATGCGCCTCTCCCCGTGCGCCGAACTTCACCGTAAAACGAACCGACTCTCTGTGTTACACTGTTAATGACGTCTCAACGGGCTGTTTGTGGCCTCTGGAGAATTTCCTAGGAAGTCCACGCGTTACTTCGTAATCGTTACGGGGAACCGAAGTTCTTTATTGCAATTTGTCTACGTTTTTCACTGGAATATTTTTCGATCCACTGGAAAGTGGAGCCTCGTTATAAGATAATTTTTTAGGATGTTGTATATGTCGGAGATGAAAGGACACCGAGGCCTTTCTTTCGGAATGTTTAGGAAAGTCCCTAATACTCTAGTCCAGACTTTTTATTGTAGCCGTACTTAAACAATAAAACTGAAAAATAGCTGTTTATGAGTTAAGTAAATTTATGATTATCCGAGATTTATGACAGTGGGCTTGTGCTCAAAGTGACATAGTGGGTCACTGAATGTAGCCACGGTCACGGGAGAGACGTATACCTAACAGAGGTATAAAGTAATTAAATAACTCTCCTTAACACAGGACGTCATTAACAGTGTAACACAGAGAGTTGGTTCGTTTTACGGTGAAGTTCGGCGCACGGGGAGAGGCGCATTAAAAAATCGAGCATGGGCTATCCTTAACACCTGAAGGATACAGAGAGATACGGAGAGGAGTATACTGAGGAGAGATACGGAGTTCGACTAGGCCAAGGAACACGTACGTCAAATTCAAAATCGCACTCGTCATCCCATTGACCGTGTATTCGTTGTCGAACCTAAACTCATCGTCACCGACATCTCAATTATTCACTCACCGATATCACTTGTTAATCTTTGCAATACCTTCGCTTCAATCAATATCATCTGTATACAACAATGATGGACAACTCGCAGAAAGATTCATTACACGCCCCGTTTTCCAAAGACGACCCGACATATATATTTCTTTTTCTTCTTTTTTTTAATGTTCAGCGACTTTCAATATTGAAACCTCGTTATTCTTGAATCTAAGGTTTCGTTGTAGGACGATTTTCCCGTGACTGCTAAGTTTTCAAGCTCTGATAATCTTCATTTCTATTTCAACCTCTTGTCTAATATGCTCCAACTTAAACATGCAGAGTAAAATAATGCTATATAAAGCCATGTTAAAACCTGTTTGGACCTATGGGATCCAACTATGGGGAACAGCGAGTAATTCCAACATAGAAATTCTCCAACGATTCCAATCAAAAACTCTAAGATCCTTACCAACGAAACGATACATCGCGACTTTAAGATATCCACAGTGAAAGAAAAAATATCCAAGTTCAGAAACAGATATAATATAAGAGTTAAGAACCACCAAAACCCATTAGTTATCCTATTACCTGACACGACGGATCAGATCCGCAGACTAAAAAGGCAATACTCCTTAGATTGAAGCATTAGATTCAACTAGAATCAAACATACTATAAACTTTTATAATCCAAGTTACAGTACCACGCCAAAATAATTTACTTAAAATTCTGTATAAGAATTGATTGTAAATAATCTACTAAATAAAAAAAAAAAAAAAAAAGAAAAACTTCTTGTCTTAAAATATCGAGTCACAATCGTGATAAGGATTAATGTTTCTAGTCTCAAAACGACACACTGTATCGTAACAAAGATTAAGTTGACGAGCACTGACCATAAATTGTGTACAATATTTCAACATTATGTTATCTGACAGTGACTATCTAACTCTCGCTTAAATACCTACTAAAAAGATCATTAGCCAAGATGTCAATTCTGAACCAATTTCAACCGCTTCCACGTGTCTTCTTCTATTTCCATTCCTCATTTCCTCGACATCCACCGATCTCGATTTCCTGTTCGTAAAATACATCGGTAGAAGAGTCGAAAAATCATATTCTCAACATCTTCTTCCATTTTTCTTTTCCGAAACGAATAAAGTATCTCGAAGGAGCCTCGTTGAGGCGCATTTTGTCACGCCTTCTCCTCATGTTCAAATCGACAAATTTCGGTTGTCGTCTCCGAGAGGAGAAATTCGTCAGGAATCACCGTTCGAATCCTTTGCTTTCGATCGTTCGACGCGTACCCGAGCCACGGCACGAGGCAAAACGAAGCGGCCTGACAAGGGTCCGAACCTTTTTCTCGAATTTCTTCTCTCCGACACTCTTTCAGAGCCACCGTGCTGCTCTCCTTCGTCCCAGCGGCGCATGATTTATTTTCACTGGTACCACGCGACACGTGTTGCCTTGTAACACGTGGCTGTGCTTACATTTCCCGCAGCTCGCGCGTACACGCGCGCGCTTGTCATACTCCCGACATCGACCGGCTGTTATCTTCAACTTATTATTTTAAGGTCACTTAGGGAAAGCTTTACCGCTGCTCATTGTCTATCCTGCTGCATCTTCACTAAATTATTGTGAAATTTTAGGTCAATGGATATGGAATTTTCGTCCGAGTGGCCCTCCACTATCTTTCTTCCGACACTTAATTCGTTTCTTGTCTTCTTTTGTGTTTTGCGGTTTTGGCCTAAGTGTTTCGTAGAAAATCAAAATGTTATAGTATGGACGGTTATGACAGTAGGAGACGAGCTGTGTTCTCTGAACTGTATATGGCTCTTCTAAATTTTTATCTCATATTATAATTACTCATAAAGGATATAACTTAGAAAACACGAAGTTGGCACCCCGCTGGGTGTAGCCACCCACATGCTATATTTATTTTTATTTTATTTTTTTATTACCAATGAGATATAACACTTTACCAAATATCCTTCAGGACAAATGGTAAAAACCAAAATAAACTATAAAAAAAAAATATTATAATTACTGTTTATGAATTTTGTACATATTTTGTACAGTACATTTTGTACAGTTTTAACAGCATCTTCTATGTCTTCGTTACAGTAATACAAAGATGCTGTTCTAATCTGACAACATATTGTGTTACGTAGAACATCGTGAAATTTCATTAGCGTCATAATGAGACAGGACTGGCATTGTGAAACCAATCTGAAAATGTACATATATGTAGAAGCTACGAGATATTTATTACTGCTGAATATCGAGGATTATTAATAGAATGATTAATTGACCGTTTGAATATCTTCGTGGTTTCTGTGAAATATATATTTTCAAGTTTTCGTGTACATCTACAGATTTTCTCCAAACTTTATCAATACGATCATGCTTGTCCAGTCTCCTTACAGTGCTAATGAACTTCATACTGTTTCGTTTAAAACATAAAATATGTTCAGAAAAAGTTTGTACGAGCGTTCAAATACTTTCCTGAGCAATTGTATGCATAGTTTTCTGATAGACACACGGTATATGGTTTCTATCATGGCAAGGTCTATATCTATAATGTATTTCAAATTCTTTGAATACCTTCTATTCGATATATGTATACATCGAAAATAAAGAGAAACGTGAACTGAGGCACCAAAATGGCACGTTAAAACAAACGACGAGGTCAGATACGCGTACGCGGAAATTCATCGGCGAGAGTTCGGCGAACGCGGGCAAATGAAATTCCCTGAAGAGCCGGGGCTCTAAAGCGAGGCATTATTTCCAGCAGAACACATTATCCTGTGCGCGACGTCGATCGTGCCGAAGATCGTATCGGCAGACGTATTGTTTCCTCCAGCGAGCGCAATCATCGCGTTAATTGCGCGTCTCTTAAAATATTATCTCATTGCCGCTCGCGGAACATCTGGCGATCGTCCAATACATCCTCGTCATCTTCTTCGTCTTTTTTCTCGTCTTTATCCACAGAGACACGGTCGTGGATTTCGCGTTTCCATCAAAACTTAATTATCGATACCGGAATGAGCGGAGATATCATGCAACCTTCGTTATGCAATCAAACGCGTGGCGAGCACAAAGGAGAAAGAAAAAAGAGAATCGTAAAATAGAAATAAACGAAGAGGAAAAAAAAGGAGATGCTAATGCTCCGTAATCACTGTAATTTCTAAAACGAAATAACCGAGAGAAACGAGACGCGAGGTACACGTAGAGAGATCTTAATTAAAAAATTACACATCCTTCGCGGCTAATCGCCACAATTTTCTCCGCGGAGGTGTGCATAATGCGGACGATTATGGGTTCTTAATCGTTGCGAATCGCTGCAAGACAAGTCGTGTCGATAGAGAAGATCGATCGACCGTTGTGACTTTCGTAAACGTCATCGAGAGACACGCATTGTCTTTGCCATGATGAACGGTGCCGTTATTAGCTGATCACGCTGATCATACGCCCCGAAGGCGAGCGCTACGCCAGATCTAGATACGCGTACCGCTCGATGAATCCTTGAGCAAGAATTCATCTTAACGATTCATCGAAAAAGTAGTGACGCGAAAAAAAGAGAATTACGGTTCAGTGCTGAGTAATCCAAAGTAATCGTGATGCTCAATTTTCTCTTGTTTGTATCGGTATAATAAAATTGATCGCGATTCGGGTAACTATAAAGTTAAACAAACATACTGTGAATATGTGCGTTTGAAACTATGTAATATTATGCAAATCGCAAATCTTCCAATTAGAAAGTATATTAACCCAAACATAATCCTATACTGGATATATCTATATTTTTTAACAGTGAATGGAAGATTTATAATCAGCTCTGTTGGACTTTTCCATTCTCAAGATCTTTAAAAACCTTAATAAACTTTCGTTCAGAGTATTCAATTTACTTCAGTTCAAGTAACTTGAATTGAAATAATTTGCATGTGAACCTGATATTTGGTTTACTCGAGACATACTTTCAAATTAGTCGAGTCACCTAACTTCGAGTCGATCGAAATCAACTGACTTGATTCATCCGAACAAGCGTTAAACGTTGTCCCAAATACTATAGCACGAAGCTGAAAATATGACACAAAGTTGAAAAACAACGTAATTGAAACAAATTATGTGAAAAAGCCAATCGAGAGACATGACCTTGACCTATCAAAATCGTCGATCTATCTGAGCAAGTTCTTCGTCCCGAATGACTTCAAAAATACAAACGGTCGCGTCATCGTTCAGAAATCTCTGAAATGCTAATACCGCTTACGTAAGTGGGCCCATGGTCCTGCGAAATCACGCTAAGCGAGCATTCAGGTGCATCCGAAGCGTGCCGCCAGCATACCTTACTCCAGATAAATAATTGCGCGTCATTATGCAAACGACTGCGCGAAAGCATCATCGACGCGAGCACAATGAAGCTAATGACACGAGATGGCTGATGATCCTAACGATCGGCACGGATAATCAACCGTTGGGTAAGGTTACGGTGTCATGGCCAGCGGTGTTTGTATTCCCATCGAGCTGCCGAAGATCCTGGAAAAAGGATACCGGCTGCCGTCGTTGCTGTTGCACGAACAGCCTCGACACTCGGACAACCTATAATCTTAGAATTATCTGTTCTCTTTTCCTGAGCCGGGGAGGGCGGCGCGAGAGGGAAACGGCAAGGCCAAGTTTAGATCATCGAGAAGCGAACATCTCTCAAAGCTCGTGTCCAGCTAGTCGTCAAAGGCTCGTTCACAGTGGAATCAAGATTCCAGCCGATAACGTGAATGGGGTGGATCTGGCTTGATGATAAAAGTTCGAGCGCGTTGAGATTGAAGGATACATCTGTTGGTTGCTTTAATTGAAAGATAATTGGTGATAATGTTATTAGAGAGATTTGATGAAGTTTGATGTGGAGTGAAGGAATTCCTTCTTTGTATTCTGGTCGTGTAGTATATTAGCGAAGGTTATATTTCTTGTAACGCAGAGATTCTGTTCATTTGTGGAGGTTTCAGTATGATAATATAATTGCAAATATTCTACGAAATGTTGTTGTGCGCGTTTGACGATGTTTGAAGTAATAAAAAGAAATTATTCTAATCGTGAAATCTACCTATCGAGGTTACTATATTTACAATACAGAGTTTCAATTATTTGTAGAAATATTAATATTGCAATATAACTATTGAAATTATATGAAAACGATTTGATGAAGTTTGATACGTTAACGAAAATGAATTTTCCTTCTTCGTATTGCAGTCACAATCTAGCAGTGAAGGTTGTTTTACTCGTAGAGTTTCAATTACTTGTGGAACTATCACTATAATGACTATGAATATTCTATAGAGCACTGGTTCTACGAAAATTATGTACATCACGAGAGGATCATGGAAGCAGCCAGAGAACGTAGATATGATGCAGCTGGAGTATGTATGACCGGCGCACGACACAGCGTGATAATGAGCGAATCGTGAACGGCTTATCTATGAGGCCGGCAGCGAACGTCGCGGATTATTATTCGCCTAACGAGCGTGCTATGTAAACTCGATCAAGCTCACCGGTGTAAGCCCGATTCTCTCGATAAGGCACTCACCACGGATGCCTATCATTTGTCACGGTTGGTCGTTGAGAAATTGATCGGACTCGCTCGAGGTTTTTTTACAGAAAAACCAGGGCTGCTCCTTCATGGCGAGATCTCGACCTTTCTTTGTACTGGAATAAGTAGAACATAATTAGTTCTTGCGCTTTACTTCGTAGCCAGTACCTCGCCCTGCAACTGTGTTTCTTGATTTGTACTTCCTTTTCGCCGGTACAGATGGAATCTCAGATTTTGGTTGGAAAATAGAGTAAAAAGGGATGAAGATATAATGGAGGAAAATTAGCTCGGATTCTTTGATTAACCACAATCCGTTGTTTCTATAAGAAAGGTATCCTGTGCCTGTTTCCTTGTATTTTAGATTTGTCTGTTTACATCACGAAGTTGTTTGCTTATATTTTAGATTTCTTGCGTGCATTCAAAGGTTGCTCGGTTGGATGCCTAATTTGTTTCGATGCATTCGCGTTTGTTTATTTACATTTAAGGTTTGCTTATTTACATTTACAGGCATTCCAGGTCTGTTTGTTTACATTCTACGTTTACTTGTTTACATTGCGAGTCTCAGGTTTGTTTACATAAAATCTCCTAATATCTCCACAACGAAGACATGTTACGGCAAATACTAAACAGGAAATTCAACACGTACCACGAGTCTAATTTAAACTCCAAACCTACGAACGCATTCTCGCTCTACCACCTTCAATTTTTTCATGCGCTCAGTCCGCTTCACCAACCGGTCTCTATTCAGCGAAACCAGCGATCTGAATAAACCGCGGAAAAATCAGCCCGAAGGCCGTAACTTAAACTCATCCAGAGATCTCGTCCATTTTGCCTCAACTTCCTGGATTTTTGCTCGTCCAATAGTTCCTACATTCCCCGGGACGATGATCCCGCCTGGCAGTTGGATAATTTAGCAAAACATCGCGCGCGAAACACTCGCCGGATAAACGTGGTTGGCCTACATTGCGCGGGGATCGCGTAGCGAGGTTCCGAGAAGAAGCGATCGTTCACTTCGACCACGGTGTACCTTTGCCGAGACTAATGGAACAACAACGCGGAGCATCGGGCACGTAACACATGCAATTTGAAGAGTAGATAACCGATAGAGTAATAGAGAAAGACGGTGGCCTGAGGAAAAAGAGCTGCCACGCCAAAGAAACGAGGACGATCGCTGGGAGCTGTTGGACTCGGAATGGCTTGAAGAAAGCAGAAGAAACGGAAACCTTTAACCAATAACAAGGAGCAGCCAAAGGAGCACGCGCGTCCTGTCTTTGCACGGTGCTGCGTTCACGCTCGAGACCATTATGCAAAGTCAAAGCAGTGAAACGTGGGCGAGCGTGGCTCCGTTGTAAACTGTGATTAAAACATAAATCATGCGTAAGTTGGTGGAGCCATTCCTTACGATCCGGGCATTATGCGGATTTGCCGCGGCAGATCCTACCGTTCCGCGCCGTTTAAGTGATTTCTTGGCGGAAGAGACGCCAGGAGACGCGACCCTTACTGCTCGTTTTACGAACACTCGAAGCCTTGCCTTCTGCAAACGAATGCCCAGGCATTTGGATGATGGATCGTCCTTGGTGAACAAGTTTGAAATGGAAGGCTTCCGCGGCAGGTTGTCCCATTGAAAAATCGTGGAACACGTGGATAGTATCCGCTGGGTACTTATGGCACCGTACCAACTGCGGGCAAGTGGAAATCAGAATTGAGGATTTCGTTGGATTTCTCTTTGCTGTGGCAAATTAGCTATCGCTCGATATTTTTAACATCTTTCAGTTTTTAAAAGAAATTTTTTAAATCCAAAGAGAACTCTATGATAATTCCTTTTCTTTCGCTTAATGTTCTCTACTTACATTCTTCTCTTCCAATCGAATAATTTCGAAGTCAAGAATGAAATCACAAGTTCAAGAGGTTCTAGACAAACGCTGGATCGTGACAATACAGGGACGTTCTTCGGTGAAAGATAGTCTGTGGCAAATTTAGTTCTACGGTGTAATATAACTATAAAATAATTGTTCGTCTTATGCGTATGATCGTTTATGTATTTAATTCGCCATTTACGATAGAGCATGAAAATTAGATAAGTGAAATTCTCATGCACGAGCTCTTAATTCAATGACCAGAAGCTGTACTTCTGTTAATTATATCGCCCTCTTTGGAACACGATCGAACAACGCGGTAACAAGAAACAGGAATCGCTCGAGTAACAGCTAAATCTCGATCGACGAGTTTCTTTGTCTGTCGCAATATCACAATGCCGTGTGGTAACGCGTGCCTCGCAATTATCCGCTGCGATATCTCCGCTGCCTGGTAAAAAGCTTTTATCTCTTCAAGTATCTCTGTCAAAATCTATCGATCTCGAGCCAATCTCGAACCAATTCAACTGGAAGGTTAAAGTCAACAGGTTAAAAACTCAATGGATATATCGTAACAGATTGTAACAAGCAATTCGATTCGGAAAAAAAGGTGAAAAATCGGCCGACGATTGCATCGAACGATCTAAAGCGTTCCTTCTTAATCACTTCAGAAAAATCAAGCCAGGTTTTTCCTGAAACAGTGACTCAACTCGATAATTGTCGCGGATTAACAGACCGCGACACTTCGTTACCGATCCTTTCCTTTCGTTCAGATTACAGTACAGTTCGTCGGTGGTTTCATAGCATAAATATTCGCAACCATCGCGATCACCTGTCTCACAGCAGTGATTACGATCTGTCACGCCCCTGGCTACGTCCATAATGCCGCAACGATTAAGATTAACCCTTTCAACGTATCCACGCACGGGCAACGTCTCGAGAAAGTGATAGGCACGCGCGCGCAACCGATTCCCGTGTGTCCATCAAACGTCATTGGCATGATCTTTGAACTCGTGTGCCACCGACACGAATATGCCCGTTCGAGATCGAGGAACCTGACGTTCATTGGTATTGATGACGCGAGAAATGGATGTGTGGCACTGCTACGTCGACCTGATTCCTCCAAATTTCACTTTGTGTCAAGATATAGAACAGTGTTGCTCTGCAAGGAATCCTTAAAGGGTGGTTAAACTACGCCATAGTGTCTTTTTTCGTGTTGCTTATTCAGCATGTGAAATGTAAATTATATTATTACTATCGATGTATAGTGTTGGAGTCCTTAAATTGGTGAGTTCATATTACGTATAATAGATAAAAATGATTTTTACTAACAAGCCTAATTATTAGAAGCTATTGATTTTAGAGACGAAGGTTTTCCTCTCTTTTGTTTAAAGTAATAGCAGATTGTTCCTCGATGATTATTTCTAAAATATAAATGGCGTAGGAAATGAAAGCTACGAAATTCAATTCTGGTAATATTAACACGACCACGCATCATCGCTTCAACGCGAAGAAAATTAATGGAAAAGTCGTGCAGTTAATATATTTCTCATTTTCTACGTGCACACACGAAACTTAATAAATAAATAAATAAATAAAAATAAAAAAGCTTAATTTAACTCGGTAGTATAGCATTGTACAACGTTGATTCATATGTCTCACCGCAAATGCGAATATTCAAAGGAAAGAGGAGGATAATATTAAATAAACAGATGAAACGAATACTGTTACGTGTTGGATAACCGATCGTTGGTGGACGCGGAGAAACAATTATCCTGCAACGTGCGCGGCCACGCAAAACGGCGCGTGGAGCGGTTGGATGCAATGAAACGAAATAATCCGCGGATACCGATTACACGGACCGATACAAGTGGTCGATCGGCCGAGATTACAGAAGGACAGGGTGGTGCGCGGTGAATAATGCAATTAGCGGCCGCGAAATACATTAATTCCCAATGACAACGTTCCCCGCGGCTTTTACTTCCGACACGTTCGCCTCGTTGCTTTCGAGAGCATTAAACCGGTGATATTAAGCCGCAATTATCGACAGAGTTAATCGATGCCGCGGCGATCCTAGCCGACTTAATTATTGCCCTGACCGGTTCGATCGCTGCAAGTAGATCGGGTCGCTAATTAGCCGTAAACCTGGCACCGAACACGGAGACATGTCGCCCTATGAATAACGAAAAGGAAATTAGGTGAACGTGACACAACCTATGATACAGATCCTCTTGTTTCTCTGATCTTGTTCCGTCTTTGTCCTTTGGTCGATTTCGATGTTTGCGATCGATTTCATCCAGTTAAGTTCTCCACCGTTTGATCCATGTGAATACACTTTGTCCATTAGTTACTTTGATCCCAACTTCACGGACTGGGAGATTTGATCGACATAGTAATTACGAGTGTTTCTGTTTAGCTGATGGGAGTGTTGTATGTTGATTTTAGAAATTTTTTACATTTTCTATATGTAGAGTCCGATTTTTATTCCAACGAAGTCTTAGGTAGTGTCCGATTAATTGAACTTTTGGTGCTGAATTCTATTTATTTCATCGTGAAACTTCTCTTGTACAAAGTACATTTGTACGAACTACAGGCGATATTGTTTTACTTCAAATTAATATAATGAAATTTTATGATTGGCCTTTGTACAACGCGAGAAATACGTCCAGACTTGTACGTTATGGTTTTAGGTTACTCCAATTCCGATATAAGAAGTAATTGTTGTAGAGGACTATTGAATACCCCAAAGAAAAAATTTTTTCATTGCGTTATACAAACCTGCATAACACTATAAGATTCCATTGATTACATTGGAAGTAACTCTACTTACTATTAGGTTGTCCGAAAAGTGTCTTACTTTCGCAAACGTGGTTTTAACAACAGTGCACTTTCATATAAACGTGAAACCAAGTCTGTAAAATATCGCGATGTTTATCTCAACAGAACAAATTGGATCGTACGTAATTCGACAAAATAATATAAAACAAAAAACGTGCGTCTATTATTTCCTCATAAAACGAAAGAAAGTTTTCGGACAACCTAATACCATCGGTCCTCATTTCGCAAGCGTCACCGCGCGAACCCAGAGCCAATCGGTGACATTCAATTTCCCCGACCACACTTAACATCCCCCGAGTTTCCGTCTATCTCGTATCGGTATCTATTCCGTGGCACAACAGGCGTTAATTATTCATTTCCTAGAACAGCTCTCCGCGAGTAACCTCGTAAGGTCCCTGCCTCTCTCCAACTATCTCTGCCTATCTCCCTCCCTCGCCTAGCTTCGTCGATTGGTGCTCGGTCGAATCGTCGACTTAATGCGAGACACTGACAACGAGGTCTATTGTAGCGGCGCACGCGAGAGGAGCTATTATAGTGCGGTGACAGTATAGTATGTGTACACACATAGATCCCGGTGTGTCTCGGAGAATAGCTTTGAATACGTTTGAATCGATTTGCAGGATCGTTAGAATCCGTCGTCTGCTAGGTGCAGCCGAAGGTTCAGCTGGAACCGGGCCAGCGGCAATTCCGGATGGAAATCTCATTCCAGACGCGGATATCTTCGTTGCGTCGAGATTGTATCGACGCGGTAGACGCGGACTAAGGTCGCGTCCAACCACCTAGCTTCCCTTATGTAACGCCTGCAATCAGACTCTTTCTTCTTTCTCTCCCTCGTCGACCGTTCCTCCATTCGAACGCTATCTTCGATTCCTTCCTCGATTCAACTTAAGTTAGGAGTCCGTGTGGCCATCGTCCATTTGCATTCATCGTTCCCTTCGCTGAACCTGACCATCTCGTGCCACGAACATGGCCACGGTTAGACCACGGCTACTACCAAGCGAGTCGTAAGCGAGCGTAACTGTTGTTTCGAGAGGTCGAGAACGATTCGAGCTACGATTCGTATACGCGTGATGAGCGAACGAATGGGAGAATCGACGAGCGATAACGGGTCGAATCGCCCGAGGAACATCGTAGGAAGCAACGAGGCTACGCGTTTGTAGGATAGATTTACAGGAAAGCGTTAGGCTCCGGTCACACCTTCGCGCGTAAATCCTCCCTGAACCAGATGATCTACGGCAGTGTCTACGATATTCATCCGTTCGATATCGAGGAAGATAGAATCGATGATATACATACAGTGGCTTGTCAGAGTATTTGAACAGTTATAGAAATTTTTGTGAATACGTTATTTGTATCATGGAAAACATTTTGCAATAAATCTGTAACGAGACGCAACGATCGTTATTATATCAGAAATATTCGAAACCGATCTGAAAATTTGTTTATGGAGGCTGCAGGACACTTGTTACATACACGTCGAAATGATCATTAAAATATTTAAACGTTCAATTATTCTTTATATAAATAAGTCGCAAGATTTTTAGAGGGGGCTACCTTTAGGACTAATTATACAATTCAAAGTATCTGTTCGTACTACATTATTAATTGAATTACAGTAATTTTATATTCATCTTCAGATTGGTCAAATTTCAGTACCAATGAAATTTAAAAATGGTTAAAACATAGAAATATCTTGTAGCTTCCGTATACGTTTTCAGATCGGTTTTAAACTTTGCCAATTAGTCACCATCGTCGTTTATCATTACAATGCTAATGATATTTCAAAACGTTTCGCGTAAGGCACACAATATCTTCAAGGAAATTTTCTGCGGTAACTGTTCGAGCACTTTCGCGAGCTGCTGCAGGTTATTTCTCTTAAATCGAATCACGTTCGAATTCTCTTCTGTTCCAGCTTCCCTTGCGCCAGTCGATTTGCATTCCCTGCTTCCTGGATACTGTCTAGCCCTGGATCGAGTCCTCAGTAATAATAGAAGCGCGATAAATCGCGAGCAAAGATCTGAGAGGAGAGAACGCTGATGAAAAATGTTACACAGTCGTTCGAAATGTATTCAACGACCTCGAAATCATCGGGCATCTTCCGCGTTACAATCCACAGCCCTCTGATAGTGTCTCTGAAGCTTCTTACCAACGCATCTGTGCTCTTCGTCATGGTCAAAGACGCTTGATAAAACCTCTTTTGTCCTTGCTGTTAACAATTGGAAATCTTGCAGGATAAAGCTTCCCTATAAGGCAAGATGGTGAATTAAATAAATTGTTTCAAATCTATGATCCTAGTATTCTCATATTGGCGTTTATTAAACCATTTATGAAAAGTAGCATTCAGGTATAGAAATTTGTTTCACTCGTTAAATATTTACTTTACAAACTGTCCTTCAAATCGATATATTTACGTGCATTCTATACGTTTCTGCTCCATTAAATTAATTTCCTTACAAAGCTCCGATCTAATAATGACCTTTACAGAAGATTCTGCTCTTTTATATTTATCAACTAACTTTTCAATAATTTGACTAAAATATACACTCCGCACATAAAAGATATAACTTAGAAAAAACGAAGCTGGCACCCCACTGGGGGTAGCTACCCACATGCTATATTTATTTTTATTTTATTTATTTATTTTTCTTCACCAATAAGATATAACACTTTACCAAATGTCCATAAGGACAAATTGTAAAATAACCAAAATAAAATAAAAAAAAAACTCCGCATCTACGTGTTTTCCACTGACCTGTAGGTTCACTTTATCTCTGCCAGAAAGCTTCTCGATTCAATAAAGGATCCTGAAAAGTCAGTGGAATCTGTCCAAAATCAAATCATCTCACTGAATAACTATCTTCGTTCTCCTTTTTTTAACGCGTGATTTTTAAATCGATTTTACGCGCGAGAAAGTCTTGAGTCTTCGAACGTCGAGGTCTCTTACCCCAGACAAGAGCAAAATAAAGATTAAGGAAGGTCCACAGGAGGGGGTAGTTTAAAAACACATCTACGTCGCAGCTATCGTCGTCCGTGGGGTTTGTGTGGGCAGAAACCTAAGGTTCAGGTTAGTCAACAGGTGGCTAACCTGCCAGGGGAGGCAACCTACACAAACAATACGTCGAATGCACAAATACAAATCTCCCCTTTCGAATATAACTTAGGGGCACAGGGGTCCGGAGGGCGGTGGAAGGGAGAAGGAAGGAGGAAGGCCTGGCTCTGGCTGTGAGGAGAGGGAGAGAGGAGCCTTCCTATATCTCAACTCACACAAACGAACGGTACCATCTGAACACGAACACGTTTACAGGGGGGACCTGGACCGTTCGAGACTGCACGTGTTCCTAACGTACCCAAACCCCTGGCTATCGTCGTGCGGTTCTCAGCCGGTCCCTTTCTGGTTATCTTTCCTTCTGCTGCACCACTGACAGTTGCTCGCAGTTGTCAGTGGATCGTTAGATTCGTGCGTCAAGGTGGTCAAATATTTACTTTTCTTCTTAATGTACCTCTTTTTTCCAGAGGGACATTATCTTCGAGTCAGAGGACACAGCTAGATATTTCTGAAAAAATTTGGAAATGCGTTGTACGCACGATAACGATTGCCTTCTACAATGCGTATCTTCGGACGAGGAGTAAAACTGACTTTCAGTGAAATAAATTTATGTTCAATTCGGAAGACACGGGAAACGGGGAATTTTAAAAGAAGAATTAAAAGAATACTCGTATGAAATTATTTCGTCTATTCGATCAGACGATTTATCGAGATTTGCTGGAATAAAGGAAAAGAGACGTTTATTGCGAAAAATCGATAGAAGAAGGTGAAGAGAAGTTGAGAGTCACTGGGACCCTCGCCGCGGGGCACCGTCCGTGACTCATCAGGCCCCTCGATTCCCTCTTGTACAGGAGCAGGGCCCAAAAACGAACAAAACCTCATCCACAGCGAGCCAAAGGCAGTGTCTGATCGATTTACGTCCCACTCGCGCTTTGGGGAAATTTACAACGGAAAACGTGGCTATCGCGGTTCGCTGGGACGAGACCCCGGTATCTTCGGCTCCGGAGATCGTTCTCTTCCCTTCTTTCTGTCTCTCTCTTACTTCTTAACCGCCCCCTTTTTTCCCCTTTTTAATTCGACCCGGCCCAGTGGAAGAGCTGAAAAGAGCAGGCGTGCAAACTCAATCGGGACTCGAGAGGAGACTGGCAGGACTCCTCAAGGTTAAACCTCGTTTCACTCCTTCACCAAGACTCTCGTCTCACTCTATATACGTGCACACGAGAGATTCGCTACCAGAACTAAGTGGTCAAGGTCAGAGGAGGCTAAGATCGCTGTCCGATCGGGATCATATCTTGGAAGATATACGGGGATCGATCGATAGATACACAACGCCAGGGATGTATACCTACGAGGTTAGAGGGAAAAAGGTTCATCGGCCTCGGTGACGATTCCACCTTTATCGTCCCCTTGCATCGCCGCCTTTGGTATCACAGCAAATTGTCGCGCTTTTGTTTGGATTTATTCGCAATATAATTCGATAATTTCATTGTATTCTTCTGTCGGGATATAAAATTACATTTTAGTTCTTTCTTTCAATTACAGACGATTTGATAATACAAATCGTTAGTGATTTTTCAACCTTGATCGAGAACCATTAGTGAGTTTTACGATTTGATGAATTTATTACGTTGTTGATATATATTAAGAATTACATCACTTTTTACGAGAATTCATTATAATCTAGATGCATTAGCCAAAGATCAAGTTCTATATTAAAGTACCGTGAAGTGATTACATAAGAACAACGTGACAATATCGTGTATCATTGTACCAGAATTGCCTGTAGAGTAATTATCGAGTAAGGTTTCGTAAGCGTTTGATAACGGAGATATAAAAATAGATATGCAAAGAAGCACTACGTCCACGACGTTGTTTCGAGGTCAATGAGGAATGAATATTCAATAGAATCGAGCCCGTGTATCCGTAGGAATTTTTTAACGCACAGCATAGGTGTATCAGCCTCTATCGTTCGTTAGTTCCAAATGGATGATCGAGGATTTCGACCTCGGTTGACCCACAGGAACAGAAATATCTCGTGAAGTACTGATAACAAATCCTGACTGCGGGTAACCTTCCACGAACACGATTTTATGGTGACACTTTTGACCCAAACAGCCCCACAGTGTGCCTCTATCAAAGGTTCAACGGCCTCTCGTTTGCCACTCGCCATCGTCCATCCTACGTTTATCCATCCTTCATCTACAAATCATTACCAACCAACGTATTTCGCTCCAACCAAGCTTCAAATACAATTTTTCAAATCTACGAATCTGTGTCCTCCTTTCTATTTCGTCTTTTGTCGATACAAAAGAATATCGAAACAAACTTTAACACTTTGAGGAACGAGCATAGAGCCTTTCACTTCTTTATAGCTTGCTATAATAGTCCCTTTCCCCAGCACGAGGAATAGAGACTCGGCGTAGGTAACCTCTCGACACGTATCGATGGATGACGCAGAGGGATTACGTACAGGTCCGATTGAATTTTCGAACGCCTGCGTCTCGATCCTTAACCCATGGGACTTGATGGTGGTACTCTTGACCCATCCCATCCCTTCCTCCCTTTCTTCCGCCGTTCGAATGGTTTTTCGTGCCATGCGTATACGAAGAGTCCCTTGGATATCGAATTCCCATGCACGTGCATTCGAGCAATGTCATCACCTTCGAACCAGCTCCGTCTCTCAACCGGCTCCCAACTTTTTTCGTCCCATAGGATATTGTGTTTTAATATCACTATTACGGTCAGACGGAGGGCTCTTTCCATCTCTCGTTCGACAATCATCCCCGTACGTACAGCGACGAGCCAATGGAGCCAGAGATCCTCGCCCAGGAACAAACTCTTAGAAAACCATGCACCTGTGAGATTCCCATAGACACGGTCCGCACACAAGTTGGTTTCCCCAACGATCTGCCTCGCTCTCTCTGGTCTGTCCCCTAGATAATGCAGAAAAGACTTGCTCACTGATTTGTCCTCTCTTTCTCTTCCATCTGAAAAACATAACTAAAAAACGAGACGAGGCAAGGGGTTGAGGTGATGGGGTTGGGCCAGAGTAAAAGGGTGTTGGAACCAGTTGGAGGAAGAAAGAGGGGCTAGAATCATGGTGTAACCGTTTCTATGGGGCGGCCAGCGTAACACACTTGTCCTAAAGATGTGTTCTTTTGTCGTGAATAGGGTGGTACACCTGCGAGCTTAGTAGGGGAGCTATTGATACGGAGATCGCGGTGTTACGCTACACCGTAGCCGTTCTATGAAAATAAGAAGCTACAAGGAGGATGGGAAAAAAACGGGCGGCTTTGTCGGGGCTTTTGGCGCGGCTCTCTAGCTGTTCCTCGTCTTTACTCCTTTTTGCGATAGCGTCGAGGATCATTATGGCCCGCGCGACCATCGAAACTTGACCGAGGGGTACGAGTAACATGAAAGCTCGGCTTCCCTTCCAGATCTGGGTGTTACGTTTCATCTTTCTCGCTGTGATCGAGAATCCGTGTCACAGCCCCCGAACAGAAAGGATTCGGTCGTCGTTTAGGATATTTAAAAGAAAAAAAAAGAAAGGTTGTGACAGATGAACTCTTTTTTCTCAATGCTAGCACGTTTACTGCCACCGAAGTTTTGTATTTTTTATGCGCGATAGTTAAGTTACAATCTTTTTATGACCAGGCAAACTGGTCAACTTCTTCTTTTATTGATTTCTTAATTTTATTACACAAGTATACGATTGATATTCAATTCTCAAGAAATAAATGACCTACTTCTATAATACTATCATTCTTCTGTTCTTTTCAATTTATGAACCTGAACATAATGGCCTCTGCTCATATAACATTGGCATAGATGTAACATGTGTGCTTATTACTTTTGCAAGTTCAAATATTTATGAATATAATTACATGAACAAATAGAATATAAATATTAATTTCACTTAAATACTATGAATATTTCATATATTTTCGCATATTACAAACCTACTATGTACACATCTCTGTGCCTTTAAATCTTATTTATACGAATGCGTATATATCCGCAGTCTACTTACGAATCAACAAATTTCAAATATTTCTCTAACTAAATAATTAGCGTCGAACCATTTGCATCCTTCTCCCTCTAAAACAAAAGTCGTCCTAGAAAAGGAGCAAAAATAAGCCACGATGGGAATCACTTAGTTCTTCTTGAGCGATCAATTAACTAGAAGTACCAACCATATGTTGCATCTATCACCTCCCGCAAGGGGTTGCAAACCCCTGTAAACCTTCTGAAGCAAAAGGCACGGCGCATCAAGCACATTTTCAACACGAGGCGAATGTAATTGGACGTGTGTTGTTAAAAAACCCATATCGACCGATCGTGCCCGGAACCGCGTTTTAAGTTACATAACACGCGTCATCTAAGAAATAGAGGGCTCGATACGGTGATATTTAAAACCGGCACGATCGCCGGCCCGTCGAGTGGCATCGGTGTGGCAACGAGAACAAAAGAAAGTGAAGACGAGTGACTCAGGTGGAGTAGCCTCCGGCCGGTGCGTAATTATGTCACCGGTCGTGGCTGGTGGGACGAGGAACGGTCGATCGGTTGGAAAGAGTAGTACGAAGACGGTTGGGCAGAGGGAAGAGCCGACGAAAGGAGGCAAAGCCTGCGGGAGAGGCTCCGTGCTCTCTGCAAATAACGTGAATCACACCGGAGAGAACTCTCTGTCTCCGGGTACGCGCAGTAACTTTAGAAGCGTCGCGCGGAGAGAGCGGACAGGAGATGAAAAAGCTTGAGGAAGGAACGAGTCGAGGCAGCGTAAGTTCAAAAAAAAAAAAAAAAAAAAGAAAAGAAAAGAAAAAAGCAAAGAGAAAGAAAGAGACGGAGAAGAAGAAGGAAATACTCGACTGTTTGCAAGTTTGCGAGGTAAAAATTTCCTCTCCACCGAGAGAGGAAATATTTATTAATTATATCGCTAATTGGAGGGTCGACAGAGGTCGGGCAAAAGACGGGAGAACAAAATTAGAGAGAGAAACGGCGAACTTTGTGAAAGGTTCGCACGTTCGTTCGCGGAGCGGGAGAAATAAAAAAAGAAAAAAAAGTCGAGGCTTTTTACCGTTTACCGATGCCGGTTACGCGTGACAGCAAAGAACAGCGCGCTGGGGAAAGCTGTTAAAGCTAACCCCGGTCTGACAACGTCAAACGCTTCAGTCGCACAAAGCCGAACGCTTTCTTTCTCTTTGCTCGCCCTAGAAGTCGTTTGTCGGTTCCGTTTGCCGGGAAATTAACTGCCGCATGCCATGCAACAACCATGTGAGACTAGGAAACCAAAATTGGAAGGGCCGTGTTGTAAACGAAATTGGAAGAGACGATGGGATTAGCGACGAGCACGGTGGCCGCTACTATATTCTGGCTCGCGTTTTAAGACACACTGCCTCGTTTCGTTCAACCCACAACCGTATGCTTACTTAGGACGGCCTGGCTAATCCTAGACGCGCATGCATAGACACATTGGACGACCGCGGTCCCGTTTTCTAAGTGGAACATCTTCCACTGAATATTGTTAGAATGCAACGATACATCGTTGGTGAAATATTTTGGAGTGTGGTCTATGGAAACGTGAACAGGTTTAATTTGCCTTCCTTTGCAACATTTTGTTGTATGGATCTAACAAAAGTATAAAAGAAGAAAAGGAGGAAGTACAAAAGCAGGAAGGGAAGCGGTCAAGGGTGTTCATTGGGATATTGTATATCGTCATATCAACATGATGTGATCTAGTAAAATATAGTATAATGCAAATTTCACATCATAAATGTCGTCATATGTAACACAATTATTAACGTTTATTAGAAAATATGTATCTTTTGTCGCTGACATTGATAACACAAACACACAAAAACTTGACGATAAAGAAATCTAAAGTCTTCCTCATTTTATCACGCTGTCAAACGGTCAAGTGCTTTTTTACTTTGTCACTGGCACGTGAAACTCGACTCATCCATAATCCTTCACGACAGATGTTTTCCTATTATGTATTTTATTTTATCCGGTGTACTTTTGTTATTACGAAATTCCATTATCTATGAATAAATGTTTATGGAATAAACGCATCTATAGTTTTTATTGCTCGATTATTTTATGGTAATTAAGTCATGGCGAGCTTAACATACCATAACTGCGTAAATACATTATTCGACTATTCAAACAGTTAAGTCCATCAAATATGTTTCTTTTCTCATCCCTCAAGTTTTTAAAATTACGTTACATCCATCGAAGCCACTCGAACGTTTCCTCATGACGTTCAGATTCGGTTCAACTTGTAGCCTGACAAGATGTAGTAGATACCTAACTATCGGGCACTTTGGATCTGGGTCATCGTCGCGTGAGTCGAACCAGACCGAAGAAATGAACAACGATTTGGTTTTCTATGTGGTAGCTGGAGAGACATGGTCCGCCATTCCTGTCCCAAACACCCATTAGATGGTCTTTCTTTGGAATGACGGATCGTTTCCTGCGATTCAGCCGTTCGAGCCGCGTCGAACAGTGAAATCATCGAGCGTGAGCTGCGTCCGTTCTGCGTGGAGAACTCAACCAACCGAGGGTGCGCTTCGAATTAACGAAGGGCTACCTGTGTCTCGATTGATTTAGGAGTGAAAGGTTGAGGGAGGTGAGCTGGGGTTATGCGTGCAGGTTGCGATGAATTTTGAAGCGGTTCTGATCGAAGTTCTTCACGCCTCCACAATAATTTTGCAGCCAGATGATCGAGGCCCTTAAAGTCTAATCTAGGAAGTTTATGGATTACGGATATTTATGCGCGACTGATTTTCTGTATATATAAATCCTATGTATTTTTTAATATATTTTTCAACTGTATTTGTAATACTATTAATATGCGTAAATCAATTTAGTGACTTTATAATTTTGCACGCGTGCGGCAACTTCAACGAAATGAATGTAATTCCTCCTACGTAATTCCATAAGGATTACTCGAGTAACAGAGACTACCGTGGTGATTAATTTTCTATTTTTATAAATAAAACTTGATTTTTATCTCAATGTGCATTGAATTAATTTACGCACCTAACGTTTAGAGTACGAAATGATTTCTTATTTACTTTCTATGTCTCTACGTTCTGGCCCTAAAAATCTAAATTTCGTAAATATGCATAATCTATCTTTCCGTAAGCAATATTCTAAATTAACAGACTTCTTTAACGCGAAAATAACCCTTACACAACGTCGTAAGCAAGGATATCCGATCACTTTCCCTAAGTATCTAGCCTTCGCCACCTCTTCATCTAAAAATTGACCATATCACGATGTCTAGATCCCGTTGCAAACAAAATTAAACTGTCAATTAACAGTCGTCAGCTGTTCAGAAGCAGTTACGAACGCGCGGACCCGTGGAGGTTTCGGTGCACGCCCTGAAAAGCGTCAAGCGGCTCCTCAGCTTCCTCGGTGTAAGTTTCCGGGCGATGTAAATCTCCGCGGATCGGCCCATCCGAAGATCGTTAGCGGGCCGGCTCGCGGCGTTATACTCGCCGATTAAACGTCTACCTCTCCGCTTATCTCCGCGTCGCTTTCAATCTCTGTCGACGTGTTCGCCGACAACGCTGACTGACGCTCGATTCCACACGGTAGCTGGTAGACCACTCTTTCTCGGCCCTGTCGATCTATATCGGCCCGCGTTATCGTGGATCGTTATCTGCCAGTCAGCGGACAGGCGTTTAGAACAACGCTGATCGAATGGATCGGCTCGACAGAACCGGGCTAATAGTCGCTTAACCGCTCCAAACGAGAAATCCGATTTAGTGTTATACAATACCCTATACCATTCGAAAGTTTAGTTATATGATTTATATACAGGATGTAGCAAAGTATGCGGCAAGATAGCAGGTTATTCTGCAGGGAAAAATCAGCCGGGAATAAAAGTTTTTCGTTTGAAGCGTTTGAAAAGTTTTGGAGAAAGTTAAGATTGAAGAGTTGTCAAGTACATGTAGACGTGGCTATATGCATATTACTCGGTTAGGTACAAGTAGGTAAGAGGAGATCGCGGTGTATGTTCACTGTTAGTTCTCGTAATGTAGAGTTCTGTATTTATTGTTAGAAGAAGTTGATTATATTTTTCAAATGATGGAAATCGTATCGTAACAAATATCGTATCATAGTGAAGACCAAAGTTAGAATTTAATTGGTTATGAAAGTAAAGAAGTTACAGTCTGAAAGTTGAAATGTACGATTTTAATTCCTGACTTACGCTATATCGCGATGTTCAGAAGAAAATTTCAGAACTGACAGAAGGTTGTTCTACCTGCAGAAAGAGGTCGAAAATGCAGAGGAAATACAATTATCTCACTTAAAGAATGGGATTTGAATATTCATCGGCTACACGTATATGGCATAAATTTTTACGTAAACATATCCGAACTTAATTTCCCTCAAAATAAGACCTGGGATTTTATTCTACGTATTTGACTTATTTCTGCGTATTGAATAACTTCCTGCATGGTTGTACACCTTGCCGCAACCTGTACGATCTTGATATTTTGAAGTACTCGTATGATTAATTGCAAGGTTGTGTAAGTTAGGCAATTTGTATTGTCTATCCTAGAATGCTCTATCTCATTTGAACTATCATGGTATAGGAATGCTTGAACACGTATCAGAGACGTGACGGTGTTTCCGTAGGGACTGCGCACGTGGACGGCACTGTTTTAAGCAAACAGTTCCAGATTTTATCACCGATGAGTAATAATACCGGGAAATTTTCAGATATTCAAACGTAATCTCTGAAAACCTCCATCACGTCATCTATATCACAATTAAAACGCGTTTTCTTTTCCTCCTTGAATACCATACGACAACCATGTATACCTCTGTAATCCATTCTGAAAATGAAAGAAAGAATAAAAAAGAAAAAAATCACTTAATAGCACCTCAGGATACTTTGTCACGAATCGGTGAACCGCGAAAACCAGCGTCCACCAAAGAGGCCAACAATAGATACTAACGAAACCGACAACTTTCGAACGGTCGATCGATCAACCTTAATATCCCCTAAATACCGGAACAAGTGACACACGAGGAGATCGAAAACGTCGCTATCAGATGAACGAGCAACCGGTTAAAGTCGAAGTGCTTTAAAATCCATGACTAACGGGCCATCCATCCAGTTGCACTCGCGATACACCTATGTACGATGGCCTCTATGTAGAAATGCGCGCGAGTTTGTCATACAGAGCTCGAGGGTCGCAACATCACTCACCTCTATGACTATTTTATGGTTCGGCCAGTGACTCATACGGGCAGGGAGACAATGCTGGAAGCCCTTCATCATGCGCGAAGCCGCCGCTTCCCGTACGTACGTACGTGTAACGCACGCGTTTCCGTATAGAAAGCACAGCCCTCGTACCTGTTGAACATCCACCCATACAAGCAAGGTAGTGGACGCGCGCGTATTTCACGCACACCGGATCGCACCGTCCACAGGAGCAGCGTCGTAACACGACAGAAGGTGATTCACGTCAAACAAAAGGCCGAACACAGACCGGCTTAGAACACGTGTACGGGTATTTCAGATAGCAAAGGTGCATGTGTACGACACACGTTGACAGAGGTCTCGAGGGGGCGGAAGGATCACGACGAATCGTTCGATTCTAATGAGGAGAAATCTTCTCTGGCTTTGAAAATGTCACGTGCTTTTACGGAACCCGTGACCCTGAACACCTCCATATAGAATGTGAAAATCTGGCGAAATCCAATAGCGAAAGGTAAGATGGAAAAGCATTGTACAGTGGAACTTTATTCGTTGTAACGAAATCCTAGTTAATGACTAATGAGACAAACTATCGTTTGAATTTATGTATCTAAACGAGAATCTCTATTATACGAACGAAAAGATAATGAGAAAAATCGGTAAACTATTGTTAACCGAACTGTTTGTCCTAATGAGTTTAAATAGATCTAATTCTACTGTACTTATATTGTTAGTTTAGGACTCGCTCGATCGAATCGAGATACTATAAGAAGTAAAGCTCCTTTTTACAGTGAAACATAAAATAATCATTTCAATCCCTGCTGAAAACACTTACGAAAAACACTCGTGGCTTTATATGGACGTAGACGATGGAACGAAAGCCAGTCGACAATACGAAAGTTGACGGCTGACAACTAAACGAAACTGCGTGCAATCGTGGACGCCGATCTTAAGTAGCTTTTTCGCAGAGACGAGTGGTGCATTCATTGAATATCGAGACTCATTCGTACGAAACAGTCGGCGGCCACAGCGATTGGATACAATCCCGTGTCGTTGCTATCTCGCACGATCTTCCATGGTGCTCGACGAGGGAAGGTGGCGCGTACGAACACTTTTTTACAGCTTACTTACACGCAATACTGGTGTGTCGCCCGTTTGCTTACGTTTCAGATCCTTGACTGTACGCGTAAAACGTCGTCAATTGCCCTTCGTCCCCTCTCTCTTTTTCTCTCTTCCAGTCATGCCTGGACCCGGCCGTTTCATTACGCGTAATTGCTATGGTCTGCGGTCTGTCCCCTTGGCTACACAGGTACAGTATCATTTTCATAATGACGCCAGTCACCCCTCGCCTCCGTTCCTCCGTCGCCCCTCTAACGTTTCTCTCTTTTTCTCTCGCTTTGGGACAAGAGAAGATTAACCGAAAGAGGTCTCTTGGAAAGAAGAAGAAAAAAAAAAAGAAATAAAAGGAGAAAGAAATAAAAACGAAGGAAAAGAAGAAAGAAGTACTATAACGTGATGTGTTAGTCGAGGAGGAAAGGTCGCGATCGACGATGGAAAAGGGAAGGAAGGGGAACCGAGGCCAGAAAGAAACAATGGAAGATGAGGATCTGGCGAGCGAGAAACGCCGCGAAAACGGTGGGGGCAGCAACCGGACAAAAAATACGATCAACCACTTCGACGTGACCCAGTTCAACGGACGGACCGTTGGGACCTATATACATACGTCCCCCGTTTGTCCCGGGGTAGAAGACCGCCTATTCAAGGGCTGACTTGCACACGCTGCACAATAGACCTGCCCTGGCATTATTCAACTTGGAAAAAGCGGCATCTCCTCCCCCTTCGCCGTGCGTTACTGCAACTATAGGATTACCAGGCGTATACGGGAGTGATGCACGTGCATTTTTTCGCGCCCTTTCATCGGGAAATTGCCGGCTACTTTCCGCAACAATGGCCCCGGTTGGCACACCGGCCGCGCGTTCGTTAGTACGTACGTGGCTTTAACGAGACTCTTCTCGTGTAACGGTCGAGCGTGTTAATTTGAACGGTTGCACGTAGCTGTGCAACAAGTAGGAACATCGATAAAGGCAGCACCGCTTTAACGATTCGAAAAAGAAAATGGCTAAAAATCCTGCGGCTAAACTTATACAACTTCGTATATGTCGTTGTGTAACCGATTCCTTTCGACGTTCCCTCAGATCAAGTTGGCTTAAACAACAACACAGATGTATCAGAAGCCTGTGGATCTTGAGACAGAGCGAGGCTACGCCACTGGGGCTCAGCTGCACTTTGCCTCCCTCGTGTTTCACTTTTTTTCTCCCTTTGCTCGTTTCGTTTGTATCTCGGCTCGGTCTGGTTCGCCTCGACTCGGCGTTGCTCGGGCCCCGAGCTTCTATCTTTCTCTTTCTGACTATAAAGAAAGACCTTTCCTCCACTCAGGCCGTCATCGGCCGTAGCATCGCAAGCCCCGTCCCTCCGGTCGTTTCTCTTCACCACGGGCCCTGCCGCCCGAGCCCCTGTAACCCCGCGCAGGGCCCCACGGCTATCAGCCACTCGTGTTTACATCGGGCCTGGCTGGTGGGGGTTTCGACAAAACGACGAGCAAGTTAAAGCACCCGCCTGCTTTCCTCTCCTAGAGCGCGCGCGCGCGCACAACCGAGACATTGGCTCCAGCTTTGTACGTGGAAAGAGGATGGAAGGATCGAACGAAGGCTAGGAAGAGGAAGGAGAGGCAGGGATCTCCACACGATCTCGCGCACACAAGGAAGGGAAGAAGCCAGAAAAGAGGGTCCATCGACGAGTCGACGCACACGTACAGGAGGATTTGTCAAAACAAAAGCCCGGTCTTTCGTCGAGTCACGTTCTAAGGGCAAAGAGGAAGAGGACGAGAAGAGGTGAGAGTGAAACAGAGAACGAGAGGCAACGGTAGTGGTAGTGACCGGAGAAGCGAAGCGAACAGAGAACCTCAAACGAGGAAGAAGGAGACGAGCCTGTATTGTGTGCTCTTTCGTCTCTTCGTTTCTCCGTTTCTTCGTTCCTCGCCTTGCGTCCCTGTCGGAGGTTTCCTAGTAATAAACTGTCAGAAAAAAAAGTGACCTCCTCACCGGTCCTCTCGGTCCTCCTACACCTCCGATCTTCCGTCTCCACGGATCAAAATCCAAGCAATTACGGCGCGGCTGGAAAGGGTTCTAGTCGGCCGAGCGGGACACGATCGAGCGAACCCGGCGACGCAAGAAAAGAAGAGAACGGTGCAGTGCAAGGGAGAAGGTGAAGCTTAGAGTCTCTCCCTCGGATCGGCGGATCCACTATCCAGGATTACTCGTTATCCTTGAGAGGAGGTTGCGCTCGCGCGAGACGGCCCTCGATGCGCTCGAGGAATATAAGACGAGGGGGAGTTGGGTGCCACGGACTACTCTCTTTCTCTCTTTCTTTCCCCACCCTTCTTTACCGCTCTCCTCGTTGCGAGTGCAACCTTTCCTTCGTTTCACCATCCCTCGCCTATATCCTACGTCTTTCGCTCGATCTATCTTTTTTCCCCTCTTTTCCCCTCCTCTTTCTCCTTCTCCTCGCTACCTCTTGACACCTGTTCCTCACGATGGATCCGAATCCTTTTGGGGATTCAGGTATATCTACGCAGGTAAGAGCATAAAGGAAGGTTCGATGTACTTGAAACGATCGTCAGATCGCATAGTATCCGACTGTTTCGAGGCTGCTTGCAAAGATGGCTATAAAATGACTCGACCGTTTAGTTACGCTCTTAGAAATTGACGTTACGTGGCTCGGTTTCGCGAGCGTACAGTTTGTATCGGGATGAGCTATTAAGTTTGACCACCGCTGGCTTACGTTACTTTCCACAGTAGAGTACTACCTCAGAGGGGATTGGCAGAAGCCGATGTTTTCCGCCGCTGCAATTATCCTTTACCACGCCGTTTATCGAATTTCCTCTTCCTCCGGTTCGTTAGGCGAATAAGATCAGTGGTTGTGATTCGAGGGAAGGACGGATGGATGCGAATCGATAGCGGCTTCATGTTTAAACCAAATACGTATCATAATATTTGCAGGAAAGGAAATAGGTTTCTCTCCTTTATCGATAGACTTCGCATCTCTATGCAAATTTATATTTGCACGAAGAAGATTCAAAAACAGAACCTGAATAAATATTCGTTTCACGCATCAAATACTATGACGAATAATTTGTTTTCAATGTTCTACACGTACAAGTTTACATATCACGTACATTCTTACACATTGAAATATTTCATGAATACATAGTTTCAGCAGCCAATCGTAAAAATATGAATTTGCATAGATGTTTGTAGTCTTAATTTCTTCCCAGAATACACTATAATATATTTATATTCCGATATAAAATCACGATGGATAGAAATTTTGTTTGCAGAACTACGGAGTTTAAGGGAATATTTTCCACTTCCTAGTCTTGGTGAGCAAAACAATGGATGCTTTCGCGTAACGGAGGAACGCGAGGATGGGCCCGAAAAATCGGTCGAAGAAACACGAATCCAGAAAATCCTGTTTCCCGCGACGGGGGCCGGAACACGCGAACAGGGACGAGGACGTGTTGATTTAACGGAACAAATGCAGCGTATCGGGGCGGACCTGTTCCCTCACGTGGGCAGAGCACGGCATCGCGCGAGAAACGACGTAGAAATCGGCTGATCGGGTTCCTTGAACCGTGGACGTGCGCTATAGGTGGCTGGTGTTGCCCGCGCAATTCGGTTCCGTGAACCCCGGGACCAGTTTAATCCGCGTCCAATCTGCGGCCGCGGTTCCTCGAATCGAAGAATGAGTTGTCGGTAGCGGCTCGACACCGCGTCTCGGCGCCAACGCGCGCGCGTTCCTTTTGCCCATCCACTTCTTCTTCCTCTCCTTCGCAAACTCGACAGATGTTCCACTTCTTTTTTCCTTCAACGTTTTTCTCCTTCGTTGGCCGATCGAGCTAATTGTCCCAAGATTAGCATCACGAGTTGATGCTAGTAGCGATTGGGTGTGTCTGTAGTCTAGAATTTTACATGGTGTAGATGCCTCTTAGTTTTTTCTTTCGGTTCGAGATAATCTATATTGCAGATTAAACATAAATTTTGCAACATAAATTGTAACATAAATTGGATATCAATTTTACATACATTCTATCGTAGACTGGAGATTGGTATCATAGATTGAATATAAGTTGAGAGTTTTTAGTAGCTACCTAGATGAACCTTGGCTATTTGCCAGTAGATACGTAACGCTAAATATAGAATATAATTTATATTTATTAATTCTTACCAAAAAACCGAACCTACAATTAGTGTTCTATCTAAAGTTCCTCACAAAAACATTAGTGATGAGTAATCCGTGATAGCGATATACAACGTATAGTCATGTGATAGCTTTTGCGCTACGAAAGAGGCAGAAAACGAGACGAACGACTTGAAATGGGAAAGAGGAGGAGACGAATTCGTAGCACGTCAGTGCCACCTTGAAAGCCAGCGGGGAACGGGTTCAAGTTCAGGGAAGCGCGGGCGTCGTGCACGACACGCGATCTCCGCGATCTCCTCTCGCCTTTCGATAGAGACGAGCTCGAGGAGAATCTCGTGCTTGGTTGGCGCGCCGTGAGACAAGTGGATCGAAGAGGCCTAGCAAACACGGCCTCGTAAATAACGACGGTGAAAACGGCCGCGAAATAAATTCACCGGCTAGGCGAAGCGGTTCGATAAGGGGCCCGATAATAGATGTGTGGCCGCCGCGATCCTCGAGACGCGCGGCTTGATATAATTCACGCTGCGAACCGCCTTTTGAAAAACCTGTTGATTTACGGCCGCCTCGCGGGATGCTCTCGTTCGCTCCTCCTGGGGATCCTCGCTCCACGACTTGATGAGACTAGATCAGATTATGATAGGATCGTGTTTGTGCTCTTATTTCGGATATTGATATTCGTTGCTCGCGGATGCTTCTCGTTTGTGTGCTTAGGATTCTGCAGGGAATCTAGGTTTTCAGGAATCGAATATGGGTTAGCTGTTTGCTGGGTACTCTAAAGCTTGTCCTATTGATTGCTAAAAGATAGTAGCGCCATGTAAACAAAGAAGAAATAGATTATCAATTTTCATAGGTTTTGTTATAATACAAGTATCTTTGTTATACATCTTTGGTACAAAACGATAATTTGAAAATTAATTTCGTTCATAACGAAGTACTCCGACCATTCCTTAGCGTATTATCATTTTGGAGATACTGCTAATCTAAATGCAAACAAGAAATCTAAGACCTCATTATTTATGGCGATAGCGATATCGAAACATAAAAAACCTCGCAACATCAAGCCAATTCCTTATCACATTAACCATCCAAAATAACAGATTTAAAACCAGTCTTTCCTATGATCTGTCCAACAAAACGAGGCAGTAAACGTAAACAAACTTGAAACTCAAGCGTCGACAGTCAATAGTCGCAGCGGTAACGACCGAATTTCGTTTACGTTTACTGCTTCGTCTCGTTCGACAGGCTATAGTCTCAATTTTCGAGCAGAATTTTACCCTCGACCATGAGTATCCTATTTTTTCAAAGTTGGTCGCACGACGCGAAAACACAGTCAGACGTCTACATTCGTCCAACTAACGGCTGTTAACATTATTCACGCGCGGCGTTATCCGCTCGCTAGTGTGCTCGCATCCGCGCAGGCGCCTTCGCGCCGGTTGTCGCGCTTCGCCTTCACTTAACATACGCACGACGCTCGCTCGACACACTCGACACTCGGTGAACCAAAACAAACCAGTGCTCGCGCGAGTAGGACGAAGAAGAGAGCAGGAAGGATGGAAGAGGCCGGCAAGCTTGGAGAGGGACCCGTGCAAACGAAAGAGGCGAACGACGAAACCGAGAAAGAGAGGCCGAGAAACCCGCCTCCGTACGCATTAACACCCTCGAAAGGTACGACGACGCATGGACTTTTACGCGCACACACTCTTCCGAGCTTCTTTCTCCGGCTGGAGATGGCCTCGCGTCAAATCGTATGTAGGTACGCGGACGAACAAAAGAACGAGTTGACGATCGTTTCCGAGCGAGTTCTGCTGTAAGAGATGGTACAGGATTTTTCGGCGAGCCTGAAGAAACTGTTATTTATTTCCCTTGAAAGATAAAAAAAACAGGATAAAAGACAAATCTACGAAAGTACGTAGATATGGAAATCGCTTTCGGAATGGCGCTACGTGCGAGTTGTAATATACATCTGGTGTTGGCAAAACACTAATGGGCTATCTCAGCAAACTTTCTTAGGTTAAATAATTCGAATTCCTGTCATAGAGAGTTAAGCGTTTAAATCGTTAGTTGATACGTAGAAAAACATAATCATGTATCGAGATCAAAAATAAAACATTTGGAAATAAAGGACGATCGACTTGGCGTACTAATGTTCAGCTGTTGAACGTTCGAAATTCACGAGATAATTGGTATCGTGAGACAATGCTCGCGAGCCGTGTTACGATAGCCGTCTTATTATATAACTCGCGTTAAGATAGCAGCGCGAGTCTCCCTCTGTCAGTTCTAACAGTATCCGCGCGTTTTATATTTCAATTTTACTAAGCCGTGGAGTGACGTGCGGCGCGCTAGCCTCTCTCCGCCCGTGTACACCTGTGCTATCCCTCGCTGTAGCGCGAGGGGAACGAAATCCATCGGACAATTTTCCAAAAGACTTTCACCATTTTCCCGCCCCTACTTATAGCTCGCTTTATCGGCTTACGCGGACGGCCCGTTTCCCTTCCTCCTCTCTTCTTCTCGCGATGCGTCGCGTTGTTACGCGCACGAGAGAGTCGTTTCGAGTGGCCAAGAACAAGTTCACGCGGACACCGGAGGCAGAGATATCGAGAGAGAAACGGAGAAAGAAGAGGCGCCACTGGTCGAAGCGAGAAAATAGGAGAAGAAAGAGCGAGGAGAAGAGGCACGATCCGACCGTGAGGGAAAGAAAAGGGCGAAGAGGGAAGAAGAAAAGGGTTAACGAGGGACGAAGAGGGAACGACGCAGAGAGATCTGTTCCCCCTCGCGTCCAGAGAGCGCATGCAGTTTAAGACGCACACCGGGGACCGTGTTTCCAGCACGCACACACGTGCGTGAACCAGTCTAACCACCTCATCACGAACAATCTCCTCGTGTTACTCTTTTCCTCTCGTTTTAGCGGCGTCCTCGTTCAGCGAGCGACGCAAAGCGAGTCCTTCTTTGTTCAAAGGCAATCAGCAGGCCCCGATAACGGGCCTACTCTGTCGTAACCCAAGACACGAATACGAATGCATCGACGGAGAGCACACCAGATACGTGGAAGATATACGAGAAAGAGAGACGATGCCTGTCTTGTGCCAGTGAATATGAAAGCGTATATTTGTGTGTGTATATTTGTGTACGTGTGGGTACACGCGCGGGTATACGGAGGGGAACCCTCGAGGATCGTGCGATGCGTAAAAGGCACTGCGTAATAGAAAAACTAATTTTCACGGCGTCTCAGACGATAGGGACGGATATTTTTTTTTTTTTGAAATCTTTAAAAATATTTTGAAATTTCGGAACGATGTAACTATCTGATGGAATTTTGCAATTAGTTTGTGGTTCAATTATGGTACGCGAATCGACGCTGCACCTTGGAACCTTGGGTAATAGAAAACTAATCCCGATACCTTTTGCAATCTTTACAGATTTTTAGAAATTTCAATTTTTACTTAGTTTTGTAATTTGAGCAATCAGTTACATCAAGCGAGGGAAGCATCTTCGAGAATCTTGGATTATAGAGAATTAATCTTCGCGATGACAGAGATTGTGGCATCTTTGAGATCTTCGAAAAGTCTTGAAAATTCCGATTTTCATAATAATTTCATGAGATTTTTATGGTTTGATAATGCTTCACGATTCAACAATGCAACTTCAGAACTTGAGTAATAGAAAAGCTAATCTATTTGACGACAAAGACTGACACTTGTTGGAATGTTTAAATGTTCTTTGAAATTTCAATTTTATACGCATGCAGTAGTTTGATGAGCCAACCAATTGTGTAATCGTTTTGTGTTTTAATAATGGTGGACTGCAATGTGTCTTGGGTCTTCGGGCTACGTCAAATTGGAGTACAGGCGAAGATGAAACCTGACGGCTCAGAAGACGACGTCCGTCTTCGGTCAGGCGTAACACGCGATGCGGAATCGAATTAGTTGGATCGATGGCATGTAATCCAATTAACGCTACACACGCGTTTCAGATCAAAGGATTAATTATACCGCGCGAGGTGTCCCGTTATAATTATCGACCACGCGGATTCTGGCTACGTTAACGACATTGCAAATTGCCAGGAATTCTGTTGGTGATCCATGAGACCCTCCAAAATTCTACCTCCGACTTCGAGTAAATAGACACGTTCCCAATGAGATCTCTGGTTAGAACCCGGGGTTTGTTAGTGTAATAACAGATCCGTTTCCATGGAGCATCCTAACGTTCGAATGAATCAACCGGTGATGCATATATCGATATGTGCCATCGACATTTCGTACTGATTTCACTGAAAATTCTGATATTTTCTGGAAGAATATTTACGAGATAAAATGGCGAATTAAGTAAATTAGACTAATTGTGAATTTTAGTTTTAGTTTTGCAAATTTGCTATATTTGGATCGAGAATTATAAGAAGCTCTTAAGAAGCTCTAAACCGCGAAAACAATTTTTTTTCTGAGTGATAAGAGAGGAGATCAAGAGAGAAAAGATTTTTATTTTTCCAAAGATAAAACTCGAAGAATGGATTCCAAGATAGACAAGTATGGTTGTATAGATTGAGTTTACAAAGCATTACAATACATAACATAGGTATCTACCTTATGACTAATTAAGGCTAAAACGCACGCATCCACGTTGTTCTTTCCATATTTATAAAATAAATAGAAATTTCATAACATAATTCAATCACTGGACTGAGATATACATTTGGTGGCTAGGATAAAATAGGCTTATGAAAATTCAATCCTGAATTTTTTACAAAATAATCAAACTCATATATTACAAGACACAATCTGTTTTTAACATAACAACGAGACATTGAAAAAATATTGTGTACTTGAAGTTCAACAAGAAAAGCGAAAAAAAAATGAGTAAAAGCCTACCACAGAATTATTTGAGTCAACGATTTGAGGTTACTCGAATCGAGCGAACAATTTCAGAATTAAATAAAGGGATATATAATAGGAAAATTAGATTGCAGCTTGAATTAAACATATAATCATCATCATACCACAGACTTGTAGAACCTTTTTTCAGAAAGCTCCTCAATCTCAAAATCAATCTCAAGTCTCATTACGTAAACCAAACGGTAGATTACTCTCGCTTAGAATCAAGAGAAAGATCAACCCAATTCGCTACATCTGAGAAATCACTAAATCGATTACCGATCTAATCATCCGAGAGCACGCGACCAATCGAAAACGTCTGGAGCCCAATTCGTCCACTCGGTTGCTGTAAGTCGAAGGCGTATTGGAAACGGCTCCGCGAAGGTTCATAGCACGCGTCGAATGAGAGAAAAGATCCAGGTCGTGGTACGCATGAGCGCGCACACAGAGCGCAAAATTGTTACGAAATGTGTGTTGTTGGGTCTGTTAGCGTAGGACTCGAGACCGGTTGCGATCGATAAGATCGTCGAGAAGCGGTCGTCGAGAGAGGCGATCGATAGTCGAGCGGGTAAATTATTAATGGGGAAAACTGTACGGTGCGAATATCGTCGTCCGCCCACGGCGCGACATGGCACGTGAACGCTTCGTATCGGTCGAAGCGGAGAAAGGCTGCCGGTTGTTTTCATTCAGCCCGGCCTTGACGATGTCGCACCTTCCTTATCGCGACGCTGTCCGCATCTTCGACGCGTCTGTCTTTCTCCGTTTCCATCAAACCAGTTGACATATACGTACGCTGTCTGGGAGTCTCTGTTGCCACAGTTCGTGGCAGAGTTCCTCTTTCCCTGACAGATACGAGATTAATTTGGACGAGACCGTTTCAGAGCTGATTCAAGCTGAGCAAGTCTGACGTGCAAATTGTATGGTTCCCGAAGATAGATCTGAGAAAAAGTTGCAAACATTACAATTTCACATATTCTTCCTCGATCTTCCTAATCTCTTCCATTTTCGAGTTGAGTAGGCCTGCGGAGACTGGGGTAAAAAGATGATAGTTCGTATGAATTTGTATAGGAAATTTACAGAAGGTGTTATTCGACATATTCTTTCTCTATCTTCCTGATTTACTCTAAGGAATGATTTTTTGACTTCGAGTGGATTAAGTTTGATATCCAAGCGGAGGAAAAGAAGAGATGATGCACTTTTTCGATTTTGAGAAGAAGTTGCAAGGATTACATATCTGAAATACCCTTTCTCTAGTTTCTTAACCTAAGTGACATAGCAATCGTTCGAGTTGTAACGCTGTGTCGTTGGTCCGGATCGCCAGCTTCTGGCATCCCTACGACCTCGATAAACCGCCCCGAGGGAAGAGAGGAAAGGATAAGCACGGCCGCTGCAGGAGAAGCGATCGACGGCGAAAGGTGCGACGCACCGCGTCGTCCGAGACTTTACGCATTCGTAGTAACCTAGAAACGGTCGATCGGTGGCGTGGTTGTGCCTGCTTCGATACTTGGAACAGATTAGCCGTGTGCACCGGCACTGGAAACGACAAAGACGACGAGGACGATGTCGACTGTATACATACGTTTCGTGTGTATACTACATATACATAGAGTGAATTACTTTCGCCGTTCGGTGCACCGCGTCAATGCCATCAGCCAGCACGACTGGCTGGCTAGCTGGTTGCTTGCTTGGTTGGCTGACTGGCTGAAACCGGCTACGCTGCTGCAAAGCCGAACGAACGAACCGAGGGACTGCCCGGAGAGAAACTGGTCAACTGGAACCGGAGTTGTGCTACCGCGGAGCTGGACCAGCCGCGGGACGACGTGGGTTCACCTGGACAGCTGGAGAGATACGCCGACCCACGCTGCACGCTGCTCGTAAAGTATTGCACTATAAAGTGCAGGACACACCGTAGTCAGTCGATCCCTCCTTATCCCTCTTCCTCCCGCTCTCTCCTTCCTCTCTTGCATCTCTTATACCTTCGTACTATCCAGACTATCCTCCGTGTCTCCGTTTTCCTTTGCTACGTTCTCCTTTACTCCGTTCTTCTTCTTATAATATATACATCTTCGACGTGTATACATCTCCGTGGTTCCTTTCGTTGATTTCTTTCAGCATCCACTCTGGTGGAATCTTGGCTGATTAGGTATTATATACTACTCTCTTGAGATTCGGTTCTTCAGCTACGTGTAAAAGAACGTGGGCGTGGACGATTGGGTTCAGGGAAACGCGACTGGGAATTCGCGTTTCTGATGATTAGCCGAGCAACTCGATAGAAAAAGGCCTAGGCAGGAAGAAAGACAGAAACGATGTTGGGTATTGGTTTATATGGAGGCTGGCGTGTCGGCACGCGTTGGAAACCAGTCGATCTGGAGATGCTGATGCTATCGCGAGCGATCTGCCTTTTCGAGGATAAATTGTTTTTACGAAGGTCTTGATAGATCGTGTTGCTTCGTGGACCTCGATGATATATTCCTTCCAAGATCCCCTCACCGTCCAACGTTCTTACAGATCTCCATCTATCGATGTTTAGTCTCTAATTTATATACCACTTTCATAAAGAAACGCCACGACCTAACGATAGGCTTTTGTATATCTAATTTTTTCTACGACCACGTCAGTGTCACTGGATAACGAAAGAATGTCGGCCCGTCGAGTTACGAGCCGGCTTCCTGGTTACGCGTTATCGATTCCCAGTAGCTTTCGACGCGTCCAAATGAATCTATAAAGCGTTAGGACTCATCGTCGATGCAGCAGGATCAACGTACACCACACAAGGAAGCAAGGGGGACGAAGAAGAGGGACAAAGTGCCGGTATATTTAATGGTAGTTAAGAGACTAAGCTGGTATTGGTACTGTTATATCTGTAGCGAGCACCGATTGGTATTGGTGGCCAAGCTGGTGGTGGGGCCTGATGCAGGTGTTGGCCTTGGGCTCCCTAACACCAAGCCTACAATCTCTAAGGCTCGCCTATATACGTTTGCTGGTCGGTTCTGAGCGCGCCACCACCTCCGTTTCTCGATTTTAAAGCTATAACGCAACACGCCAATCCGTGTCTTTGTTTAGGAGCCGAGACGTGCCTGATTGGCTACAGAGACACGATGAAAAAAATTACATATGCCAAGCTACGAGAAGGGAGAAGAGGGAGGGAGGAAAAAAATGCCTCGTCTCTTTCGTCACTCTGCTCATGGGAATGTGATTTAATTCGTCGAGTAGTTGCAAAAGGGTATTCTCCCCGCACCTACGCGATCAAGGATCCCCGACACGATTAGAATGGGGAGGGCAAGGACAGTCGGCTCTTTCCAACCAGAGTCCCGATGTACAGGAGAATTAATTAATTTTAATCCAGTAGCCGGATCGATCCATTAGACCGAGCTGCGACTTCGTTACGCGGGCATCGATGAGATTTACGTTCGATACGATCATCGATACTAACGGCTTTGCTACTGTCACTATATGTGCCACGCTTTAAGATTAATTATGCTTAATTTCAAGCTGCACCGATGCTGTTGCACCCGTGCTTCCTTATAATGAAAGTATATCGTACCCATCGTTAAATGTATTGAACGGAAGTGCAAGAAACAAAACATATGATCGATGATACATTTTTCACTCCAATCCACTATGAGTAATTCCCTAGTAGCGAATGTGTTAAATAGTATATTAATAGCTCTACATGTAATTTATACACCGTTGTACATACTATAGCATTAACATATCAATTAATTAAGTCCAAGTATTTTATATTTTTTATTATCTAATAACAATTTTACATAATTACAGCGATTTGATATTATGAAAATGATACATCGAGAAATAAGAATATGTGCATACACTTTTCTCAGCCACTGTATATGTACATAATTTTGTCTTCGTTTTGAGTTCAACGAACTTTCACTACGCTGTACTATACAGTGGCCAAGTACTTAACGAGTACGTTTTTCTATTATGCTCTAATATTTCTTATCAGTCTGTCCTCTTCAACTGCAACAGCATTATAGACCTAAAAACCTTTCAGTCAGTCACTTTAACATCCGAGACATCTATCAAAACACCTTCACCGTAATTACCCCGCCTTCTAACACACCCATCAAACAACTCAATCACACCGTATCACGTTTAGCCAACGAACCTAACCCCGTGAACAGGGAAGCGTCACCCAAGTATCACCCAAGCGTCGCGACGTACGCAGCTTCTTACTCTCGATTCCTGTCCCCGTGCAAACAGCACCTAGTACTTGGCGCTACGTGCACACGCACACATTCGTCGGCTCTTTAACCGATGAAAATGAATGATTCCGTATGCATATGTATGCGGGGGCTCGGTACGCGCGCATAATGCCGCTCGCGCGAGCATGTAACTTGTCTAAAGAGCGAGCTAACGTTCAGATAGGTTAGAAGAATCTTCCAGTTGTGGATTTAACGCGAATTTATCCGACATACTGATTCATTAGAGTTATGGCGCGCTATAATTCTTGTTGTTTGGGTAGGTGTTTTTATGTAAAACAGATTGAGCAGGATCGATCGAACAGAGGCCTTGGAGAAAGTGGAGAGACGCACGCGTATCGCTACGAGCCAGCTCGCGCCTTTCCACCGACCAGCAAGAATAAATTACCGCGGTACCGTTATTGTCTCAGTCCGGGAGAACCCGAGCGTCTTTATTTGTGGAAACTGCTGAATCGGTAGTTCGTTAGTGTATTTGATGTAAGACGAGGAAGAAAATATTATAGGCGAATGTAAATCATCTGCGAGCAGTTAAATAGTGGATTATTAGTAGAAAAGAGCGAAATTACTGATTTGAAATGAATATCTTTAACGAATGCGTTTTTCCCAAGATAAGTGGAGGGAAGAATATATAATATTCATACTTATATACGAGCCTAGCAAAAGATAAACCGATTATTCCACTTTTGTGAATTTTTCTCAAAAACTATGCAACTCACTTCCATAAATTTATTCGTCGAAAGAAGGTCGTATAAATAATTGTACATTCCAATATGGATTAAAAAAAAATAAAGTTAGAAATCTCGCTTTTTAATTTATGGAATCGATTAGTATTATAACTTCCGAACGGTTCTATGTCTCGACGATTTTATTAGCAATATGTTTTGATGTTTATTAATTTCTCTAAAAGAATCCAGCTCTGTCGAATCTTTTCTAAATTAATTATATCGTCACTCGTACTGCTCTTTTCCTAACACCATCATTCACGAAATTTTGTATTTCACAAATATACGTATATTCACGAAGTACCAGAAATATCCAACTAGAACTACAAATCGTAGACCCGACTATAGGAACAGCTATATCCATCAGATTTACTGTTAATAATTTACTGTTGCGTCGCAACACGACCCGAAGAGAAACGTTCCCGGTAGGATCCCGGAGCAGGCGGTGCAACGAGCGGGCTCGCGTGAACGTAACTTAAAGATTATCCCCCGAGGATCGTGCGATTCGTGACGTCAGCCCCAGCCACGTGTCGAAGAGGGAAGAAGAGGTCGAGGAGGTCCAGCATGACCGGTGGTTCCGCGAACAGATAATTTCAGGATACGGACAAAGAGATGTGGCTGTGATCGTCGCGCGCACCCTGCGGCTCGATACCATCGCTTATGCACCCGCGGGCGGTTCATTTAAAATTAATCTCGCACGAGCAACGAACCATCACTTTAAGTGTCGTTAAACGAACGACTTCCTCGGTCTTTAGCTTAGAACACGCGCAAGGTAAATCGACGAAGAAGAAACAACGATTCCAAACGATGTTTCATCGAATACGAGCCATTAGGCGATGAATATTTCCCGAAGAAGAAATCGCGAGTAAACAAGCGAACGAGTTATCTCGGTGGAAAGCAGGCTGGACTCGAGCCTAATCCCTCGATGGAAACCTCGATAATTTGTGGTTGCACATCGAGGAAGAGATACGGCCGTCAAAGAAGGAACGGTCCTGTTCGCGTCGCGCGCCTAATCATCGGTTATCGCGCTAACGGCAGGCTAGCAACGGATAATGATACCAATCGCGCGACAAAGAGTGTACGCGTGCATTAGTGGTGGCTCGTTTAACTGACAGAGGGACAGAAACGGATGACACGAGCTAAATTTCCTGACGTTGATGTCTCTGCTTGTTTGAGGAAACGCGGTTATCTACGAGACACTAGAGTGGATCGGTAAACGACCGTATACATTTATGATTCTAAATATTTGAACAAAAACCTTAAAGCTCTTCCTAAACCTTAAATCCTGCTTAAAACATTATGTTCCGATTGCTTCAAGAAACGAACAAATCGAATAGCCTTTATCTTCGATGTATGCCCGTATCTATAGTTATATCGTCCGAAACGATCTTCCTACAAATCTACTAGAGACACGCGATGTGTATGGGCCCTAAGGTTCTCGTGACGCCGTAGCAGCCTCGGTCGTTGGAGCCTCGTGACGTCAGTGGTGACCACGTGCTGAACAAGAGGGAGAGTCGGCCAGAGAGAAGCCACTTCGTGCCTCTCTCGTATCGTATGGAGCGTGGCCCGGGGATCAAGGACGGTTTTACTCGCGAGAAGCGGAGCCGCGTGTCCCTGCATCTCGTCGTGCTGTGCAGCTGAGAGTGCACCAGTGGCGGCGGAGGGACGCTGAAGGAGGACCAAGACGTGCGGCGAGACGAGAGAGGAGGTAGGACAGCAAAAGGGGTGGGGGTTAGGTAGCGGGAGTACAGAAGAAGAAGAGAAGACGAAGCGGAGGGAAAGAAACGTTGCAACAAGAACGGGGCAGCGGGATGAGGGAAAGGAAGGGGGAACTCGAGTTATAATGCTCCGCGCGTCCAGTGTCCCTAGCTGGAGGAAAGGAGAGGTGGAAAAGGCGATGAAGAAAGAGCCAGAGGTAGAGTACCTCGTTCCCTCTCGTTCCTCGTTCTCCCACTACCCCTCGTTCACTCGACGTGTCTCGATGTGTCCCGCTCTTTCTCTCGCTCGTCTGTTGCCCGATTTCGACTTCTTCGTCGCTCTTCTCGCCAAAGATAAAGAGAGTACAACGAAGAAAAAGAATCAAACAGTGGAGAGAGGAGGGTATACTCCACGAGGGAGGGAGGAAGAGGGAAGAAGGGGGAGGACGAAGGGGGAGGTTAGGAAAACGTGTCCCAGCCTGCACGACCCGGTACACTCACCTCCAACAGTTCTGACCATAACATTAGAGGAACGAGCCGGAATCGCGAAACATCGCGCTGAAACACCTGGTTCTGCTCGCTCGTTACGTCGTCCAAGGGAACATGATAAAACGTTACCTGTTGCTACGTGCGCTTAGAAAAATGTCGCCACACTTCTCGCCCATTTTTTCTCATAATTTTCTCCGTTGTTCGTTCTCTTTACGTCTCCTTCTTTTATTCTTGCTACTCGATGTACACTGCACGAGAGACCTAATGCTGCGTTCGCAACGGATGACGAAACAACGTTGAGGAACGACGTCACTCGTGAAGCGAAACATCACACCAATTTACGTCTGATTTCAGTCGAATATTCATTTGTAATCACATACATATACGCAAATTCATGTAGATTCATATATCGGTACTTGAATTAATTATACTTGAAAACTCAACCGTCAGAATGGTAGAGTAGGACACCACGAGCAAAGATAACGTAACGACGAAAAAAGAAATGAACGTGGACCATCAAATATTATGCCCTACTCGTGTGGCGACTAATTGTAAGTGGCGATCGCATCTGGATGCTATCGTTCGCTTATGCAAGCGGTTTCGAGTGGAATTATGCAAAAAACAGTACGCGCTCGATTAAGAACTGAATCCGCGTGGCGCCCCCTCGCGTACACGACTCGATATTTTTTCCTCGGGAACTGCTGGGGAAGATTAGGAAACCATGTCCAGGCTTGTACAAACTCGTACAGTTCTGACAACGAGTTCAAGCGATAACAGTCGAGGCGAGACGCGATAACGGAACGGTTGAAATAAAACGGAGGGTCGTTTAATCAATGCGTCATTTAATCAGTTAATTCGTGTCAGGAAGTTGGGTCTCTGAGTAACCGTGTCAAAATATTCCGGCGACCAAGTTTATAAATTTTAATTGCAACGGTAAATTAGCATTTTGTAATTCCATTTATTACGTATAAGTAAGAATACAGAAAATAGTTTTGTAATCGAGGAGCTACGTAAGTGATTAATAATTATTATTAATTCTAACGTAATCACCGATTATACACTGACATTCCATTAATTTAGACCCATCAGAAGACAAACAGTTCAAATTGGAGTTCGTATTTCATATATAATGCAAGCTTACTAATTCTTCCAATTACTAATAATTTTTCGTTCACATACAAATTTTTCATATAAGCGAAGTCGATATTGTTCATAATATCAGTTCATATTCATATTCACTAACTAAAATTTTGTTCCTGTAAAAGTAATCCGTAAATAGAAAAGTTCATTTAAAGTTCTCACATTAAAAAATCCAATATCAGAGGTCAATCATGATCTGAACGTTATATCCTATAACCTGTACAAATTCGATCTGAAACTTCGCTAAGAATGTAAGTTGCATTTAAGGAACACGAAAAAAGCTGGCTATCCATAGATTACGCTTTTTATTCGTTCAGGCAACAAAAAGACGTTTCAATTTCGAGTGTAAAAAGCGATGTACAGAGCGAACGAAGAGGGCGGTGTACGTGCACGCCGAGCTCCGGCTAAGGAAATAATCCGTTAGTTTATTACGAGGCAGAGTACGAAGCTGCCGCGCGTCGCTCTGTTTTTGCCTGGACGCGTAAGTAAAACCTGTAACGCGATCCCGGGCAAAATGAATGATAAGTTATATTCAGCGTATGCACCTCCGTGTATTATGCGCTCAGAGGGACGAAGCAGAGAGACGCGGAGAACGGAGAAGAAATTTTGGTCTTGCTCGAATGGACTAAAGGAGATGATTGCGCTGACCTTGGACGCCTCGCGCCACTGCACAGCCATAACTGAATCGCGTTACCCTGCGATACTTTCATAACGTAGCCAACGCACGACTCGATAATAAAGTAACGTGGATGCCACTGCATTGCAGTGCCCCGCGTTTCTGTTTCTGCTCGTTGCAACGAAGCTACACGATTTTCTTTCCTCGTCGCCTGCTCAAGTTCTTTATGTCGTTCGTTTCGCCCGTCCATTATCTTCGCGGTTTTTCCGCGTGACTCCCTTCGTCGTCACTTGGGAATTTATACGATTCCGTATCGAGCGAGGTTCGTTACGGCCGATTAGAAAAATTTACGATTAACCGAAGTCGTAAATTCGACGAGCTTTATACTCGCCCGCTAGCTCACTGGCCATCGATTACGAAACTCCGATTACTATGCTTCTAATGGGAATACCATGGACACGTGCGAATCAGTATCGATCCCTAATGCGTCTTCCGGCTCTTTAAGTGGTCACTCAAGACCACTTTCGCTATGGCGAACGATGTCACAAATTTTCATGCTGCTAGAATAGGAATCTGTTTTCTTTGTTTATTTCGAAGCTGGTAGAGTTACATCGAATATGGTTCTAGGTTCTTGACTGGATAAACACGCGAAACCGCTTTGTTTTATCGATAGAATCTGTTTGATAAACTCGACGAAATTCATCATCAAGAGACGTCACTGGCAAGGACGGTAAAAGGAACGGGAGCTCTGTGAAGCGTTTGAAACGTTGCATAGAATACAACAGGAAAACATCATCGACTATCAGCCCTATCGAGGAATCTCGATTGTCCTCGAAGCGATGTGACTCGCCGAGCTTCCGCCTTTCGCTGTCTGATCGTGAGTCTTCTGATTTAGAATAACGATCAAGAACGATATCAGTGTCAGTTGTACAAATATCAAGAGGACACATTTCATTCTTGCATAACCACTCAGCCAAGTCTGCCAAACAGAAACAGTTACAACTATTTGTAGTAAAACACAAAATTAATCTAGCCGAACTATCAGAGAATCTCTGTCGGAACGACGTCTAGCAAATTTACCCAAGAACCTCATCGAAACTTTCCCAGTCTCTCCAACAACCCGGAATATTTAGAGAAGCTTGGTTCGAGGAGTATACTCGTTGAAATCGGCGACGATCGTCGTTTGTGCGGCTCAGATCGCTCGGCAGGAAGCGAAACGCTTGCGTCGTCGCCAGGTCGCGCGCTTAGCGACGCGAAAAACGTTTCATCGCGACGGTGGAAACCTTGTCCGGGGTCAGCGTACACTACGTAACGAACCAGACGGCCGGAAACGGATGGAACAGCCAGAGTCGTGGAGGGACAATCGAGAGAAACAACGATCGACTGGATTATTCGCGTGGCGAAAACACTAGAGGAGAGGCAAGCAAGGAATAAGAAGAGCGAAACTACTCGATGTAATTTCGCGAAATGTCGAGTGCTCGTCGTATCGTTTCGATTCGACGAGCTGCTCGCTTTTCCCGGGACCCGAGAAATGGCCGGGAGAACTTCCTGGAGTGCGCGCGTCGTCCTAGGATAACGCGAAGCGTCAGGACCTACCACCACATCGCGCCGGTTGCGACTCCCAGAGGAGGGGGAGGTGTGGAAGAAAGAGAAGCCCGTGTGTACAAGACCTTTGGTATTACCAAGTCAAATACATCGGTGAACATTGGCCGACGCCAGAAAAATGGCGTCGATGGAGTCAAGAAACCTGCTACGATTCCCCTCGACGCCTCGTTTCACTCGCTTTTCCGATGATACTCGCTCGCCCTCGAGTTTGCTTCAATTTAAGGGAACGACGTGTAACTCATGCTTTGGATTAGGTATTGAAATGAGAAAGGGTAAATGCGCCTCGTTGTTGAATTTATTTATTCAAACTTGACAGTGGGAATAATATTGGATGCTTTATTATAGGTGCTAAGTTATTGGAAATTGCTATATGTTGCGGTAGATGTAGATTGTTATGTTATTATTTCGTATATAAAGACGAAGAAAGAGACTGGTATACGTTACAGTAGATTATTATACGGAATGAGAAATGGTATATAGATATGCGTTTTTATTTGTTGAATTTATTTCTTCGAACGGTTCTAGGTTATTGAAGATCGTTATATAGTTGTTTCGTGTATCAAGAGAAAGAAGAGAAGCAAGGTGAAAGAGGTACAATTCACATGGGAGAGAGGAGGCATCTTGCGTCAGAGATCACCGCCAGAGAGCTGTTGGCATTTCTGCTGGAAAGTTTACCGTGTCTACGTTCGATTCGCTTTCCACGCACAGCCTAGGAGAAACGCGCTTCTTTCAATCGCGGTCGACGATTTCCTGGCTCCGAACCGCGGCGCGATTATGTACGGGCTATTTTGCAAGCGCCCGATGAGTCAGCGCGCGCGACGAAAACCACCGACGACGAGGTCGACGACGACGACGACTACGACAACGACGATGATGACGACGATGATGACAACGACCGCGACGACGATGACGACGACGATGTACACGACGTTCGGGGAATCGATAAGCGAACGATTCTACCTTCTGTGCTCGCTGGTCCCCTTCGATACCGGATTAACCAGTTTTTGCCCGCAGCGAACTCTGCCCGCTATCGAAATAACTGGAAGAGAGGAAACGGAGCAACGCACGCGTGTATACTCATGCTTCATCAGAAAACTTAACGAGAACATGGTGCACTTAATGCAAGGTACACATAGACCAACTTTACCTAGTCGAATACGACGAAGAACGAAGAAGAAGGAGGAAACGGTCGATCGATTTACGACATGCAGCGTTCAATGCTCGAGAACAGACACGAAAGCGAAAATTCAAATAACTTAAAGGGGTCATCGGAACGATGAACGTATATTGTCAACATTTAGAGCTATTCAACATCATTGTACGCGTAAAGGAACTCTCAGAAGATCTTTATACGATAGAATATTGTCAATGTATATAATGTTGAAATACTGACGATATATATCGATCGTTTGAGTGCCTCTTAACTCTATAATTATAGTGGATAGGTATTCGAACGAACTGAAGAATTCTGACGAATTCAATACGCCGAAGCAATCAAATATGTACATATATAGATTCTTCCAAGCGTATGTATTGCGATCTTCGGGCGTAACATTCGTCCGAATATTCACCCGCCATAACCATGAGCCTAACGCATAGTATCCATAAGCGAGCTTCGTCTTATCAAGCAAAGCGAAGAAGGAAAAAGAAGAAGACGATCGATCGACTTAGGACGCGCGACGTCGGATCCTCGACAACGGACTCGAAATCGAAAGCGCGCCGAAGCAGGCTGCCGGTCGGCTTCCGTGACGCAATCGTGTCCGCCGAGCTCTCTGTGTTCCTGACCTGCCTTCATTTTTTATCCCCCACCAGCGGCCACGGTAGCGTGGCCGGCAACACAGTTCAGCGTAGTGTAGAGTAACCGCGATCCACGAGAGAGCATAGAAGCCTCATAACGACGAACAACCGGTAGGTTGTAAAGCCATCGTAACTCCCGCAGGATAAAAATCCTGGCACACGCTCGAACCGGCTGTATCGGCTCGGCACATCGACCACCGCCGCTGGTGGAGGTGGAGACACGCAGAAAGAACGAAGCAGAGACGGTGGGAGAAAAAGAGGGAGAAAGACAGAGAGAGAGACATTGCGGCTATTTCTTGGCTTGCGACACCCTCCGCAAGCGGAGACCAGCGTTTTCCGCTCCTTGGCCTTAATTAACATCTGACACGAGTCCAGTGTACCACCGTCGATCCCCCATCGGACCTCCCAACGCTCTTTTTTTTCTTTCTTTCCTCCTTTCTTCTTCTTCGTCGTCTTTGCTACCAGCTCTTACCCGCCCCGCTGCTTAATGCCGTTTAATTGCTCCTCCAGCTGTGGATACGAGGTCGGGAACACCGGTGACCGATGCTTGCTTAACCCTGAAACGACGTCGTTTTGCCAGGTGCAGAGTGCGGGGGGGAAACGATACCATCGCCGAGTCTCCCGCGACGAACGGTCACGCCTAAAGAGCCACGCTGGCTATGAACTGACGAGCCTTCGCAGAAATTTATTCCTTGTTTTTATTTGTTGTTTTTTCCTTGACTGGCTTGAGTGACGGTTAGAGCGACGGTTAGTTCCGTTAGAACGCGGTGGGAAGTTTCAGGTAATGTCTTATCAGCGGATATTCAGCGTCTTTGGATTACGGTGAACGGTAAAAGCTTCGTGTTAATCGCGTCTTGTTAAGTTCGCCCTGTTATGCTTGAACGAGATTATCGATACGTATAATTCTTTTGAATTAATTCCGAGGAAAATTTTTTGAAATATCTACGTTCGTGAAAGCAAAAGTTAGATTGAAACAGGATTGGTTAATGAAGATTGCTGAAGATTTTGCGAAGCTAATTAAGCCGTCCAAGTATGTACGAACAATTTTTATTTAAAACAAGTATCTCAATGTTTCGTTAAAATTACAACCATCTTCGTCAGAATCGTAATGACTCGCTGGTATCTATGAGAACATCGTTACTAATTAAACTCCTCTGTGAAAAACATCATCCAAAATGCATATCGTGAAACCGGCATCGAATTAACAGCAGACACTTGTGACCGGTGAATCAATGAATCATCTCATCGACAGGAACAAATCAATAAACAACGAGCTACCGGTTGGTCGTTTCTCAAAACCGCTGGAAACCTGTTCGTTACCCTTCGTGCGTCCCCCATACCAGTGACATTTTAGCGGGCACGCGTAATTTGCATGCAAAACCGTCGGCAGACGGTTAATTGCGCGTCGCTCGATCGTGATTTATGCGAGCTAATTACCGACAAAAGCGGCCACCGTTGACTTACAGCTGCGGTATACGCGCATAAATGCATAATAAATTCTTAATATCTTCGTGTTCCAGGGGACGAGGACGATATCGATCTCGCGTCACGAAGCGGAAAACGCTTGGAGAAGACGCGTCCGTGAATCGACGAGGAACGCAACCGATTCGCAGGGAAACAATGTCCTCGCGCGTTTTTCCGCGCAGAAACGCTCGTGTGTTCGAGTTGCGTAAAATTTCATTGTTCAGCAGAGGCAACGGTGCGGCACCTGTAGTAACCTTGGCCCCGATATTATTTGCTAATCTTCGAGCTACGCGCGTTTACTACGCGGCGAACGATCGAACCAGAGATAGCTTTGTTCGAGGAAAGGGAAGATCGGTAGCTGCGGAACCAGGAAAGATTCTTTAACCGGAACAAAAAGCCTTTGAGCACCGTGCAACTCTGTGTGATACATGGCAGGCGAATCAATAAACAGCAGCGCACGGGACAAAAGGCAGAGTGTAAGGAAGTCGCTTTGACTGCTCGCGAACGCGGCTACGTTGCCATTAGCGTGCTGTGTATTTTCGTTTGTTAGATGTAAAATTGACTGACGTTTATTAATCATGGTTTTTATGCAGAAGATTGATTTTATGTTTGGATAGATGGTTACAGAAGCCCGGGGGTTTAATGATTTGCAGGTGGAAATAAGCAATAGGAAAGTTATTGGTACAGTCGATAGAGTGAAAGTCGGTACGCTGACACAGCGGTTTCGTAATGCTTCGTACAATTGAAACAGTCGAAAAAGTACTTGAACTATACGCGTTTATGTAAGTGCGAAGCCGTAAAGCTGAAAATTGTAAAATCAGTGTAAGAAATTGCGTGTAATTAACAGCGCCGCTATACAGCGAGAAACGTCGATTCCCAGCTCAGAGACCGTCCAAGTTAAGCTTCATTGGACACGGTTGCTACTTTATAGATCGACTATCTATGTATACATGCAAGTTGTATTCCATGGAAATCTGAGGTATCTCTACCAAACTTGTTTAATCGATACACGATTAATCAATTCTGTCTTAGCTTCCTTCGTAACAAATCCTATCAAGATAATTAACTTAGTAGGTACTATCAAACCACAACTATCGACGTTTCATCGAATTATCTCGCCAAATAATCCAGCTTGGCAAGTTTTATCGCAAGTACATGTTTCATAGTTACGATGTGGAATTTCAAAGCCAATGTGTACCTGACAGCAAAATTAAGTATTTAGAAAATTAAACAGCCATAGGTCCTTATTGTGCGTACGAGGATTCTTAGTTCACAATTGTATCCCGTTTATAATTTGAAGAACGAGTCTCAATCAACATTTTTGTCCGTGAACTTTTTTCATTCTTTGAGATATACCGTGTAATTGGTTATTATATAAATAATAACATAATAATAAAATATAGTACAATATACAACACGTATAGGATATAAACAAAGTATCACGCAAGAAAACCGATCCCGTAACATTATTCCGCTAATACCTACCATTTGCAACACTCCTTGCAGAGCAAACAAAGCGATCAGAATTTCAAGAAAAACAATCAAAACGGCTGTATAATCTGGAAGCGAGCCATGCAGAGCAGCACGTGGTTACTCCGGTTTTACATCCCGTCCTCCAATTGCGTCCACGACCGTACGGGTTGCAACGGTACACACACGGGACAGAAATAAGAAGAGCAAAGGAGCAAAAGGAGGCGGAGGATACGCGGTAGAAGATGTCGAGGAGATAGGGGAGGGGGGGCGTGGGCAAGTTTCGAGCGATTTTCTGCCTTTGTTAAGGTAACACAGGAGAGTGGAAGAGTAAAGGGGAAGTCGAAGCCCCAGGGAGACGATATAAACGAGGCCTGATGCAATTACTTTTACGAGAGACAGGGTATATAGGTATATAGGTGGCTACCGTGGCATTAAAGCGCCACTAAGGCAGACACGCTCGCGCTTTAGTGCTCCTCGGCGCGAGCGCGTTACACCGGCGACCGATCGGACTCGGCCACGGGCGGATTTAGCTCAGGGCTAGGCGAAAGTATCGCCACGGCCGATCGCGGTTGATCTCTTCTGTCCTTCTTTCTCGCTCCTGTGAGTCGTTCGAAGGGCTGAATGGTACGCGACACACTGAACGTCGCCGTGGATCGTGACCTGCTCTGCCAACTAGGAAAATTGCGAAGATGGTTATGATGGTAAAGGTTAGGACTATACGCTAGAGCTTCTTGCTTTACGGTGAAACGATTTTTTTAACAGATTATGATGAAGGAGCTTCTGACTACAGTGAAAGATATACATGGCATATAAACGAGTTGGATTTTCTTTCAAGAGAAGATTGGATTAAGAGACAAATGAGCCGTTCAGAAGCCACATTGATCAACTCTATAACTTGAAAGGTGATGGTGTTACGTACGTGTCTTTTAATTTATCCTGGAATTTACTGCTTTTTATATCGTCCTTTTCCGATGAATGAACTTGTGGAAGTAAGTTGTTTGTTTCTTCAGAACTGAATATCAATTCATAATTACTTATGAATTAAGAAGATTAATAGAAAAAACGGAGTCCATCGGTAAGGCTTTTAGAAGCCTGGAATTAGCCTGCAAATTAGCAATTTAGGACGACAAGAATAGCTACACTTTTGATAAATTGGTTGACTAGAGAATATAACCGGTGGTATAATTGGAAGATATATATAATATATGTTTGAAGATAGGTTGTGTTAGAAGTCAAATGTCAAATTGGCGATTTGAAACGAAAAGAACAACTCTATCCTTGCGCAAGCCTTTGTTCAGGGGAAGATTTATTGGAATACTTCCGAGGACGAGTTTCTCTAGCGTAGGTTGTTGATGCCATTGTCTTTCTCTTTTCGCAACTTGAAATTGTATGATTTCGTCAAGGATCTGTGGAACACGCACATCAACCTTCTGACATCATAGAGGAATCGAGATTTTCGTAAAACTTGATTTCGATTATATGATATCAGGTACACTCAAACGAGAAATAGTCTTGGTACAATATTGTGTCTGATTTTAGAGTCTTGTGAAACCGTATCATTCTACAACGATACAAAATCGAACTTATCCATTGTCTCGTTTTTGAACTTTAACAAACTATCTGTATCTTTATCTGTCGTTCAATAAAACATTCAATTGTGTTAAAATAAAAAAAAAGCATCGTAATCATGATTACATCATAACCTACGGAATACCTTCTTGTCTATTTACTATGATGTTATATGTCAAATACATTTAACCTACATTAAACCGCTTACATCCACCAAAACTTTATCAAACTGCTATTTCCAAGAACACGACTCGTCATCCCTAACCCTAACAAATTTCGACGCAAAATCCCAGACCCCAAGACAATAATGTCAGACATAACATTTGCTAAAATTTCCTCCATCTTCGAAACCAATATCGCCTCTAAATTCTACGACCAATATCGGCTGCAAAGCTTGTTCGGTGTAAGCGTACAGTTCCCTTCAAAGGCAAACCGCGTACATATTGTCGAACACAAGGGTCGTGATAATCCAACAACGCCCGAAGCGAGCGTGTCATTGATTTCGCGAGTGGCACACGTAAGCATACGGTGGCGGCGGATCAGACATCACGTCGAGCAGCTGGAAAAGGATGTCGCATGCAAAGCGAATCTTCCTTCCGATTCGACAATGGCCGGCGGCGGCCCGTACGTTCCCTGCACTCGAGATATGCGCGGGCTCGCTTCATTGTCTACCTGCGGTTTACAATAATGACGACGCGGCATACAGAGAGCTTCATTTCGCGATGCCTTTGACCGACCACCGACTGCGACCAGACCTGACTCGCGACCTCCTGCTGCGGCCACGCCGTTTTCCGTGTTAACCGGATATCCAATTGCTTTCAGCTACCGTCTTAAACCTGCTCCACGTTATTGAACTCTTTCAGAAGATGTGAGAGTAGCGGGAATGAGAATTTTTTTTTTTCTTTTCTTTTTGCCGTTCTTTTTTTCTTTCGAAGGTCAATATCGAAATGTTTTACGAAGGATGGAAAAAAGTTGAAAACGACAAGCAGAATTCTGGTTGTAAATTTAGAGTTCTAGATATGGTAGTTGATACTAGTAGATCGCAGGTGATTAGTTTAATCAGAGATTTATTTTATTAGATAAATATTATAATCGGTGCTATACTCTGGGAGGATCGATCGAAGCGAGGAATGTTTACAGATCTAGTGATTCGCTGCTGCAATTCGATTTAAAAAAGAATAAAATGTAATTCTAAAGGATACTATAAACGGTACGATGAAAATTCTACCTTCAAAGTAACAAACAAACAGTTCTTTTGAGTCTTGACTCCGTACAACGATATTAAACTTCACAAGCTTTACACTCAGTTTCCTCCGTTTACAAACTAGTGGAGATGCAATAGTTGAGAACTAGAGCGACGAGTTGTTTTCAGAAGTTCCATAGGTTCAGACATATATAGAAACGATGAATTATTAGGTAATTAATCTTCATACGAGTAATCAGGGATTATATACCGGAATATTATTCAGGAGATAAGTAAACATTTACGTGTAGGAAATCTATGTAATTAATCGACGTTTTCACTGGATTTCTGTTGAAGTGACCAGCGCGCATAATGTAATTAATATTCAACCAGATATCGAAAATTGTGTTAGACAACCGCGTACTTTAGTTTATGAATGAAACGTTATCGTGATTTAGCTACTATACGCGGTGCGTCGAATGAAATGCCGTAATTCCCACTGTGTCAACGGGATTAACCGCTTCCCCAGGCCATTGTAACTCTCTGTAATGTGGAACAGAGAGAATCAACAGAACGCACGACAAATTCCACCTACGTGTTACGGTAGAAAATTCCGTGGAAATTGAAACCGATATAACATCGAGCACGATTCTCTGATGGTATAAACGAACGGGAGTAGATTTTGAGAGAGGGTTAACAAGTGTCTCGCGAGAAAAAAATGAAAGAAAAAAGAAAGGATGGAATACAAAGGTGAACGTTAAAAGGGGATTATGGGAGGCAATACAGTTGTTAGAATAATTGACGAGATAGCCAGCTACGAAGCGCGAGAAATTTTTTCGCGAAAGAAGAGGAACACTTTCAGCGGGTCAGTTCGATGGTTTTCTCTGGGGACGAAAAAGACAGCTAGTCGGAAAATAGGCTGCTGGGTGCGACGAAACACGCGTACCGACAAAGTATGCTGTTTCGCAACGCAAAATTCGGTTATATCTCTTCTTCTGGGAATTAATCTCAACTTACTGGTACCTGGTGTACAAATCGGGGATTTTTATCGTACACGCGTATTTGCAATGTCGAGAATGACGATCTTTATTGCTCAAAGAAGCGTGACATATTTTTCAAAGCAGCTGATAATACAGCAGACTAAATGACGAACAAACAGAGCGAAGATTACACGTTTTAACGACTTTGAACAGGCTTATCAATTCCTTGAACTTCAAGCGGGGCCAAATCAAGGTTTGTCACGTGTCATTATGCCGTATTAGAAAGTACACTGCTTAACGAGAAACATTATTCGTCGTTTTTCTTCTTTTTTTTTTTTCTCAGTAAATGTACTCGACAGATAAGATACTTGTCTGGTTCTTTTTGCCTTGTCATCGTCTCAGAACGGTAGCCAATATCACATGGCCCGAAGCGAAATCCTAATTCTAGTTAAACGGTACAACTCGAACGAATATCGATCCTGCCACGATCTCACGTATGAAAGACCCACCTGACGCCGTTGAAAGTGAAAGTATAATACGGTCGACATCGGCTACAACCTTCCTGTAGCCATATTTCAATTGGTCTAGATAGAACAAGAAGTACAAACAACGACTGAAACAAGCACGAGAATCACGTTATCTATTCATATATTCCGTGTTCTCTTAGATTTTCATTCCAGCAGCCGTGATATTTAATATCAGCCAGTCGATCGAAAGTCGAAACTTTCTCACGAGACAAGAGACACGCGGTCCAACGAACCAAGTTCTTATCAGACGGTGTTGCGCTGATAACGAAACGCTGACACTAGCCTTCTCTAGTATCGTGAATATACGAGGAATGAGAGTAATACGCGTAGCAGGTGAGAAACGTAAGGATAACACAGGGAGAGAAGGTTTTCTAAAAAGATTTTTACGTAAACATTACCCGTGTCGAATAAAACATCTTGAAATTTCATTCACGTTATAACGAGACAGGGCCATCGTGATTATCTTGGCAAAATTTACAGCCAATCTGAAAATGCATATAGGAGTTACGAGATATGATCGCGAAATTTCATTAGTACTTTAATGAAACACCGCTGCCATGATTATATTGATAGAAGTTGCAACCAATCTGAAAATGAATATGGGAGTAACGAGATAGTTACGTGTTGTATAAAACATTACGAAATTTCATTGACATTATAACGAGACCGTCATGAGTTTACTTATGTACGTTATATACTTAATAGAAAATTAGTGTACAGCATGAATAGCCATTTTGAACATTTGCTAAACACTAAATATTTGCAGCTCATCGATGTAATTCATAATCGAGTGTTCAAATACTTTTGTAATCTTCGTGAAACGGACAGATACTTGCGCTAAATGAAAGACTAAGAAGCATAGTAAGCATAGTAAGTTCGTCGTTAGGTGTGCTATGTTTATCATTATAAAAAATTCGTTATATCTTTTCAAGTCATAAAGCGTATCGTGACATAGAATAAAGTTAAAATTTAATTGAAACACTGGAATTATGATATCCTTAAAAGTTGAAATATGCGACTAAATTAAAATTCTCAAAATCTTCACTTATGTCGCTACAATCCTGAACCCACCACATGTCTTGTAACGTCTACTTACGTACACTTTCGGATTTATTTCAAACTTCACCGATATAATCACGATAGTTTTGTCTCGTTACAATGCCAATGGAGCTTCAAACTATTTACACCCAATATATTCGTAAGAGGTTTCTATAAATGTTTGAATACTTTCATAAACTTCAGTATATATAGACTATGTATGTATAAACTATGATATTCTTAAAAGTTGAAATATGCAACTAAATTAAAATTCTCAAAATCTCCATTTATATCGCTACAATCCTGAACCCACCATATGTCTTGTAACGTCTACTTACGTACACTTTCGGATTTATTTCAAACTTCACCGATATAATCACGATAGTTTTGTCTCGTTACAACGCCAATGGAGCTTCAAACTATTTACACCCAATATATTCGTAAGAGGTTTCTATAAATGTTCGAATACTTTCACAAACTTCAGTATATATAGACTATGTATGTATAAACTATGATATTCTTAAAAGTTGAAATATGCGACTAAATTAAAATTCTCAAAATCTTCACTTATGTCGCTACAATTCTGAACCCACCACATGTCTTGTAACGTCTACTTACGTACGCTTTCGGATTTATTTCAAACTTCACCGATATAATCACGATAGTTTTGTCTCGTTACAACGCCAATGGAGCTTCAAACTATTTACACCCAATATATTCGTAAGAGGTTTCTATAAATGTTTGAATACTTTCATAAACTTCAGTGTGTATAGACAGAGAAAGAGAAAGAGAGACAGAGAGTAAGGTGGAGAAGAGAGCAGGGAGTGCACTTACGTGGCAGCATCGATAAGTACAAGCAGCGTAAACTGATTTATGGTCGCTCGAACTTCGCTAAGTAGGTCGTCCACGTTAATGCACTCGGCTCCGGTGCATCGCGCTCGTCTACGCGCTTCCGTGGAACTCTGGAGGTTAGATCGTTTTGCCCCGACGTCCCCAGGGGCGCTGAATCGCGCCGACTCGCCGAAATATACGGGGTTGTTGTCCGCTGTTAACAATGATATCTCGAGATCCGGGCAAACACCATTATTTCAAGCTGTATCTACGAACTGATACAGACCGGCAGAGCCAACGAATTACCTTTAACGAATTTTTCTGCGATCCGGTTCGATCGTTCGCTATCGGGATAGTATTTACAGCATCGTAGATTTCGTCCGGCGATCAGACCAGCCACCGACATTTTTCCAACTTATCTCTCTCTCTCTCTCTTTTTCTTTTTCTCTTTTGAACGATGGAAATATGGAATTGGAGTTTGATCCGCGGGGGGAATAGTTTAAAACTGGTTCCGATAGAATGGAACTGGAGAAACGGAGTCTTTTTGAGAGGAAACAGGTCAAGTTACTGTCATGTTACTTCACTACGGTGAAGCTCTATTGCGAAAAATATGAAGTTTCTGCATGGATAAAATGGATTAAATGAAAATATTTGATTGAATGGTTGAACTGTGCTGGAATGTCCCTTTTTTTCTTCTGTATTGGATAACTTCTGTATTAAAGTTCTCTTTTGTTATCCCTTAGCGAGCAAGGAAGATAAATAGTATTTTCGTTAGACATGAAAATGATTTAGATATCTACTGCATATTTATTTATTTAAAGCATATTTTTCTTATCTGTTCGTTTAATCTAGTGGTTGGCCTTGATTCTAAATACATTTTACTAAAATGTCAATTATGAATTTTATTCTCAATTTTATCTGATAAATTTCTAACTACTAACATAGTCTTCTCATCTGATTGGGTCGTCTGTACCTAATAATTACTAAATATTGACTAACTGTATGGAGTTGCAGTTAATCTTCCAAGTATCTACATGCGAAGTTTCCTAATATATACTTATTTTTTGCTAAAATAAACTATTGATAAATCACGATAACTTTCACAATAACTTAATACGAGTTTACAAGATAAGTTAGCTGCGCGAAATCGTGAGAGGCTACCACTGAAGGAGACCGTCGTTGAGAGTCCTGAGAGCCACGCGGGAAGATTGCATGAGAAGTGCTTGACCCAGAAAAAGACTGTTCCTTATTTACGCAGAGTACCATCAAATTTACCATAACAAAAGTAGTCCTACTTTAAAAAATCTCCGGACTAGTTACCTGCTCGATTTCTATTTTTAAAAAAACAAATCTCATGTAAACTACACTATCAATCGTAAATATTAGAATACACAGCCATTAGCTACATTTATTGGAAAAATAACAAATTTTATTTCGTTACTTAGTGTCTTACGTTATTAAAAAATAACAGCAGTGAAAAATCCACTATACCCTTCAAACAATGAAAACCTATTAAGGCACAGAATAAAGATACAAGTTAGTTAATCATGAAACCAAAACGATGATGTTTCTAATACTTGAAATATGTGACTAAATTGAAATTCTCAAACTCTCGACTCACGCCACTATAATTTTCAGCTTGTCAAATATAAATTCTAATACCCACGGCTATCGATATGTATAAAACGTACAATTTATTCAAATTACAGCTTTCTCTTTTTCACCAGACAAGATCGTTTCTTGACGCGTGCACCTGAGACAGACACGGGTCCGAATTTAGGAATCCCGTTACGGTGGCCATGGGCTAAATAGGTCGTGTGTATGATAATGCCGCCATTATCGTGCCTTCGTCGAAACCGTCGAGAAACCGCCAGATTTCGGCGAACACCTGAGTCTTCCAGAAGGACTTAATTAATTAAGGGCCGTCCCTTCGGTTCGTTACGCAAGGGTTGAAAGGGTTACGTCTTAACATCGAACAGCTGATGCCACTGTCACGGGACAAAGAAGCCGCAAATTCATTATTGGACACCGTGAAGCCGGAAACTATCGGTCTAGAAACTACTCGTGCGTTCGTTCAGTGGGAAAATATGTTCTCAACTTGCCGCCAATTACTAGCATGATTATTATCGCGAGCTACCAATTAATTTCCTTGTGGCTGGTTATCGAAGGAAAAAACAAACGAAAGCATACGATCGTGGAGTGTGATTGCGATCGAGAACGGAAATCGAATCGAACCGGATCGCTCGAGGTTTACCCGAGAGGTTAATCGTCAAATGAGGAATTAAGAGATCGTTATCGAGTAACTGTGAAGCTCCATTCTATTCGTGAATCACGTTATCGATAGCCTTGCCTGATTTGTTTTAAATGATACACATTCGAAGAGTAAGCATTATTTGAAATAATGTGATAATAGTTACCTACGGAAATGACTATAAATTTTATCCAACCAATAAGTATGTAACGATGTAATCCTAATAAATAACTAAAGGCTGCAAGGGAAAAGCACGATAACGGTATTTCTAACCTTTTACATATATCGTCGATCAATTTTACATAAAAATTATCTTTTCGTTTGATGTTGATATTAATTACGTGTCCCGTTACCTTGTACAATATATACAAAATATAAATAACGTCAGAGAATTATACAGACCGACATTAATGAAGTTCAACTAACGTGACAACTAAATTAATATCATTTGGTTTTTATGAAATATCCTGCATTCGTCGTTTAATCTATTTTCATCGTCTATCTTTCCCTGAATCTACCTATTATTTCGTTCTTTAACTATTTCGTATTGAAATATTCCTGTTTAAACTATTAAGTGATATATAAGTCGTAAAATCAACAAAGATAGACTTAACATTCGTCTCAATATTTTCTCTGTTTTTCAACTATAAATAAATTTTCAATGAAACTAAGATAAATCGTGGAAGAGAGTTTCGAGCGATTGACAAATCGTGTGCTAGAATCTCAACTAATCATCGTCATGCGTGAAGAGTAATGGTATGAAATCGTTTTCAACGATGGAAATGCGACACGTAGTTAATTACCGCTTAATTCGTAACGCGTCTCGACGGTTCGTCCTGAAAACGTAGAGGCACGTTAATCAAAACCCGCGATATTGATTTATTGTCTTGTAAAAGTGACTGGAAAAGCCACTATATCAAATTAGACGCTATGCTATCTGGATCGCATGCACGCTCGCGGTCACCTATGATTTACGTGATTATCACGGACGAAAATTAGTGTGCGCACTTGATACCGCTCTTCGCCGTCGTAATCGCTCTTAACGTTTCCATACCACGAGATTATGCATTATTGAAACGATAAGGCAGATACCTAGCACCCTCTGAGATTTTAATTAATTGTTCCGCGATCGATCGTCGTCCTGCAGAAAAATTAATCGCATATATACTGTGATGTTTCATATTCTTTTATCTCATATGCTTTCATCGCGTTTCATCTATCAGTTATTCATTTATATAGCGATTTTAACACACGTACATCTGTAAATTATTCACGATAATAAAATCACAATAGATCTACGAAATAAAATTAATTTATAGAAATAAATAACATGCAGCAACGTAAAATTCGACTACCATAGAACAGTTCTAGATCTAGTTATCTAAAATAAAAATAAAATTATATTACGATTACTATGTAGAATATCGAAGCTTATTTGTGGAAGAATCAAGATTACCAAATCATTTTATTCGTATCTGATTTTATATCGATTTAAATAAAGCAAGCAAAGGAAAGTTAGTCGTTTCCTAAATCATTACTACTTGGAACATACACAAACGATCGATCAATTATTCATCAACTACCTATTCAATTAACCTAAATAATACAGAACAGAGTAATAACAAAATCAGAACTCGAGCAACACGATCCAATTATCCAGCAACCAAACATCTGCAACATCAGACAAATCCGCCTCCGGCATCCCAGCAACAGAACTACCATATCGAATAAACATCAAACCCTTTAACTAGCAGAGCCATTCTCTCAATACCTGGAATCAACATCGTCGCAAGAAACACAGAACTCGGCATCAAACTACCATCGGGTCTGCGACTGGCGACAGCGTTTCACCAGCCTCTTCGTACAATAACTTGATCGTTTCAACTCTACCCTCGAGTTTCGTTTCCATGCCGAATGTAGGTCGAGCATCGAAGAAGCACTTTGCTCGGCTCTGACCTCCTCCCTTTCTCTGGTTATTCCACGCGACCGCGAGAGATCAATCTCGAGGTCCCCATACATCAGATCGATTTTCCCGCGGAGCGATTGTAATCTCGCGGCGATACGCTCGTGTCCAAGCGACCACGTTTGCCTGGCCTCGATATTTCTAGCTTCGGATGACGTACCGTCTATATATACACCAGAAGAGCTTGCATCTTCACGCGTGAGTTTTCCCACGAGAAAGGAAGGGAGGAGGGGGCTTGGTGAGTGGCTTCCAGGCGGACGTCGCGTCGCGACGTCGTCGTCGCCTGTGAACCCAGTGTGTACAGCAACGTTGTCCGCTGCGGCTTATCACGTTGTAAGACACGTAACACGACAACGCGGATAATGCCTGGATCGCTGCAGTGCTTCGCTGAACAGCTCTCTCTCTCTCTCTCTCTCTCTCTCTCTCTCTCTCTCTCTCTCTTTAATTCCCTATAGTTCTCTCCTTGGCGTGTACCGAATTACGTGGCACACGGCCACGTGAATAGAAATGCACCGTTACGCGTTTCAACCAGCCATGGCCAAGGGCATGGCCGAACTTTCGAATTCTGCCCGTGATCCTTGCGGAGAAAGGAGATCCGAGGTTTTGAAGAACGAGGCCCGTACAATTCTTGGGAATTAGTGACTACTGTTCTTGGAATTGATTGCCTTTTGGTTCCTGGCAATGGTACTTTTCGCAACGATTTTATGTATCACCGATCGCCTGCGAAGTAAAAGTAGAAAATGAAGAATTTGGAGTGGATAAGGTAGAAGTCGAGAAAGGAATAATTCTCGTCTAAGGTAATAAGGACTATTTGCGATAATTATTATTACACTGTGGATACTTATGCAAATTTATACTCGTACGGATACGATCGAGGAAATGGAAGCTAAGCGGAAATTTATTTCACCTAGCGAATATTATCACGAGCAATCTACCTACATGGAATATTTCTTATATTTTTCCGCGTATTGTACGAGTCCTGTGGGTCTTTATACCTTTAAAATTCCACGCGTAGAAAAATTCACGATCTAATAATTTTCTACGATCGAGAATCTTTGTACGAACGTTCATGCCAAACGATAAGGACGAGTACGAATGAAAGAAGTAATAAAATATGAAAAAGACGTCGACGTCGTGTAGGATGATAATTGGAACTAGTTTAATTGGGAAGAACTGTGAGAATGCAAAGAAGAATAGAAGAGAGGAAGAATTTTATCTACAGCAATATGATTCGAAGTAGAGAGGCACGCTGTGCATTATTGTTTCGATAGACGGCACGAGGGCGGAGTTTTAATTAAATTCGCAAGGGGTCCTATTTTAAGTAAATCTTGTTTATCTTGCTCGCTCAATTACCCGTAGGTCCGTTTTATAGTAGCCTTTATCTATCGTCTCATACTGGAGCTGGTGCCGATAGAGGGGGCACCGTTTTACGATCCTCGTCGCCGAAATCACTGGCGACGTGATAATAAAATAATCTGGGCCTTTCGAGTCATTAGGCTGGCCCTTGTTACTTAGCAAAGTCCACTTAGCTACAGCCAAACACCAGCGTTCTTCCTCGCTGTCGAATTCAGCGATGTCCACGAGTTTGTCGCGATAGAACAAACACATTTATTGTATTTAATCTTCGCGAACCTAAGATACAATTTCAACCACAATCCACCCTCGAAATTCACTGTAAACTACGCTCAAGCCTCCAATACCCTTTACCATAAAATTTCTCCACTACGAACTATAAAATTTATCAATAGCTGCATTTCCGAACGGATGGCAGCCATTAGATTCAACAACTTCGTTCACGATACAAGCAACGCTATATCGTAAGAGCAACAGCGATCGTAAACTCGCGTCTACGAAACTACTCCGTGAAATTCAAAGCAGCACTTCCGTTTATCAGTCTAAAGACGTCGCACAAAGACGTTATCGGGGAAATTACCACGGGACCATCGCTAATAGCCAATCTAGCGTGAACACAAGACGCGAGCAATACCGATCTCGAGAGCCGTTTCGCTCCGTCGCTGACGTCAGGTTATGGTGGCGCAACGCAACAACACGCTTCGCCATACACCATAGAGCAGTAATGTCGCATGCCGTATACCCCGTTAAGTGGATCCAATCAACTCTCGGTGGCAATGTAACGGTCGGACGAAGAGAAACGGAGAGAGAAAGAGACAGAGAGGGAGAGAGACAGTAGAGAGATCGTGGAACACAGAGAATGAGAATCGCGGAGCCAGAGAACGTTGTGGCAACAAACACGTTGCAAGGGGGGTTAGGCCACTTGGCAGGGTGGCGAGACAGAGAAGAAAACAGAAGGAAATAGAGGGACGAGAAGGATGGCATAGTTATTATGTTATATGCATCGAGAGATAGCGTGATATTAACACGCCCAGGGCGATAGAGCGATATTCGGGCCCCAACCGATAAATCCCTTTGTGCTGCACGGTTGATTTTCAAACTGCCATTTGGGAAATTACTGTCAATCCCGGAAATGAAGTCTCTTCTCTGGTGAGAAACGGAGAATTCGTTCGGGCGCTCGACACGTCGCGATAATTCCGCTCACGTTCAAAGGATATGACGCAAATAGTACAGATCTGATAGTATAACGTAGATCCGATGGAAGAATTAACATCGCTGCGAGTTTTATATATTTTTTAGTGTTTTTAACCGTTTGAGTCCCAAGCAGCGCGATCGCGCTATTTAGATTTTGTGTCGAGAACTCACAGTATATTTAAACGCTATGGACGACTAACGGTATTTCATTTTGTATTTCATTGTTATCTACTCGATAATTGTTATTGAACAACCTTGAAATATTTATAAACTAATAGTACGCATATATAATAATACAGATGTATTTCATGAAAATAACAAATGTGCGTCGCTCGTTTCTCTTCGCAATCGATTAAGACAAGCGCTATCGTGTTGTTTGGGATTTTTCGACCCTGTTTTTTCAAAAAGCCCTGGGACTCAAACGGTTAATAAAATCGTGAAACGCGAATAAAATCTACTGACACCTCAGGTTCCCATTTAGTTTAGAAATACTAAAAATATTAACGATACAAGGCACTCGAAAGGATAATGGCAAACTCTGCTCACAATACGAGCCATTTATCATCTTTCAAAAATTAACGAGGGTCGTGTTCTTTACTGGAAAGGTATTTACAGTGGCTCGTGGAATCACTTCAACATTTGTCATAGAAAACTTTTAGAAATATATTGTGCGTGTTATAGGAAACATTTCGAAATTTCTTTAGCACCTGTTGCGGTTACCATTTATTGTTAAAAGCCACAAATTTGACAATAGACATAAAGGCTGCTTGTCGAAGCTAACAGGATGATGAATCGAGTTTGTAGAAAATACAAAATGAAAAAGCAAAAAGCATAAAAGAATGGATTCAAAAGGCAATTTTAAAGAAGAAAAGTTGTTTTGAAAAATTCTAACACCAGAGCGGTATATATGATGAAATTGTCAACTTATCTCGATAATCTGCTTTTTGTCCACTGGAATATATCCTCGTTCAAATAGCTCGAATGGCTGCAGTCCCGATTGTTCTATCTGGACCTTCATTCGACAAAATTGATTCCAGGTAGACAAAAGGAATGGTCGGAATAAAATGCACTTTGTCGCTTCCGGGTTATATAAGTTTCCGCGAACCTCCTAATAGTCCCTCTTCGAGTCGATCGTCTTATCACCGTGGAACGATCTGCTTAATGCTTTTATGTCGGAGTTACGATAAGATCGTGCACAATTTGGAGTGGCCACACGTTGGAAGGATCGGGGATATTCGATGTTGGGAATTCAACATGTGATTATCGTGTTTGCAATTTCATGGCTGAAATTTGTCATACGTAAGGCTATTAAGGTACTTTATGACACGACGAAATTGCAATTTTTTACAATGAAGAGAACACGATAAAAAATGGAAGATAAAGTGACCGTAAAAAAGGTTGGAAAAGGTTGAACGTTGACATGTTTGCTCGAGTCACGTAGCAGCCGATGCTATCTCTGTGTACAATTCGGCCAATTCTCGTCGTTTCGAGCTATCTTAAACGAAACATTAAGAAAAAGAGTCGATCGGCGGAGGGGAAGGGAAATTCGGTTTCACGCGACACCCTCCAACGAACCATGAACTCGGTTCGGTCGCGAGCAAACTAATAGCTTTTAAGAACACGGAATTATCTTAAGCGCACTTAACCCATTTCGAAATGGACTTTCGACCACGAGTGCGTAGCTGGCGAGCACGCGGCCCACCATTGTTTCTGCTACTCGACCGGTGAACGAACCGCGAGCTCACTAATCCTAATGGCACAGCGTTTTCTCTTTGAAAGATAAAAATAGTAGCCGTCAACCATGGTGGGATGTCGCTCAACCCCGAAATACCTTGGCGAGACGTACCGAAATGAATTTTACGATTTGCATTTCGAGAATTTCAGAATAATACGCGTGAAGCGCAGAATTCTTTCCGTCCCCGTGTCGTTTGTGCATTATTTTTGTATCTACTTACTTTATTGTACTTTGCTATACTTCGTTGTATTCTTTATAGTACACTTTACGATAATTTATTGTAATGTACCGGATAGTTCATTAAATACGTGTATATTTCGCATAGATTCAAATCTTATTGGAATGTTTCCAACACCTTACGAGTACTATGAAAAAAGATCTAAACTAGATATGTAGCTCTTTACAAGCACTTTTGCGAAATATATTCCTAGGTTAATTGAACGTTAAACGAATATCGTACAATTCGAATAGTTTACGAATATTTCAATCAGAAATTTTCTACTTTATACTTTTATACTTCTATTTTCTATTTTATAATTGCATATCATAACTACGATTTGGATAGCTATTTGTATGAAATTCGAGTGAAATCGCGGTATATGTTACGTAATAATCTCCGTAATATGTAGTTTCTTACGTTTCAAGTACTTATAAGTACATTCTTAAATAAAGTATACAGGAACCTGTTCTAAAGTTCTCAACTAGCTTGAATAATCTAAATACTTTGCAACTACACAAAGTAAAACGTCCATGCCTCAATACAGAAATGAAAACAAACCGTCAAATCTTATTATTCGATCTAGTTATTCATATATAATAAAGTGAAACAATTTAATCGTAATTTATTTCGTTCCAACCGCAATTTCTATGAATTGTTAATTCGTCGATTTAGCGGTATAGATTTTGGAAATTTCGAGAATGATAATTGAAAGAAAGTTTGGAAGGGGGATAGGGAAAGTTAGTTGGATATAATAACTGTCGGTTAGGTGAAAACGTGGTGGAGAGCTTTTAATCAGGATCGAATCGCCTTGAACTGCCGGCTGCTTTCTCCAGGGGTAATCAGGGTTAGAGTCGGGATTATAGGCTGATTGAATTAACCCCGTGTTGGCGGCCCTCGTAAACTCTTACTAAAGTCAAGCCCTGGCTCCTCCCGTCTCGTGTATTCGCATTACGACCGAAAGTCTGTAGCGAGTAACGGCTCGTTACGGTCCTTTCGGAAGTACACTATCGAATTTCCGGTTTCTTCCATTATTCTGCACGGTTTATGTAATGTCTCGGGCCTCGTTCTCCGAGCCACGTAATTCCTTGCTTTTAACGGAATACGCCACGCACGATACACGACAACGACAATGTTTCAGTATATTTTACCATCCAACGTATGTGCATACACAAGCTCGCGAAAGTCTTCGAACGTTTGTAAAAATCTTTTATGAATATATTATGTGCGTTTCATTAGTATTGTTACGAGACTCGACTATTACTGTTGTGTCGGTAAAGCTTGGAAATCGTCCTACACAGGCTCGCGAAAGTCTTCGAACGTTTGTGGAATCTTCTATGAATATATTATATGCGTTTCGTTAGTATTTTAGCGAGACTCGACTATCGTGATTGCATTGGTAAAGTTTGAAACCAATCTACATACACGCGCTCGCGAAAGTCTTCGAACGTTTGTGGAATCTTTTATGAATATATTACGCGTGTTTCATTAGCATTGTTACGAGACTCGGCTATCACGATCATATTCGTAAGGTTTGAAAGCAATCTGAATATATATACGTAGAAGCTTGAGGATATCCAGTGTAAAATGCAAGCATATGTTACTCGGAGATGAGAAAAGTATTTAAGCAGTTGATTATTCACTACATTAATAAGTCTAAATATTCAGTGGAACCTGTTATATGTTTAAGATAGCCATTCGTGCTGCATACTAATTTCTTATTAAATATATAAGTTTACAATCTTTCGTTTTACAATTTCTCGTAATTTTCATATATATACATTTTCAGATCGGTTCTAGATTCAATATTATCATAATAGTCGTGTCTCATTGCAATGTTAATGAAATTTCAAAATGTTTTATATAACATAATATATGGACATAAAAGTTTCTTATCGTAAGTGTTTAAGTATCTTTGTGAGCCAGTGTATTTAGTATCTTTATTCCTATATTTTTATTTTATTCATATTTTTATATAAAAATAGCCTTGAATATTTGTTGAAAAATATGTATATATTAAAATTTGTATTTGGTAACGATAGAAATTTTTTATTTGAAAAGTGAAGCAATTAATTCCCTAAGAGGTAAACGCAATGATTGTCTCGCGGTCTTGTTTGTGGCTGGAGACAGTATTTAAAAGTGAGCGTAGATAAGATCGATGTAACGGAATGAGAAGAATATAAAACAGTGTTATTTTCATCGCCACATAGCCATTCTTTTACAATGTAAATCAGACTGTGACATTTTTTACAATGCGTAACTCAAAATAATTCACGTTTATTGAAAGTGTATTGTGCACAAACACCAATAAGACACCTAACATTTTTCTATTAGAAAACATATTCCTTACGATATAATATGAAATATTCTTAATACCATATTGACTGCAATTTACATTTTAAATATAATCTAACTTTTCAATGCGTTGCTATTTATCGATTCTATACAATCTTATGCAATGATTCATTGTATTTTACATTACATTAGAAATGATACAACTATTTTAAATCCTCTACATGTAACGACATGAAAAATGAATGACACGATTAAAAAAAAAAAAAAAAAAATGGAGATCAAGCTTCCCCTTCTAATTACTCCTTTAATGAGAAATATTTCTCGAAATTCTAATTATTGTAGTCACAATAAAAATCAATCATTTCTATTAGGTTGTCCGAAAAGTGTCTTTCTTTTACAGACACGTCTTTTACAACGACGCACCTTTATACAAACATGAAATCTAATATATCGAACGTTGTAATCTTCATTTTGATACAACAAAACGGATCATACGTAATTCGATAAAATAATACAACACGAAAAATGTGCATCCATTATTTCCTTATAAAACGAGAATAACCTTTTGGACGACCCAATATATACTTCTATTTATCGTGTCGCTTTCATATCCCATTGCTCTATCACGACAATCGTTAACTACAAGAATATCAGCCTACCAAACTGCAACAAAATTTTTCTATACACAATTTATCGCGTCATTGACTACAAACATATCATCCTACCATATTACCAGAAAATTGTTCATTTCATGCACAACCTCTACCTCGAATTATGTCTCTACCACGGTCACGAACCAACGGACCATCAGAGGAAAAAAGGATCGCTAAAAAAGCGTGAATTAACAAGCTAGCAACGCGTACTTATTATTCTGTGCGCGCGTGCCACCATCGCGAATGTGGTACATTCACCGCGTTTTATATCGCATAACGAATATCTCGGGTGGTTGTCCCCCGCCACACGATCCACCGTGCAACGCATAAACGCAAGTAAACGCGATACTACGCGCGCGTATGTTTATCTATTTAATTCCTACGTTATGCCGGTTGAACCTGCCGAGAGAGAAAGCTGTTTTTCCATAGCCGACGATCTCGTCATACCTGCGCTCCGCGATCGTTGCGTTATGCAGTCCCCAGCACTGACCTACGCGTAAGTCTTACATATGTATTACACTAGTTGGACAGCCTCGTAGGAAACGTATCTTAACACGACAGACACCGGCGCGCTGTTCCAATAATACGAAATCCTAACGGTTGAGGAGAGTAATTAACGCGCGAAGGTACGCGTGTATTATTCCCGCGTTGGTAATATACGAGGAGTATTAGAATGCCACTTGGTTTGTCTTCTTTTAATCTGAGAATAGACGACGAGGAGAGACGATCAAACCGGCCAACACAGTCGCGAGATCGATAAAAACTCGCGATTATATGCTCCACCGAGCTTGGATTAATTCATACGGGCTCGATCGTGATTTACGATCCATCGTGCATTATGTAGACAGAGAGAAACTGTTCGAACGTAACGAATGAATTCGAACGTTTCGCTATCCTAAAGAGGAGAAAAAAATACTTTCCGTTTGATGTAAAAAAAGCTGGTGGTTTCTTTTGATCGAAACGTGTGGGATTTTTTCGGTCTTTGGTTAGGTTTTTTTGAGATCGTTTGATATATATATATTTTTTTTTTTGAGAGAAGATAGGTACAGAAGGTGGGGTTGTTGTTTTGTACGTGGGGTGCATTCATTTATAGATGAATGTGAGATTTATAGAAATATATTCTAACGAGTAAGTAGATTTGGTTACAGTTCTATTCAAAGTGAATATTTTTCATCATTTTTTAGATCAGGAGAGAATTTGTATAGACCGAGGGATTTTATATTTGTATCTACCGTTCGTTATACAACGTTGTATTCGTTGTGGTATATCTTTTGTGCATCGATTTATTTCTAATCGCAGTTTCATCTTCTTATTAGCAACGAGAAATCAATAACGAATCTGCTCGTCCAACAGCTTCTGCCAGTAGCTGCATAATGTAAGCATATGCAATCAATTATAGGAATAAAAAAAATCATAAGGAATACATTACCATCGCCTCGCAACGACTCAATCAATCGTCGTTAAGTCATCGAAGAAATATATTAGCTCACAAAGTGCTTTAAATTTTACCAATACAATCGCGATAGTCGTATCTCATTACAGTTCCAACGAGATTCTAAAAACTTTCATATCACGTACATGACATATTCATAAAAATCTTTTGTGATAATGTGCGAATACCTTCATGAGTTCGTGTACGTGTCACGTGAAACTCCGAAATGAAATCCATTTTTCTTCAACGTTTCATTTTTGTCTACTGGCAAACAAAGGAGCGCGACGTTCGTTAGAAAAATGTCGGCTATGCGATGATAATTTGCGATAAAATGCGCGACAATGCGAGAAATTAATTAGACCGAGCTGTCGGATTCATCGACTTTAAACGTCATTCTCGCGTTATCGCTTGCTGCACCTTGCCATGGTATGGACACGCGTAGCGATGCATGAAGCGACGTGCAATGCGTGCGTAGAACGGGCGGTGGCGTATTATCGACGCGAGTTATAACGCGCTGGAGCAATAAGTGCGTAATTAAATACGCGAATACGAACACGCCAGAAATTGAAGCCTGTTTATCAATATCCGAGCGAGCTCGCTTCGAACAAGCTCTTTCAACGTGCTTTTGCGCGCGACGAGTCGCGATAATGACCATATCCTCGTCAGAAAAAAAATTGCGCTCATTTGCAAACTTCGGATTTGATACTTTGTCCGTATTCCACGATTCATAAATATATTTCACATTGTCGAATTATTCAAAAGATAAATCGATAAATGTATTCATTTTTCTATCAGAACGAGAGCTTCGGTTCAATAAAGTTGTATGGTTGACTTCTGTGCTGCTTATTTATTTTATAAGTAAAAGTAAATACGTTTCGTTTGCAAATAAAATAAAATGGAGTTTTATTACCTACCAAGGTGAATTATACGTTCTTAGTTTGCCAGGTTATTCTAGTTCGTAGATTGATTATCGTATTTTGTAGGAAATGAAAAATTGTTCGAAATTCAAAGAAATTGTAGACTGCGATTTTAGCTGTGCCGATTAACGGAAAGAGAACACGCGGACTCGTTCTACCACATGGAGAGTACAATTACCTGAAAATAAAAATTCTCCCTAATACTACCTAGCTATTTCACATTCCAATTTCGCTATAATTCCACCCACAACTCACATTACCCTCGGATCAATCTTCACAACGTCGAAGCTCGCTTTCGAAATCAGTGAGAGCTTGAGCTCTCCATGAAGAAAGGCGACTTCGTCGAAGCTACGTCAAAGAGACGGTGAAAAAGCGAACAGATCGGTCGATAGGCTAGGCAAAAACAATAGAGTAGCGCGAAAGGTTAATGAGAGGAGAATTTTTTCTGCGCTGTGCGAGATGCAGTGCGGCGTGCAATCGGCGCGCTGAATAGAAACGCGGGTTGGTCGACAATGAGCGCCGCCGGCCCACGACTCGCGGTTGCACGCGTGCCCGTATCTTCTATACATATAAGCCCAAGGTAATCGCGTATGTCACAATGGCGTGCACGTGTGCGTTGCGCGAGACCAGCCGTGTGTATAGGCGCGCGTTCAAACGCATACGACCAGACGGTGGCGAGAGGCTGCGGCACAACCTCGAGTCATTGATCACCGTAGAAAACGCGGGAAATCGCGCGAGTCTTGTTTTCGTGCTGCAGAAACTCGCCGTTTGACGAGAGGAAGAACGGGAGGAAAAATAAGAAAATACGAAGCAGAGAGAGAATCGAACGGATCGTATAAGGCGAAACCGTGTTTTTGCGCGTCACCGAGGAATCGATGAATGGAGAAAAGAGACGAGGCTACAGATCCGTAGGACGTCGTCCCACTGAGACACATCTCGTCTCTATGCACCGTGAGATCGTTCGTGCGTGCATTTCCTCGTCCTCTGGTTCACAGGAATTCCGGTGTTTCCCACGAGTTTGCCTTTTTCGAACGGAATCGGGAAGTAGATTATTAGATCGGTCGCGAGTCGGTGGCTGGTTTTCCGCGAGGCGTGGAGCGCTAGACGATAAAGGGAGAATGTTGGCAATGGATGGAAAGAACGGTGCAATCTTGTCTTGCCTTGTCGGTCTTCCGTATAAAGGCCGTCATAGATAGTGACAGGTTGCGTTATACTTCGCGCTTGATCGATCTTTTGGTGCATATAATTTATTGATGGAACAACTTGGATTAATTATTATAGAACTCTATTTATACGAACCCGTCAGGCAACTACGAGATTATAACGATACGGAATTCATATGCCAATGGTTTCTCGTTCATATACGAGCATGATACGAGTTCAGGTTCCGATAACTGGATTCAATCAACAGGAGTTCGTCTCATCGGACGCTAAATAAAATTTCGTCCCAATGAACGGAATTCGTATAGACGAAGTTCTAGTAAATATGCTTCCTTGCATCAAATTCAATTCACCAACACTTGGCTCTTGAAAACGTACAAGTACGCCGACACCGAATCAAAATTCAAACTCAGAGGGAAGACTCTCGTTCCACCGATCTCACTCCCTTCCTGTTTGTTTTCTACCCTTGCGAAGAAATTCCATTCACGCGGCTATCTGCTAGATCTCAAAGCATGCCGACCAGAAGTAAGACGTAACAGAGAACTTGGAAAACAGTTAACATTTCGGCGACTTTACCAAAGATTTTCAGCGAAACCAACCGACGAAAATTGGTTACAATTCGTTTCCTTTGCTTTCCAAGCCCAACGATCGATCGTGGGTGGTCCAGCGTGTAAACTGTCCACGAAACTTTCACCAAGGGATAGCGGAACGACCATCAATACCGATAATCCACACCGAGGCCATAGAGGCTTCCGTCTCGCGGGTAATTCGCTGTTGTGGAACAACCTCGGTGCGCAACTTTGTGCAACTTTGCCGAGTGCTGGTCCAGTCGGCTTAAGGCGGCCATTATGAAAGCGCTAAGGCAACCATAAAAGTCTTAGTGACCGTGACGGACGCTTTGTAGCCAAAATACTGTTTCTCGGCTGTCGCCTGAAAGATCTTCCTCGAGGTAATAACGACGCACCGAGGGATACCGGACGTCACGGTTCTAAAAGTCGAAAAGTCTCCCGAATGGTTACACTTCTCCGCCCTCTCTCTTCTTTATTCTGGACCCGCGAGTTGGACAAAGTTTACACTGGCCACAAAGTAAGGAAAAAAAAGAGCACAGGACCGCGACGAATATCTTTCGCATGTTCCACGAATCGCCGATGGATCTCGCTGTTCGAACGTAAAAACGTCTGGGTGGCGACGGCTCCGGGCTTCCAGCTGCGCTGACTCTCCTCCGCCGCGCCTTTTTACCTTCACCCGCGACCAATGTTATCGTCGATAAACGTCAATCAGTGGCGCTGGAAAATTCGGTGTAACGGAGGCGCTCGAGTTCTTCGTTCTCTGGCGAGTTAAGAGCGCGCGAGGATAAAGTCAAAGACTTTCTGAGACGTTGTTTCCAAACGTTTGTAAGAACGAGGTATTTGTAGGTACCTGTAACGTCTTTGTTCCTCTGTTTGGAAATTTGACAATTCAGGAAATAAACGCAACGAGAACCGTGAAATTATTGAAGTAAAAGTTTGGAGAATTGTGATATTGTTGGTCACGTTTTTCCACTCTTAAACCGTATAGACGCAACAATATAAAATAAAATTAGCGTTAATCACGCTAAATAGCAGCGAGACGGTAAGATAATTTCCCAAGATGACACGGTGTTTACGTAGTAACATCGAACGTTATCGATCAGGAGAACCTTCCGTGGGACTTTGGAATATTTCCACCGATAATGAGGCGGATAAAAAGATGCTTTGAATTTAAAAGAAGAGAAGAAGGAAGCGTTCGAGTGAGATAAATGGGTGAAAGGCCCTGTTCCCTCTTCGTGATTCTAATCTCGGGCTTTGCCACCGATCTCACACGTCGTCGATATGACGGATGCGGCTTGACTAAACAAGCGCGAGCCCCGATTCGAAATTTCTATCTGACACGCGTTTAAAAGAATTACAGGGCATTAGCAGCGTAGCGGAATGCGTGGTAAAGAGCGTCGCTAAAGAGCGTGGCACCGGCCTAGGACGAGCATTGTCATGCATATGAGCGTCCGTACACGAGTTACCGATACAATGAACCCTAACTAGCTATTATACCTCACACGTCGGTCGCAGGAATTTTCTGCCTCGTACGACAGATTATTTTCTTGCCGCAGTCCTCCTCCGTCGCCACCGATCCAACGTTCCTTCGAAGCTCGATGAATTCTAAACTCTTACCAACACACGGTTGTGGGAAAATGAAACAGTTTTTACGATGAACATATTTGTTATCATGTCTGGGAACTTTAAAATATTTATTACCAATAAAAACCCAGCCACGAAGAAGTTCTGCCGTTTTACGAGCCACCAAATCCCTCGACTAGAATACGTATCTGTCTACCATACACCTCTTCCACGTACACTCTCGGGAGTTTCTAGAATGCACGCGAGCGCGGCGTATCCAAAGAAGAAAAAGAAAAAGAACCTCGCAACAATTTTAAAGTACCACAAAGCGTTTGAAAAGAAGTCAGCCACCGTGATGTCTGTTCGACAACCGAGAAACAGGTGTAAATATATTCATCGACCGTTGTCTTTCTCGCAGGTGGTTGAAGAAACCGTGAACAAGCACGCGAACCACTTTGTGTATGATTATTAGCGGAAAATAAAACAGTGGTTGAGCGTGTCCTCGCAAAATATCGCGTTTTCTCACGGTGCGACTTTTCCTCGTCGGTGCTCCGAACGGAAATCAAGAGCCCATCGAGGACACCCTCGAAGAAGCGGTTTAATGACAGGTCAGAGGAATCTAAACCGCGATTCCTCTCTTTCGTCCTCGATAATGCCGGAAAACAATGAAGGGAACGATGTGGAAGCACGAACGTTCCTCGTGCTGCACAATTGCTTTCCCACTGCGACACATGGCGCGTCTCTTCTTTCGTCTTCTTTTCATCGAGCCATCGGGGCACGAACCGGGAGGAAAGGCGGCGTAGGAAGAAGAAACCGCGCGGTTGCACGCTCTACAATTATTACAATTACCGGTAACTACCCGCCATTTGTTCGTTAATCGTTACGTGACGCTCCAACGGCCATAGGCAGTCCCTTTGACGACCGACTATTTCGCCGGCGCGATACGAATATTTGCGGTCGCCGCGACTACGCCATCAGGAAACGGTTCTCGTTCTCGTGATACAGGCGACACGAATTCTCTATGCCGCCGACTATTTTCACGCTGGAAAAATGAGGAGGGAAGAATCGAAGAAGGAAAATTGCGGAATGAAATTGTCAACGTAAATATATTCTTGCGTTGAGAGATGTGCTATATTTGCATGATCGAGCTGTAGGGGTGCTGGTTGCGTGCGGATAGCTGACGGAAGGATAAGAGTAGGTATTTTACGGAGAAAGAGGGACTAGTCGATTTGTGGTATTATTAGTAGATTCTAGATATTTATGTACCTATTTCTGGGAAATCTTGCAAAAATATACACAATGAACACGATGTAGTACAGTAAAATATGAAATGTTCAAAATAAACTGGTTATTACAACAGTTGAGTGTGTGGTTTAGTGTGCATAATGGGCGTACATGCGTTTCTTGTACGCTGACTCAATTTGCGTGAGGTTCTTCAGTGACTGGAAGATGTAACGTGTCCAAGTCTGCAGAAATATTAACAGTGAAAATCTTAGATTAATCTTTGTATAAAATATCTGTTGGAATTCTTTGTTACTTTGAATATAGTATATTTATTATTATATTATATCTTATTATAAGTGCTTATAGTAGATCTTATATTTCTTGAATTATTTTCACAGAAATATGAGTTTGCATAGCCACCCACGATTTAGTTACTAACACATTTACATAAATCTTGAAATTCACAAACACAGAGGGAAAATACAGAAGAAAACATGGGTTGTCGGTTCCATAAAGACTTCTCTTCCCAAGAGTCTCTATCGATTCACAAATTGCACAGTTGGACGAGTAAACATCCAAAAACGCGTGACGAATCAGTCGCAACTCGGCACCTTTGATCCTAACTCCGCGAACGAGCAATTAAGCATGCCGTTTTTGCCCTGAAATGTAACGCTTTCGGATTTTGCGGGCGTGGATAGGCTTAATAAAGACAGGAGCAAACCCAGTGAGACACCTGAAAGTGGAACGAACAATTTAAAGATCGAATGACCAGAATGGTAACAAAGAACGTCACCATACATCTTGCTCAAACTGTGAAAAGCGTTCGTCTCGGGAGAAAATATTGAGACACGCGCCCCGACCTTCTGATCTCGGGGCAGAATGTTTCCAAAACTTGGATCCACTCCGTGACGAATCGTTGGCCGGATCGGTCACGGCCCCTTCCACGTATAACTCGATGCTCTTTGTCAGCCGTGAGACAAAGTTTCGGCCGGTCTTTGTCCACTGACTTATGTCGTCCATACGTCATGGCCCATTGTAATAGTCGCCTCTAGCCTTCTTATACGCTCCCTTGATCGCTTAACTGGCTTCGCGAGAAGCTGACGACCCTTTGAGAACAAGCGCGCGGTCCTCACGATGGCAAAGAGAAAGCAGAAGGAAAGAGGTGTTGACAATAGGATATTCTGAAGTTTATGATACGGACAAGTACATATGCTGCTTTTGACGGTTCGAATATTTAACTTGTTCTGGACACATGCACTTTTTACGGTCAACGGAGACGTAGGAAGCTTACATAATCGTCGCTCAAGCGTTTCGCGTTTGCTACTTAGTAGCGACAGAGGTATCGGCATTTTTAATTTGAGGTTCAAGGACCGAACATTACGTGGACGATACAATGGACACTTTAATTGGAAATAGAAAGGTACATCCCTGAAAATTTAAAAATTGTATATTCTACTAAACGCAATTGTTCCTGGTTGATAGACTACGTGAGAAGAAGATAAGACGTTTAATAGAATACTCGAAAAAAGGATTTATTTCAGGATATGACAAGACACGGAATTTTTAGAAATACCGAAACAGGAACAGACGTACCGAGTGAACAAATAAGAACAATTCTTGAACCTGAATCGAATACCACTAACCGTTAGATTTTGGAGTATTGGACTTAAAAGTTTGAGAACTTTTGTACGTTTAGATCTTTGCGATGTTACGTTTATAATCAGCTTCATAATTTTGTTATCTATCATGAACCTACGAATCGGTTCTGAGGACCTTAAGAAAGTAAGAAAAAGAAAATAAAGCAAGACAGGGCGGAGGGAAAAGAGAAAGAACTCTTCAAGGAAGAGTTACTTCATCGAGAAACATTATGGTACCTTCTCGTGGCCCCGTGATGTCGTCCGAATTAGCGGGAAACTGATGGCTCCAATAAATACCGAAGACAATCACGTGCGACAAAGAATACTGGAGATAATAACGAAATCATCCCTTAAAAAGTCGAACGTCGACGAAAGAAAGAGAAGTACGGGAAAAAGCGAGGCAATCAGGGATATGAAAAATGTCCCGCTGCCTCTGGCGCTCGTCTGCTAACGTTTATTTATTTAGGACAATCGGGGACATCGTTGTGAAGCATCAAACCGTTTTCGAAGCATCGTCCACGAAAATACGACGACGCCGTGAAATAAATTGGTACATCAGTCACACAGCCCGGACACGAACCCCGTTCCCATTGTATTCGGCCTTGATAAAAATGCTTCGGATCCTATTATTCAATTTCATTGCATACACACGAGAGACGATATCGAAACTGGCCGTATCTTCTGTCCGAGGGTCGAAGAGAAGTGAGATAGAGAGAGAGAAAAAAGGAGGAATAGAGGTTTGTACGTATCAGTGGAACAAGAGTCAGAGGTCCAGACATTGGGACTCCCACCTTTATTGTTACAAATGACACGGCAGTCAATTCGCCTCTGACCCCATCGCGGGTGGGATCCAGCAAACAAGAAAGGACCTGTCCCTTTTTTCTCCGTCCTTTCGTTCTACCCTTCGTCTTTTTTCTCTTTTTTTCCTCCGACTTGAAGCTTTGTCTTGATACTGAGAAACGATGAAGTCGATTGAACTAGGAAATTTCAATAGATTGAACTATCAGATTTTAGTCGAGATTCAAAGTGCAATTTGTCGGTAACCCTAGTTAAAAGTTGCATCAACGAGATCGGGTTGGATTAAGGTCCTTTCGTAGACGAAGGTTAAACAGATTAGCGATTTTAGAAAAATCACTTATGTCGATTTAGAAACATAGCAAGTGATTATATTTATATAATTGCAAAAGCTTATGTGTAGCTTCGTACTTTAGCATCTCGATGAAATAATTAGGAATGTACGACTCTGCCAAATGAAACAGCGTCACTCTGATACACATTGAAAATCACAACGATGCAACGTTATGTCAATCAGACTCGATCAAGTCTCGTTTCCTTTCCAAAAAATCGAACAATGTTGCATTATAACAAGCTGTTGCTTCGGTATCAAAACACCAAGACGAATCTCCCTTTGTCGAGGTTGTAAAATTAACCACTGAAAAGAGGAATCGAAAAACACAGTGAGGATAGAGCAGTTTCGACCCCCAACATGTTTTTATCTCGATCCACCACGGTGGCAACGAGGCGCCACGCGTATCGAGAACGCGTTTCATTGGATTTTCCGGCTGAAGACTTTCAGACAGCCACCCGTTTGATTCCTCGTTCGATGTATCGCCCTTCCGGGACCTCGCATGAATTAACACTTGGAACTTGGTTGGCGACGGATCGCGTTACCCGCGCCAGACTACCGTGAATTGCATTTGTTGTCCTCGAGAGCGTTGCACCGAAGGGAATTCGCGAAACTCCCAGGAAAGGCGATACGGATGTACCACGGTGGAGTATCGGTCTTCGAATCTGAAGCGTGGTTTCAATCAACTGGTCGTCTTCGGACAACCGTGAATGAACGTCTGTTATTGGCGTCTGATTGGTAAATTTAAACGTCGAGAGGCCAAGTTTAGATAAGGAGAAGTACAATAAAACTGAGCGGAAATTGTCGAGATTTATCGGTTACTCGTTATAGAAGATATCGTTAGGAATATTATACGATCGATGAGTATTTTGTTCTTGTTTCTGACTGTTTTCAGCGCGAACTTTTAGTACAACGTACACGTATATTTGACTCATGCTACCATTTCGATAAAAGTAGAACTTCGAAAAGACACGAAGAATAAATGGCAATCATTTTCGAAACTTCATAAGCAACAGACGCGTTAAAACGATCGATTTGTTGCTTAAAATTATTTAAACAATCGTGTAATTAATTACGAATAAGAAAAATTAACAAAGCAGATCATTCGTACTTTTAAATTCTCTTCAAACATCCTCCATGCACAACGATCGATTCGTAATCCACCAAACCTGCAAAAATAAAACTCACCCTCGTCGAAAGGCTTCGGTGGAGCCCTTAAATCCGTGGTCGATAACAATTTTACACCTTCAATCTCGCGGAAGATTCTCGGTGGCCAATCGCCGCGCCGATGACTCAGAAGCCAAAGGGAGGAAGATAAACGCGTCTAGCGTGGCTCTCAGCCGTCTTCGGCCGATCTAAACGACGAGGTTTACGCGGTCGGTGCGAGATCGCACTTTCGAATCGGTTGCCACGTCGAATCGACTAGAACGAGACGGAAACGGTAGGCTCCGCGTTCAGAGCAGAAGGAAGTCCCGTTTCCGTCGCGCACCCCCATCCACCCTACTCCTATTCATTTTTATTAACCGACATTTCTCCCGTAATAAAATCCCGGGCAATCTTCATAGAATCTTTGTGAAACACGCGGTGTATCCAGTATCGTTTGACCGTTTCTCTCCGTAGCTGTTCCCCATCGACCAAACCAACCCCCTCTGAACGCGGATATAAAACCTGATGGCCGATAACAACCACTAGCGCCCCTTTCCGCCGCGACTCCCACCCTCGCGTGCTCTAACACCGCCACTGTATCCGACACAAAAGCTGTGAGTGGTTCTCGTTTTATTGGAACCATACACGGATACAGATAGGGGCGATACCGCCCTCTAACTCCCAGTTTCTCGCTGTCTTCCTCCATTCCCCTTGTTTCTTCTCTTTTTCGTCTACGCATCCCCGAGCAAGTTTCAGAGCCGAAGAGGTTGGCGATCGTGCGGAGGGTGCGGAAGAAGGTGGAGGGTACGACGCTGCTCAACGACGCCAGGATGAGGGGCGCTGATGGTCTGACAATATGCGATTTCCCTCTCGACTCCCCGAATTTCTTATATTCTTATATGTATCTACGTATGTATACATATGTATACACACATGTACATAAATTCGAAGGATAGCTTGTGTTAAAACAGTCGAGAGAAGAAGGTTCCTTCGTATCATGATGACTCGGTTTGATGCGCTACGTAAAGATCGATCAAAGGTCGGTTACACGAGATTTCTCGATTTTCCGGCTCATCTCGGCACTTCGTATCGAATATCCAGCTTTTCTATAGACACTGCTACGCGAAGATAGGGTAGGATAGTTTTTAGGTTCTTTGCTCGCTATGGGATTGTAAACTTGGGATTAAACAGTCCGACGTTCTAACACAGACACACGGATAAAGATCGATGAGTGATCGTTGAAACTGGAATTTATGGTCTTGTAATTTACTTGTAGAATTTAAATTTTGGATTTTTCAACACGTACATGTTACAAAGAAGGATAGTAATCGTTGTGGCAGGAATTCGGGGTCTCGTAATTTACTTCCAGAGTTTCGACTTTAGATGAAACGGTCGGATTTTCTAACGGAAACGTCGAAATGAAGGAGTTTCATAGAACGAATCGAAGTTCGCGAGTCTGGAAATGAGTGGAATCGCTTTCAATTTTCCGGAAGCACGAGCCAGTCTGCAGATTGAATTCGTACACAGCCGCGATACGCCGCGAGAACGACGTCTCTCGTTGCAACGGAATTGGCGCAACTCCAGCGAGACGGCTGTTGTTTCGAATCTCCGTCCTATCTGTAGGTGTGAGTCGGGTGATATAGAATTGCTCCAAATAACAGTTCTGGCATTCTCCCCTGTCCCCGTTTGTCGGTGAACCGACAGTAAGCATCTCTGATAATACAGTAGGGATATCATGGAGAGCTCTCGATATTTATGCGCTATAAAAGTCCTGTACACGGGGAGGGCAACGTTCGAATCAAGGGTGCTGACCGGACATCGGTTTCGAGGGAGGCCAAAACGGTCAATTCTTCGTGGCTCATGTCCATTCTCCTTTTATCTCTCTCTCTCTCTCTCTTTCTCTCTTGCTCTTTCATTTCGTACACTAGCCTCCTCGTGCGTTCTTTGTCTGACATTCGTTTCTTCCTTTCATTTATGAGCGGCGAAGTGACCGATTTACTTACAATAGCCAGTGACAAGAGAGCGAGCGGGAAGCGTCGTGGAGGAAAGCGTCGCGATGAGGAAGATCAAACGACAGATTTCGTAGGGACGAATCGCCGCCACTCGATCCTTTATACGTCGTTACATCGGACATTCGAGTGCTCCACTCTAGATTTAAAGTAAATGCTTGGGTTCGCTCAGTGTTTCGATTTACGACGCTATACAACGTTCTTATTCACAGCGTTTGATATTCAGAGACGTTTACACTACAGACAGACGGCTAGATACATTGTAGAATAGGTCGTTTCACTTTTCACGATGTAACCCTGGAATTATCCTGGAATTGTCGTGAACGTGAGAAACGAGACTGAACGTGGTGTTTTTCACCGATAAATAGCGGCAGGATGGAACGTCAAGAAGAAAACGGCATCGGGGGAATGCGCCTTACTATGGTCGATTTCGTCAGATGAACGTCGCTGGTGGAATAACACGTCGACGGTATTAAGGCCGAGAGACGCGTGTGTGTATGTGTGTGACAACCAGCCTTCTCGAGATCGAACGACTTTTTTTCATAGTAAACCGATCGACAACGAATTCACGGCCGGTGGCGCTTAGCCTCCTTTCAGCGACGTGTCTTCCATACCACCTTTCGAGTGTACGTCGTCTTCGTCGTCACCGATTTCATTTTCATCGACCTCCCCGGGGCGAACTTGCGCCAATAAATTTCCTCCAGCTACATCGAGCAACTGGTGTCGAGCGGCACTTAACCCTCGGGAAATACGCTTCTTCGTCTCCTCTTGTTCTATGCTTTCATTCCTCTCGCATTTGAGATACAGCAACGTGTACTAAACTATTGTTATGACGATAGCGATCTTCGCTGTCTGGATTCCAAAATCAGACAAGGATTATTTCTATTTGAATACACATCAATGAGTATATCATTCTTAAGCAAGTTTTGGGGCATAGGATTATTAAATAATCGTATACCAGGACATTTAAACTTTTTCATAAATACACTGTACGTTCCTTTTCCATTCTCTCTTACAACTCTTTTACAATTTCTCTTTACGATTCTGCCTCAAGGATGCTAAAATCAAATAATTTGCAATTTGTAAAATTTCATTTGTTACCAAAATTGTTATCGAAAAAGATTAGTTTATTAGTTTATAACTTATTCAATTTCATGTTCAAGTTCGGTTGTACAATGGTGTTCTATCTATACTCGATAATCTACATAATAAGATCACAACGTTCACGACAGAATATCTATAGAACAAACCAACAAGAGTAAAAGAAAAAGCCACGCGTATTTAAAGATACAACGAAATCATAAATGTGCGAAAATAGCCAAGAAATTTGACGTACCAATGCGTTGTTCATGAAAATGTTCACTAAGATCGCCACATGTCAGAATATCCTACGTTTCTAGTAATTTGAACGTAATTTTCAGGAAGCAGATTCCACACAAACCAGACAAATCTACGACTCACAATCGGCGCAAGACTCCATCGATCCCCGTAATACCCGGCAACAAATCGTGCGCGTGGCCATTCATATTCAAGAGAAACGAGCGAAACTCGCGTCGCTCTTGTGTTTCGTCTAAAGTACCGACCATCTTGTGCCCGACTCCCCTGGGTACCAGCGGTTTTGCGATTCGCGGTGAATCGTCGACGTCATTTTTTCGCATGCAAAGCGTCCGCGTTTTTCTTGCGTGCATACACGCGGCAGTAGAGGAAGATCAGCGCGGCAGCTCGACGAGGGTACGCGGAAATCGGCAAGGCTCTGTGTACACGGGGCGAATTTCGTGGCCGTTGTGTACGGTTGCATCCGGATCTCCCCATTTCCTGTGGGACTTCGGGGACGCGAGCCGGAGTTGGGCGGCCAATCTCGATAAAACGCGAGAGAGAGCAAAGAATCGGGAAAAGATGCCGCACGAGGAAACGAAAGCGGCCGCAGTGGAAACGAAAAACGCCAGAGAATTCTCTCTCCTCCTCTTTTTCAAGCTACGTTTTGAAGCTTGTCCCGCGATGTCAGAATATTTACAGATACTTCAAAGATATCAGTCACGCCTGTATAACAGAGCAGAAACGTTCCATCGTAGATTGAATAAGCAAAATCGATAACAACAAACAGAGAAATTCACCTTTAAGATGCTGTTGGCTTTCCTCCCCTTTTTATTTTCCTCGCCGGTTTCTAGATTTCTCTGCATTTTGCCTATCGTGCTCGCGTTACACAGCCGTCGAACTACAAACAGCAACGAGACCAGTCCCGATGGGGGGAAAAGATCGTAGAAAGAACGAGGAAAGAGGAGAAGACAAATGGACGAACGGCAGAGGGAAGGATATACGGGACGAAAGGTAAAGATTTAAATGGCCTCTCGCAAAAAGCATTTAGCTATTCCCCGTGGCAAACGACCATGGCGAAATGGCGAGAGAGAGAACATATTTTAAACAGATTTCCCTCTTCCGTACGCGATATATTTATGTGCCGTGCAACCGGCTACCGATGCTTGCCTGTGTGTGTACGCATCGCCCGGTTGCGATGTTTTGTATCGCCGCCGCTGTCGCGTCGTGCCTGTTCGCTTCGAGGACTCGTGTCCTTCTTTTTCGGGGGTTCCGAATTTAAAAGGTTTAAAGCGATTTCCCTGGGGGTGGCGCGCCGGATTCTCAGCTCCTCGAACGCTGATCGACCGACGCATACTTTTTCCTCTGTTCCACTTGCGTTTCTGCTTCGATTCCTTTCGTTCTTGGGTTGGAGTTTCTCAGGCACGTGAATATTCTTTCGCGAGCTTGTTGGGTGGATATGATTGATCGTATGGCGATAATTTCTTCCTTTATTAACTCTGGAATATCCTAATAGGGATCTGTATTCTTTATTTATTTCTGTTTTAGTTAATTCTAATCGTAAGAGAGAGTAGCTGTTTATTATTCATTTTCATTGATAATTTTGCAAGCAGATCCAAACTTATTTGAATATTAATGAAATTGTGCTTATCAATCATAAAAATTCTGTCGTTACTTATTTTCATAGCTAATTTTCCAACACAGCGTTAGGTAGATTGTGTATAGATGGAGCATTACGGAGCTAAAGATCATATTAAAATTCGTGAGTTTATGGAATTTCTTGCGACAGGGAACCAAACCATTAGTATCCCACGGAAAGAAATAACGTGACGACACGTGCTGCCGGAATCGTGACGTTTGTCGCGCGAGATGGTAACTTTTACGACGCCTCCTGGCGAGTTTCGCTATAGCGTTATTGCTGGATACCCTGTTACGAGATTAGTAGTAGAATCCTGCCATAAAATCCCTCGACAACTCGAGGCATCCTTGTTCTACATAATTCTACGTTCTATATATAAATACGCGTATCTAATTTCGCGAATATTGAACACAATTGTTAACTACGTCAAAGTAATCCAACGAACAATGAATATCTCTCGATCAAAGAAGAAGACTGAATATCACACGAGCGTACTAACGAAGACGATCTCAGAAACGGATTCTAACCTCGAGAAAGAAACATGGGAACGAGGTCGGCGCGTATCTCCTATCGTTGACAGAAGAAGATGGAACCTGCCCTTCAAAGAAAAAGGAAAAAGAAAGAGAAACGAGAAGACACGGAAGAGGGAGGTTACGAACGCCTTTTCTAATGGAATTAATGTGCTCCTTATAACCCGCCCGGAGCGCAAGATTTACCTTTTATCCCCGAGAATATGTGATCAGGGTATTAGTGTCTCTGTATTATTAAGAGATGAAAACTGAAAGTACCAGAGAGTAGAAACGATGGAGGGAGAAGAGAAAAGGAACGAGATCGTCTGAGATGGAGAAAGAGAGCCGTATAAATGCAGGACGAGAGAGGGCGAGCACGAAAGTCCTCTGGCAATGGAGACGTTTTCCTGATTTCAATGCGAGGCTGATTTAAAATTCATCAGCCTCTTTAAGGGCTTATTTTTCTGCTCGCGCTCCAGGGTATTTATTTTTTTTTTTTTTTTTTCTCAGACGAACGATGACGAGGAGAAGACGTAATCCTGTATTCTCGCTACCGAGGCAACTGGAGCATCTTCTTTTGTCGTGCTCCCGGATAGAGGGGCGTGGGTCTTTTAATTTCACGTGGCTGCACATCGTTCTTTCCCATTTGTACTTGCACGACAAGAAGAGGAGGAATCGCGAGCGATTCTCGCGAATCCCGTTTCCCGTGTCCTCCTCTGTGTTGTGTGCGTCGTAAAATAAATTGAAACACCGACTATCGCGGTGGAAATTCTCTTGGCTCGCATCTTATCGCGCGGCTTATAGATTTTTAACGGGAATCGGCTTGGCTTCGATCTTATCGTCCACGCTTTATCACGATTCAACGTGAAACAATTCCCTGTGCTTCGCAAAGGAAAAAGAGAGCTGTAGAGAGTGGAACGGCGAGCAGTGGTTCGAATTCATCGCGGAAACGGGCGGTCCAATTTTTCCACGGACGAAACTGTACAGATTGCATTAAGTGATACCCCGGCGAAATTACAATACGCTACATTTGACTTGGAATTTATAATATCCGCTTTGGCGGAGCAACCGCCACCCAGGGACCTATATAGCACCGAAACGTCGCGCTAATGCATCCCCCGCCCCTCGAATTTCCACCAACAACGCCGAGAGATTAGGGACACCGCTTTTAAAAGTGCTCGAATTGGCAGCCACCCTTGCGAGTTTCGCTCCTACGGGTTCGAATCCGACGCCAGTCAATTACGAGTATTACGATCACTGTTCCCAACGATCGCCTTATTTCGTCGACCTGCTTATGTATAATCCGCCCCTTCTTGCCTTTAATTCTCATTCGTAAATCTCGTTCAACCTGCGCCGCGTAATTGGAGAAGCCCGATTGTCGAGATATTTATGTTATCAATAAGAATATTAATAAGAATCGAGTATTGAGAAAGAAAAGAGAAGAATAATTATTATTATTTATATTGGCGTGAGATATTTTTAAGTTGTAGCATTTTTAATATAATTCTATTTAGTACCTCTTCGACTACTATAATACTAACTATCGTTATTTGTCAACACGTATATTCCTGCACGAATCTTGTACGTCTGTCTACAACGATAGCGCATGTCTTTCTTTATATATCTTATCAAAAGAACAAAATTATTCAAGCTCTTCACGGAGCATTTAATTATATTAATAATAATATAAAAGAATAAATATCGTTTTTCATTAAATAAAGTATCGTTGTATGATCACCCTTGACTCCCGTGTCGCCAATGACAAAGCTTGTCACCAATAACTCCCATGGCGATCAACACGTTAATAATCATAATTATAATAATCACTCTCGACAGGAGCACATAAAATATAAAATAACTCATCATCCGTATAATCAATCTACCATTCTACCCTTCATCGCTATTTCTCCTTCCCATTGTCCATCTTCGTTCACGGTTAGTTAACCGCGAGATCAACCGAGACTGAACGAAATCACGGTCGATCACCACGAGGTCGTGTGAGGCTGATTCGTCGACATCCGCCACAGGTATTTCTCTGGCCGTGTCACTTTCTAATAACGGCACGGTGGTTCCACTCGGCCGCCCGGCTTTACACGCTTTCTCATTGTTACCGGCGAAACAGCGCGCATAATTGTGACAGGGCGTAATGGACAACAGAGGGCCGAATCCCGGTGGCCCTTAGCGGACGCGGGAGATGTCGGAGTGCGACGCGATTAGCCACGGACGCGGTGTTCGAATCGATGTTGTTTCGAAATATCAGGCTGGCAACGGTTACGCGTCGCCCTATTACCGTGATTAGCATACGCTGACAGCGGGCCATCGCCTCTAAACAAGGGGGCGAGCGGTGGCGGAACGCGTCGTATCGGTTCAGAGGAGACACGAAACACCGCGGAGATACCGAACTAAACCGATTCGATGCTGGAAACGGCTGGATCCCGTGTAACATATTGCGACAAGCTATGCTAAACATTAGGCTACCGGCACCGACTGATGCCGCACGGACACGTGGTCGTAATGTATGCGGACGTACTCTCGCGTTTTGGTTCGAACGGCTGTAGCATTGTCGCGAATCGTACGCACCACGTTTTCACGAGGAAACGTTTGACACGTGTTGCGGAGATATTTGCTCAGAAGCCAAACCGATCGATTCCACCTTTTAATTTCATTTATTAATCTCACCACACGAGTACACGATTCATACTCAATTCTCAAGGAACAAGTAGTTTAACTCGATAACTCGATTCATCGGAGGAAGATGACGTAAATGACGTTTAGATTCTACGCCATCGAAAATAATTAGGGGGTTGTTTTTCGCATCGCATTCGTCCTTATATCCACTCCTTGTGTCTATCTTCCTTTTTAACGATTTCTTGATTAACGCACACTAGCAATTCTTTGATTGTCTCGAGCAACGTACATATATTTTTTGATTCCATGAGAATTATTCAATCTTCAGCGTACAACCTTCGGCAACATCGTCTGTACAAAATATACCGTTTCATAGAGATGCATCGTGATAATCAGAAATTGTCAGAAATTTAAAGGCAAACCAAATTCCACAGAAACACGAGGCATCTTGATTACGTATTCCATGAAGGAGCTTTGCTGTCCGAGCGGAAAGAAACATTTCCACGAAAAAAATATTCCAACCCTCGTACACTTGTAACTGGTTTCCACGGGGTAGCGTTTCTCGTCAGCCACTCGGCCCTCCTGAATTATTTCGCGTTTCGTAATTACGTGGCATCCAGTTGGTTGGCGACGTACGGCCAAGTCGTTGGTCACACTGATTGCATGCATCAGAGGCCATGGCTGCCGTGCACCGGGAAGATACTCGTAGTAACCCGATTCGATGGTGGAACGGGTCGGTTGGTGGATGGTGTGTAACATATTGCGACAAGCTATGCCAAACATTACGTCGGCGACGTCGACTGATGCTGGCTAACCAGCTCGCTACTGTAATACCGCCAATACCGGCTGTGTGTACATGTGCGAATAGTGGTATTTGTACGAGTGCACGCAAACAATCCCTCGATAGAAGCGAGCACAGAGAGCTGCGAGAATAATTATCACACGCGCCCGGCCGTGTCATCTCGTTTCGCGCGTTGACGAGGCATTGTTAAAGCGGACCGCGACGCGCGATCCTTACGACGACTGGATGACAGCTCGCTAATAACCGACATTAATCGAGATCTCTGCAAGGCGCGATACTCCTACGCCCATTCGCGCCTACTCTCTCTCTCTCTCTCTCTCTCTTTCTCTCTTTCGAGCTACAGTGGTTCACGAAAATATTCTAACTCTTACTACGAATTTTTGATCCGAATATATTATATTAGAATAGTAAGATTTGAAGTCAATCTGAAAATTGGTATAACCAATATCTGTTTCTTCGGAAACGATAATAACTGTAGCGAAGTTGATTATCCAGAACATTATTAATATAATAAAAAGTACAAAACGTTAAGAGAGATTCAAAGAATTGAAAACTGGAAAAGTACGTTGAAATATAATTCCCATTTGAAATAAAAAATAACCCTACGTAGGTTAGAAATATTTTTCTGTAATTCACAGAAATCTGCACCATCTCACACGCTACGGGATATTTACGTATTTCCTTTTATTCGAAGTGCAGAATGAGTCGAGAAATTAGTCCATGAAATCTATAAATACCAGACATAGAAAGCACAAAGCTGTCCACGTGGAAAGCTCGAACGTTAGCGATAATCGGAGCCACGAGCGAATTTGCATGAGGCCCGATCGGGCAGCAACGACGGTGGTAGGAGTTGCGACGGATTTGCATTCGAGACGGAGGCAGGCCGGTGGATTCGGTGGAAAATGGCTGTACCACCGCCGCCTAAGTGCAAGGATAGCGGCAAACGACGTTACGGGGTTGACGGACTCATTACGCGGCGGTTTGCATATAGAGCACGCCGGGAATCGGGGCGGATCTCTATACACAACTCGAATACGTAGTTCCGAACGAACGGACGCGCGGAGAGGCAACACGGACACTGACTGACTACTACACGAGTAATATGGATTTGAGGGGAGGCCCGGGCACAATAGTGCCACTAATGCACAATCACCCCCGCGTACCGGCAACCTCCGACCCCCTTCGGGCAAACTACCTATACAGACCATTCAATATTGGCCGGAGCTCTAGCCGCTGGCTTATCTACGGTTAATGGCGCGATATTGCGCCCAGATGAAGAACTTCGTTAAATCCCGACCTCTCCTCGCGATTTTCCTTACCTGAAGTTTCCACATTTTTCGGCATTCTTCCTACATTTTTCTAGTGGGCCTCTACCAATACAGTGACCAATACAGCTTATAGTAAGACACGGTCGATGTGATGCAGGGGATTGCAAAAGAGGTGGAAGATGTAATTCAAATAAAATTGTCGGACAATGTACTATGCTACTAATATCACAACAGCAATATACTCTAACGATATGCTCTATATTCGCTAATCCGCTGCATTTTATTCTAACTAAATATATGTTCTTTAAGATGTATTGATTTTTGAATAAGAACTGCAATCGAAAGAGTTCAACATCAAACAGAAAATTAGCTAACTGCTATAAATAACAATCTCCCGTTTGAAATCTATCTAATTCTTCGTCTTCAACTTCGACAGCCCTTCAACAACACCGAATCCCCGTATTTTCTTTCAATATCACAATCGAAATACGATTTCTTGTCGCTCTACAACCGCAAAGCGCCGTTCCTCTATCTCAGGCTCTGTGTTAGGGTCTAAAGGACGTAGTTGGCAAGACAGGCAAGATTCTCCGCAAAGGGAACCTGCGAATGCGACCAGCCATTTCACTACGACGGGATCGCAAACAACAACATTGAATTCGTACGACAGCCATAGAGAAACAGAAAGAGAAAGAGAGAGAATCACATAGGCAAGGATGGCATGTGTTCGTGTTGTATCGGTCATATCGAGCAATACTTGGAACCGATATCCGCGGCAAAGAGAGTGCGCGCGCGCACCAACGGCCCCGCAGTATCAGCATGGCCCATTGCTCGCGAATCCGGCCAATTTCCTGCATCCTGATCTGATCGTCACTTTACGACGCGTGTACCGCCAGCGACCGTCCACCAACCGGCATTCTAACGCGTCCATCCACCGAGATCCCGGCAGCCTCGATGGTTTCGCCCTCTCGCTCCGACTAAATTGCATTCTACATGCTACACGACCGGCTCATATCCATCGACCGTGCGCTATGTACCGGCTGATAACGTACGTATCGTGTTCTACGGATTCGGCATAATCTGACTGATTGGCGGACAACCCCCTGCAAACAGGGGACGCTAGACAAACTCGTTTCGACGCGACTGCGGGTTTCGCTTGACGCTTGATGGCGGCCGGTTTTTCGTGGATTAGAATGGGAAACAGGAAGGTCGACGTTCGTGGTGCTTTTAAGGGAGGGTGCGAAGAGTAGGTTTGAGGATCGTTTGTTGCGTGTTTGGTTAACCCATTGAGGACAGCGTAGTGAAAAAGTGCGTGAGAGTTGTGGCAATGTAATTCTATTGGTATATGTAAATAAAGTAATTTGGATATAGTAGGAAGGATAGATACAAAGGTTCGGCACGTAAAACAGGAATAAAGGAAAGTTTCCTACGATACAATTCAATGTCGTTTAAACTGTGTAAAATTAAATGGCAATCTAGACGGGTAAGAAATAACGAAGGAAAAATATTAAGCAGATGCTTGAAATTCCTTTTTACAATTACAATGTCAAAACACAAACGTTAAGTAAATTATACATGGTGTATTAAAAATAGAGAAGCTTCGTACAAGCAAAAGCTTAAAATTCCCTTTCTAGGTTACAATGTTAAAATACAAGTGTTAGAATTTAATCCTAAAGTTAAGATTAATAATCTGTGGAAGACGTAATGTTTATGTTAAAATAATATTCAGTGATGTTTATTAAACAGAACCAAATGTATATAAGCGAGTGATATAATTAACAACGTATGGAGATTGTTGATTGTTGGCCATTTACTCCCAGACTAAACTTAGGTAGTGACCCATGATCCCTTAAATACTTTGAACCCCACTCTCTATACAGTAATGAGTATGACCTGTGTAAGTGTTCTGTTCAAATGCCTGTGTGGGTGTCTGTGTAAGGGTTTTGTGCCTATGCGTGAAATATCGTTGTATTCCAGCAACAAATATTAAGTAAATTGTACATGACGTAATGAAGGCTAATTGCATGTGCATATTAACTAATTTTTGTACAATGTAAGAGAAGTATTTGAAACAAGTAGAATCGATATATTCATCCGTGGAAAAATTCAACTAATGTTACCTTGAGCTATCTGCGAGATTTATACTCGTTGAAAAGTGACTAAACCGATTTACTACGCTCAATAACCTCGACTGCACGCAGGTCGATCTAAAGATGTGTATCATCGAGAGTCTCTTGAAATCCAGCGACTCGTGAAATATTGCTTCTCCTAACACGGTTAAATCGGTCAGCTCAATCATATTTTAAACCACTTCTAGAGCCGTTCCAATGGAACAGACAACTTCATGAAAACCATAGATACACGTTTCTATCGAAAAGCTGTTATCGAGGAATTCCTGAGAATTACAAGAAAGAACTGAGAGTATATATACGTTTATTCAACAGGGAATACCGCGTAGCGTCGTTCGCGTTCATACAACATTATAAACGCATCTCAGCACGACGTTGCCAATCCAAATTCCATTCGAAACCATCTACCGTGGTATTTCGCATGAAATTCGTTCTACCGTTTTCTTCCGCTCAATTTAGAGAGTAGCGAAAATTCAGGAGAATTTTCGTGCATTCAGTATAGTTTCTGCGTGGAGTTGTAATGGTTCGGGCGATCAAAGGCGAGTTAAAAGCACTGACCGCCTTATATTGCGTTTCTAGTGCGATGAAAAATTAGTTTATTAATGAATTTCACTTTGACTGCCATTTACTTTGCGATTCACACCACGAAACGATAAATTACATTGCAAGAATAGAGACGCGACGCGAGAAGGAAGAAAAAGCAAGTGGCCAAAACTCAGGCATTTGACACGATTCACGATTCTTCGTAATTATTTAACAGATTTTTAAAACGATATATTTTTTATCATTCCTTTGTTAAAGTATGTGGATACAATTTTTTCCCTTGCGTTATATATTTTATTATATATCATTATACAAATCTTACACCTTAATGATCCTTGGCAATCCTAATTGAAACAGATCAGTCGACTTTGAATTCTATTAACTTAGAAACTCTTTAACGAAAAATTTATCAAAGTAAAGAAAACCGCCACGCTATTCACATTATAAATAAAATGGCAAATTTATGATAATTATAATCTAGATAAAATTAGAAGACAACTCAATTATAGATTCAACTGAGAAAGTGATTCCAACTATTTGATCGCTAGTACATTGCACACGTTTGACTTTCCCACCAAATCGTAAAGGAAGCAAAAAGGAGGAAGCATCGACTTGGATCGTCGCGACGACGACGCGACGTAGCGAGCTATCGTTTATGAAATACGTGTTCCGCCTGAATATTCGCAAGGCTCGCGGCGCTCGTAGCCGGGACGAGCCAGGCTATTGTATGGGAAACGGATAGAGTGGCGGCATTTGCTATTCTCGTAACGCACAGACTATGTTCCATTGTCACATTGTGCCTGCTAATACGCTAAAAGCCTATCTGTGTTGAGATCTGCACGCGGAATATTGCCGCGCCCGGGATTTGAGGCGGCGTAACGAGGTTACGTCCGAAGAGACAATCGCGAGTTAATGACTACGTAATTGAACGGCAACCCGGCGGACGGAGAGACCCAGCTAAAAGGAGATTGATCTCGCTTGAAGGACTTTCCGACGGGAGCTGGGTAATCCCTGTCCTTAAGAACAGGACGAAACATTTTCGGAAACAAAATTGAAGCTTCTTACCTGTAGAATTTTTTATTACGTTTTCGTCATTCATTATGTTTTATATGTAATATTTATTTACATTTTATAATACGTATTTTTAATATATATTCGACATTCAAATGACAGAGAACAATAAATGTACACGCATATGTATACACAGTGACTACGAAAAATACATTGGCATATATAGCCGTATATATTTTTCAATGAATTTTGAATTTTTACCTTTCCACGTTATAATTCTACATTCTAACAATTCCTTTTATGTATCTGTTAAATAAAAGGAAAATTGTATTAACGTCGAGAGGAATTATAGCAGTTTGTATATTCCTTCTAATCTTTCTTCGTAAGAATATGTACAGTAAAATACATACAGAGTATATGTACAGCAAAATAAATAAAATATAACAATACTAAATAAATACGTAAGATCATGCATTGAAAATTATGTATCTGACGTATTCCATCTTTATCTCTGTTTTCAGAAGTTTCACTAACATATCTCCTGTCTCTTGAGTCAAGTCATAGAGATATCGGGAATGGACCACGTATTCTTTGTAAAACGTAGCCCATAATTTTTACACTTTCTACTTCAATTTACCACACAAAATTTAGAAACACCGTTCGATACATTCGTGCTCAAACTTCCTTACACGTGCACACAAGTTACGTAAGAAAAAGAGAAAAGGGTCGAAAAACGAGCGTGTTTTAAAGTGCCAAGCAACATGACGTTTCTGTAAGAAACACATACGAGGGAACATACACTCGTCCCCGCGATTTCTTTTTACCGCTAATGGCAGCAGATTAAAATAAACGATTCGACGTCGAACGGTCGAACGAGTCGCGTCGATGTAATGACAAGTGTTTCTTGCGTGCGAGCGGCTTTTTCGTTGGGTGCAGCGTATCGTGTCCGAGGCGAACGTTGGCACGCCTTGCGGGGAAAGAAAGCGAGGCCTCCCTTAATTTCGTAGGCTCGCGTGCGTCGTCGAACCGCAACCTGCCCCAAATTCCATCGTTTCACGGGAAACGCGAGCGATCGAGGTAGAATTTTGTATTGCGTACGCGAAGAAACCATGTAAAGACGTTTCTTCGTTATGAAAACATAAAAAAAAAAAAACACACACACAGAAAAATAAGAAGGTAAGAAAGAAGATAAAAGGTGGAGAAATAAGGAAACGACTGGAAAGGGAAGATCCTTTGGAGTCGTTGTTCACGGGCGGACGAGCGGCTGACGAGGGCGTGCAAATTTGTTTAACGACGCCCAAAGCCACGGAAAAACGCGCCGACAGCAAGCGACGCGATTATGAAAATTTTCTTTGACAAATACTCCCTTGGCCTCAGCCTTAACCCTCGGTCGCGTTGCATTTTTTAACCGCGCTGCGTGTAATTATGTCGTTTCTGCGTAGCGAACTTCCGAAGCCATCCGACATCAAACGAAATTTCCCCCCGTTCCGTGAGAAACCTCGATACCGCGAGATCTTCTTTCAAACGGTCGATACCTCGCGCGCAAATATTCAGATACGTTTAATCGCGAAAATGCGTTACCGTCGACGCGCAATAAATATGTTGATTCTCCGAATAATTTCGTTCTTCAAACGAATAAAAACAGATTATGATAACGAATTGCATTTAAACCTGAAACGACGATGTTTCCGCTATAGTTACATTCGCCAAAAGACAATCGCATAATGTGTAACCGCGCATCTAATTAACTGTATAACCGTACATAGGATAATTTAACAAATAAATTCACCTCTTGTCAACGAACAATAATTTCTTCCAATATCTCATATTGTTTATGATATAATCCGATACAGCTGCACGTACTAGCTGATGTTGCAAGTGCAACATTGCTACACGATTCGCTCCTCTTTCTTTCTATAAAAACCATCCCATAAAATAGAATCATTGCAGAGTAGCGAAAGGATTAAACATCCAGCGCGCACCAAAAACGTCTGCACGCAAACCAACCATCCAACCGACCACTTATTCCACATCATAACACGACTCACGCGCAAAGTCTCGAGCGAAGCGACATTGCCATCGAGGAAGATCGTCGTTTTTATCTGCCAGACCATGGAAACAAGCGGTCGTCTTCTTTCCGGCTAATGCGAATACTCGAAGCGTTCACGAGCGATGTCGCGCGGACGACACAGGCAGAAAAAGAATCGTATAACGGCTCATCGGGGGCTTTTTAGGGGGACGTTGGAACGTCTGTGGAAGATATCAGTGCGGGTTTATCATGAACAATACGACATAGAGCGGCTCGAACTGCTCCGCAATAAATTCGTACCGACCGCCAAGATATTTCATAAGGGAGGAATCCATCAATAACCTGCGAGCGTGTGCGTCGAAGATTGTGGTGGTGACACGGGCAGAGGAAGGGCTGTCGCAGGAAGAGCCTGTAGTTCGCAGCAATAAATAATGCGATAAAACACGAGTGAGAGCCGCGGAGGGCGGTAGAATTTCGTCGAGTAGATGTTCTTGCCACCCTCAGCCGACTACCCTTCTTTGAAGTCTCGCGCGTCTCACCTAACGTAGGTATTTCCGGCTTTCGCCGCTTCCTGGATCAGTGAGGAAAAGCCACTTTGTCGAAAGCGGCCCGCCTCACTACCCAGACAAACTCGATTACGCTCGCGAGTACGCCATAAATGAATTTCACCCGTAAGACAATGCTTCCCAGTTTATGCAATTTACGGCGAACCCTGAACGCAGCCGCCGTGATTTCGATACATAGATGAGGATGCTGTTTTTTATCAGCCGGAAGTTTTATTTCTGTGGCTGAGTGGATGGAACGAAGAAGTAGATCGAACAGATACTTTGTGGTAATAACGGTGCTTGCTGTTTTAATCTTTTATTAGGGAGAAACTGGTCGTCGATTACACGGCGGGTTGTTATTTTAAGCGTGTAAAATGGAATCATAATAATCAACTCTGATAGCATTACATTTAATTCTATTTCTCTATTCGTACTATTAGTTATTATGCTTTTATTGACTTATTATTTAAGAATATTATGTTTGTTTTTATTATTTTACGGATATTACAGCCGACGTTATGAGAAGATATAACATCATTATGAATAAATTATGAATGATGCGATGAAAATAAACGAGTATATATAACTATCCTATCTTGATAAAAGTAACCATTAATTTTACAAAATTACCTGCATGTTTCAATAATCGCAAGAACGATAGATCCAATATCGGTTATCTCGTAAAAAGGTTTGACGTAATTTGAATAGAAATTTAACACTGCCACAGTGCTCGAATCTTTAATAAAATATCCAGCGATAAATCGAAAGGAAAAATCACGTATATCAAGAATAATTATTTCGTTTTTTTTCCTTGTTAAAAATAGAAAATTAGAAAAAAGAAAAGATAAGACGAGAATCAAAGAAAGTTCAAATCGAAATCCAATATTAAAACCGCAAAAAGCCCTAACACGCCCTAGAAATTCATCATCGTTGCAAAGGATTCTACGCAAACCAAAGATGGTGCTTGATCTACCGAATCGCGTAAAAGCGAACTGAGAAAGTATCCCGATACTAGAGCTGGAGTACCGTGGAAAGGTTTCCCTTGTTTCAGAGGCAAAGTCGATGAATTATCGTTCACCTATAACGTTCTTGGCTTGGCTTTCAACCCGGGTTTCCGGCCGTCTAGGGCTCCTCCTTCTGGTGCAAGGGGTTTCAGGCTCGCGCAGTTGCTTGGAGAAAGCATATTCATAAAACCGTCGAAGCAAAACCGCTTTATATCACGAGACTACCCGCCTCGCCCGCTTCTCCCTTGGTCGAATTGGGGTTGGCGAATCGTCGAGTGCCGGTACGTCGAATTTATTAGCACTAAGCCGCGAGAAACGGCCGCTGCCAATCACGAATTACGCCCAATAACCAGAATTGTAACCATCCACCAGGCTAACCCAGCAATCCTGATGGCAAGGATCGTTACTCTCTGAGCTGCTACTCACCGGTTAGCCAGTCGAATCGTTATCTTACTCCGTATAAACGTTAATAACATCGCGTGGCACAGGCGGACACCGCGTATTTGGCTTTGACAATACGGAGAATTATTATGCGAGCCAGGGGTCGCTTTACTCGCCTATGCAATGTCATTTGCTCGTGACACGCGTTACGACTCGCTGTTACGTTTATGTCCGGACATAAAAATGCCTGCCGCTCGAACATTCTCTCTCTCTCTGTCTGTCTCTCCCTCGCTCTGTCTAGGGCCGGACTTCTGTATATGTTTCAACGATCGAAACCTCTTCGAGGTTTCCCACTCTGTTTACCATTCCATTCGACGTTTCCTCGAGGGATGTTCCGGTACCATCGACTACAAAAGGAAGAAACGATGGTCGAAGCTCGCGTGTATACGCTCGTTTGTATCTATTCGAAGGTAATCGAAGCGAAACGAGCCTGGCGAGCAATCAACGCGCGCGATTGCAGCTCGAAACACGGGGCATAATTACGTCGGTATACGCGATACGGAGTGTCCAATTGCACCGCTGGATATTAATATTCCTAGTTCGTCCAATTATCCGAACGTCATCCAAGTAGCGACTGTTCAGCGCAGGATTAGCCGTCCGATTCATAAATACGTGCTGATACGAAACGGTTTCAATGTTCGAGGATGAGACTGTCGTCGCAGTTAATCAGGAGACTGGTTGATTACTATGTCGAAAGAAAGCAACGACCAGCTGCCACATACGTGGAAACAGTTCAGGCAAATAGATTTAATTAAATCATATCGCGGCATGTTCTTCGCGATTGCAAGGTGGATTTGATTTCGACTCGTCCAGTAGATACTCCCAACTGTGGCCAGCGAATTTTTACGATTTCTAGCTTCTTTCCGATTTAACGGCACCTTTAACGACTGGCTGTTTCTCGCAAACATAGTACAAGTCGTCGGCTGCATCCAGTTACATCTAATCATCATAACCTCCCGTTCGAGCAGTCAGCCAACGAGCTCGGATTGTAAAAGTTTAATATCTACCGGTTTACGATTCCGCGATACACACGATCGCGCGTGTCCTGCACGCGCGCTGCACCGCGAACAGGTCCCTACCTGCGTAATCGGATCCATGAGGAAGGAGAAACCCGCCGATACCGCAGACTAAGATTACGCGAAGCGGTTGACTAAGCGCGGGCATCTTTTAAACGGTGAAGGAACTTTATCGCTTTTTAATTATCAGTTTGAAAAGTAATGTGCGAGATGAATAGGAAAATTGATGTTTTTATCTGTTGAAACACTGAAATATAATAACACACAGATATAGTTCAATTGTTAGAATTTAATCTTGAGGTTGAGATTAATAATCTGTGGAAGACACAATGTTTATGTTAAGATAATATTCAATGATATTCATTAAACAGAACTATAGAACTTGATGTATATAAGCGAGTGATATAATTAACAAAGTATGCAAGAATTGTTGATTGTTGGCCAGTTACTCTCAGACTAGACTTAGGTAGTGACCCATGATCCCTTGAATATTTTGAACCCCACTCTCTATACAGTAATGAGTATGATCTGTGTAAGTGTCCTATTCAAATGCCTGTGTAGGTGTCTGTGTAAGGGTTTTGTGCCTATGCGTGAAATATCGTTGTATTTCTCAAATGAATGCTTTATGGATGCCCAGGAAGCTCAGAAACGAAGAAGGCAAGAGTTCAAATAGTCCTAGAACAGAGTACATCATCGCATCTTCTTCGTTCATTTTACGATTCCTCATAATTTGTAATATTTTACACCTTCCACGAGGCATTAGTTATTTGTTTTTGTTTTGTAGATAACGTTTACTCATGTAAAAATGTACGAATGAAATCATTAAAGTAGAAATAACATAGAAATCTCATAAAATGTCTGTATAATGAATTATGGATTGTACCTATGTACGACTGGTAATATTATAGTTGTGATAATAATCAGATATACATTGAATAGAATTTTTCTTTCTTAAAGAGAAAGATATTCGTTGTCAAATATAAAATACACCTTAGAATTTGTTACAAAAAAAAGGCTCGATAAAAGGATGATGTACCATAAAAAAGGCAATAATTCGAAAACTCATTCCGCGTATAGACTGAAACTGGACATACAGTAAAATCGGGAACAAGGGAGAAAGACTAGAAAGAGACGAAATAACAGAGAGAAAGAGGGAGAGAGAAACAGGTCGATAGTTCGATGGAAAGGGGTGAAAAGGGGAGGAGGAACAGAGAGATAAACATAGACAGAGTTCGGTTAGTTTGGATTTAGTTTCGAGTTTACGTTCCTGGCTTCCTAAGTTAACCGAGCACGTAAACGCAACCGTTCCGGCCACCGACTGGTTATATTCTATTACACGATAAATATTGTAGCCAGATATATACGCGGGGGTCGGCACCCGCGTATCATCCCTTCCATTACGCCACCCCTAGCCCAACTCGGTATTATACGGCGAATTTAATTACGATACGCGCCGATCGAGCAACGGTGCATTTTCCATTCCTCTTTCGCTCGTCCCACGTTTAAAAGCGGCCGCGCTCTCACCCCTTTTTCCTTTTTTTTTTTTTTTTTTCGTTTTTAACTTTTCACATCGTTGCACGATGTCAGGATTAATTTAATTCTTAATTAAAACCTTTCAATCACCGACCGATAGATACAAATAACGCGGCGTTTCGCGAATAACGACGAGACGCTAATGAAAGGCCAATCGATATCCATCGAAATAAAAAAGCAAAGATAGAAAAAGGAAACAGAAGGGAAGAATACACGCGACAGGAGTAGGGGAAAGAGATATTCTTCGAGAACGCGAGTACGAAAATGGAGTGGCTTCCATGGCGAACACATCAATGGCGACGCGTAATTGCACCTTTGTGTCGTCGCGGCGAACGTTTTTTGCCGATCTGACGTTATTCGAAAGGTCCTCCAGCCTGCGAGACCACTTGACCCCCACTCGAGAAGGAGCAAGACGAACGAGGGCTCTTACAAGGACCACCGCGCCTCTATCTGCTTTCATCAAAGACGATCCGGCTCTCCTCTTTTTCCTCTCGTTTCTGCGCCTTCGTCCGCTTTCCTTCGACTCCAAGGATCGAGACTCCGGGGCTCGGAGTTTGTATCGGCTGCGTCGTGTTTCCAGGCAACTGCTCGCCTCCATTTCGAGCACGTAATAAAGAGGATAAACAGAAAAAGACATGACCCCGTGAAGACAAGCACAGAAGAAAAGGTGTAAGATTGCCCGCTCTCATCGTCGATGCTTCACTTCCATTTCGTTCCGTACGTTCTATCACATAACTAAAGGCAGTTCGATTATTTGTCCGGTGTCGTGCTCTCGATTGAGCCACCCTCAGCCCTGTTTGACCCAATTTCCCCTCAATTTACCAGTAAATAAACGAGCAGGCAAACATTAAATGAATCAAGACATTTATTTGGTCACGAAAATGAATTCCATGTCATCAGTCGCTGCGGGCGGTACACGTCTACTCGTCCATTTGATTTCCTCCTTTCATCCCTTTTTTTTTATACTTTCCTGTTTTATCTCGTCACGATACATGCCACTTTTGTAGGAAAAAGCGAGCTTTCTGATACACTCTATCTAAATTGGTGTAATTTACGAGTCGTGGATAATCCACCTACGTTTCGCCAATCGGCATTTATTTCCACGCAATCGCATGTCAGGAAACGAACGCAAGAAATAGAACGCTCCATTATGAGAATATATTAAGCTGCGGTAGTTTAATAAAAAGAAGACTATTTCCTATTCCCATTAAGCAGTGGCTCATGAAACTATCCCAACACTTATGACTCTTTATGAATATGTTATGCGTGTTATACAAAACATTTAGAAATTTCATTAGTTCTGTAACCAGGCTCGATTATCGTGATTATGGTATTTACCCATAGAGAGGTAGTCGCTTCGCTACAATGGAAGTTACCTATTAAATACAAATCGATATCGATTTGACTTCGAAATTTATCTTCAACAGAAATGAAAGGACATCTAAAGAACAAAGCTTCCGATGAAGAAATTACCATATCCGAAAGAATGACAGATTTAAGCAGTGAATGGATTTCCTCACTGATCAAAATGAATTTCCATCAGGAGCATTGCTGCAAATTTTCAACCAACGTCTCGTTCCGATAATCGTCTCTCGTTGAAGAAACTACCAAAGTTAAGAGTCACATTGGCGTGATCGAATGTATCGCTGGAAAAACGATACGAGCCATTTTGCACAAGTTTGCATTCGAATGCTCATCCATTTGCGCGTGTGCCATTACCGCGACGAGTGGAGAAAAAGAACGAACAATGAACCAAAGAACGAAGAACGAAGAGGGACGTAGCGGGCAGAGAGAAAAATCGGAGCCGACGATTTGCGCCCACGGCGCACTGAATCGTCGTCATTAGACTTCGCCTCGATTTGCATCGAGAGGAAACGACGGAGCGGAGTTTCCGTGGACGTCGGGATTTAACATATTCCGCGCGTAAAAACCGTGCGCCTGTCCGAGCCGCTCGTAAAACGGCAACCGCGCGCCCGATACCGGAAAATCATTGATTATAGACAGAGAAACTTTCCCCTGGGGCGGAATCGCGAGTCGAAGAACGGAACGTTTCCGCGGCGTTTGTACGTGAAGTCGTACAACTGCCTGGTTATTGTTGGAAATAGTTCCACGGATAGTTTACCCGTTCACGGTGTCTCGGCAGACAGCTTTCGATTGAACGTCTGTCGCTTTGATCTTCCACCAGTTTCCATTCGTTTCGTTTCGAAGGTCTTCGAGACCGCGTTTCCCCTACCTCGTCTTTCTCCCCCATCTTTCGCCATCTTTCGCAGACTGTTTGCTAAACAAGATGCGACCGAAAGTCGAGTAAATATCGCGTTACCAATTTTGAGGATCTTTCTTCATCGCTTTTAACTTCTTTTTCGGTGAGGATTTCTCTTTCTTTTTTTATTTATCTATTTATTTACTTATCTTGCTTTCCTTTTTTTCTTTTTTTTTTTTGATGGTGATACTAAGTATATTTGTCTGAATATTTTATGGTGCGTATGTTAGGAACGTGATTCGGTTTAGATTTGAGATGAAAAAGAAGTACAAGGTTTTCTATGATGTACATTCCTGATGATACTATATGAAGATTACGGAAAATGGTATAATAAATCACATGTTTCGTGTCTTATGAAACAAGGATGTCAAAATTTGATATGGTGTTAGTAGATTTTGTGTTGGTAATTTCCCTTCCTGCATTTTATTTGGTATATCTCTCTTGAACGTATCAGGAATGTAATACAAGAATGCCATAACATTATGCTAATGAGACACGACTATTACGACACCATTGGTTAGTCGTTGTATTATATATTCGTTTGTATGTATTCGAGGAATATGATTGTTTAGATTTCACATGCAAAAATGGTACAAGGTAACAAGGTAGTTTTGCATAATACATGTTGTAAAAGTGATAGGTATTAGCAAGTAATCATCTTACATTTCATGCATTTTTAATTCTGCATACGGTAGTACAGGTACCCATAAAAAGTAGCGTATGAATCATATATTATCATAATTATGTTTTATAATTACGTTACGAGTAATTCATCATACGTTTATTCATCAACCTCTATTACAAACGAGCATCCATGGTTATTAACATTATACAATTTTACATAATTTAATGTTACACCTATCAACGATTCTTTAACGCAAAACCTACTACCAAATTTTGGCTGAATTACTAAATTCTAGAATTGTCTGAATTTATTAAAAACATACAAAGGCATATAGAAGTATTAATATCAATTTTTATTCGAACAGAAACACAATTATATTAGGTTGTCTTTCTTTCGCAAACGTGTTTTTTACAGCAGTGCACCTTCATACAAACGTGAAACAAAGTCTGTGAAATGTCGCCGTGTTTATCTCAACAGAACAAAAAGGATCATACGTAATTCGACAAAATAATATAAAACAAAAAACGTTGTGCGTCTACTATTTCCTCATAAAACGAAAGAAACTTTTCGGACAACCTAATATCTGTACGTTACTCATTTCTTATTAAATCTGAATGTAATTAAATCATCGCTTGAATTTTGATCATTCACGCATTTTAGAGATAAATAATTCTTAGTCTTAAACACCGTATCGATATCTACTTTGAAGAAACAATTTTCATCTCGTATCCACAGAAACCTTTGACCGCGTTTTACCAAAATACCTTCATCTCCTGTTCCAACTCTTTCGTGCACTCGCGCGACAGAAATTTCATCAGAAGCAACGTGAAACGCCCGGGGCCGTTTCACTTGAGAAACGATAACCGCGGAAGAAACGCGTGTTCCAGGTCGCGAGGTATTGACCTAGTGAGACGACCCTTGCACGGTAGCTCGCGTATCATCCCTTCGTTCATTATTTACACCCTCGGAGCGAAGCAAGACTCGTATGTGAAGCAGCGACCCTCTGCCGTGGAAAGAGTGGCAGGAGGAAGCGGAGAAGGGAGGGAGTGCGCAGCACTTAATTCTTCTTGTCTTCTCAACCCTGTTCCCGGGAGCAAGTGGGCCAGTGGGCTGCTGAAGGTACTCGAGGTCGACGTTTCTCGGCTATAACGGGCTCCGACGATTTCGATGAATAATAAAAGCCGACCGATTCACGCGGCATTCCGTGAATCAGTGACGGAGCGCAAAAGGAAAGCTTAATGAGAGCGAGACGCCGTTTGCGTCGATTTGTTTCACTGGAATACCTCGATCTCTTTCGTATCGACGATCGAGGGTTGGAAACACGGAGAAAGAGTATTCCGCGCAGGCATACGAGTAATAGAAAACCGTGGATTTATAGCGAATTGACCTTTCAGCTTTCACTGGCTACCTGTGGATGATGTATGTTACAGAGAAGTGGATTTTCCGTTGAAAATGAAGGAAACGTAACTTGCTGCTTCCTGCTCGCGTCGAACATATTTTTCCTACCCTTGGTTAGTTTCTTCTCGCCGGTGAGAAAGAGGGGGAAAAAAAGTAGCGAAGACATGGGAAGAGAAAGAGAAAACGGGGGTGGAAGGTAAGCCACCCGCGGCGAAGCGATCCCGCGTGCCCCTTAGTTGAACTAATTTAAATATCAGTTCGGCAAGGGCGGCTTGTAAATCTATCAGCCGTGCAGAAATTTATGGGCAAGGCGCGTATGGATGTTTTATTTAGTAGCTCTCGGATCGCGCTCGGCTACGGGTTAGGCAGCCGTGTACAGAAGAGGTGCTTCATGAATAAAATATCACTGCTAATGCCCGGAGGCCGGGCGACGCGTTTTTCTCCCCGAAAGATGCGTCGGGCAAACACGAGCGAACGAAGGAAAAGAACAGAAGAAGGTGAGGAAGGAAGAAGAAGAAGAAGATGACGATGACCAAGATGAAGGGAAGAGAAAGAAAGAAAAAGAAAACGATCACGACATCGTTTGGAAAAACGATCGTAAATAACTGTGGAAAAAGGTCGTCTATTTTGACTGTCGTCGTCGAGTGTGGTCAGCGATCGAATACGAGTCGATTCGATCCAATGGGGATGAATCAGGCACAGCGAACATTGCTTACGTTCCAATCGAATTAATTCGCGCTTAGTTGGCCGAGGTCGACGATAATCTGCTTAGCGGAGGATCAAATGAGCGAGCAGAATTAATTCCGCTGCTTAATCTCGCCCGTTAATCTTAGTTAACACCGTCACTTTTCACTGATCTGCTCTATGTTCCCCGGTGTAATGTCAGGTTATGTTCACGATGGGATTTACCTCTCCCTGTGGATCTGCTATCTGGCTGCTAATTACACCACCAAACGACTCAATTTTCAGGGTTTAGAACTGGACACGATATTATTGACAAAAGTTATTCTTCAATGACAATTGAAAGATTTTAAGCTACCCCCAGCTGAATGCGCTATGACTATACACTAACCAGGTAACTTTTTACTGATTTGTCTTTTCATCTCTTAAAGTAATGCAAAATTATGTTCACGATGAAATCTACCTTTCATCATGCAACTAATTGCATCTAACCAATAATTTCGCCGTTCAAAGTTAATTTTCATAGTTGGCAAATAAACGCAATATTATTACCGGAAATTGTATTTCCCCGACAATCGGAAGATTGAAAACACCCAATGAGATTCAAAACTGCCCCCGGTCGACGAGCAACCACCGCTCTAAAATACACGACAAATCTGTATTTTATTATTTCTGCCTGTGGCATTTAAGAGGCCGAGACCCTCGGTATCGCGAAAGCAGCAGGATTTTTCGGCGGGAAAGGCGAAGCAGGAAGCGGAGCGAGCGGATACGGCCACCATTTGCATTCGCGGTTGTAAAGAAGGCGAAAAGCGATCGGTTCTCTCCCGATAATAAAGACAGCCCGAAGGATAAAGCGACCCTTTCTCGAGCCACGAAAACTGGTCGAGGGGGCCACGAGAGCTTATGCTTCGAATAAACCTCGAAGGGAGGCCAACCACAAGAACGAAGAAACCGAGAAGAAGGTATCGGAACGACATAAGTCCGGAATCGACCGTTTTTACCGTGCGAAGGCAACTTTTATTTCGCGGATTCGGGAATATTCCATCATTCCACGCATTTATCTTTACAGTCAGTCATTCCGGTAGCTAGCACTTCGTCGACTAATTTCCTACTCGCGTTCGATTTTCATGAGATCCTTCTTAAATCTTCACGATCCAATGGCAGCCACGCGAAACTCGTTTACGCTTTTGTGCCTTTATTTCGTCGTACATATAACATTTATATGTTTCGTTATCACTTATGCCAAGGTAGAAGCGTGCCCAGCTTGTAAACTTGGATCATTTGAGTCGGGTTATTTCAGAAGGATATTTGAGTTGAGCAAAGTAATTTGCCTTGTACTTTGCCAAATTCGATCGTAAGCAAGTTTTAATCGATCTACGTTTGCAAACAAACTGTTTATAACTTGTTACTAGTGGCGTGATAAACAGTATGGCGTATCAAGTATACAATAAGTTTCATTATTCTGTGCAAAATTCAAGATTGAGTTTTAAGACGTTGAAGACTTATATGACTCGAATAACCCTACCTTGTTATATGCATGCTTTATGCCTGAATTTTCACTATATAGAAGCACGTTTAACAGCCGCTTTCTCGGCTTATTTCAGCGGTCAGCATTTTAGATCGTTAACTGGCCGCGTAACCGACCACCGTTCACGATTATAGTTTATACCGTTAATTACATGATTTATCGCCGCCTCGTAAAGGAACGCGACTCCGCCTAGGCCGCTTGTTCATTAAAGTACCGACCCGCCGTGCGTTGCATGGAGTCGTAAGTGCACGACTTACGTAACAGCCAACCGAGATACGCGTTAAGTAACCCATTAAAGTTGAAATCTTCTCGCTCTCCTGACGTTTGTAATGGATATCGTCGCGCGAGACTCGTTTCTAGGATCGATCGATCGAAGCGATAGTATTATTATTACGATTTTTGAAGAAAAGAAATTGATCGGGAAAAGAATGAAAAAAAATGTGGAACGCTTCACGATTTTGCGTGTCATCCTTGCGCAGGGGCCATGCTAATCTTCTCTGTATCGTTCCAATTTTAGTAAATGTACTGCCGAAGCAAGTACACTTACACTATTTGTCAACTGGTATATATAGGAAGTGACCAGTAAAACAGCCACTAGCGGGAAACATTTATTTCGACTGAAGAGCTTGTGCCACCTAGCGTCGATTTTTTCTTCCAACATGTGACGTCGATCATTTTGCCGGGATATTCAAAACCGTCGTAAGAACAAAATTTCATTGTTAAAATATTATAAAGTGTAATTTATATGCTTTTATTTATATGTTTTTATTTAATAAAAAGTTTTCTCTTATGACAGCAGTAAATCACTCGATGCGTAGAAATATCGACTGACACGTGTTGCGCGTATCGAGCAAAAACAAGAGAATTGTAGAGACGTTTCGATTCGTTTCCTGGTGAGTGTATAGCACGTGACTTTTTATCGTGTAACCGATACTGGCATCAGTGGTTCTAATAAATTTTGAAACACTTAATTTGTTACTTTCATCCCTTGTTATTTTTAACTCTACATATTCCTCTTTCTAGATTCTAGATAATCGATTTTCTAGCTGACACCATTCCCAGCAATGAAAATTACCTACGTAAGGTATAATACGAGCTTTACATCATATTATAAAACTATAAAATTATACAAAGCTCAGTAACACTTTAAACCAAATACCTAAATCTTCCGCTGTAGCCTTTTAACTTTCTCAGCAACAAAAACATCATCGAAAGAAACATCGAACGCAGAAAAATGTACGACAAAATTAAAATTGTATGGCGAAAAGTGGTCCTATATACAAATCAATCGGATCTGCATTTCTTCCGCTAGCTAACTTTCCAACCACGAACCGTTCCTATAACCTGACAGAAAATCGAAGCTTATCCCCGAAGAAAGTTAAGTCTGTTGGATGCAGAACGCGCAAGATCTCGTATCTGCATTTTATACCAACCTAGAATCCAACTTCGTTCATCGCGAAATCTTTTACGATTTCTTTTACGTTAAGAAGTCTGGGCTGTGACTGACAGGCGAATCGAGCCGCGACGAATAAATATCGCGAAAATATGCCGGAGAAATGCAAACAATTCGAGGCAGGGAGCAGAGGGTTCGGAACCTTTGTCGGAACTACGGAAGCGTAGTTCAGACCCTAGGGTTATTATTTTCTGTTTTATTGGTCGAGCAAATACACGCCGTAATGTGGCCGTAAAAAAAAGAAAAAAAGGAAACGGCGGCGAGCTTTTTTACTCGGCTAATCGACGAAGAAAGATAAATCGGTCGTAATTTGCAAATTTCACGGGAGTCGAAACGATCGGTGAAGAAATTGCCAAGCTTTTTCATTTGGTGCTCGCGTTTGGGTAATCAGGTCAGACGGATCATTAACGCGTCCTTGTATTAAGTAGGCCCGTAAATTCGTCTCTGTACACAATGTGTCCTGGCGATCGGTCTAATTACCCGTTTCCGGGATAAACGCGAGTACGACGCGCCATCAACTCCTTCGTTTCACATTTTATCGTCGAAATCTGCATGTAAATCGATTCGACATCTGGGCTAGCTAGCGATGGAAACGAGCCAGCCGCGCTTTGGGTAAACGGAAGCGACGAAAACCGTCCGTCGGCGATCGTAAACGTATCAATGACCAACAGGGTTCCTCGTGGTTCTACGGTGAGATCATCGAGCGCTAGGGAAAATAATGGAGCACCGACATGTACAAACAACAAAGCTGCTCCCTAACACTCGAATTTAAGTGATTTGCGTTTACTTTGCGGTCAATAATGGTTTAGGATTGTAAACGGTAGAGGAAGAGCAAACTGCGCGGTTAAGGATCCGGTAGCTGTGTTCTGGAATTGTATCGGACGACTGAGAGCTACTTCGAAGAATTCTGGCGTAGAATTTTATGGGAAAAATAGAAAAATAGCGATTGTGAATATAAAGTATTCAAAAGGATTGGAGGATCTCACATCGTAGCAGTTGCCTGTGTGCTTCTGTGTGTATATTTTTATTTAACGATTATATTAAATAGCTACATGGCGTAGTAAATCTAAATTACAGTCCTTTTGTGGACAAACCTTACAGAACGAACCTCACAGTTTCCCGGAACAACTTTCTCTCTATCTCCATATATATTTTCATCGCTTTGTTTCCATTCCATGTTCTATCTATCTCCTTTCCTCTCTTACATCTTTTTAACTAACCCTTCCCTCACACATGATATACCTACTGACTATTCTTAACTTCAACCCACACAAACACACACACACTAGAATTATACTTAACTGGAACTATCCAAGCCTAATCCGATATTACACATCAGACTCGAACAATATACGCCACTGATACATATCAATATTGTTTAAGAGAGTCTATGAAATCAGCAATTCATAGATCCATCAACAAAGCCAGCGAAATTCGAATTTTTCATGAATTCAGATCCATCCATTGCCGTTCGATCGCCTCCACGATTGAACCATTCAAGCACCCATGAAATTCTCAGTGGTCAAGCTTAATGCTCGAGAAACGTCGTTCACGGGAAAAGCGAGCGGTGATCGAAAACGACGGCGCTGAAAGGCGAAACGGTTTCGTGGCAAAGAGGCGCTAAACGACGAGAACCGTATAAGAAGCGGAGTTCCATGCGCGTTACCACCTTTGGCTTACAGACTGAGTCAGCGTAAAGAATAAAACGGATTTACCATCGTGGCCGTTACCAGCAGCATTAAATAAAGAAATATAGCCGGGCGCTTTCGTCCATCGTCGTGACACCATCTCGGTCTAAGCATTCGCGCGTTAGCACTAAACTATATTACAACCGCAAAGTTAGCGTTCGCACACGCGCGCGCATTCGCGTACACCGGCATGACGGATGTCTTTACGAGACTGTGATTTATTTTATTATTGGCCGTCGAGGGCGTTATAATCCTCGACTGGGAAATGAAGCGATTCATGGAAGACTTCCCTTCCTCTGTTTCTCTCTCGCTTCCCGTGGAACCGCGCGAAAAAAATTCGATCGAACCGCCCAGCCCGGGCTTTATAGATGGCGCCATCCTCTTTTCGTTCGTTTATCGCCGCGAATCGAAATTACGTCGATCGTAAAACGAACGCGTGTGCGCGAAACGTTTCCTTTTCGGGGGGAAAAACCGGCAGCCTCGTAACTGACAGCTCTTTTTTCCTCCTTCCGCTCTCTCGTCTAAATCGAAATAACCATCCATTCGGCAGCCACACGTTTCCACCCGCTGCGTGCCTCTCGCACCTGCCATCGCGATTACGCTTTTACGGTGTACTCTCGCGTGTGGCAACGATCCATCGCCGACCTTGTCCCTTTTACCGTACACTTGCTCGTACGTTTTCACCAACGAAGAAAAGGGAAACGGCCGTGTGTTTTATTCAAAACGTGGAATAGAATCGCTCCCGGTTGGTTCCGCTCGCGAACATTATCGCCCCGTTTCGCGCGTTAATTTCGCTCGGCCAATCCCAATGAGTTGCGAATCCCGTCCGCAACAAGTTCTCGCGATAATCGATGCGGTGGTTGAATGGACGCGAAAAATTCCTCCGCCGGATTCTCGTTATGGAAATTGAACGAGGCCTCGAAAGAACGTCAGTCGAGCGTAACGACGAATAAGGAGAGGGACAAAGAAGTAGGTAGAAACAGTGGAAAGAGAATGGAGGAGAAACAGGAGCGGGAGGATTGAAGAGAGGAAGAACGTTTCGAATAGATGGAAAGACTGGGGTAAAGTGGAACGAGAGCAATCAGACAGTTTCGCGAAACGGTAAGGCTGGTGAAAGTCGCGAGGCCAAAAGAAGAACGTGGTCGGTCGTTGGGAAGGAGATTGGTGGCGTCATGGTGGCGTTTTGGGGTAGAATTTAAGGGTGGCGTCTAGGGTGGCACGGTAACCGGCTGAGCATTCCGGCCGCGAGAACCTTTCGGGATCCTTCGGTTCCTCGTTTTAATTTTCTTCGCGGCTTGATTTCACCCTGTCCACCCCTCCTCTTGTTGCCCCACTCCGCTGAATCTATCCACAGCACGAACCCCAGAGATCCGAAACGCGGTGACTCCTCATCGCCCCGGTCGCGTCCCTCTGTAGTAGTTGTCGTCGCCGTCGTCGTCTCTCAAGGAGTGTAAAGTCTCGGCACCCTCGGCTTAAAAAATTGATCCGATATCTCGGCGTGTTGGCCCCGCAATCCCGCGGGGACTAAAAGGGACAATACCGTGAGACGAAATAGGAGGAGGGAGGTGGGGTTGCTCTGTTCGAAGAGAAAACCAGAGGACGAGGAGGGAGGAATCGGTAAGACGACGAGCAGGGATAGTCCTACCAGTGATTATATCCGACAACCACCCCGAAAAACTTCGAGACACCTCCGTCTTTTTTCCTTTTCATCCCTCTCTACACGGTCCAACGTCGTTCTTGGCGTGGTCCTTCCATCAGCAACCGAATAAAAATGTTTTAAGCCGTCCCTCGTTCTTGGCCGTAGCACTTATATTTAGCTCGGTGAGAGACGATGTCCTTTATACCACCTCTCTCTCCCATCACCCCCAGGACTCGTGCTACTACCGGGATATTGAAACGCAAACGTCTGAAGAGTCTCGTCCGCGAGCACAATGGTCGGCTGGTTTTCCCGAAATTATCGTCTTTCGTTCTGTTGGATAAAGTTCCGAGGCACTCGAATCACCGACTCTGAATTACTCGACATTATTCGCGAGTTATTTGGGAATTATCGTCTGATTTTTCTCGCGTCTCCAATATCCTTCCAAGATTTTTCCATTATCCAAAGGTAACATTACCTTCGAGCATTTATTTCCTTTCTCTTTTTCTTTCCCTTTTTTTCACACAGAAAGAATTCCTGTACGAAAGAATCTACATGAAAACTAATATAACTTTAGCGCAGGGAGACCCTAGACATCACCCACGAGCCGGTCACGTTATGAATACGAACGCTACACCGGCAATATTCACGGAAGTTACGATCGAACTACTTCGACTAGCGAGGAGCTGTTCCCGGAACTTAGCCGCCGGACATTATGCAATATCCCTGGAGCACCGAAGTCTTCCACCATCGACTACATCCACCGCCGTGTCGACGACATCGTCATCGTCGTCTCGTGTTAGATCCGCCTTAAGTGCATCGGGCAACACCGAAACGCGGTCTAGTTTCTAGCTGCGCGACGCGGCTCGATATCGCCCGAATTTCCGTTCGACGGAAGCTTTCCAGGATACTCACATCGTCTGAGAACAGCGCATCATCGTCCGCGTAAGGTCTCCTATCCTCGTTTACGCTTTAATATCACGAGAAAGAGGATCCAAAGCGTCAGACAAACAGAGAACCGTGGAAACGAAAAAGAGAGGGTGGAGCAGCTGCACGTTGACTCGTTAGTGACGAAAGTTACGTTAATGCAACATTTTACACGCAATTACTTTCTAATCCATCGTAATTGTTTATTCCTATCGAATCTACATATATAGGAATCGAAGTGATTTATTTTCAAATCATAAACAGTTGAAGACAATTTTCGTAACGCAGATTTGTATAGAATGTACTGAAGCTTCAACTTCTTCATAGAAAAGAAGAAAATAGATAAAGGAGGAAATAGAGATGTGACTTAATGCGTGAAAAGTATGCGAAAATGAATTTCGTTTTCTATGTAAATCCTATAACTTTATGAAATTCGAAGAAATTTTATATCACTATGACGAACTATTTCTCTTTTTTCAAATTGCAAAAATCTTTCTGTATCTACGATTTGTGTAAAAAACTTCTGTATGGATATCTATTATTCCAATAAATATTTATAATTTGACAAAAAATAGTAACTTATTTTATTTACGATTTGTAATAATGTTGTGTTTGTTATTTGTACTGTGTACGTGTTATTTAACTGTTTGGTTCTTAATGAGTTGAAGGAACCGAAAGCGGTGTGTGCTCGTAGTACAGGGCTGTTGGGTCGGTAACCCTGGTTTCCTCGATCCTAACCTAACCCAAGGAAGTAATATCGTCGTCGTCCTGGCTGGTCGTCTAGATTGCCCCGACTCGTAAGTTACGTCGCGTAAAACTGCTTGTAAAGGCAGGGATTTTGCTGAAACAAAACTTCGTACTCGGTCGCTGGTTCGGCTCGGCTATACGTATATAGATTTCCGAGGTTTGTACGTATGAACACGTACACACGAGGCAATAAACGCGAATTCGCGTTGATACACGCTTGCGCGACACGAACAGAGTACTAGGAAAGAACGGCAAAAGAACGAGAAAGTACGGTCAGATAAGCGCGATTGTGTGTCAGAGCTTCGAACTTCGACGCAAACACAGACGTGCACTGCATCGTGAAGGTATCTGAGCACTTGCCGCAGAAAACTTTTATGCCGATTAGTATGCCTTATAAAACATTTTGAAATTTCGTTGTCGCTGCAATGAGATACGATTGCCATGATTATATTCAAATCTCAAAATTGCAATGATTATATGAAATCAACCTGAAAATGTAAAAAATTCCATTGCACAAATATACATATTTAGTAAGAAATTAATAAACAGGACTAATAGCCATCTTAGGCATATATTGTAACAAATACAGTCCCATTGAATAATTAGATTTATTAATATAATGAATTAGCATTGCATAAATATACATATTTAGTAAGAAATTAATAAACAGGACGAATAGCCATCTTAGGCATATATTGTAATAAATACTAATAATGAATTAGCATTGCATAAATATACATATTTAGTAAGAAATTAATAAACAGGACGAATAGCCATCTTAGGCATATATTGTAATAAATACTAAATACGGTCCCACTGAATAATGAGATTTACTAATATAATGAATTAGCATTGCATAAATATACATATTTAGTAAGAAATTAATAAACAGGACGTATAGCCATCTTAAGTACATATTGCAATAAATACTAAATACGGTCCCACTGAATAATGAGATTTATTAATAATAATGAATAATTGACTGCGTAAATATTTTAGTGATTTCTGTGAAATATATACGTTGTATGTATCCTATATACTGTTCTTTTCTGTACCTTCTGTACATCTATAAATTCTATATTTTCAGATTTGTTTGAAATTTTATCAATATAATCATAACAATCGACTCTCACAAAACTGTCAATTAAATTGCAAAATGTTTCATATGACAGACATTAAATGTGTATAACAGGTATGTACAAGTGTTCAAAGAATACTTTCGTGAGTCTGTGCACGCGTATAAAAACTATAGGAACGATTGCACACTACGTTATCTCTTGCTGTATGACAATTCGAAGAGTCACCGCGGTATAAGAACGCGCAAGAACCATGCAGCCGTACGCAAATAAACGCTGTCGCGAGAGAGAGGATTCGCGTGTGAGTTAGTTAAATATATGAACGGTCATTCGCACGAAAAACCAGCCGTTTTGTTGCGTACGAGACCGCGTGTCGGTTTGTGTGTTGTACTCCTCGATCGAATAAATATACGGATAGAGATCTAACTTTATGCAACCGCGCGAAGTCCACTTGGTGCACGAGCACGGTAGTGCTTTGGTAACTGGCCATGGGTTGGGACTTTATCTAGTCAACTATCGGGCAAGATATATGTAGTTCTACGAAATCTTGAATATCTAACTTCTCTGTTGATTTCGAGTATTAGGGTATCGTCTACCAGCCGCAAATAAAATGTTGTAATTGATCGAAAATATGTTGGAATTGATCAACCAGTAGGAATTATGTATTCATGCAACATGATGACTCAGAATACATAGAAAAATGTGTAAAAGCTATTTACCACAATTGCAGAAAAATAGTCAATTATTCTACCACATGACACTGACCGCATTTCGAACAATAATAATTCCTTTCTTCATGAATATTCCATATTATCCGTTCAGAAACCATATTTAGCAACTATATAAATTGGAAGATAAGAAAAAGTGCTCTTTTTGAAATTTACTTTAAAATTTTCAATTGTCTATGTCATCTTCTTGCGATAAATGAACATACAGAAGTAGACCATTTGTTTCTTGAAAACTGAATATTAATCGTTAAGAATTTATCCTGTTAATCCTATTAAATCTTATTAATCCTATTAATCCTATTTACTAATAGGAAGTGGAATTGAGCGATGAGAGGCGCACGTAGTAAAAGTATATATCGCAAAATTTTTAAGCAAATAATATCTCCGATCTTTCACCTCGCGTATTCTGTCTGAAAAAGTCGAAAAAGCCGAAATCTCGTATCTCTTCGCGTTCTTCTATCTGTCCGATCGTTGAAACAGTTCGCCGCGAGCGACCAATATTTTTAGTCTCGCAGTGATTTCCGTGCCACCTATTCGCGCCGTGTAAACGAAAATTCCACGCTCTCGTCGGCGTGGTCAACTCGAACATTTAGGTCAAAAATCTCTCCCGCGTCGCGATGACGCGAGAACCTCGACATCTCGCCACGATGCCACGTCACGGTATATTCTGTGTGCCGCGGCGCAATAAAATTCAAAGTACACAAACGGCTCGCCGTTTCGCAACTTTCTTTCCACTCGCTCTATTTTAATTTCCCAGTCCCCGGGATATCGCGAGACCGTCCGGGGAACGACCAACCCGGCGAAAAGCTCCGCTTTTTCCTGGACTTTGATTTTGTTCGAATTCGTATACCTCTACTTCTACGTACGTGTACAATAGCATCGTGTTAATTGATCCTTATCTGCACCGGTTCTTGGAATAATATGATTTGATAATACCGATAAATAGTCAAATGACAAGTACAAACAAGTTTCACGATTTTATTATTTGAAGATCAGACGAGAGCAACGTGATAAGTAGATTTTTGTGGACTTTCTGATTTTACTGTTACTCTGTGATTAAACAGAAGTGGTTTAGTATGACGTGACGGAAAACAGGAACGATTCGTCGAAAGATGGAAGTCTTTTATAAAATAGCTGACACGTCGACGAAGTTTTGTGGAAAACCAAAGGTACAACTACTCAGCCCAGCAATTTTCGTTCAAAGGTATGAAGCGGTTGAAACAATGCACGTTTAGTTTCAGAACCAAATAAAAGGACAGCTTTTCGATAACACGAGATTGATCGACAACGTGTTTTCGAATATCAGAACTCGTTCTCTGGAAAAAATTGGAAATTTGATTTATCCTGTTTTTTCCCAGCAGTGTTTCTCTCGTGTAGGTCAATTGGCTATGTAACTTATAAAATTTAATTTCTAAAAGTTTACATGACTTTATCAACAATCGATAGAAATTTGTAATGTTTCGCATAAATCAACTATCAAACGGTAGTTTCAATGATTCTACGAGATCGAATATGTAAACATCGATTACAGATATAGCTCTTAATTAATCGACAAAGATTGGCGTCTCTGTGATAATCTTTTCATTGGCCGACGTACCGCGACGAGAAAGAAATTCTCCATGGAAAAACGAACAGACTGTTGACACGTCTGGCAATTAACTGGTCGGTTTAACGGAGGGGAAAAGAAAGACAGGAAATCAGAGGGAACGAAAGGACGACAGTCGACTGGCGCCACTTGAGCAAACACACTCGCTTAACTCTCACTTACCACCTTATTTCCATACGATTGCAAAACCTGACGAACGCTCGCCATTATTCTAGCGGGTAGGCGTAGTATACCAAACGCGCGCGACGACTCTCTGAATTTTCCATTCAGCCACAACTTTCCGTCTTATATTACCGCCTTTCCTCACAACAGAGTGCAATAGATCAACCGCGATCTGCTGTATTTATCATTCTACGAGCCGTTTTATGGCAGTGACAATGAGGCAATATATCGCGCAGGTCGCGCGAGGTTGAATACAGAATATTCTTAAAAAGTGTGTTTTAAAAGCTGCTTAACTTCCGTTAAACCTTTGCGCTTCGAAAATTTTTACGATCCGATTATCCAGTGAGTAATTCCAGCGCATTCTTCACCGTACAAATTTTTAAACGTAAAAGCTTTTAAATTTTAAGATCCAGAACTATACAAGAAACAAGTATTCATTTGGGTTCTACTTTTTTAATTGTGTTCATAAAGCTATAAAATTGCAATAAAGTGCGCACTCTGCTGTAAATTTATTTACACAGCAGTAACCTGTTTCGCTTTTCAATTTTTTCCCCATCAAATTAACAGCAGCAGCAATTTTCACATAATGTTAATGGAGTCAGTGAACTGCAAAGAATTAGTATCTGCTTCGATATCGACGTGCGTAGCGTTAAAAAAAAGTTTCCCAGTTTTTTAATCATTTACGAAGTTTCATTAAAATCGATACGCAACAATTCAGACGTTCCCCTATCGATAACCGAACGTATGTCCGTTTCGAGGGAACTAAGGTTCCTAAGGGAGAGAGAGAGAGAGAGTATCGAGGGAAACACGATTAGCCGGGCTGATTCTTCGACAGCTTAATGCCATAACAGCTTAAGCTCTTTTTGGAAAACGCGATCGGACCGTGGCGGACAACAGCCAGCGTACAGTGAGCAGATCTAATTAAGCGAGTATCCTAAAAACGATGTCCCCTGCCCCGCGTCCCATCGCAACAATGCCTTATTATATCGGCCCAATGAAATGGCGCGGACATAAAAAGAAAAGCATAATTACTGTATAGGGGTTGCCATGGCACGACCCCAGCGTTACGGTACACCAGAAGTGTCCCATGGGACGCTACCAGGCTATAGGGGAAGATACGTAGAAGCGAGAGTCGATGGCGAGTCCGTTGCTCCCAATCAGAGAAATCGTTTAATTTAATAACCCATCAAAAATATTTTCATCGTATCGTGTCCGGGTGAGACGGAAGGTAAACGAATAGCTCGGCTCGAAAACAGGGAACGGGGAGCAAAGAACGATGGAACGAGGGAAAGAAGGGCCGATAATGCGAACTGCCTTAAGCTTTTAACGATGGCCAATTATTTCCGTTAAGACGGCCACTCGAACGTAGCTGCTAACGAGACGCACAGCTTCGAACGGAAGTTACTTCGTCGGGAATTTCAATGGCTTAGCTGGAAAATACGCTACGATGCACTTGCATCTTCCATCACAATCAGCTACCAAAGAGTGAGTTCCAAGCGATCGTGGAATTCGAAGACAGTGAGAAATCGAGACATTCCTCGCTTCTCCAGAGTATTCCGCGATATCGTAGCGCGTTCTCGACGCGCGGGATCAAACGAGGCTCGGCGAGAGATTAAATCGTAGCTCTTTGGCTCGTGGTCCTTCTAATTAAGCTACACGCTTACCAATTAAGTTAGAAATTAATTACCATCCGCGGCGAGTGTCCCAATTAAAGACTCGCTGGGGACAATGAGACGAACGAGGCGGGGCGTGAAATCGATGACGCGGGCTCGAAGTGGCAAAGAAGAAGCCGAGGAAATAAGAAAAGAAGAAAAATGGTGGCGCGAGGCCACGCGCAAAAGCCTTGGCCACGGTTAATGAGCAGATTTCGAATTTTCTCGCGGTCTGGCGATAAGGGGCGGCTCGGCCGCTTTTTAAAATTCGAAATAATCCTTGTAATTATCAAATCCCAGCGGCACTCTATAGAGCATCCTTGAAAGGATCCTGACTCCTCATTACCGGCAGCTCGGCCATCAAAAGGACCTTCTTCTTGCCATCTCGCTCCCTGCTTTCTTCCCTTTTCTTCATCTTCTCTTTTCTTCGATGGAGAAGAAGCTCGTAAAAGGACCGCCACGTGGATAAACGGGGACGACAAATTGCGACAAGCTCGAAGAAGAAACGTTCCGTTCGAAATCGCAAAGTAAACGTGGAAAATCAACCTATACAATAATCTACATACAACTTGTAGCTATTAAATTCCAGTTTTTCCAGGATTTTCGTATTTTTAATAACACTGACCAGCATGCGCGAGTGCCACATAACAATAGAAAATTTATCGATTACCGAGACTGTACAGATACGTTTTAATAATGTTCCATCTCGTCGGAATTATCTAGTTATATACGTCTTATGAAAGGAACTCTGTTACAGATTGGATTCTGTGACATAATACGAAAATAAAATTAACAATCACACAGTAATTAACGAAATAATTTTCGTGAAATAATTACACTGTAATGTGTATATGTGAGATATTACGTGTATTTCACGTAATACCTGATCCGAATAACGTTAAATAAATAAGATATAAATAACGACCAAAGCTTCTTTAATATATCGTTAAATTGATATTGCAATCTTCAGAAAAAAAAACCTGAAATTTTTCTATCATCTTAATGTTATAATAAGAAACTGTACAACAAAGTTCAAAGATGAAACGATGAATTTAAAACGAAATTAAATCGGGGTTAACGACAACGATATGAGTAAAGTCATTGGAAAGAATCGACGTCTCGAGATCACCCCTTTGACGAGGAAAGGAGAGGGTGATTTCCAGGACGAGCCGGGAATAAGGCAACCAGCAACCTTAATTACCGAAGTTTATGAGCGGCCGCTACGGTGGGCGAATTACCATGCTAATTTTTCTCAGCCTCCCCGGCCGATTTTCGCCAGTCTTTACGACTGCTGACGACTTTATACAACCCCCGAAACTTTTCGTCTCATATTTCATCGTCCTAACGAGATCGCCGGAAGATTTCAAAACAAGCCATCGGATTTCAGTCATAGCTACGGGCTGCCGCTTTTTATCTGGCCCGTTTCGTCGTACCGTCGACGAGTTCATTAATTTCGTCGTGAAAACAGACGATAAGCAGTTCAACGTCGTGATCAATCAAATCGTCCAAGGAGAATTGAAAAACGAAGAAATACAGTCGAATCTTGCAGAGATACTGTTTTATCATGTTCTATCATCTATCATGCTGAATGTATGAATCCAATAAATTATAAAAAGTAAACGCAATATACAAAATCAAATTTATACTAATTGCAGTACACTGTTTGCATAAACGTACACAAATGCATTCCACATTACATTGGCTGGTGGACAAGTACATGTTCTAACGATAGAAATAGTAGAAATTTGTATACTTTGTCGATACTCTGGTTGAAATAGTAGAAATTTATACATCTCACATAAAATAATTAAAATATAACTGGGATTTCGAAACTCAACTCCTTACTTCTTTATGTCACATTTCTCTTTCTTCGTGTAATTAAAAATATTCATTCGTTATTTCGTAACAACTTTACTTAAAAGCTACGAAACTCGGCAAGCTTAAAATATTTCAACGTACGTTTTGGAAAATGAGAAAATTCTGCTAGAATTTCAGCCAAGCAAGACTGATCAGTGTTCACTTATTAAATGGAATACGCTTAAATAAAAAGAAAACTAACTTTCACTGTGAAATAATTCTACTTGGAAGAAGATACAATTCTTTGTACTTTACCAAAAATTGTAGGATTTTCGCAAAAGCACAATGACATTCCTTCTGCAAATTTTACGATCGAAACTACGTATCATGGCGATCGATCGACCGATAATACGGCCTGTCCTCATTCCCTGACTAAATATTAGCAAAGTCAGCCGTATTCCCGGTCAGGATAATAGCGTGCAATGTAAATAACAAGCAGCGACGGTGGAACGCAGCGACGAGCGGCTTCATCCTCGCTTTTCAACCCGTCCTGTCCGCCGTCATCTATTGTTTCTACCGTACACCCGCATATCCAGCGCGATATATCTTTTCGACCCCCTTATTGCTGGGGGTAGTTTGTCATGTTAATTTCGCGAGACTCGCGAGGGTGGCGGAGCAGGGCTTTTAACGCACTGCCACCGTCCCGCTTCGCCGTTCATCGTGCCTCTCTCGCGTCGCGATTCCGCGGAGAGAGATGCAAATCTGCCCGACGCCGATGAAAGGGTTAACTCGACTGCCGGCCATTAATATGCTAATAGTTTTCGAGTCTCGCGATTCTCCCGAGATGAGAGTGATTATTGACGCGTAATGACCCAGAAACGCTTTTTCCGGAAGGGTAGCGCCTCTGCCCCCTATCGTTTCGCAATCGACGAGTCTTCTGCGGTTTTTCTACGCGCCACGGCGTTTTATAACCTTTCGAAGTGGTCGCGTCGTGTAAAGTTTCGATGAGATGGTCGAGGATGGAACGTTCGCGAGCTTCGATTATACGAGCGAGATTCGAACCATTCAGAACTCAGAACTGATCAACTTCGGTTTTTATAAATTTTTCAATTTCAGCAAGAGAATGTACGATTATATATTTCTTAGTTTCCTAGAAAACAAACGATTAATTTTTGTACAGTCGACTAGTCCAACTCCTTGTCTCGTGATTTCCGTAACGTCCAACTATACGCATTAGCTGTTCGCTATTTCAATACCACGTGCGAATAAAATATTATCACAACGCGTAGTTCTTTTTATTTGTAGTTCTCAGTTCCTGCACCCATTCGGTAAAACATGAAACTGTCAGTACAACGTAGAACCGTGTGCACAGTAAAATTCGCACGCTGACAGTCTTCTGACAGGAACGAATCTATTCATTTAAAAAACGATAAACAAAACCGGATACAATCATAGCCCACAGAGTTACGTGCGAACCACTACTCGCGTCTCAGATACGATCTTCGTTTTATCCAACGATCGTACACGCCCGTTTCATTTCGTCGCTGCTTTCGACCTATTATAAGTCAATTGTCCGATTATCTAAATTTCGCTACGCGTCTCGTCGCGTCGTCTGATCGTTAACGACGAGTAAACGAGTTCCCGTCATGCTTCATCCCCTGAATGAAACACACCCGTGTCTTCCGTCTATGCGACGTGAAACTGCGTACGCGATGCACGCCGATGCGGGCAGCGATAAAAATCCAGTGGGCCACGAGTATGCGATTATAGGGCGACACGTGCGTGACACCGTACGTCCTACGGTTTCGTACGAACGTCGAACGTCGACTCGTTAAGCCTCGCACGTGAGTGCTCGTTACTACGCCTGTAAAATTTTCCGTCAGCCAACCAACCAGTTAAAAGTATTAATCCCACGGCTTCAGCTGCAACCGAACTGTTTAACTTTTTTATAGATGGATACGCTTTTACGGGCGCTCGTAAAGGGACAGCTATTTTCGCGTAACTTTCGGCTCCAGATTTTGTTGCTGCATTCGCTGCTTCTTCGAAACGCGACTTGATTCGATTCGGACGATTTCGAAAGGATTTACGTGTGCTAGGAGTTTGACAACATTGTGCCACTTTTTCGTATCGGCTACTTTCATCAACTTTTCTCTCAGGCTATTCTCAGATTTCCGGTACATGGTGTTTTAGGATCCTGGGCTACCCAAGGAACTTTTGATCGGTTTCATCTTTTGAAATATATTTTGTTCGATGGAATATTTACAATTTCCCGATGCTGTTTCTCCCGAATGTCTGGTGATACGATATCTTCTTCTTTATTCTCCCTTGAACGGTGCAGAAGCGAAAGATTCGTTCTTAACGTTAAAATTTCTCTCGCAACGATTAGACGTTCTCGAAGCTGTTCGTCGGAGTTCTTCAAACTAATTCGCTAGTTGATGGGAACAATTTCGGAAACATAGAATATCGATGGATTGAAGGGTGAGCATCATCGGATAGTTGGGTTCGGTTAGGGTAGTTGATACGTTAAATTATAATCTCGGAGGAACTACACCGATCGTTGCAGATGCTACACAACCTAATCCGATTAAAATCTAAAATGCTACATATGGCCCTCAGGTGTCACAGCATCAATCACTTTAATTTAGAAACTTGTTACATCGTACAGACTATTGTAGCATAGATCGCTTTCACACTACCGTTTCATGGGGAAAATGTTTCTGAATGCATTTTCAAATAAAAAAAAAAAATGGTAATTATGAAGCGAAACGCGAACCAGCCGTACCAAAGATTACGATCGACGCGCGATCTTGTTGAACAGTCCCATGAAACGTTCCATCGGCAGCTGCAATTTAGCAGGATTCGAGGGGACTTTTGATCGATCACTTTGACTCTGGCGTCAAAGCAGCGGGTTCGCGTGCAACGCGAAGGAATGCGTTTCCCTTGCAACCCTTGGATGGTGGCAATCTTGAAAACTCGTAAAAGCGAATCAAACTGCGGACTTTAATCCAGCGGATGATTAAAACCCCGTTTATTGCCTGCCGGTAACGACGTTACGACGCTACATGAAATTGCATCACGCCTGCACACACGATCCGCGTTTCCATCCGCTTCGTTACATCGTGAACATAGCCGAGTAACTATTCTCGAGAAGGAGCACGAAGGGAGAGATTAAGCACGTGTCACGCGCACATCGCAAGGTAATACCTCGTTCCTCGGTTTCCTGCGTTACGTGAAAGCGTTACGGGGTGGCTGTTTTATAAGCTTAGGTGCGTCGCTACGAAAAGCCTACGTAATTATACAACGAGCCGTTTACCGTACACTTAGTCGTAAAGCGCTATTCGAGGAAGGTGTATAACGGTAGCTGTCGATTCTTGAAATTTATCGCCCATCGTTGTTGCAACGTGACGATAAACGCGATTATGAAGAAACTTTTATAGCTACTTGGAAGTTCATCAAATGGCAAAACTATGAATTAGGTTACATGCTATGAAATGTCTGTTTGTACGGCTCTGCTTCTTTACCTGAATTGTACCAATAAATCGTCTGTAATATAGTTTATGTATGAAAGTAAATGTCGTCTTATATAACGTTGTAAGTTTCTCGATACTCTAATCGCAACCATGCAATAAATGTGCATAATATACCTTGCGTTTAAACTTTGTAATTCGACAGAGATGATACTAATAAAATTTTTTAAGAAAATCCTGCCGATGGACGTATCATTGGTAGTTTATTTCCTCAATTTTTCTCTAATAAATCCAACTTGAAAATAAAAAGAAAGATATTATACCATAAAATGAACAAAGATCGCAACTTCAATTAATAAACATATTTCAAAGAAAGATCAAAAGCAGATTTAATGTGACCGGATAAAACCAACACTTCATACGTCGCAACTCGCTAATTCCCTGCAGTTTAATTCTTCGTCGCGATTAACCGCTCTTTTCCGCGGTTAATCTCGATCGACAAATTCACACGAAGCACACAACTCTTTCGCTATCAGCGTAATACGTCATAGCTGTTTTATGGTGTTTTATACTCAGTCCCCATAAAGATAGCGTAACTGTGTCATTGTTGCGTTATCCGGATAGAAACCTTACGACTTTCCACACGAGCGTCACGGTAAATCTACAATATACAAAGGACGTATAACGATCTTCTGGAAAGCAACAAACAGCCGAGAAGTGGAAAGAGGTGATTCCGCGAGATATGAATTTTGAAGTAGATGCCACGAGCGCGAGCCACTCGGCACGCCTATCTTGCCGCGACACTCGGCACCAGGTTTACGCGTCGCTCATAAACGTGAATTAATTTCAATCGTTCTGTACGAGAGAGATTGCTACGCGTGTAATTCGACGAGTCTGATTGTGGTGGTACGCGAGAAGGTCCGAGGGGAGGCCAAACATAAAACAATAATGGCGAAACATAAACGACAGAGCACTTAACACTTGGCACTTAAACAACTGGCAAATTGCTCCCTTGTCAGTCCGGCCTTAACCGAGAATTTAGGTGGCCTGGCGTGACGAACGACCCTCCCCGTTCTCGAAATCGAAATCGTTATCCGTGGAACGCGACCGTACCCGTTGCCGAGAGATTACGGAAGCTCTGAACGATGAATCATAGCGGCCTTCTTCTAAAAATGCAAATCTACGTTACAGGCTAAAAGCTTCGAATCGCTATTTGTCTCGCGGAAGCTGAGAATTGAAAAACATGTCATCTTAAAATTCCTTTACCTACTCCTTAATTAAGAATCTCTGGAAATATAGGATATTGCTGTGGTATTACCAATACCAATTTTGATTTGGTTTTGACCAATAACAATTTGACCAAACAATAACAATAGTTATAACCGAGCACCGCGAAATACCAGATTGCAAACGTTTGTCCCACGCTGTGTATGTATAAGTTCTTTGTGTACTTGTATAATATAAACTCCAATAAGTACAGAATTTACAGCAAAAGGGTGGAAACCCAGACACCGTCTCTGATCCTTGCATCGCGAAACAGCTTTTGGCGGCGTTCCATTTCGAAAATGAAAGGGATCAGGACGTGGTCATTTTAAATTCACGCGTAACCAACGAATAGGAAATTTCGTAGAATCGAGCGAGGTGAAGGGATGATGCCGGGTATCGGGGAGAACGGTTGTACCATGCGAGAATCTGACCCCAACAAAATTTCTTCTTTCATAAGAAGTAATGAAAGTCAAATAGTGGTTTGGCACCCCGGGTGGTTGGAAACGTTCGCGAGGGTGGCTGTGGGTGCGGGACACGAAGGGGTTGGTGCGGGAGGCGGTGTCCTCCATGTTAAACGCGGTATCGTGCACGATGTCCCTGCGTAACCACCCTTATTATCGGTAGACAGGCTGGATTCGAGCTGGGGAGCAGCTTTTTAATTTTACAGTGTCCCCATAAAATATTCGACGCAACAATAAAAGTTAGACCGAGCTAAGCTCTGATTTGCGAGCATTCGTCCCCGCGGAAAGGATATTTTCCACCCTCTATCCTTGGGCTATCGTTTCGAGGCAGCCTCGTAGCAGGTTTACTAGCAGATTTAGTAGCAGATTTCGACGACGACAGATACGCTGGGAAGCTTCGGGGAGAGATCGATGGGTCATTCGAGGCTTTCGAACGCGTATCGCGATGAAACGCAGCGAACTTGACAGAGAACAAACGGCGAACATCCGGCGGATTACGGATCGCGCGAAACGACCACGCCAACTGATCAAACAAACTGGAACCTGCCTATCGAGTTATTTATACGGACGCGTGGTTCCCTATTTTTTCGCGCTTTTATTTCCTTCCTTTTCCCTATTTTTTGATAGCTGTGTTTCGATCCGAAGTATACAGGTTACAGGTAACCTGGCCATAGGCGCACGCGCCGCGCAGTCTTTCATTCTATCGATACCTGTTACCGCGCGTAGTTATTCCAAGCCTGGAAAACCCGTTACCAAAGAATAATCATGATCGATATCAGCCGTGATTCACTCGTTTTGAATTACTTGCTGCGAATCGAAGCGGCCGTTACACGTATTTTTTATTCGATGAGCATCGAAATCGAACAACTGTCGGGTATCTGTCACGCGGGTGGAAGTTTTCCAATAACTCGATGACTGAATCCCCTTTCTCGTCTCCTCGTCCCTTTGCCTCGTAAACGCCCGTAAATTTTACATCGATTTTACAGTCGCAAATGATAGTTGTAGAAATTTAATTTGCGCCCGCGAAAGCAGAGAATCCATCGTTGATACGACAGTGGTTCGTTCGATTTATCCTAACGCAATAACCAGAAGATGTCTCGGCAAAAAGAGGCACCCGGTTCGCTGTGTAACGGGACGATCGTAAAATCTACGCGCTTACACGCGGTCGCGAATCGTAGGCTGGCGAACGCATTAACGACAATGGGCGTACACACGTATGCACGCGAGGCGATCACGTTGGTCGTTTTGCCAAGAGTCGAGAGAAGCGACGTTCGTAAAAGAGACGAATTCACGCTGCCGCGTATATAGCAACCGGTGATTACACGATGGACGCGGAACGAACATTCCGCGAGCAAAACCGTTCGACGGGGCACCGAACACCGACGAGTAAAACCGTTTTCCAGACGCGCATTACGCGAAACCTCCGGCAGCCTCGAACGAGGAAATAAAACAAGCCGTGCCTCCCGAGTACGATAGTACTCTACGCCACTACAGCTATAGGTACATACCGTGCACGCTTGTATACCGGCTCGATAAATGTACGAGATAACGGTACGAAGGTATATCATTATCTCTCGTACGCCGCCCGATAAAACCTTCTGCCTCTCGGACGGGCAACGTTCGCGAATCGCGGCTTTCCGTACTCGTAACCCTCGCCAGACATACAGAGAAAACGAGCGAGAGACAAACAGAGAGACGAAGAGGACAGAGGCTTGTGAATTTTTAATTTTTATCGTCCTGCAAACCGGCGAAATCCGTCCGGCCAACGATCCGAACTTGCGATTACGGTTAACGCTCGACGGTCACGAGCGAAACGCTCCGGGGACACGCATCGCGTTTGTTTCCTCCGGATGATTTTTCGTTGTACCTTATGGCACGAGTATCGCGAGACGTCCTGCCGAGTGCTCCTAACGGGAAATCGACGAAAACAGGGACAACAAGGCTTTTACGATTCGCGTGGGTCGTAATACGGTGTCACGAAGCTGGTGGGTTTATGTAAAATATAAGAGATTTGATTCGTTGGTTTGTAATTTTCAGGCAAACGGAATTTTTGTACTTTTTGATAAGAGTTACTATTTCTGCGTGACTGTAAGAATAATTATTACTCCATTGTCGTAAAATGTATGTTAAACTTGAAATGTAACGATAACTGGAACTCTTACAGACTATCACAGGTGAAACTTCATCTTTGCACTTTGGTATATTATTTTTGGTCTAAACAAAAAAAAAGCATTAATAAAGTAAAATAAGTAAAATTATACGTTTTACTATTCTTCAATGGTAAATGAAAAGTTACTTGATATACAAATCGTAATACAGCCATGGTATTATCATACACGGACGGTATTATTGAGATTAAGACAAAATCCGCTTAAATTTCATCCATGATAAGCTTCAGGGGTTAATAACACGTAACTGTAATTCGACGGTTAAATGGTTTCAAATTAATTTCATAAATCCCAACATCTCATTTGCTCATTACCGTAGCCGTCTATGAAGATTTCAGTCGTTTAAAGTATAATATTCCGTACTTTCGAAATACGTCGATTTGATATTTTACGTGTATCTTACTAAACATTATATGGCAGATGTGTTTTTAGATCTCAAGCAAATGTGACGCTTAAACGGTACCACGAAACAATTCAGTTCACCAACGAAAGGAAACATTCCACGTTGGATGCAAGGTGTCCCTTGAAAATGAACGACTCTATTTTTGGCCGTGTTCGGTACACCGTTGGAAAGTATTTTCGAATGGAACAGTGGTAACTTCGGAACGATCGAGAGACGATTGATGATCCCGGATGAGTGACGAGAGACGGATCGGCCAGCCGAGATACCGCGAGGGAGGCTTAAACGAGTATTTATGTGCGTAAACGAAGGGAAGAGTTGGTAGTGCTCGGTGGAAAATAAATAACAGGCCGGGACGTGGAAATCCTGCGTGGTGGCTGCTAGCACGATTCTACACACCGCGTAAAATCCTTCTCTGTCGGGTTAGAGATTAGAAGACGTGTCGGTGGGAAAGACATACGATAAGACATCGTTTACCAGCCGCTGCTCGCTAAAAATAGTCGAACAAGCGGACATTCGACGAGTCGAATACCAGCAACGTAAACTTGATTCTCGATATTACAGCCTCTGGAAATTGAATTGCAGGAATACGCAAAAATTACGATTTTTTAAGCAACAATTTTATCTCGCAGATGACTCGCAATTTATAGTCTTTGATTGGCTATATTATTCAGCTGTCGAAAGAGGAACGATGGAATTGCCACTTTTCAGATAAATTGTATTTACGTATTTGTGAAAACCGATTGAATTAACACTGACTTCGCTCGTCAGCTCTTCATTCACTGATCGAGGAAGTTTCTGTCATTAATTAACCAATTTGAAGACACAAATTGGAAATGTTTGACAAGATCACAAGGATACAAAGCGTACGATACGGTTCCGGATATAAAATACGTGACATGTATATTGAGAAGGGTCATGGTAATGAAAGCAAGAGTTTGCAAATTATTAATTTGATACAATACCCTAGTAATCAATCAATAAACTTTACCGTTCTTTACAGAGGTTGTTGGTGTCTTTCGATGTTACACTTAAAATTACGCTTAAAAATGAAAAAGTATTGGAAATTTTGAGTGATATTAATTCGATAAGCGAGGGATGCGTATCGGAGAACACATAGCCTGATTCTCGTCGTTTCAACGTGATTTTATCGTTCAATCCTATCGGGTTTCCATTCGCCATGCGGAGGCAGCCGGTGCTAATTAACGAGCGAGCCGAACGAAAGCGCGTAATATCGTAAAATAAACGAAGGTATACCATTAGCAAAAGTATCTCACAGCACTTAGTAGCCGGTGCTCGTTGGTATTTTCGACATGATCGCCTGTGCGCATTAACCTCCCAATAATCAGCCAGGACTTTCGTTTCCACGTAAGCATTATGCACGTGGACGTCATTAAGAGTCAGCCTTTAAAGCAGCCTTTTACGCTTTACGACCTTTTGCCGGGCGTGCAGCGGACCGTATGGCTCTTCTCGCGTAATGGTTCCTTGTGAAAGTGCAGTCGGTCGAAAGTCAAGCAAAAATCGAAACGTCGACCGCGACTTGGCTTGGAAAAGGGTTGAGTGGAGCGGTCGATATCCTGCAGATCGAAGGGATAATTCGATTAACCGAGCAGATTAGCCATTTCGGGATGGTGCATCGTCGCGTGTAACTCGATTATATACACTCGTATTAAATCGTTAAGTTGTCAGCGAAAAATTCTCCGCCGCGAGGGTTAAGTCGACACCACGGCAGATTTTAACGAGAGCGTAACGCAGCCGCAAAAGCTCGTCGCGAAGCGGAGAGAAAGGCAATGTTAATTACGACCCCCTAATAACTAGATATAGCCTGTCTGTCTGCCACGTTGATACGAATGGTGTTCATCAGAGGAGAATAACTACTATAAACCGTACAACTTTCCATCAGCGTACATCATCCTTAATCCTTACGGAATATATTCCCTAGATTAAAGGGGCTGGAATAAGAGAGGATATATTAACGAGGGTATTAAAACATATGGACTGGCGATGCTGTTTGAAACAACCACATTTTCATGAGGGATTATTTTCTTTAATTTCTGTTCACTTTTATTCCTCTCAATCTGCTTGGATTCTCTTCCATCCGCTCTGATTCACTTCCTGTTATATTCATATATTCTACAAGCACAATAGCTTTCTCTCTCGCGGTTTCCTCTATCCCGAGTTTCGTCGGAAATGTTACTCACTCTTCCATCCCCACTTACTGTACTCTTTTTTCCTGTTTTATTGTTTTCCCGGTTGCCCTCGTGTCTCGACTTTCGGCGCTGGTCGGACGCAATTCCACGCGAGGATCTTTTTAAGTAAGACGGTCGTTCGTTCGCTCTTTATCCCCCAGCTTATTCGCCGTTCACAGAAAGAATTCCAGAGGTTTTAACGATTCTCCCGACCCACGACCCGACCAGGCGTTCATCCTTCGAGTTCAAGGCGTGATTTGCACAGCTGAAAAGCAGCCATACCACTCGGACAGTCTCGGGTCCCGTTTCCTTTAACGATGTCACACGTTAACTATCTCGTTGAAAAGGGAACTCGCTGAAAAGAAAGCCCATCGAGAAATGGTAACACGGACGAATACGGTGATATTCGCGTAACTGGACGACGAGGAACGCGTGATAAATGGAGGCGAGCTGGCTCGCCACGCGGGACGACTTAATTAATCGATCCCACGTGACTTCTTCGTGGCGCGCGGAAGGATATCGTTGGCGTGGCGGCGGTGGAACAGCCGGCAAAAGGCACCGCGACAAATCGTCGATCAGATAGAGAGGCGAGCGCAGTTCTGCAGCCCGAACACGCCGTGCTCGCGCTCTGCCCAGTGGCGTAACCGCAACGAGACGTGACACCTGCGCCAATCCCACACCGATGAGGATCTACTCGTAGGTAGGCGCAACCGGTCGTAATAGTGATTTAATTTCAGCCGCGTGAGATCGAAATCGTAGATGCCGTGCCGGTTTTTCGGTGCCACTTAATGGCCACTTGACACAAACGAGTAACACGTACACAGGTGCGGATTTACACGCGTGCAAAGTGGCAGAGCCAGAACGCTGCTTCGAAACGCAGGTGTGCTCTCGTTACGCGCGCAACCACGTCAAACGCTCGCTCGTTTTGTCAAATAGAATTAGCCTCGCGACCACTTTTTCGTGCTACGCACACGCGTGTTTCATTACGTAGAATAGGCGATGCTTATCTACGTGCTTGAGAATAAATTTGCTTGAATTCGGGGTCGTCGAGGGTTGCACGGAGGCCGTATGTTAAACACTGTCTATCGGTCACCGATCTGTCCAAGCTCGAATTTCTAATTCCCTACACGAACCTGTATATATTAAGAGCGATGACTCTGCTTTTTTCCCTGTGTCAGGGGTGTATTTTGAAATATTTCCTACGGAAGGATTCAACGTTTGTTCAACGACGAGATACGAGGAGAAATTGACGAAAAAAAAAGGAGCAGACAGTGCTGAGGAACGAGAGATACCAACGTTTACCCGGAGAAAAGCGATTATGAGTGATACGCGGTAATATCCACCCCAGCCATCGGGTAGAAATTCACTTGCCGAGGAAATTAAAAACAGTCATCCAGAGCCGGGCCTGCTAATGGCGAGCATCGTTCATGTCAATATGGGCCATTGCCCGTATTACCATATTACGTTTAGGAAAGCCCCACGGTCCTATACTCACGCTGCTATTGCTTATAAATACCAGCAATTACAAAACCGGGGGTGGTTCGTTTCTCTTCCGTCCTTGTCCGTCTCGCGTCGCTAGATGGAAACTCGATTATATATGGGAGGCAGTCAGGCTTCCCTCTAGCAATCGCATTAACGTTCCGGTTTATTGAGGTATTTTTTTATTTTTCGCCGTATCCACGGCGGTCGACAACGACGTCGGCGTCGAGCCGACGCGGCGAAGCAACGGGAGGAGGTGGAGGAGCACGATATCACCGCTGCGTGTCGTTCCAGAGGCCAGGCCGCCTCTGGGATTTACAAAATTTAATTCGACCGTACGAAAAGCCGCTGGCTGGTCCAATTTCGCGCTGCCCCCGCCACGGAATTGCCGGCTAACTAATATCCTGCAGCGGAAATTGAGAAAATTGCACGAAGAACGCGATCAAACGGTAAATTGCCTCGATTTTTACGTGACCGCCTAAACGAGTTCTACGTAAACGAAGAGAAAAGAGAAGAAGACGAACCACGGACCCGGTTAAACGGTGTCGCGATCTCGAAACGATTACAAGCCGATGACCAAGAAGAACGGAAAAAGGGTTGGACAGGGCTTAGCCAGACAAGAAAAATATCGCCCTATACGTGACTATTTATTCTCGAATAACAACATGCAGTCGATTCCGCACGGTTCAGTGAAACGCGCGAGTACAATGCAAAAACGGCACGTGCAGCCTCAAGACTTCCGATCAATTAACTCCGCTTTCAATTCGTGGCGAGTAGGGCCAGTTTTCCTGCCGCTTACTTGTTAGCACTGTAACCACCCCCTGTTTTACCACCCTCGCTCTATCTCATTCTCGTTTCCTCTATTCAATCCCTTAACGCTAGACAGCCGTCCCGTTCTCTCCATCTGTTTCTTTTACTCTTTCACCGCGTTTCTCTATCCTCGTTTTTCTGCCTGGAAATCGTTTCCACGTAGCGAGATGCTACCCTCTTGGCACCCTTCGGCGAAGGATCGAAGCATATTGACGGGTCGATGGCGTTCGACCGTGGCACGATACACGGGTTCGAGGGTGCTCGAGGGATGCAATAGTAAATATTAAAGCACGCCGCGGAGTCATTGGGGCGGTAATGGGTGTCGCAGCGAGTACCCGGGCATACGGTACAGTAGTACGGGTCTAGCAGGCTATACCTGACGATTGCGGGGAGATGGAACGAGAGACGGCGATTTGACAGGCATGGGAAACACTCGAAAATTTCGTGCAAGACCCTCGAGCGACGTTCTCGAGTACGCTCCAACGGCAATGAGAAAAAATATTTTCTACCTTGAACAAAGCTCGACGAGAGTCGCGTGTATACTCTGTGTGTTGCGCGCACTCACGCGCAATTGTGTTTCGCTTGAAAATGTCATCGAGCCTAGAGTATCCTCGTTACGAGAATAAATATCGTATTGCGAGAATATATACGCGCACCCGTGTAAAGAGACGACGTATCGTGCGAGTGAACGCGGTATGGAAAGTATCGAACATGCCGCGCATTATACGCCATTACAATTCGAAGTTCTATGAAACCCTCTAATGGGCTTCTTATTGCGCTGTACGCGGAATAGAGTACGTGGCACTCGTCGTCGTGTACATACACATCGGTCGAGGAAAGAAGAAGAAGAAAGACGCGAAGAAGGAGGTGGAGGTACGTATCGCTGGAACGATTGGTACACGGGGGCCAATTACGCAGGGGCTCGGTTTCGACATTCTTGTTCCAGCCCATTCCGATCGGCGATGAAACGCGATATTATTATTACCATCGACACTGACTAAGTGCTGCAACATAATGCAACCGTGTGGCACGCGCGTGCACGCCGAGACACGCAGGTAGACACGCGGCTCGGTGTTGCGTAAAAAGCGGCCTTAATAACGGCGTGCGTTTCACAGCGCGCGGTCCGAGTAAACTTTACAAAATATCTCACCAAGGGGCCTTTCCTTGCCTCGCCATTCTCTTCTTCCACGCAGTCGATAAATGAATCAGAAAATAGCGGCGGGAGCTTCCCACACGTGTCTGGTCACGTGCTCGATAATTAGATATTCTTTAGACCGTGCATTAGGCTGCGCTCGGTATTCCATTAAGTTTCCGAAGGAAACGGCCCTACGATCCACCACGAATAACATTATACACCCCCGCCCCGACGTTTCTCACTCTCAAACTCTCCTTTATATTAATCGTCGGCGAATTTAACGGCCGGATAGCGTGCCGAATCGTCACGATATCGCTCGACCCATGATCGTGCTACTCCACGCTCTCATCTCCAATCGGAAGTCGCGCCACGCCCCTTGAGACGTTTCTCTCGCGCCAAGCAAACGGCCGGAAATTAATTATCGTCGAGGAACCAACACGTTGACCGAACGTAAGGAGTTGAACGACCGACTGTGATCCGTGGCGTAATCGCGTGGGCTGCCGCGGGTACGCGCCCGAATGTCTCTTTATCCGTTGACTTAACCAACCATCCTCGTGTCATCCGGTGACGATCCACGAGCGAGCCAATTAATCGTAACCGGGAATATTTCACGCTTCGAAGTATCGTCATAGAACTGTCCAACGTACAATGTCGATTCGCACCGAACTCTACTCGTGCAACGAAGAAACATAGTTGAATAGTATCAGAACGATAGTATCGAAAGGATATTACACCGTTTCGCGTGCCTGGAACGTACAAAAATCGTCGCCAATTTAATATATAATACTGACACAACGTACAAGCTTACCGCTCCCGACATTTTTCCATCTCCATAGAACACGTGTAACCGATGCCCGGCTATAAACAAATCGTAGTGGATTTCGAACCGGTTCCGATTATTATTATAAAGTCCGCGTGCATAAGCATCTCGGTCAATTATGTACGAGTATATTCCAAGTCACGACACCTTGCGACCCAACCCTGGAAATAATCTCGATGAACGATAATACGGCAAGGTGCAGCGATAATATTCCAACGACATTGCGGAGAACGCTATACATTATAAATATACAATAATTCGATCCAGCGGAGCTCAGAGTCTGGCCGTGTAACGTGGTCATAGTTAAACGGTGTAATGCGGATTAAACGGTCGGTGATTCGAGTAAATTCAGGAGGAACGGCGTAACACGGTATTATGTATCGCGGGTCCCCGAATCGGAGATTAATGCGTCCTGGGCTTTACATTTCATTGGCTCGCAGCTTCTACTCCCGTTCGCGTTTATACGCACATAAATGGAGGCGTTAAACCGACTGCCTGACAACTCTGATAATTGCCCGCCGCGTAAAACCCGTTACGAGCCTTGTTTGTCAGTTTCGCCAACGTATATTACACCCTTCCGCCCGCGCTCTCCTTTCGCGCCACGCATCGTACCGCGTTTTCAACTTCGTTCGTCGAACGAGCTCCGCCACCAACAAACTTCCCTCGTTTACCGGAAACTTCCAGCTACACGGCACCTGACGATTCAGAACGAGAGACGAGAGAGATGAAACTTCTTTTTCAAGCGTTTTGTACATCGAGTAGTTTTCCTTATCTTTTCTAAACGCGCAGAGACTCGTGTTTCGGGCTTTCTCCAGGCTGGTGAAGAGATTCTGATTAAGCGACGACTAGAGAAAAAGATACAGCGCGTATACGTTTAAAAGGTACACGATCAACGGTTAACTTGATCTTGCGGAATATCCTAAGAGATTCAATTACACTTTGCTGTCGTAGATGGAGTAGAAGCCTGCAATAATAGCGTCGTATCTAGAGACGTATCGTGTACGTATAAATCAAGGAAGCCGGGGAATTAATAACCAACGTTTAATGATTGAACTATTCGAAAGGCACTTGGATTTAATAAATTAAAAACAAATTACGATATTCATCTGTTGAGAATTAAATGGTAAGCGTAACTAAATGCTAACAAAGAAGTTTACAGAAAGTGAACTAGATCTGTCTTCTGAGAAGCATGATTATTGGTTAAGTTTCATTTGATACCGGAAATAAATACCTACGCCCACTTCAAATTCTATATTAATATCCAAATGTAAATTCTACACGCTAAATGAAACAATAATCTAGAAACTTGTGTCACTCTTACATAAATCAATTAAACAAATTGATACATCTTTTAATATGCGACAATTATCTGATCAAAATATCCAATTACAAATGACAGTAAAACGATGTTGATGTGAAACTGAGAAAGAACAGGTTTCAACAGACGTCACCTCGATCGATGAAGATAACGCGTCAATTAACCTCGCGACATTTACAGTTTGATTATCCTATCCGTCATAATGACCAATTACATAGTACTGTTTCTCCGATCTGTCTCTATCCGGGTATACACGATGAACATATAATCGACGGGAAATCGTGCACACGCACGTAATACAGGGACAAATAATTACCTATGGATTACCTACCGGTGTGTCGTGACGCAATGGATACCGTGCTTTTTCGCGTCCCATTAGACTCTCTACGTTCCGCCTTACAGTAGCAAGAAAATCTCATATAAACACGCACGGTAGCTCGTAAACGTGCTCCGTATTTGCTCTACTGAAAACACACCGTGACTCTATTCTCGACGCAAGAAACAGAAAGGAACAATAAGCGTTTCAACGCAGAAACAATCTTGCACTGATTGCACGCGAGATTTCGAAACGGATAGCATTCCACTGAGATCGCTTTCGATAGACGAGAAAGAAAATCATTCTACTAAAAGTTAACAGTTTGACGAATAGTAAAATAGCTCAATTTTTATCAAACTTACAATCGCAAACGCCACTTCTATCACATCGCATACCGACTGCACAAATCAATTTAATCAATTTATAACATACTACGTATTATACGTAGCTCTGATCGTTCTATAGAATAAAACCACCGTGGATTTAAGAAACTATAGTGCCAGTTTTACAGAATTAAATTAGGTCTCCTGGAAAACAACCCAGCGCGTATCTGCTACTTAAATTCCTTTGATACGAATTTTATATCTCAATCGTCGATAATCCTAGTATTAATAGCCGCAAACAAAAACTGTAGCAATTGTCCCATCACACTTCGCTAAAGGCATAAAGACATTAACACGGAGTAACTTCTAAAGCACGCAGCGATATCTAAGGGCGTTGAGAAGCGTGGAGATACGAATCTCTGAATCTCATCCCCTTCCTTCGACGATATTTCGCGCGCAAGGGTTAAAGAAGTGGCAGGACATTAAGGGAAAGCGCGCGCGAAGGGTTAGTTCCTGGTTAACCGCATCGGCCCCCGTCCCTCCGTCGCCGAAATAGCGCGACCATCCCTCGAGTGATTAAAAACAATTACAGTTTCGTCGGCGCGGCATCGTTTCCCGTCCCTCTTCCCGTAATGAGCATCCTGTTCCCGGGGAAAGGAGAGAAAAAAAAATAAAAAAAGAAGAACGGACGGTTGAGCATCTGAGCCCCTGCGGGTTATAGGTGGTCGAATATTCCCTACCTACTCTCATCCCCTCGCTACCTCTTGTCATTTCCGCGGTACATTTCTATGAAAATATTTCCACGGGTCGGTGGAGCATAGAGGTAGGGTTAGAAATCCAGTGCGGATCCTACGCCGTATATCCTGGACGTAGTTGTTGCTCGCAGGGGTGGCGAGTCTTGTACAACAAGGGGTAAAGCCCTGACGCGACTCCAACCGACAGAGGGATGATTTTCACGCTAAATCACGGAATAACTTGCCAGCCAAACTCGCCATTTACACGAACCCGATGGATTCATAGATGAGCCGGTTTTCAGTCAGCGTTCGAATTGCATGATACATAGCATTGTACATGAACTGATACACGAACCTCTCGAATTACAGCACAAGTCCTTCTATCTATCCTTGCAAATGTTAATTAACGATTAGCCTGGAGCAAATAACCGTTGATCAACAGAGTTTCCGCGGATGCTATCGTCAGTTGTTTCGAGAAAGACCGTTTCAGAAGGTACGCTCGTAGATTGTTCTCAGCAGGTGATACAGCTGCGTCGAGGTCCATTAACCCCTCGATCACCGGGCTAAGACGCGTCGTTCACGCGACATGCTCGATGTTGATATAAATGAGGCACCCTGTTGACATCCGTCGTCCCGGACGAACGTCCCTATAATTTATATGCGGCGATTTTTATTACGGTACTTTTGACGAAGTATAGTCCTGGCATTGGCAGCCATTCGACCGACAGTGGAGCAATTTTTACGAGCAATCTATCCTTTCTAACGGCATGAAATATTTCTCATTCGTTATACTGACGAATTTTATTCAATTTGGCGAACGAACGACCAATAGTAAGGGAGGAGAAAAAATAGGAGATTGGCTACCATAGTTGGAGAACGATCGGTGCTGCGATCACTTAACCGTATTAAAGTCCCTCACGGATGCATGGAATTTTTTCATAGATGCAGGCTGTTTACACGGGAAAATTCGATGCTGTTCCATCAAACCGGGATGCAAAGGGAAAATGCGGTTTCGTCGTTTGCGTTTACATCCGCTTGTATCGGGCGTAAACGCATTACAACATGCACTCTTTTGTAGAAAAGCTGAAGCTCGTTTTGTATCAACCGGCAAAGCGGCAAAGAAAATTGCAATAATGTTGATGCGGTTGTGCGTCGGACAGCACTTCAATTTGCACAAGCCACGAAGTACAAAGAGAATGAAGTATAAAATGAAGCGCCGTAGAAAACAAAAAAATTGCGTTTAAAACCGCACGGAAGTATAATACTGCTTTGTTCGCAGACTTTTCCCGACTACGGAATTTAATTCGTTTTTCCAGCGTACCGCTCGTCCAGACAGCTGCTCTCCTTCCGTTTAACGAGGAAACGTTATGGGAGGCCGTCTTCTTCGCGGCAAAAGATGGATTTCCAGAGGAACGAAAGCGACTATCAGCGAAGAGATCTTCCTTTTCAATCTTCATCGAACCGTCCCCACGGTTTAATCAATCGCACTTGCCGCAATTAAATTTCTTTAACGAGACTCGGGACTCGTGGAAATTAACGAATTCAAGCTCGCTGGCCACATAGATTAAAATCGGTTTAGCCACCAGCGTTCCGACCACCGTTTCCCTCGAAGGACCGTCGTCTCGCTTCCACCCTTTCCCACCCCTCGTTCGTTTCGCCTCTTTTTCGCGGTGTTTCCGTGCTTCGTCGAATTTCCGGGCGTCGGCACCCCCGCAATATCGTAAGTAATTAAACAATTTGCCTACAGATGGAGTTTTTAGTCGAAGCATTTCGCGCTTACTACCAGCACCACCGCTCGTTCTCCGTTTGCGCCATGCCACCGCCCTGCCTCATCACTATGCATAACCGCATTGCTGCTATATTAAAGCGCGTGCGGGAACAGCGCGTCGCTAAAATGCTCGCGTGATTAAAAATGATGTCGCGGAAATTCCGACATCCACAGAATGTCAGGCAGGACGAAAGGCCGCGGGGAATAACACCGGTGCTTCGCCACGTTCCGCCACGTCGACAACCTGTCGCGCTCCTACGCCCGCGTCCAACGGTCTCTCCGCGTTAAGCCTGCTCGGTAATTAATCGTGGAAAGCGACACGTGTGCCAACAGAGACGGACGAACTCGCGTTCTCCTTGATTTTCCAGCGTACATTTTGAAATTGCTGTTTAATTGCTACCTCTCGTCTTTCAAGAATCCCATTCGTTTACCTTATGCTTCTATGTTTCGTATATATTCGAGCAAAGTTGAACAGGAGATAGAGAACAAACGAAAACGCTATCTCATAAAGGAGTGAAGAATATCTTTAGACATCGAGACTCCAATGTACGAACTTCAGAGGATCGCACTGATTAACTTCATAGATTGAAAAATATAGTGGTACAAACGCTGCTGTTTAAAACCTTCGAATTTATCGTATTCGTATTTATGTCATCTTCTTGCGACGAACGATCTTATGGAAGCAAGCGATTTGTTCCTCGATAATCGAAATTAATCGTGTACTTTTGCAATGAAATTAAAAAAGAAGTAAAAAATTGCAGTCGATCAGTTTGCCTTGTATGCCATCGACATACCCAATTTCATTTAATTTCTTCCGTATCTAATTAAAGTTATCCTTGTCCTAGCACTGCTACATTATGCTCGCCTATTTCCTATTCCACTCGCGTTTTACCAAAGAAACGCAATGTCCACTGAAGGAACGTTACCCTGTACAAGGCAGGAGCATTGAAAAGGCGAGGCAGACGATAGGGAGAATTTTTTCCCCTTGCGACTATGTAACCTGTCGTGGCGTAGTTAACGTTGAACCGCTGTTACCGAGGCTCTATGGGTTTACTGAACGTATCGTCGACGAGGGTACAGCTTTTCCTGCGCCGCTATCTGAATCTTTATGGGACGGCTTTAACTACGGGGGTAAATAGCGAGCGAGTCTCGACTAGTCGTAATGACGATGCCCGTGTCACCTAGCAGCCCTTTCGCCACGTCCGGCCGAAAGGGCGGAATAATTCGCATGTGAATCGCGAACGCATTCCTCGCGTCACGACAATCGCGCCTGGTAGCTAACGAACGTAGCTGTATGGTGTTTTTCAACGGTCGATCTACTTTGACGCGACACTTTTTCCACCATGTTTATACGCTCGTCTTGAAACGCGAGCGATCGAGTCACGGAAACGATGAAGCGGCCCGACGAATCTTTACGACGGTGTTACGCGCGCTGGAAAGGCGAACGAAACGAGATATCGTCACGGCAAGCTACGACGTCGTTAACGAACGTCTTAATTTCGCTTTTTGTTCCTGTTAGGTCAGTTAGTTTCCTCCGCGGGGTTACGATATATCGATTTCCGCGCGATTCTAGCGATCGGCGTAACCTCGACGCTTAACGCGCAGTTACGAGACAAAGAAAGAGTAATTGCAGGAGCAACGCGCACTTTGCGAACTGATTCAGCGACGTTGAAATGCCAGGAAAAGGAACTTGTGTTCTCATCATTTACGAGATAAAGATACCACTCACTGGTACGTGGAATACAGAGAACCCGACGAGAAGATAGAAACTATGCAATGATAGCGAACTGCATTTTTTACACGTTTTCTCCAACGAATGTTCTTGGAAACTCGTCGAATGTTCTTCAAAGATCGTCCGTAAATTCCACGCTGGTTCCTTCCAAAGTAATGTATCTACGTATGTATCGGAAAAATGATGAATTTCGTTCGTACGAAAGGTTGAAAAGTAGCAAATGAAAGAAGTATGCTCCTTCTGACAGACGAAACCAGAAAATTACGATTTCTTTCGTAAATTCGTGATTGAATATTCCTTGGCAAGGAGCATCCTCGTAATCCGTATAATTGCAAATTTCCCTTAATCCTGACGAAATAGAATATGATTGAGACTCGCCAATCGCGTCCCGACGTTCAATAAAGCCTGACTGGAGATCAAAGGAACATCCTCAATGGAACTGCTCGCTGCTTGCTCTCTCTCTCTCTCTCTCTCTCTCTCTCTCTCTCTCTCTCTGTCTGTCTGTCTTGAAGAACGAGGAGAGGAAGAGAGAGCTAGACTGCCTTAGAAATATTATATACCTGCGAAAACGTCAGACGTTGTCGAAAAGCCTCTCTCCCAGGAGGGATAGCATTTCAGTCGAAATATTCGATGTCTCGACCGACGACGCGCTTTTGACGAACCCCAGCTACCTTCTAATTGCGATAGCGAGAAATTGCTCCCGCGATTCGTTTGGTGACGCGAAAATCTCATTCGATAGCCATTCTTCTAGTCAGCGAGAATAACGAGGTCTCTCTTTGTTGTTAAGAGCTTTATAGATTAACTGTTTTACGTACAGGTTAGTTGTATAGTTATTATTGTATAGGGTTAGTCAGTCACAATTTTATTTTTGATTAATGATTTCAATATTTTTCATTTTTTTCCTCAGTCATTTTTTTGTAAAATTGAAAAATACGAGTAAATTCTCTATTAGCAAACTGCATTGATTATTAAGGTATTGTAAGCATTAATTCAAACTGTCTGATCATGGCAGTACAGGGATGTGAAGAAGTAAGAAATATTTTGTGATAGATTTGGCTCGATAAAGTGATGTAGCAATAAAATAATTACTTTACACACGCAATCGAACACCTAGGTATTTAGTAATTTTCCTAATCAAGGATAAGTTACTATTTATAATTTATTTATTAACTAGCTGACGGATTACATTTTTTGTATAATTAGTAAGTACGAATAATGACGAGAATACGTACAAGCATACATCAATAAGATAATACAAAATAAGTATTGTACGAAATAATATGATACTATTATATCATAGTGGAGCTTCGATTTTATCAGAGCATCAATAGAATTAAAGGCACAACCGATCATACGAACATCGATATAATAGAAAGTTTTAAGGCCATCTCACAAAAAAAGAAGATTGGGAACAAAAATAGAAATTGAAAGAAGTTATTATATTTTTATCCAAAAATGTTTGTCTCTCATTGACATTAACATTTATAAAATACTACAAAATGAATGATCTCCTCTCGTGCGAAAATAAAGCAAGCACAGTTAGAAAATTACAATTTTTACGTACGTTTCTAATTCACTGGCTAAGAGGAGCTTCATATAGCTAAAAGCTCATGCTATCTACCATTCCTCAAAATTTCACGTATTTTAATCGAAACAATAATTTCGAAATCGACACACGTGTTTTGGCAGAGTGAAAGCGAAACGGATGACTAAAATTTTTGGAACACGATCGAACGCAGACGACATGGGGAATACGGTTGAACGTCGAATGGATCACAGAGAATACTTTATCAGGTCGTCGTTTGCCAGCAATGCGTATCCACGTACGATATTCTCTCTGAATATGGTAGCAACGCGACTCTGCCTACGGCTACGCCGCCATTCGATCTTTTCAACGAAGGACATTTCTCGTTCGCAAACAGACGTTTAATTTCCCATGCAAATATTATGTATGCGATGGTCGTCCGTTCGGTACACTTTTCGTGACTTTGTCCGCGGACGAACGTATTAATGGTCCGTTTCTATATTAATACCGCATCATCCGCTTTTCTTTTGAGATTAAATACTCGTTAACTGAAAAGCAGTGTTCGTCACAGGTTACGAAATTTCTATTTTCGATGCGGATTGCTCAAAACGGAGATTATGACAAGTGGATTACGTTTGGCTATTAAGAAAGTAGAGTTTTCGATAGTCGATATATTCAACCGTATGCGAAGATTATAGAAGATCTCTTTTGTGATGAATTTCTCTCACACTAGGAGAGTTCGAACGAATATTGTTTCCAGTCGAACGCAACTGCGATTTAAAAGGCAACATCAAGGATTCGGAGAAATATATCGTGCTGATGTATAGTAGTAGATGTTATACAATGTAAAAAATTGCAACAACTGCTTCAAAGAACCGATTGCCGAAGAAGGCAAACTTTCAGGAAACCAGTCATGAAGCAACCTGATAAATGTTCGATGAAAGTAACTCGAAGAAACTATGCGCAAGCCTATCATTTAATAAGAAAGAAATTCTATAAAAATACATTGCCTTCGAATTTTTCTAAAACGTCAAGCTTCGCAAACAACCTAACGTTTCGAGCGAAGATGGAGAAAAAACAAAACGAAGACAACAAATTGCTCGAAACGAAATTTCAACGATAGGGCGGAATCCCATCGGAGGATGAGTAGTGATGGAGTCACGTCTCCATTTTCACGTAGCCATTATGAAAACGTTGCACGATCTAACGCTCGAACGATTGAGGCAAGGAACGATTTATCACGACACCGTTCGCGCGATATCTCCCATCTGACTTGCAAAATCGGCCGCGCGATGTGACGTACGTTTTTTTCCGAAAATGCAAATCATTCGGTGGCTCGCAGACGTTCGCCCAGAGGATCCAACGCCGGGGAATAAATTGAAAAGGATGAATGGGGATACGAAGATGACATTCAAATTCGGTCGCGGAGAAAATGACAGAAATATACATATGTCGCGTACCCTTCGCGCATTACGCGTAATTGCCTGGTATTCAGATACCAAGAAATTGAGTTTCGCCTTCATCCCGTGCCGAATCGAGGGACATTTTATTCCGAATCAACGGTCCCCTCTCGTTCCAATCAAACATTCTCTGCCACTGTTCTTATTATATCTGCCTTTCAGGCCAGAAACGATATGCTAGAGATTGGCCCTAAAGCACATGATATTTCCTTATTCTTTTGTTACTATATCGAAAAGCAATTTGAGATTACAACAGAAAAACGTAATCGCTACGTCCTCGTTGATTTTTTGATTAAACGAAAGGATCGTAATATGACATAATTGAGAACGAAAATAACCCGTTAGGTTCAAAGACGTGAATCTTCTGAAAATAGTTGATGAATGGATACAGTTTTTCGGAAATCAAGGATATGCATTAATTGTCTTAACAATTTATACCGTAATAATTAATTTAATACTACGACGAGTAATATTTCTAAAATTCTGAAGAGTAAGAAAGAACACGATTAGCTCCAAGATCGAATAAAAAGACAATTCTGTGAAGATACGAAATTTGATTTATGGTGTCCTCCCCTTGTACTCTTAGTACAAGTTCGATTTATGCAAAGTACTGTGTTCAGTTTTACGATGTTGAAATTCAACCGACGCTATCTTAAACTGTTCTCTAATTTGTATCGCATGTTGTGGCCTGTCGACGAAGCAAACGAACCACCACGATAATCACTGCGAAGGTCTCATAGAGACGCACGGAGACGCATCGAAGTAGCTTTATTTGCAATTCTCGACCCTAATGACCACTGGTCATCTCCGTTAACACAGCCGGCCCGATGTTTGACGAGCATAAAGTCCAGCGTGTTCGCAATGAATGCGCACCCTTTCGACGTGTCTTATCGCGGTGACGAGCGAAAGATCCGAAACGAGTTGTTCGAGGCGCTGGAAATGGCCGGCGAAAGTGACGAGGGACGTGTTTAACACGCTCGTCACCAGCGGATTAAGAGACCAGAACTGACCAACGGTCAGTTCCCATAGATCGGGAAGATTCAATGACGGATCAACAATGCGGCTAAGGGTCGACCGATGTTTGCCAATGATGAGCTGAACAAGGGCAATCGGCTACGATAAGCCACTCCGGAGAACAATCCTAAGTACCGTGAGACGAGTCCTGTCGTCGTATCTTAGATCGACCGCAACTGACCACGGTTAATTGATGCTCGTCAATTTGCAGAGCTGACCCGTCATCAAAGGGGTTCCCCGAGGGCTGTGCTTCGGCGACGTATAACACGGGAGGAAGGGGGCACGCCAGACGTGAAAACGACCGCGAATCGGACCGGAGGAACCGCTGGCGACCGTTCGACACGTGACACCCTGTCAATCTTCATTTTCTCGAAATAGAAAACGTGGTTGCGAATAAAAAGGGAAACGGACCGGTCCATTCGTTTCCCAGGTGAAAGTTCGAGATTAAACGAACGTGCCGTGTCTATTGTCGCCTATTGGGTTTACGAAGGCTGCTAGTTGAATCGGGATGATCAAGCATTTAAGATTTCCAGGGGTACATTCTATTCTGTCATGATATTCGGATGTTCTAGCTACGTATAAACAATTATTAGGTCGTACGGAAAATTTCTTTCGTTTTATAAGGAAATAATGGATGCACAACATTTTCTGTTTTATATTATTTTATCAAACTACGTATGATCCATTTTGTTCTATCAAAATAAAGATCACAATGTTCGGCAGATTAGGTTTCATGTTTGTATAAAGATAAGTGGTCGTAAAAGACGTGTCTGTAAAAGAAGGACGCTTTTCAGACAACCTAATACAACTCATAAATTAAGACGTATATATAAGAATATAAAAAGTGTTTGTTAACGAACATTTAACATAAATTAGAAATTATCATGACATTTATGTGCTTGTTTATACCATCCTATTGCGATAAATAAGCACACAGAAGCAAGTTATTTATTTCTCAAAAAGTTGGACGCTAGGCATCTGTCCAAGTAGAAAAGAAACGGTTGGTTGACCAGCCTTTCGAGGTAGCTTCCGAGAAACTAATTCATATGTCACAGGTTGTGGGTCATTAATCACGAAATACAGAAGTTTTGTTTAGGAAAAAGTTTGGTTACACATTGTCAGTAATTCGTCGTGGAAATACTCGTCAATCGTTGACTATTTATCATGGACATCATGGTATCGACATATTGTTAGAATGTATTTCTCATATGTTTTAGAAATTCCATCGCGTCGAAGAAGACCGTAGCAGTTCACAACGGTGATATGACCAAAGATCGAAACCCGAGATGAAAAAAAGACAAGTCAACGAAGCATCTCTCGTGACGCGAGATCATTACGAGGGAGGATGTGTGGGTTGCGAGTTTTCAGAATCTTTTCTTCCGTGAGTGACAGACGGCCTCTAAATTGACCGGTACGTGCGTGTGTATCGCCCTTGAGGAAATCACGTCGAGGGTAGCCAGACGGTATCGGCTTACCCCAATTTCACCCCAATCATTTTGAAACCTAAAACCACGTTGCGCAACGTCCCTTTCTGTGTGCGCGACGTAGCTAGCTACGAGTGTTACACGGATGATAGCGATACGGTGAAAAAAGAAGGAAAGGTATCGCAGACAGTTGCTGTCCAGCACAAGGAGAGAGAAGGGAATTTGACAAATCGCGAGACGTCGAATTGTACGTGCGTCGATTTTTCACGTCGACGAGATGGCCAAGAACAACAGGGACGCGTCTCGAGCATTTCTCAAGCAGTGGAACGGAACGAAAACGCGACTCGCGAGGCGGACACACGTGTGCATCTCCAGATCGGAGAAATCGTCGACGATTTCCTTAAACCGACGGCTCCACACCGATAATGCGATTGGTTGGTCGCGCCTTGTCACACGGAGCTCGATGAATCGTTTCGCGCGATTCAACCGTAGATTTTAAGCCTCGTAACGCTGCGACTCCGTGACAAATCAGGACGAAGTAGCGAACAGAATCTTGTTTGCTTCCTTTGAACACTCGACTCGGTTCAATTCGATCTTTCGTAACATACGACTCTGCTTCTAACAATTTTACACATCGCGTTATACCGATAAACGATTATAACCAAGAGAACGTAAGCACGTTAGACGGTACATATGCGTTATAGATACATTGATTTCCATTTACGATCGCGTATTGTATATCGATTTCCATTTACGACCGTACGATCTCTGGTGAAACGGAAGGGTCCGTGTAAATTAGTACCACGATACATTAATTTACGTTCAACGTTCGAACGTTAAAGAGGCGTACGTGTCCTACGTATGTAAATAAAATGCAAGCCGGAGCACCGTTTGTAAAGCGTTCTCGCAGGTCATTAACGCGAGCGTCGTGTCGAGTTGCACGTGACGATAGGACACGACAGCGGAAGAATCATTGTCGGTTTTAAAATTTTAATTACATCGACCAGGCGCGCATAGACTATTCGAAATCTCGACCGGTTACGTTAGACGGTTAGAGCCTATGGAGCAGCTAAGGGAGCAATAAAACCGGCCCCGTGACAGCGTTTCAAACCATTTCTATCCATTTCAGCCGCGTTTTCTTCCTCGCTTCGGTAAATCGTAAAACAAAGTGGACACACGCGGGGACCGGTTGGTTGCCTCTCTTCGATTCCATTTACTGCGTCCAGAGACCGTGTCAGTTCTTTCCTTGCTGACCATGGACCCTGCGAACGCGACAGAAGCAACGTACGAGGCCAGGAAATGTAAATTAACGTCGAGTGCGGCCAGGTAATCACGCGCGGCGATAAAATGGTGATAAACGAACGAAACGAAGCCGGCAGGCAGCGATGCTTATCGAGTATAACTCACATTTTTCGTGCCACCGAACGCCATAGAAAAATCCTGCTCGCCTTCGTTTATGTCACCGGGTTTCACCCTTCCCGATCGTTTTCCAACATATACTGTCTCACATTCGTTTCACGCGCGTGTAAACCGAAAGGAGACGCGAAAGTATGCGATACGTAGCGAAATGCATCCCGTGGTGCGTGTTAAAGAGACGTCGTTTTCCGTTTACTTCGCCAGAAGGGGTTTTCTGTTCCCCCATTCTCACGGCGATGCTATCTACAGCAGAAATACGAAACTGCCTGTATAACCTCGTGTTAGCTACCTGGCGCATTACGCCACCCCAAACAGGCCCCTCTTCTTCTCCTCTCATTAACGCCACGATGAATCCATTCATCGACACTGTTCACCAAGCACATTCGCAGCGGTACAGGCGGAACCCGCACGAAAATGAAAAATGAATCGGGGATTAACGCGTCGTCGACTAATCCTCTTCCCGCCTCTTCTATTGGGCTTCGCGCGATTCAGATTTTCGACGTTGTTGTTTCGAGGTTGGTAGAAGATGCTTCGATAAGTGTCACAGATGGTCTAATGATTAATCCTTTCGCTTCTTTGATTAATCCTTCTTCCATCTTACTACGGGATGTTGTACAGGAAACATTTTAATTTAGATATCTCGAAAATTGAATCCTTAACGCGAACAACTGAATCTTCTATGTGGAAGAGAAAGTAACTAAATTTGATTTTTAAACTGTCGCACGTGTTTAATTCTCTGCAGACAAAATATCTCGCGAAATAACATTTACTCTGATCTATGTATCAAATACCTCGCGTCTTAACGAGGAAACACGCGAAGCAACGTTGCATGAATTTCTCGTCGCGAGATATTTTCTCCACAGCTGTCAGAATGTTAATAACAATTAAACACGCAACGAGGAATATCCCTAATTGCGCCAGCTCTTGTATCGGAACACGATTATCAAAATCACACGGCCGAGGAAAAATAAAAGACTAGGGGAAGCGATACATCCCCTGATTCTAATAAAAGGCTGCAGTCGTGACCAGGTCGAGAGAGGAAGAGATGGCTACGGAATCGACATTAGTCGTTAATGAGAGAACGGTGGTTACTGGTCACACCATCGTGTCACGCCATCGGGGCAGTCGGCAGGACCCCATCGTGAGAGCATCTCTGTTTCGAAACACCATAGACTATTCACGCTGGTGGAAAGGGGGGACCCCCATATTCGCGGGGGGAGGACACGTGACTGCTTTATGGCGAAGCGACGAGGGGGTGCCGAACGTGTAAGTGCGAGGGACGCTCATCTTTTGACCGGACGCTCGTCCCTCGTGTTTCGAGCGTTCCTCTACGAGCAAGCGGACCAAAGTTAGCCGTTCTATAGGAACGACGGTTATACTGATGCGCGGAACATATTTATGCCGAAAGTGCGTATTGTTTTACAGGCTGCGACAGTGTGTACAAAGGCAGCCGGTGCTCTTTATATCCCGCTCTTTCGTTTTTCATTTTTTTTCCTTTCTTTTTTTTGTATTCGGGCTTCCGTCAACGAGCCAGGAGGGCTAACGCCAGTCAGAAGCATTACAAAACGCAATTTCCGGACGCTGGGACGATTTCTCGTGCGAGCAAGGATCGAGGGTGGACCAGGGGGCATAAACGCGTCAGTCAATGGGCGTTTGCGAGCTTGATGTCAATCGAGCGCGAGCAAGACAGGGAAAAGCTTTGGTGTCGCGCGGACGGAAGCCCGTGCAATTAATATTCGCCAATCCTGTGAGCCACCCTTCAACGCGAAATCGATATCATCCTAAAGGCGCAACTTTGCCCGAATATCGAACATTTTTTTTTTTTTTTTGTCAATGCTTCTATTACGCTTCTATGTCCAACGACGAGAATGAAAATTTAGTAAAAATCTATTATCCTTATAATTCTAATATCGCATGAACGACGATGGTGAAGAATTCGGAATCTATTAGATTGTCCGGAAAGTGTCTTTCTTTTGCAAACGTGTTTTTTACAACAGTGCGCCTTTATACAAACGTGAAACCAAGTGAAAATAATATAAAACAAAAAACATTGTGCGTCTGTTATTTCTTCGTAAAACGAAAGAAACTTTCCGGACGACTTAATACACAAATTTCCCTCCCGTCCTACTTCTAGCAACGATACAGATCGTTTAAAGAAAAGGAGAACAGCATGGCGAAAAAATGTCATTCTCGAATATTCCAGACCACCCTCGCGATTTCTTTTAACCACACGATTTCTTTTTCCACGTGACCGGGCTAGATTCAGGTTTGCGGTGGCGGTCGACGAATCACGTACACCGACGAATCGAGGTCTAACAGAATTTGAACACGTTGTGGCGACGGGGCGGCACGTATTGTAAAGGCCACGACGAAACAATAAGTTGCGCGTGTCTGTGGCGTTTAATCGGCCACGGTGCACCGTGACTCCCTGCGGAAAGGTAACCGATGAAAAACGTGACAGCGTTGTCCATGTACACGTGGACCGCGCCAGGATCTCTGGCAGAATCGCTGAACGGCAGAATTATATCGTGTACATTCTACAACGTGATAACTACACGGTAGTGACAGACGACGGACAACGGGTTAGCGCGTTGCAAAACTGTGTTGTGCCAACGTACTTGGCCGATGCCGGGGGAACGAATGGGTTGCATGGGTTTTCGCAGTGAATTATGGGCGTCGTGGGTGTGCCCCGGCGCGATACGTCAAGGCAACGAGACAAGAATAATAAAGTAAAACGGAAGGGAAGCGGATAGAGAAGGTCGTCGTTTATACCTAGACACGATATAATGACCCGTCGCGATTGCATCGATCTTTTACTAGTTCCACCCGCTGCAGCGTTTCCTAATGGAGCGATTGCACCCGCAATTCGCCGATTGGCCGTAAATCTCGAGCACGGGTGTCATTAGGCGTGCCATTAAAATTACTATTCTTTTGCACGAGCTTCGCGAGCCAAGGCTATCCACCAACGCGTTCGCAAACAGGGTTAAATCTCCTGCCGTAAAGATTAGCCGAATTAAATTGGATTTTTATCTGCGTATCGTATCCGTTGCTCCGACGCGACGCCACGTATCTATACAGCCCTGTCGTCGCGTTAACGTATCAGGAAACTACCCGTACCTCGAAGAGAATTTTCCAACGATGAACCCATGGACGGTCAAGTTTATTTCGGTAAAAAGTTTCCTGACAGGATTGAAAAGAAACGAATCTGTTAACCGTAGAAGACGAGTCAGCTTGTCAGTTGGATCGTCAAATCGTCAATCTTCGGAGCGTAATAATTTGTCTATTAAAAATCCCCAACTTCTTTAAAGGACGTTCGGAAGTTATTAATTCATTATGGAAGTTTAGTCACCGTTAGGAAGAAATTACATAGAGTGGAACTTTGGCTTGGTGATTTTCACGATTAACAGAAAAATGGCAAACTCTGCCGTGGTATAAATAATAGCTGAAGTAATTCAATGTCTCAACTTGAAATGGATAAGTCTAGAAACGATAAGAGACTCGTCGTTCATTATATCTAAACCCGTAATCTCCGTGCGAGATACGGAGCCAATGGGTTAACCATCAAGCGACTCAATTACAACGACGGTTACTTTCGATAATATAGAATCCTATAACGATCGATGCAGGTGACGAGACGTTTCGTCTGCGATGAAAAAAGGAGCAACGTTCTCACGGATACGTTTACTCACCTCGAGGGTAAAAGCCCCTACGTTGAAACATCGACGAGGAAGTATTTATTAGATTGGAATCTAAACGCCCCCGAAGATCTAAAAGCGTATTTCCTTCGCCGTAGGTGGTTTCGTGGCTCGGACGACCCTTTCCGATCGATCGACGACCTACAAAGGCCAGTTCCTGTGTACGTTTCGAGGGTCGTAGAAATTAGCGGCTGCAACTTTATTGGCCCGTATCACGAGATCCTCGAGTACGATCTACTTTCTCTCTTTCGTCTATTCGTGACTATTCGAAACTTATAACGCGTTTCCGTCTATCCTCTTAACTGATAGAAACAATAATTGCTCGTATTCATCGGTGAGATCAGATTTATCGCGACTAAAGGCAAAATCGATTTTTCTTTTTTGCCAATGTTTCCCAGATAATACGATGGGATAATAAATATGCTTTGAATATTTCACAGGAAAATTGCTCGCATATGTTGTCCGGATATTTGACCAGGCCAGACGAGTATTTAATTCGATACGAGACCGTTGAGTGGCTCGCGAAATCGTGTTTGGAAATAAATGAATTTATCGATCACCGGCTTGCGTACGCCCATGCGTGCTCTGCCAGCGTGAAAGCCGACGTCATTTATTTTCCAAAAGACTGCGAAAGGCATACGTGGTACGCCAGTAAAATTCCTGCTAAAAACATTGCGAATCCACCCCGAACGCGGGACATCGCACCAAACGACTATTTTACTCTTTCGTTAAACGAATGTCAAGTAAAACCTCTGCGAAATTGTATACATACATGCTTCTAGATCCATATACATCTCTACTCTCTTTTCTCTTTGTACTTTTTATACAATTTCTTGAAAAAATTATTATTTTTCAAAGTACCTCCGAATCATGTATTAAGATTGCTTTGTTTCTTAATCAGCAAGAAATACAGATTTCTAGACGGCTTATAAATATTAATAATAATGTGACAAAAAGTAATGCAAATTTTGTGAATTAATCATAGAAATAAGTATAAGTACGGTGTATAGCTTTACGTACAAATTTCTTCGTATGGAAATATATAACATCAAACAAGCAATTCCACGTTTTCGTCTAAAAGTGAAACAGCTTGAAATAAGTATCTACGAATAGATAGGGCCGAATAAATCAAACTCGTCGTCGAGCTCATAAACCGTCATTTCCCATCATTAAAGTCGGGAATCGGGCGATCATGGCCAGCGGACCGGAAACTGACGTTTCAAAGGCCCACGGCGAACATCCGTTCTGCTCAATTTCACCGATTTTCCGTCGCCTTTGTATCGGTTTATCTATTATCGTCCCGTAGCGCGGATCATTAGTATTAGTGTCAAACAGCGGGACATTGTCAGCCGTATTTACGATCGCTTTACCTGGTGCCCCCGCTCGACCTCCGTCACCCGTCTCTCATCCACGTATCTTCGCGTTTCTCTTTCTCGCGTACCGTGACGTTCTTTACAACGATAACGCACGAAACCGATGACCGAGGCTTAGAAAGCCGTGAACCAGAACACGGTCCTCCACGATATTATTTAATCACGTATGCTCGTTTTCTATACGGAACTAAGAGAGTGCTAACGGTATCCCCAAGAGTTTACGATCACTCGGACCAATACGATGGAATCTATCGGCTGCTCAGCTTCTTGACAAATGACCCGCACCGCTGTCTGCCAGAGAGAAACCCGCTCTGTAACGCATACACACAAGCGATCTATGCCTGCAACGAATTTATTTCGGATGATTTAGGAGCTGCTGGATATCTGCCACTTCCGTTTTACAGCCAACGGATTACCATATAACGAACGCACGCGATCCTCTATGACACGAGGTCCGCTGGATAGTATTAATCTTCCACGATTCGAAATATCATTTGACATCTAGGATCGATTCGACCGCGAGACTCGTCTCTCCTTTTGTATTCGTCTTTCCTATTATGTGGTATATATATGCACATCCATAAATATTACGACGTTTATAGAATATGAAGCAAGCTTCGTGCACAAAAGCTACAATGCATTGAAAATTTATTTAACGAGAATCAAATAAGAGGATCATTGGGAACGATACATGATTCTTAATTTATCGCGTTCCTATTGTAATTGTAGCTATTACGGATAGATCTTACAAATTTTTAGGTCACTGCCTGGCGTGAAGAACGCGACACTATGATCGATGAATCGTTGCCCTGATAATTTATTCCAAATATCGCGTCTTGTACAAAGCAAGAACGTGTCCCTGATGCTCTTACATATACGACAGGACAGATTCAAGCAGTAGGTGACATAATACGCGCGTTTCGTATTATACTATGTACATTATAAGCCACGTGGTGTCCTCCTTTCAAGTAAAGGGATAGAAAAGAAGGAGAGTGGAAAATATCTCGCGTCTTTCAGGTGAAGCCACCTGGTTGGTCGAGTGCCGTGTGAACCTGTCCGAGATAGAGCGTCGCTCGAAAAGACACCCGAAGGGTAACTGTTTGTACAAGCACCCCGGTATTTTTATCCGAATGACGGTGACTCATAAAGATCAGAGCTCTCTCGCGTGTCCCCTCGTCGTCGCGTCATTCCCTCCTCTCTCACACGTACACGAGCTTCACCACGCGCACACCCCCGTAAACTCTTTCTCTTCCCACCTCTCTTCCCCCCTCTCTATCTATTCGCTTATCTTTCTCGCTTTATCTCGTTATTTCTCCCTCTTTGGATCTGCGGAGCACCCACACTGGCGCACGACGAACGAGCGAGCGACGGTGAAACGCGCGAGGAGGGAACGTGCTTGAATGTGTACTTAGCGGCAAAGAACACACTCGCTTCGCATGTTAGGATAGAGATTATGTCGTCCAAGGAGTCTATAGTTAGTTAAGGCTACTATTCTTCGGCTGGTTGAGCCTTTGAGTCGCCGAAAATCCATCTCCCCACCCATCCACCCGCTTCACAGGCCCAAGTGTACCTGTTAACAATTAGATATTAATTCTATTCAATCTTCTCGCGCGGAGAGCAGGTCCGCCCTTTTTAAGAAGGAGGCCAGGGATTAACCGCGACCCGTTTTTCTCTGCAATGGAATCTGATATTCCGTTGGCGTGGCGCACGGAATGCAATATAAAAATGAGCTTGTCTCTGCCGTTCCAGAAAAGCGTTCCCAAAACATCGAGGCGACTCGGTGGCAGCGGTTGAGAGAACGCGTTTTATATTTAAAAGGTGGCACGTAAGGGGAAAGCCCTGTGATCTCGATGTATGCGATCGATACTAAATATAAGAGACGGATCGAGTAAAGGGAGCATGAAATTGAATCAAACACAGAATATATAGATATATAGATGTGAATTGAAGTTCGTAAGATACACTTATTGTTAGTAATCAAATGTACAGCAAGTTAAGACAATAAATTTTCTAATTATGTATGCATAAGGGATTAGATGAATTCCCTTAGAACGGCAAAGGTACCAAGGATTGTTAAATCCTCGTTTTTTACTCTAATTTTCCAAAAGATGTAAGTTACTGTTTAACAGAAAGATCATTTTAATAAAAGCTCCTTTATTTTGCTAGTGTTGGAGTTTTATAAAGTTTTACTCTTAACGTCCCACTTCTCCCCCCAGTTTCTCCTACATTTAAAATATATGAGCACAAGTTTTTAAAATAAATGGACATTTGAATTCGACAAAGAAGTTGACGCTTCCGTTTATCGTAAGAACAATTAGAGTGTTTCGTCGTTCGAAGATTTTATTATAAACTCGCGTTAATAAATATCGAATTTAAACTTAGCAAGTGTCCAGCAGCAACTTATGAATAGGACTGTACTCCTATATACAAGGCGAACGTATGCTGGTCTATGCGCAAGTAAATACAATAAATGTCTGACACGTGGGTGCGAAGAAAAAGTTCAAGTGGTGTTCGCGCGTCGGCGGCAGCACGTACAAAAATATATCGTACTCGAGGGCGGCGCCACTTAACGCAGCAAAGCAAACACGTCTTATTTCAATGAAATTGTTCGGACGCGTGAACGACGATGCTTTTCACTGCCAAACGCTCATTCGGAAGTCACATTAGCGCACAGAAAATATTATAAAAAGACGGCTGCCTGCAGATATTAGAACGTCTGCTTTACGTCAACGCGCCCTCTAAAATTCATCGATCACAGCCCTCTGTCCTCCCTCGTGTTCGCTTCTTTAGATTGGAGCAGCCAGCGTGGACAAGGGTGAATCATTGAACCCGCGGAAACGTTGCACGTTTCTCTCTGTATCGCGTTAGCCCTCCACCTCGGTAATTGAGGCGACTGGATGTGTTGGAACTGGTGGAAAACAATTTTTTATTCTATTTCCCCTTATGAAGATGAACGAGGATCGAATGGTGGCGCGATGGGGAAAGGGATCGCGCTCGCGGCGGTTTCATGACAGCAATTTTTCCGAAAAAGTGTCGGACACATGGCCCAGCTATGAAAGGGCGAGCACAGTGGCCACGAAAATGCTACGTTTTATGGTTTTATAATGCGAATGGTTGACCAGGGGGCTGCGTGGGATGAGACGTAACACATGGCTGCTTCTGTCCGCTGGTTTCCAGGTCGCAGACACTCATGTATATGTATAGATATCCCACGTATGTACGAGCCGAGTGGTAAGAGCAATGGGGTGGTCACTGGTTCGACTGTCCACCACGAAACCGGGTAATGAGCCGTCACGTAGCCCGGCTTTACTCCCCAATAAAATCTATATCAGAACCCATGGGGGACTGCTTTTTTAGCGTACCAACGCAATACATCATTTCTCGGCCATCGTCGACGGAGGAGTTTCACTCGGCCGCTTATTCCTTCCCGTCACAGATTCACAACCGTTCCGGCCTAGCCAGCCAGTTTGATTTATAGCATATCCTCCGTATCTCTTCGTACTCACCTTCCCCTCCTCTCTCTCTCTCTCTTTCTCCACTCTTACTCTTTCTCTCTCTCGATACAAACGCGATCTGTTCGTGTATTAGCGAAGCTTTAAAACGTGTTTGCCGATCATCGATCGACTACCACCTTCCTATGGGTCGACGATTTTAAACTCGATCGTAAATGGGTTCTCGTGTTTCAGGTAGAGAGGTAAAGTGCGAACGTAACGCCAAACAAACCTAGAAAATATCCACCTAGCGCTTCAACGTCGTGGGAGATGGCTCTATATTTACGCGACGGTGGTTTCGACTTTTTCCTACAGTGGCCGCGTAGTATCTTCGTTATATTTAGCCGCACGGTCGCCGAACACCACCTTGTGACGTGTCAGATGCGACTCGTGACTTGTGCTTGTCTTTTTATCGAAAGGGGTTGAGACCCTTCGTAAACCGAACTATTTCAGCTCGCATGGGAACGTCGTTTAGCAGGTGCCCTCGGCCTGATTATAAATAATCAGAGTTTCGCCTCTTATACGACTGGCTGCCTCTCGTGCCGCTCCATCACGCGATATGGTTACGTTCGCGTCGAGGGGCTGGCTGCAACGACCGTAAACGGTATACTACTCGATAGAATGGAGGCAGGCAGACGTGGTTCAACGACGAGAGAAATATTTATTCGTTGTGATCGCGTAGCCGTGTGGTTCTCTGAGAAACAGCCAGCCTAACCGTTCAAATGACGGAGAAAGAGAGAGAGGGAGAGAGAGAGAGAGCAGAACGACGTATCGAGACGGGGCGTACAAGAAAAATATTTTACTTCGAAACGTCTCGGTTCCATTAACGATCGTCAGTCGATGTTGAACGGCTACGGGATCGAGATGCTGCTCAACGAACTGGAGCGACCAATGAATCGGCTTCGAAGTGAGCGAATAGACTCTGAAAGCCCATAGGTTTCAACAGGTGCTTTCGCAGACCTGAAGTATGCAGGTATGCAGAAGTAAGCACTCGTCTCTTAAAAACCTCTTATACGTGAACACTCCACTCGTACACAAAGCGGGCCCGTATATTTCTCCTTTCCGGCTGGAGGGCTCGCAGAGACTCTCTCGAAAAGTGTGCGACGTGTACCCCTTTCCTTTTCTCTCGCTTTCCTTCTGTCTCGTTCTGGCCGCTGCATCTGCGGCAGCCACGCGCATTGTCATATTCCCTGTCGTGTAAGGGAATTTGAAAAGGGCCATCGTGAGGAAACGTTTTGCGGTTAATAAGCTGTTGGTAAAACATGGTGGCCATTAAACGCGAGTTTTTATTACATAATGGGAACAACTTGCGAGTTTTTCTGGGGTCCGTATGGCGTGCCTCGAGTGTTAAGTTTGCGGTTGTAATAGATTTTACCCCTTGCCCCTTGCGTGGTGCACTTTAAGTGTCGCGAAACACCATTCACATGCAACGATTCGGATGTTGTCATACCGCTGCAGGCACAGCAGCGTGTTGTACACCGCGAACTACTACGCGACCGGCATTCGTCTTTTCTAAGCGTACCTTTTGCTCTTCTGGCTTCGGAGGAGCGCTAAGAATGCAAAGGGTGGTTTCATTCAAACGCGCTCTTATTGCTGCGAACAAACACGGGCCAAGGTCATAGGGGAGTGTATCAAAGTTGCGCGAACGGATCAAAAGAAAGTGATACGCGCTGGATTAGTTATGCCGGCTACAACGACGACGACATCAACGACGAGACTACGACGAGAAGTCGACGGGAAAGTTCAAAGAAGCTACGGATTGCGAAGAAACGCGAAATATGGAATTCCGGTTGAAAGGGCGGTGCCTCGTCCGGGTCAATTCCTTTGGAGATCACTCGAGAATCAGCCTCTATTCTCCGGAATACTCGAGAAGATTAGACTGTCACAAGCTTTCCCGCGTTTCCACGTTTCACAATAAGCCGGCCGCGTAGCCTCCGAAGAGGGCAACCCCCGAGGGTAGTTGCATCGAGTGACCGTATCCACTCGAAACAAAAATAATTCTGTCTCTATCTGACAAAAGGATAGAGAGCGCGAAAGGCGAGAGAGAGGAAGAAGAAATGAAAAAAAAAAAAAAAGAGAAAAGAAAGAAGTGGCTGGGATGCGGCGTGGCAGTGGTGAAAGAAGAAAAGAAAGACGAAGCTACGTAAGCCCCTCGACAATGGGGAAGATATTTTCTCTAATGAACCAAGACGAGTGCACTCGAGTGCCAATTACACTTCAACCGCGTTCTCCGTATTTCGCTCTACTTGACTTCTGTCATTTCAAAGCCAACGAAACGTTGGAAAGACAAGGGTGGTGGATAGAGGAGCAAGGCAGATGGAAAATGGCCTGCCGTTCTGCGGCACAACTCCGGTACGGATCTGCTCGCGATCGATGCTAAGCCCCGTGCCGCCTTCTCGTCTCTCGTTCTGAGCAATAAAGCGTGAGACGAGGAACTCAGGCGAAGAGATAAGCCAGACAATTAATTCTAAGACGAATCTAAAGACGAAGAAACTTCGGTGATCCGCTTCTGACGCCGAGGATCGCTTTTTATCTCGATGAATGCCCACCTCGTTGCACAGACGAGGTGCGGAAGCTTTCGGGGTGGCTTTCGACGATCGAAAGGGAGATCAATGGATTATTTCCTTTGTGATCGTCGTCAGGCGGTTTTGTACGGCAGAAGCTAAGGATCGAATAGATGTGTTACGAACGTTTGTACCTGATATTGCTTTCGGTGAACGAATTGCCGTAGGAGGGGAACTGCGAATTCTGACGTGCAAACAAGACACAAGAACGTATTTGTCTTATACTCTGTTCTATGGTTTCAATCTATCCAATCAGGGAATCATTTTCCGCGTCACAGTCACTTTTATACTCGCTCCATTCGTTTATGTATATATTCTTTTTCAATGATCATCTTAAAATCAACTCTTATCGCGGTATCATAGAAGTAACATATTAATCTAGAAGATACTAGAATTACCCATAGTAGCGATCCTCGGATTCTCAGGAACAATGTATTTCGTGTTACGAACCTTAAACCTTGGTCGTTTATTTTATCCTCTGTATCTTTTTCATCTACGATGTACTTCGTTAATAAATCCCTCTATTTTCTTTCTCGCGTTGCTCAAGTTACTCGTAAAAGAAGATCCTCGGTGAATACAGAGTCTGGTGTTCCACGATTCTGGTTATAATCAAAACTAAGTACTCGTCTAATTAATGCTGAACACATAGCACGAGTTACGCAAACTAGACCTGCGATTCCGCGACGACGACGGTCCGTCTTAATTTAGCATAGATTACGCAGATCACAATAAACCAAGTTGATAGGGTCAGTCCAAGCAGTAAGCCTTGATTAACGGATTTAATTATGGGATTGTGTGTGAGGGCAGGATTGCAGTGGTCATTATAGAGGCCTTAGTAACCCGTATCCCGTACACCCCGCGTGTACCTCCCATACACCGTTGCGAATATACACGGTGTTCGTATACGAATCGTGACTGACCACCGTCGTAGAATCGTTCGTTTTACGAACATCGTAACGTCGTGCAACCTAACGAACCAAAGAAAGGCAGGCTGCTCGGTGTAAGCGGGTTACACGGTTCGCGCCAACTATTTCATAATGGAGCCATTAGAAGCGGTATCAATTTTCCTTCTCTCGGCTACGAGCAACACTTTTACTTCTTCGCACCTCCAGCGAACCGTAAACCGAACAAAAAGATCATTACGAAATCAAAGCGATCCGCGCATTGCGGAACGAGACACGGCTTCCGCGAATATTTCACTCACCCTGTATAGAGACCTTCATCGACGCGTATTACGCGCGACGATAACGCGTAGTCCGCCGCGATCCATAGGGAATAAGGTTTTAAAGTTCGCGAAGCCACCCTTCGTTCGCTACTACTGTTCATGTACTGCGTTGCTGCATATACAACGTACGTAGGAAGAGAGAAAAGCGGGCGAACGCGAAAGATAATTAAGTCCGTAATTAAAAGGCACAATCGCGGCAAAGCCTTTCACGGTAGCTAAGTGACAAAAGCAATCGATCAAAGGGACAACCGTGCAGCCGATTCACGGCGAGACGCGTTCGATGTGTACAAGTCTATACATCGAGCCTGTGTACGTGCCTCGACCATTAAGGATCCTATCATTTGTTACCATCAGGGATCGGTGGTATCCCTTAATACCATGTTTCACGGGTCCGCGACTCTGCTAGCAGAATGTAAGCGTATTAACGAAAGTATTCCTGGCGTGCACGTATCGATTCGCCGGACACGAACGCTGTGAAACAACCCCGAAAATTGTTCCGATGGTGACGTTAAAATCAATCGGCAAGCCACTACGATCGAAGGCTACGTGTCGAACCAATGAAACCTCGCCGAGATGCAACACGACTCCCGTTTCGATTACAAAGTTGTCCGCTCGATGCTCGCCTCCTCGAGACGACGTGACACTTTGCATGAATTTGCGCCGGTGCCTCTGAGGAAGCTCTTAGCAGTTTCCATCGTGAGACCAGTTCGAGACCCTTGGTTAAATGAAATCACGGTCAATCTAACGTTATGTAAATCGACGGTCACTATCTGGTCAGCTTTACATATGAATACCAAAGGGACGGAATACTTACGACGCTGTGTACGACCTTTAAGATGATGCTAATCAGCGCTCCTCCGAGAACGCGGTTCTATCCACGGTTCGTTTGGTTTAGTGGTTTCAAGGGGTCGGGATTCTAGTCAATGATGCCGCCTACGAACACAGCCGAATGCCATTCGGCTGATATTCGAAGAAAATGGAATCGAAAGGAAGCAATTACTGGACAAGTATTCCAATTTTCTCGATAATTTTCGAATAAAATTTCAAACTATCTTGCCTCGAGTGGAAAGTTTTTCGAAGTGTTCTCGTATCGAGGAAACGACAACGCAAGCTTAGGAAAATTTGTTCGCCAGATACTCTGTCGATGGCGGTGATAAAAATACGAAAGGACTGCACGTAATAGCGTAGCTATGCGAGCTGAAAGTATTTCTATCGGGGCATTTGCGTCGTCAAAGGAATCTAATACAAAGTGGTAACTCGCGCACCGACCGCTTCTAATGTCACCGCATGGTTTCGATGACTAGCCTGAACCGAGTAATCCTACGGGGTAGCACCTACTCGAAAATCAAGCCCCGCTTAAATATTGTCCGACGTTGGATCACGGCGATTTCCTAAATTAAATACAGCCGGCCGACAATTGTTGTCCGTTTATCGGCAGCAACGGTATTACCCTAAGGGGTACGCACCCTCTGATTAAAAATTCTCGCGTGGTTAAGCCTCTGATAATGATCTTCCCTAACCCCTTTCTGCCCGTGGGGTTTATACAGTATGGTCTAAAAACGATTGTACTTACTCAGTCAGCGTGCACGGGCGACGGGTAAAGCGCAAATGGCTCGAGGTCATCGTGAACAAGAGTTAACGATCGTTTCCAAGGGCGTACCGCTTCCTTCTCCTTTTTTCTTTTCGAACATATCAACGCACGTTATCGTCTCGCGGTGTCTTTTTGAAAACGATCTCTAAACGTCTCGTACAGTTCCCAAGCTTTTTATGAAAGACGAATAAGGTGTAAATTGTTGGCGAATAAAAATTAACCTTCGTTTCGAAGGGAATATATCTTCTTTTATCTTGTTCTAAACTATCAACGAACGTTATCGTCTCTACATATTCCCTTTAATAAAAATTTCAAAACGTTTTCGAGAATTTTCGGCGAAAGCTTTCATGAAAAATTCTCTTGAAACTGGTATAAAACGGGCGCTTTGCTTTTTTTCGTTTTTTCAAGCTATCGACGCTTGTTTTTATCTCTACGTGTCTGAAAAATATCCGGAAAAGTTCGAAAAATATTTTCCAGCTTCGACGAAAAGGTGGCAATATTGGCACGGCGTATCTACAAATGGCAAAATAGAAAGTAGAAGATTCAACGATAACAAGGCACGTATATACGTCTAGAAAATCACAAGGCGTACTAATCATTCACAGTGCGTTGGCTGGATTCAAAGCACGATTAATCGATACGTCAAAAGCACCGATACCGGCAACGCACGAGCATCAACCCTCTAGAATCCGCTACGAGATATCATCTTCTGCCGGCGGTCGTTATTAATTAATATCGTAGCAAAGATTAAATGAATTCCTATTGAGGATGGCCGGCTGACAGCAGGCGAAGCGTGAAGTAGGCGGATGCCGCGAAATTTGTCAAAAGGCTAACGACCCACGTTATTAAAAGTAACGTTCCAGTGACCTCGCGTGATAATCCATTCACTTGACAAATCGAGATAATTGCGAGCGACACCCTTAATCACGGCGAGAAACTCCGGCATATTTCGTGAGTGATTTCCTTCTGCCAAAATTCCATTAAACCTACGCGATTAAAGTAATGAAATACTTAGGGGACGCGCTGTCTCGCGAAAATGCATCAAATTTACTGCGTTCGATAATTTGAAAAAGATAATTCGGAATTTGAAAAGACGATTTCCTAAGAAATTTTGTCAATTTAGATGGCAATGTATCAGGTTGTCCGAAAAGTTTCTTTCGTTTTATAAGGAAATAATAGACGCACAATGTTTTTTGTTTTATATTAGTTCATTGAATTATGCACAAACATAATAATAAAAATATGACGAAATGGATCATAGATAATTCAATAAAATAGCATAAAACAGAAATTGTTGTTCGTCTATTATCACCTTACGAAACGAAAGAAACTTTTCGGACAACCTAATATGTAACCATAAACGTTGGACGTTTCATAGTTCGATTATTTTTACAATATTTTTAACGATAGATATTCATAACGAATTATTGCTTTTTTGCAAATATCAACCAGGATAATCAATTGTCTACCCTTCCGATCATTTTTAACGTATCAAAATTCTTAATTACTTGGGTTATTTAATGACCCTAGGCCGCTAAGTCCCGAGTCTGTCTCAGTGGAACGGAGTATGCAACGAGCTGAAGATTTTCCTATAAACGTCTGCACAGCTTGTGGAGAAAGCAGACAAGAAGAGAGAGGGTGAAAAAAACAGGACAAAAATATATACACAAATACGAGGGGGAAAAACGAGTTGGAAAGCGGGCTTCGTCGGCGAACTTTCATTAATTAAATATTCAAAATCGCCATTAATCCGGACGTCCCTGCCAGTGCCCCATCCCGCATCGCGGTGGTTGAAATCGGCCTCAACGAATCCCGACCGTTTCGGATCTCCGCGGCTTAGGCAAATGAAAGCCGTGGCGCTCGCATGCAAATACACACTTTTATGCGTGAAACCCGTGCTCTACAACGCTAATAAATTTTTCCACGGACGCGGCCGGGGTTCGCCCGACGTGTGACTAATGACGGAGAATTAACCTGAGAGCGTCACCGATATCCCGGGACGTACCTGGGAACGCTCAGGTGTTGCGGCTGAATGAAAAAGGGTTGGGCTTTGGAGAGGGTGCAGAGTAAAAAAAAAAAAAAAAAATGAAATGAAAAAACGAGAATAGGGGAAAAGGACAAAAAGATGTGGAAAAAAGTTCCAACGTCATTGCAGAGCTGTTTGCTCAAGGTATGACAAATTCCGGGAGATCGATTAACGTGGATGCCGCACCTTATGGTCCGTTCCGTCTACCTGTCCATTCTACCCTTCCTTCTTCTTCTTTCGCCCCTATTCACATTCAAATACGAAGTTAACGAACAAGGTGATTTCGTAATAAATGACACAGGCAAAAAGTCGTGCGCGCATTCTCCTCTCCCCGGGTTAATTATTCAGACTAAGGGGGTTGTAAGCAGATTGGTCTCACCCCTAAGCCCCTATCTCGGTACAACGAGGGTGGCACGCAGGCAGACCGAGAGATTGCCGGCAGAGACTTTAAACCGCCCTTACTTACTGACTGGTGTCTGTGATTAGAACCAGAAATATGCTAAGCGGGCTTCCAATTATCGAAGATTCCTAGCCTGCTAGATTTACGACCTACGTCAGTTCGTGCTCGAAACTTACGATTTCTAATAGCGTCGTCCCCATGATTATCTAGGGTAATAATAATCGGCTCCATCGTTGGAACTGTCAACGAACTTAGGGTAGAAAAAAGTTAGCAGGAAGTGGAAGCTGTACACCGTTCTTTTTGGTATCTGTGGTATTGGTCAGTACTGGAATTTGGTATCCTACAGTTTTGTAGTGGCAACTAAACATTCTCAGGAGATGAATTCTCTGTACCGTTGCAAGCAAATCTTTAGATGTTACAAATTAATCAATCAATTCGAACTAAATATTCTTTAGAAAGTAACTTCACGGTTGAGGCAATACCAAGCGTTTTTACATCAATGTCATTCGTAAAAAGAAGTCTACTCGTAAAACTTAGTATAAGACTTTTGCACAATACAGTATATTTCACAAAGAAGGGCAAATTAAGGTTCGACGTTTCCGCGGGTTATCGAGCGTTCGATTAAAACTTGCCAGCCATACAGGGAGGTCGTAAAATCAGGTCCAGGGGAAACTTCCGAATTGCAGCCAATGAGTTTTTCTAATCCCAACGTACGAGCCTGGAGGAAAAGTCCCGTACAGAAAACAGCACGGAAATTCAATCCTCCGCGGCGCAGAAGGGGACGTGGGCGGAAATTAATTCCACGTCGGCGACAATAATTTCGGACGCGGCTCTTTCAGAACGGATAGTCGTGCGACCACGGGTTTCCAGGCTCCGAGAAAGGATAGCGGAAAATCGTAAGAGAACATTGTCGTTAACTTTTACGAGGCCATTAACGTGGCTGTCTTCCGCCGTTCCGAACGTGAACTGGACACTGTGACGTCATCACAAAAGAGTAGCGACAACGGAGAAAGGAAACTTAGAAAAAGAATTAGTGCGTGGACCGCGAAACTCGTCGTTCTCTTTGTTCACCGCCGTTCCGAGCTGCAGCTCTTTCATAAACTCTTCGATAAAGTCTACGCTGCGACCACGACAAAAGACACCATTTGTCTCGATTTCCATACGAAAAGAAACCGCACGAGATTACTGGGATTACTCCAGGATACATTTTCACATTATTCCTGTCGCTTAACCAGTTAATTGTTTTTGACGAGTATACTCGTCATGAAGAATATTTTGTTTGATGACGAGTAATAAAATTAAAAAATAAAACGGTCATTTCATAGGAACTTAATTCTACGTTGTAACGGTCACACATACTCTGTGATTGACGAGTACATTTTCGCGACACATTTTACGTGCACAGCTTCCAAAGTTTTCAAAGAAGTGGCAACAGCTAACCGGTTAATTAAACATGGTTTAATTAAACGCTTCGTCGTGCTGGAAAGTATCGAAAGAACTTTACAGCGTGACATTTTCCCCTGCAGCTGAGTGGTTTGTACACACAAGAAAATGTGTATGGTGAAGAGATGAAAAAAGATATAATTTTAGAAAGACTGATAGATCGACGAGAGGAAGAAAACGAAAACGGTGTGGCGAAAGGGAGATGAGAGTCTTCGTTTTGGGATTTGACACGCGTATCTAAAACACAGAGACCGGTGGAGGGAAGGGGAGTCACGTGTCGGTCGACCATGTCGCCCTTCCTGTCAGGTCACGTGACCGTGCGTAAAAGGGTTGAGATTTTCCAGTCTGGATTTTTCGTCGACCGACTTGACAGATCGCCGCGCTAAGTCTGACTGATACTCGTCCGCCACGGGCTTCGCTTTAATTATGAGATATTATTCTGAGATCGCGCCCCATGCGCGATCGAGTTTAATGCCTTTTTAAAAGGAGATCAACGTTCTAGTCTTCGCTACCCCGTGTGGCTAGATGTCACGTGGTGATCGCGACGATACCTCGACACGATCCTTCGACACGGGGTAACAATGGTGTGGCGGATTCAGAACGAAACAATTAGCCGAGCACCGGCGACCGTTCTGCCTCGGTGTGAATCTCATCCGCGACACCGTACACAAAAGACTCTGCATTTATACGTTTCGTCCTTTCGATTAAACTCCCTTCCCTGGCAGAATAACCAACGAGGGAACGGTGTTACTCGACAAAAGGAGGAGGTCGTTCACCGGCGACGTTGCAACTTGCTGGAAATTCGAAAATTCCGAACTATCCCGGGAGCAGTCTACCGTGAAAAGTTCCGACGATGTCTTAAACTTTGGAGAAACGTTCGGACGATAATGCCAGCTATAGCGTCACCTATCGAGCGAAATTTGAAATTCATAATCCTGCAGTCTTTCTAGGGGATTCTGGTAAAAGCGTGGGTTATCAATTTATCGTGTATCCGTGTGTTCTTTGTCTAGAGCAGCAACGTTGAAACTACGATATAGAGGGGTAAATCGAAAACGGAGTTGCACGTCATGACAATACTATTGCCGGCGGTGTGAGAGGCGGCAGAACACGAAAGAAACGGGTGATGGATGCTTCTCGTAATCCACGCTAACTTCCTACGGGATTTGCCGGTGGATGCCTCTGGGCGCCTCTTACAGGAAGCCACCCCTAATTCAAATTTAGCCTAAAACCTCGAAATCAAGTCAAGTCGCTAAGTCTCTCTCTCTTAGGGGTTGCGGTACGCTCCCTGACGCCGTTCTAATTAACATCGTGTCGCTCTCGCGGCTCAACTTGTTCGGTTCAACCGGCTTTCGCGTCTTCCGAAAATCATTAGTAAGACCGTCGAGTGAAACGAGTCCACGAGATCGACGGAGCGAGAAAGAAGAGAACTCGAGAAGAGAAGCGGAGAAGTGAAGCGAAGTGGCTGCGTTCGCTTGTCACGTCGAACAGATAGGGGTGGTACAGAGACAAAAAGAAAAAAGAGGGAGACTGACAGAATGGATAATATCCAGGTTATCGGCGAAACTGTAGAAGAGGAAGCGAGTGTGGAGAAGCGGGATTGAAATTTCCGCAAATCATTCGACAAGGGTTCGGTAACCCCTTCTGGGATTATCGGGACCCATGTGGCCCTGGCTCGCTGATGGCTCGTTACCAAACCCAACTTCTCTTCGATAACCGACAGATATTACTATTTATGAATGGTGCTGAGCCCTCGTCACGACTCCACCGACGCTTCTTCGCCTTTTCTCTATGCACACCTCTGTACCGATCGCACGTTCCAGTCACGTCCACAACACGTGTCAAACACATCCTTCCACGAGATTTATCTACCTACGATATCGACAACGTCGATCGTCGTAGCTGCGTATTCGAAAAACTCATACTTCCTTTTGTAAAGACGATTTCCTTGGCAAATGGCAACGTCCTCTTAAACTACGACCCTTGATCTATTACAGATCCCAACAGACATCCCTCCTAGTCTTCGACCTTACTGATGTCCGGCTTAAGTCGACGAAATAGACGCCATGGGGTTCCGTCGCTATGGAGCACGCTATTCGTCTCCTCATTGTTCCTCCGGCAACTATGTTACTGACTAGAATCAAGCATTTACAAGAGGGACAAATAATACAAATTGTTGGTGAAACTTGCTACTATTAAAATATCTTTACGATTAGCAAGCAAACAGCAAGGACTAGATTTTTAAGTATCCCAAATATGATTGTCCTTTTTATCGTTCGACTATAATTCCTCTATATTCGAGATCAACCGGATAGAAATCATAAATAAAAGAGCGTTTCTCTGACAACATTACGTTTTATACAATGCAGTGCTTAACTCTCAAAATTCTACACTCAGGTAGCTCGATAAATTAATTTTCCCTGAAAAAAAAAGCCATAAACACATAGCGCTACAGTGGCTGTAACAATAAAGGAATATATACTACATTATTAGGCTATTAATTCCATTTCAGGGTTTGCTATCGTACTAAAGAATATTGCCTTAATCGGATTATTAATTTCGACCCAAGAGGATCGTTCCAACGATCCTAAACCGCTGTCGAATGGTACCGATGTCCGTCTTAAATCTGGAAAGCGTTCACCACGGGGGATCTGGACTAAGATATTTGTCACCTCATTGTTCGTCTCCGAAAACCCAGCTAAGTTCGCGGACCGAGTTTAATGTCACGCAATTCCTGCGGGTCGAGAGAACGCAGCGAGGATTATTCCTGCGGGCAGGATGTCCTACGATATATCTCATACAGTTCGTCGACGAAACGAGCCCATTCTAAACGTAGAGCATCGTTGACTACCGCCCTCTTACCCATCTCGTTTATATGTATACAGCTCGGTCGAGCTCAAATCGACGACACTGCAAAGAGGTAATGCGCGTTACGAATATAACGACGTAAGTCTTAATTAGTGCGACTTGGAAACGATGACCATGGAAGCGTGGAAGACTGCGAGAACACCGTCGATGACGATACAGCAGCCATTGTCAGTGCTACGAATGGAAGTGCCTTAGCAAAGCATAACGTTGTTAATTAATCTGCACGGATGGACGGATACTCGAATAAGACGTTAAAGTGTTTATTGTCGCTGTATCTCGTAGCATTCTCGGAAATATTACTTGACCCGTTTTATTACTGCAATTATCCGACGATGTGTTGTTTCATTATGACAACCTTGGCTATCTAGCAACTTCCTAGCCCTTTAAATACAGCTGTCGTCAATAAGCGACGAGAGAAAAATTTCGTCTTATAAAATTTAAGTTTCCTATATCTTGTATCATCGTTAACATTATAGAGATCAGTATTATAGCGATCTTTATTTATTATATAGATTCATTTGTAACAATCGCAACAGAGAACTATGACTATTTAATCAGAGCTGTTCTATGCAACTTACAACTAACAATTCACAACAACTGGCAATTGCTACTAGTCGCAACTTACTCGTAACTGCCTATTTTCTACACCAAACGTCCTTTTGTATTGCCACTTATTGTCCTAAAGGGCCACAGGTATATGAACCGTCGGGTTCCTATTCTTCCCGGCCCGTCAGCATTTTCACTGTTTTCTACCTGTAGCTCAAAGGTTTTTCTACGACACCACAATATAATACTGCTTGGAGTAGAAAAGCTGATTAGAATTCACATCCTATATTTTAATACTGTTATATAATAGATAATACGCTTAAGTCTGAGAAATATCATATGATCCTATTTGAAGTTTGATATAAAAATCACATTTATCATTTTTTATTTATGTTTAAAGACGCGAACATACAAAGACACAAGTACAAGGAGACAAATTTGATTTTAAAAGATTATGCACGCGAGTTATGTTATATTTCCTCGCGACACAGTCACCAGGTTAATCGTCGTCGTCGGAAAAATGAAATAACGGTTCGAGATAAAACCCAAAGTGGGTAGACGCAGTAAAGACGCGAACAGCTACAGTCAGCAAGTGGTATGCAAAAATTACACGTTAAACAATAAGAAACAAGCGTGCAAACGGGTCAAACTCTGTTGATATAATTTCGTGACCTTACGTTTTACGTGGAATCGACGAAGGCGAGATAGCAGCGGCTTATAGTTACGCGCAATACATTTCTACCGTGTATTCTACCGACTGGTAATGATCGTGCGTTGTAATGACACGTTAGCGTAACGTTAAAGCCTCGTGGAGAGCGCGCCACTCTTTCGTGACTGATGATTGAACACACATACCTGAAATATGTAGCACGGAGTTTATTATGTTGCTACCGTGTTGCGGAATATTAAGCATCGAAAATGGCGCATTTGTCAATCGAAATGAACCAGAACATGAGAAATGTGACACGCCAGGTATTACACGATAGTATTACGAAATATCGTCTCTGCTATCTGTTACGCATATTCGTGCCGTTTGAATGCTTGCAGATACAGATAACAATATCAACGTGCCGATCTACGAAAACTTTCTTCTCTGACAAACTGTGAATTGTTCTAGCGCGGAAGATTTATTTTGATTTTTGTCCGAGAGAGAAGCTGATTCTCATCGGTCACGGAAACGAATTATCCCTCTTATCCTATTTGTTTTTAGCCGTCGACAATGGAGGGAACGCCGTGTGCCCGGTACGCGAACGCGGCGAAAACACAGAGAAAGACAGAGAGGGTGATCGGTCGGAGATCCCAAGGGACCATCATCAGGGAAATTGGATTCGGCATTTTTCAAATCCCGCTGCCGGAAAACACTGCTACGAACACAGCGTTCGACTTGTCTCGTCGGAAACGTATTTTCATCCCTAAGAGGTTAGTGCTCTCCAATCAAATTAGACCGTTTTTGCTGGTCGATTTTCTGCGAGGGGGCAGAGGGATCGAGCGACCGACACCTAAATCGCGTCGATACATTCTCGACGGACGGGAACCGGGCTTTCAGGAAAACGAGCGCCCGTTTCCGAATTTTCGCGATAAGAGAATCTGCTGGAAGTTGGAAGAAAACAGTTTGGAAGATTCGAGCCAGAGACGAGATAAGAAACGAGCTGGATGATTTTCCAGCGAAATTCGGCTTCGTCACCTCGAGACAATTCCTCATTTCGCGGTTCTGCTTTCAGATTAACATCTACCCCTAAAAGGCAGACTCCTGCCGTCGCTTCGCTCTAACTCATCGCCGCCAGATAACGTCGCTCGATGTATTATTTATCCTTGACTGTCGCCGCAATTATTCATACCGCTATCACGTGGCGCGCCGTTTCCGCTGGGAATCGAAACGAATTCGTACTTATTAGCGCAGTCAAAGGCGGAGACCGCATTGACACGTAGCATTTTTCTCGCGACCGCTCCCTTAACGGCGTATACGATTTCGTCGGCACGATCTTTGTGGGTGTGGCATCGTCTGCGAATTCGCGAAGAAATCGAAGAAAGCACGAACGAAGGAAACATAGGGTGGAAGGAAGAAAAGAAAAACATCCTGTATACGGTTGCAATTCACGTAGAAACGATCGAGACGTTTGATAACACGTGTGTTGCATAGAACTTCGTTAAATATTAAAGCGTTAGGTAAGTTCCATTAATTTTTCATCGTCCATTCAAGTACTTTATTCTATTTATCGAAAGCGCATCATTTTTTAGCTGTCTACTTTCCTAACCGATATTTAATCTTGAATAGGAGAAAATTACAAGATGGTAGAAGGATGGCAAGTGAAAGACAAAATTAAGAAACACGAAAGGGTATTCCTCAGACAATCGATAACATCGTCGATGTTTCAAGGGGCTCAACGAAAATCCGGTTTGCCCATAAATATTGACAATATCGCATCGACGATACTTATTGATCCTTTTAGTTGAGAACTTTGAAGTGTAGACAACATACGTATATCGATAGTTAGCGGACGCCCGAAACCAACTTCACAAAGAAATTAAAGAAATTAAAATAATTGTGGTAAGTGAAAATACTAATTCGATCGATCCGCAAGCGCTAGATGTAAAGACACGTAAAAGATGGTTTTCGTGATTGATAACGAATGATAGGAAAAACCTGTATCTAGATTCCAAGTCATAGAAATTTGATAAACGAACGACAGGAAACGAGGAGAAGTACGAATTGCTTCTCTACTCGTAATGCTTTTCTCCATTTGGTAACTTTGTAACGAATCAACAAAGCTCAGGAGACATCCTAATAGTTTAACTCGGAATTTTTTACGACTAAAGTTGCGCGCATAGCTACTCAGAGCACGGTGTACTTTGAACGAATGGAAATGTAATTCCGAGCGAAGATTAGCAAGACGCGGCAGCCACTTTGAAAAGCGGAATTCCATGAAACGAGAGCACATCTAGTTAGTACGTTTACGAGAGTTGGTGAGGAACGTGGTAGGGGCCAGAGGGCGAGCAGCGTAATAAAACGTAAGCACGGCAGATATTTCCAAGTGTGAAATATTTCAGTCTAATCCAGCAATATCATAAAGAAGGTTGGTGCGAGGCGGCCGCGGGACGAGCCAGCCAGAGTCGTAACCAGGCATTAGGGCTGTTTACAAAGGGCCCTTCGATACCGGATCGCGTACGAAAATCGTCGGCCGGTACCCCGTGCTACGAGTTCGTCTGTGAAACTTACCACCTGGGTCCTCCCCGCCCTTATTATCAACAATCGTAAAATGCTAAATTGAAAGTCCTCGAAGAATAAGAAGGGCGCCAACGTTTGGGGAGGAAAGCACGAAATACCGGTATAGGCAAATCGTGCCACTGGAAACGAGTCTCGCCGTTACGCCTTGTCGAAACCGGATTTTCCAAAGCACAGTTTCGGTCTTTATAACGCACTTTTATGGAGAAAATATAAATATAAAGGATTAGAATGGTTACGAGGTTCCATTATATTCCAGGATCGGCACAGTATGGTAGGATTGTTTGAATTAAGCTTTAACGTTACAAGATTCAACGTTGATCTTAATATACGATGTTGAGCTAAATAAACGAAATATTCTACGTACGATACGACACAAGTTTGAAAGTGTTCGCAATTTGACATTTGTCTTCTTGCCTTCCATTAAACCAAGATATATCTTCCAGAAGGAAAATTGTAATTTTTGTATCGACCATTTTCATCAATCTTGCACGCTCGTCCAAGCGGACTAGACTCCGGCAACTTATATATCGGTAACAATCGCGACACTTCATTCGCCGAGCGACTAATCAATCAAATCCGACCGAGACGCGAAACTTTTCTACGATATCAGCGTACAGATCCGAGGGCTTATCCTTCGTCCAAGAAACAACCCCAACTTTCCTCTACGCGGGGATGATACCAGATTCGGAATTCCGAGCGGCACTCGAGCGACCCTTGACTAATTACCAGGGGATGACTGGCATCTTCTCTCACTTATCTCTATAGCTGGCTCCCTTTCAATCGAATTACTTCTTCTAGGTATTCACTCGTTCTCCGTCCCAATTTTTTGGCTAATTGACCCGTGGCTTTCACTGGTGGATCGAGAAGAAGTGCACCGAGACATTTGTCTTGTCACTTTAGACAGATTGAATTCGGAGGACCGACCCTTAACCTTTCCACTCACTCCTCCCTGTGGCTCTGTCTTAATTTTTTCTGTTGGGAACAATTCCACAAGAAACGATAGAGTATCCGAGTCAGGCTAAGTAATTCGCCTCCAAGTAATTCGTCAAATTCCGTTATCAACAAAACTCGAAGCGAATTATATCGTTGCACGCGTGTCCAATATCGAAATCTTCTCTCGACGTATACTTTTATCATTTTCTATGGATCATGTCATATATCATTTTAATAACCTAATTTAGACACTTTAATTCATCGCTGGTCTCCGGTGATTTCCTCGCTGGCAAATCCAGTAGCGGTTATCAATGTCACTCACGACAGACGACGTGTCAAGCCCGTTGCTTTGTCTCACCTCCGAAATATCTTCGAATATCCCCATCAACATCGTCCTATGGGTGCTAGGCTAATCATTGTTTCTGTCTCGGCTAGTCAGCGTTTCATAAAGAGTGCTAACATTTGACGCCCCTCTGGAAAAGAGTGGTGAAATGTCAGTGGCGATGAACGCTGCGACCTATGACATAGGAAGATAGCTACGTGACATTTCGCGGCATATCCGTGACCGGTGCAACCTCGAATTACTATCGTGTAGCACGCGGGTACGCACACGCGGCTTGTATCGGGGGAATGTTACGTAGGTGCTTCCAGGACACTATGGACTGTCCGCCAGTCCAGTGGGTATACGTATTGGACTCTGGACAGCGGTCATCTGTCACTGTCAACCACCCCTTTCCACCGCCTACCCCTCGTCCTGCTCTTCTGTACGGCCGGGTAGCGTCAGTGAAGAGGACGACCAAGGGAGGATCGAACTCGAACACCCCCTTGCACCCTGGTAGCACGTGTCGATGTCTATGTCCTTATATGTACACGTGTGTGTTCCAACGGAGTTACATATGTACGTCGGTATACATATGTATATAGATAGGTATGACCGTGAACGCAACGCGAGCTACATAATATATAGGCAGTATAAATAAAGCGCCATACTGCGTTAATTACGATCGACCGCCGCGTCCAACGTGACGTCGTCTCAAAATAATCGAGGGGATCCGGTTGTAACTGTGGCCTGCTAAGTAGCTACTTATTATCGGAAAACCTAACACAATGGAACTATGTTACAAACGTAAAAGTGTCGGATCTATACCGACGCGTAAGATGGAACTAGCTACCATAAGTAGTTAACATTATCATCCTATATAGCGTTCAGTAATCGAATACAGGTTAATGAATTGACGTCTCTGTGTAGTCGGTTTACAGTAACGTCTAATATACGTATGCAAACATCGATGTTGCGTACCGTGGCGTATCTATGCCAACACATCCAGCTTCCTGATTATAATACCAGCTATATGTCCGTCGTACACGCAACATTAGGAAATGCGACTTAATTGAGGCAACACGGTGCACACGTTCTAAACCCTGTAACCATATTTGCCTGTTAACGCTCGACTAACTGATCATTGACTCGGAATCAACCGTCCAACGGCTGTGACGCGGGAAATAGCAATCGGATCGAAGAAACGTATCGATCGATCCTTTTTCTCGATCCACGAATTACCTTCTATCGTATCGCAACCTGTACGTTAGTAATCTTATGTAATCAAGGTTTATTATACAGCGTTCTATTATGTAATGTACAGCCACTGATACGACGTGCAATTTAAGCGCAAGACGCGGTGTCTACAAATCATCGATCGATATTCCGCCAGCATTCTACTGTCCTAGAGGCGTATCCGTTAGCTTCTCGTGCGGCTCCTTCGTCTTGATTCGCAACGGTGATTAATAACTGGCCATTCACGTCGCATTACTCATCGATGTTGCTCGTAGACTTCCGCCAGACGAGCGTTACTTACGAGTCTGTGGTTTCAGTACCATGGAACAACGCCGACCTAGCCACGACGAGACGCGGTCCAACATTATGCGCCACGATGCAAAGTTTCAGTGGCGAAACACCACCGAACGACTCCCTTTTTCTTTTCTCTCCTTCTCGATAATCGACCTTCCAAGATCGTTACGCCGAATATCCTTACCGCAGCCCATAGAGGATAAATATTTACTGCCCCGTCACGTAAAAGCGGCTCACCGCAAAACGCGGATGCACACGTGTACTTTATGAAGTATTTAATACGTCGCGCGACACGCCAGCTGTAAAAATTTCGTGTCAAAATGTCCTTTAAAGTGTACCATATATCTCTCTGTAATCGTTCCCGGTTCGAGTTATTAGTTTCGAGAAGTGTCGTTCGAAGAAAGTCTGGTTACGCTGTGTACATTCCCGTTCATAAGTATTACGGCATCCTCCGATTTCACATAAAATATGATAATTGGTTGAAATTATAGAGAAAGCGATTAAACCATGATTTTTCAGTCGTGCGAGATAACGGCGCAATGTTTGAAAAAAGCTATCTGTTCTAATTACAAGAGAAACGCGGTATATTAAGAATCATACGTTTTATTCTCCCCTATCCTACTTCGATTTCATTGAAAAAGTTTCTTATAAATCAAATATAAACTCTATGAAGCGTATCTGAAATACGAATCGACACTTGCAACTAAACAAGAGCAAATACGATAGACAGACTAATAACACGAGTGGCAGAATTGGTTCTAAAGCAACGATTTAATAATAATAATAATATAACGTAATTATATGACTCGATAATCGACTTGATAACGTGATAAATTGGAAGAAATTAGACGTTATCACTAATGAAAATGAGATTTTTATTAACGTCGAATCAATGAATTGATCTGAAGTTTCCAAGCGGATAATAATTTCCTTGATAGTTTTAATAACTTCCTGATCGTGGCTGATATTAACTCCACTTCCTGAAAGTGTGTGCTAATACTTGTGAATATGAGTGTATTACCAAACCGATACTCCTCGCCTAACCTTCTACATCCGGCGGAAGATGGTCGGCCTTTCGGATCGTCGCAACAATATTTTACAATCTAACGGATTTTACGAGCAATTCCCAGCGGTCCCGCAGCTCTTCAATCTTCCTCAACGCGCCTATGAATATAAATACGAAGGCGGCAGTGATTTATGCCGACCAGCGAGAGAATGAGTGGCGAGATGAAGAGAAAAAGGAAAAAAAGAAGGCCGAAAGGACGATTCAATACTTGCAGTCCCATTTTATGTCGCGGTCAGTGTTTATGCCCCAGATTTTAGCACCTACCCGAGGCCGTTTGAGGTTCCTCCCTGTTGAGAGCTCACCAATTTTTACGAGTCTCCTTCTTTCTTCTTCTTCTTCTCACAGAACTCTTTGCTCCTCTCACCTTCCACTCTCTTACGAACAAAGTCTTTAGTCAAATACTTCGAAGAAAGATCCCATGTCAATCCATTTTATTGTTATTTGCCAACAATAGTCGTACAATTTTGTCTATTCTCTTGTCTATAAGTAGTCGTACAAACTTGCTACTTTCGTGAATAAAGCTTATCGTCAAAAGTAAAAAGCATCTGACACGCTATTTCACGCGCCGTTAACCCGCTGTCCAACGAAGATACGACGACGAAAAGAGAAACGCGAGGAGGTTCGGTCTCGATCGGAAAAAAAGCTTCGGTCAAACAATATTTTGGAAAAGGCAAACAAAAAGACAGGATCGAAAAAAGGCTAGAAAATAGGAAATAATTAAAAGAAGACAAAAGCGATGCATCGAGGCTTCGCATGACGCCGGACCTATTGTAGATACGCTCGCTCAGTTAGCGTCAGCTTGACGAAAAATTGAGCGGCATGGATGGCAAAAACGCGGGCCATTGTTTCTGCTGTACAAAAGCACCGAATGATATTATTCCTAAATTTCGTTGTAGAGCCGAAATCCCGCGTCGAGTCGTTATTAAGTCTTGATCCGTCGTCTGTGTGCGCGTGTTCAACTCGCGTCCCACCCTATTGTTCCTGACAAATCTGATGTACGAGTGCGATCATCGATCGGATCCCTTTCTTTGATCGACAGGTAATGACAGTTTAAATCGTTTCATCGGCGACCGTACAGCCGCTGTCGCGGTTCGTTTAGATTTTCACCGCGCTGCCGCGTCAATAATTTCCCGACCGGTGCGTAATCCTTTCCGCATGCAGCCTATAAGCTCCGTGTATGCCTGCGGTCTCCATACGCAATACGCGTAATGCATTTGATCCGCGCTAAAACGCATTCGGATGCGCCGCTCCGTCGTTTCATGCGCTTACGGAACTCACTGTCTCGAAAACTCCGACACACGATTGAGTTCTGGAAGGGGACGCGCTCCCTGCCGGAAGAATGACCGATCGAGTGGCATGCGTTGCTTGTTCGTCTCTTAACCATCGTCGGCTTTGTGTAATACAGTGCAAACAACGCTCCTAATTATTAGTACACACATCCTGCTTTTATATGAAAATGACAATAGAAGGATGCACGATAAGTATATCCTCGACTTTCTGATTTTCGTGTCACGCTGCGATTAAACGGGATTTAATAATGAAGAATAACTAAAAACGAAGATAGCCTGTTGGGTCCGAAGATGTAAATTAAGAACAGCTTAATAAATTGGCGAAATAAATTTTGTGAAATATTTTGAAAATTTAGGACACGAAGAAAAATCACGTGTTAGCCGTAAAACCAAATGTAACGTGAATTTTGACAACGTGGCGTAGCTCAAAATTGCTTTCCTGTAAAAAAATAGGAAATATCTTATCGTGTCTTTCACCTGTGACCGTCATATTGTACGAACGTACCGTTATAGAGCGCATCTTGTTCACTGAATTAGTCATATGGAATTTATTGATGCATGATGCTATAGGCTGGTGTTAAAAAGAGAAGAAGATCGGTTTGAAGAGTTAGTTATTGTCAGAATCACGTTATCAGTCCATTTTTCATTGAGGACACATCAAATGGAAAAAATATGCGGGCTCTTTAACGAGTAAATTACCGGTATTATTAAGCGGCGTTCCATTAGAATAGTGAACGAGCGTGTAGCTACGACATGTTGGACGAACAGCCCATTACTCGCCCGTTACTTGCAGCGTGTTGGATAGAGATGTCCTCGGACTTGTATTCTGACGCTGGTAATAATTATCTTTTGGTTTCGTGGAACCGCTCTACGTTAACGCATTCGCTGTTATTAATACGCAGCTATCCCTCCTTTCAAATTACATTACAAATTACACACCTTCTTTCATTAGAAGTGTCTTTATTTGAACGTTTAATCGAAACACGCAATCGTTGCGCATCAACAACGTTACTTGTTGCTAGGTAATTGCATCAAATCGCCATTTGCTACCACTAGTAACGCCGCAAATAAAAAATACGCGAAAAGAAAACACGACGAATGGAAAACGAACGTTTGCGCGATTTTTACAAATATTTTTGTGAATTCAACTATCGAACAGAGATTCGATTGGCCCGTTTTAAATATCATAATGCGCGCTCTGGATACTTTATATATATTTTTCTTAAATTTCCCAACAAATACATCCGTGGTCTAACGACAAAATACAAATAAACTGAAATAATATCAAGGACGATAGAATCTCGAACGAGACTGACAGTCGAAATCACTCGATATGTCAGGTGACCGCAATCAGAAACGACGTCTGGTGTGTCATAGAGGCAAAACGACTCATACATCATTCTTGACAGATCGTTAGACAGGGTGGTTCTCGGAAGAATCCAAGAAGTTGGACGCAAACAAGGAAAGCCGAAGAAACAAATGTAACCACGCACGTAATTTCCATTTTCTCGTGGCGCGATGGGTCGTGTATCTCACGAGGGAGATCGATCGTAGCGGTACCGTGGCTGAATTCCGAGCACGACAGATAGACGACGAGTCGGCACGGAAATAGAATGATGATGTCTCGTGGAAGATTCGCAGTTGCCGGCTCCCCGGTGTCACCGTTCGTATATCGGTTCGGAGGATCGATCCTCGACGAGCGTGCACGAGGATGAGAACGGTGCGTAATACAAATTGCAACGCGCGAAAACAGCGCTCACGGTCGCGACGAGGATAGTGAAAGGAGAGAAGCGGGTGGCATCGTATTTGATAAATGATGCGGACTCTATTTCTGCCCGGGGGTGTGAGTATGCCCGATGCAATCAACCGTTGTATTATATAACAGGGTGACTTTACAGATTAAGAGGGTCGCCGCCTCGTTCGATACTCGTCGTTCGTTTCGCGGTGCCTCGTTTCACCATTCGTCGTGTAATTAAACTGGTATATATACTGATAAAAAAAGGAGCTAGCATCGGAAGAAGAAATCGTATTATGCGGGTTTCACGGTATATACATGAGACTGAAGTACTTCTTCTTGTTCTTGCAGGTTTTACGTCATTAGTGGACTATTGGATGTTTATGCAGCTGTGGGAAATTTAATACGGATCCGATTTCCGTTTCTTACAATGCGCTATGAATATAAATTATTATGAAATTTTCGTGATGTTTAATTTCCGATCACCCTATATAATGTAGAAAAATAAATGAAATAATCAATGTATTTGTTATGATATTTAATAGGCGCGATAAATCTCTACGTAAATGCTGTATGTTAAATTAAAGCTTACAAAAATATGAATTTGTATTCTACCATTAGCAACCATACGTTTCTTCTCATTGTCAACACAGACTAAATTTTGGAGTATACATATTTCCTCTTGTATTATGTCGTCCGAAAAGTTTCTTTCGTTTTATGAGGAAATAATAGACGCACGATGTTGTTTGTTTTATATTATTTTGTGGAATTACGTACAATTCATTTCGTTCTGTTAAGATAAATACCGCGATATTTCATAGACTTGATTTCACGTTTGTACGAAAGTGCACTGTTGTAAAAAAACACGTTTGCGAAAGAAAGACGCTTTTCGGACAATGTAATACCTCATATCCGAGGTAGTTTATTGTAATTTATCATAATATAGCTCTGACTGACATCGCTGCGTTCAATGCAACGTTATATCTTCGACACGATATCGTGCGCGATTAGCAAGAAGAGAGGCGATAGCGCAATCGAGCCTGCATACGTGTGCCAATTACATCGAGTCGCAAATTTCCAAGTTTCCAGGAAAAAGCGTGAACGATACGTACAAGAATTGTTGGGTCCATGGCGTGCGCACTTCTGACGGGATATCTTGGTATCGTACAGAATTATTGAAAAGAGGACCAATAATGTCGGAACTTAATTGCCACTTTCAGACACGCTGAGTGTACGGTTACCTGAGCACAATTTTCTTATTACCCGTTAATGATGCAAGAAGTCTCGACAACCGTCGATCCAAGCACGCATAAAACTAGCTATTACAACGGGCCACTTTTACAACGCTTAATGCCATAGTTGTGTGTGCTCTGTTCGGATCGCAATAGAACCGTATCACTTTTTGCTTCAACGTTCCGTATCGCGTTTGATACGGTCGTACTAGCAGCGATAACTAGTTCTCATACGGCAATAAAACGGTATTTCTCGTTGGCGGATAATTATTTCTCATTAATAAGGTAAGCGTGTTGCGATCGTTCGCTTATGGGATAAGGTATGCGTTTGATTCAAGCGATAGCAGGTAAAATCGAAAGCAACGCTAAACCTCGAAGAACACCGAATTGTTGGTTTTGCTTGTAACATAAAACTTGCTTGGAAAACATATTGATAAATTGGAATGTAAAGTAAAATGACGATGACAAACTTTATTTTTTAAACTATCTCGAAATTGTCGATTTCCCTGATTGTTTGTTAGTACAAACCTGTGATAAATAAATTCGTGGAAATAAATCCTTTGTTATTTTAACAAGTTAAATATTAGTTGTACCTGACCAGTGAAATTGAAAATAGATGAAATAAAATTGATCAGAATGCATAATAATAATGTCTGACGAGTAAAATCCAAAACTACTAGTTTTAATGCAACCGATATTGGTTTAAGATAGATTTGGGCTACGTTCGATTAACGTTATTAAGCAGCAGCGTGTTATCGTTTGATAAATCCGCGCGCTTCAAAATTGCGTTCTTTCGACCCTATTCAAAAGCTGTGTATAATATACATCAGAAATTCGGTGTACCCCGAAAGGAAGTTCAACCAAGGGCAATTTCTACGTAATCGGAATCTTCGCGAAACAATGGTAGAACGGACATTAACTGAGCTGAGATCCAAGCACAGTCGAGATTACACGAGAGAAAAGTTAATCTTAATAAACGAGGGCAATCAGGAGGACCTCGGC